>NC_079325.1:41794791-42394791 GCF_029931775.1 Euleptes europaea | reverse complement strand
TTTGGCAATTGGACTCTATGGCACAGAAGTCCCTCCCTCCCCAAACCCCGCCCTCCTCAGGTTCCACCCCAAAAATCTCCAGGTATTTCCCAACCCAGAATTGGCAACCCTATTGATAACTCTACTTAATATGTTGGTTTTTCTCCCCTTTCAAAGTGATGTTCTATTTGATTACGATTTAGTATTTTTAACTTTTGTCATCCACCTCTTAAGACCTTCAAAGCCAGAAGATGACATATAAAGAATCTAAATAAATATGAGCAAAAAGGGCAGCAGAACCTCAAGCAACCAAAAGAGGGGGGCCCCCAGAAGTAGTGAAAACGTACCCAAAGATACAAAAGTGCTTTACTCCATATGACCACGCTATTGATATTGTTCAACGAGAAGAGAAGCACAAGAGTTAATGTAAAAGAATGAAAGTGTCGCCCTTGGTAAGATTGCAAAGGCGTAGTCATATAGTCTATTGTAGCAAAATAAAACAGAAGTGCAGCAGCACCTTAAAGACTAACAACATTTATTGCGATACGAGCTTTTGTGAGTCAGCTCACTTCTTCAACGATGTGAAAATCAAACTGGGAATCCTACTGAAGGAGAAGGGGGAGGAAGAGTCAAGCCAGAGAGAGAATTCCATCATGAATCTTCCAAGTTTACATGGGGGGGGGGGGAGTAGGGTTGCCAGCTCTGGGCTGGAAAATACTTGGAGATTTTTTGTGGGGGGGGGGGGAGGAGCCTGAGGAAGGTGGTGTTTGGGGAAGGGAGGGACTTCAATGGGGTATAATGCCATAGAGTCCACCTTCCAAAGTGGCCCTTTTCTGCAGGTGAATTAATCTCTGTCACCTGGAGAGGGGAGGGGCTGTGGCTAGGGGAGGGGCTGTGTCTTGGTGGTAGAGCATCTGCTTGGCATGCAGAAGGTCCCAGATTCAATCCCCGGCATCTCCAGTTAAAGGGACTGGGCAAGTAGGTGATGTGAAAGACCTCTGCCTGAGACCCTGGAGAGCCGTTGCCAGTCTGAGTAGACAATACTGACTTTGATGGACCAAGGGTCTGATTCAGTATAAGGCAGCTTCATGTGTTCAAGTGAAATCAGTTGTCATCCCAGGAGATCTCCAGCCACCATCTGGAGGTTGGCTACCCTAGGAAAAAGAGGTTAAATTGTTATGTGTGAATCCTGTCATAAAAACTTCAACATGTGAGCTCTTTGTGTATCTGAATCAGAATTAACAGTTACAAATGATGGATGATGAAAGTGATTAGAGGTTTGAACAGATAATCAAAGTGATAACTGTAAGTGAACATTTACAGATACTGATACAAAGTTATAGTTTGGTAAAACATGTTAACAACAGGCAATCAAAATTTCTATAAAGTGAATCCTATAGAGCTATTAGAAGTTGCTGTGAGTAAGGAAAACTAAGTCTCTTTGTTTAAGCCAGGATCACACATAGTGTTTCAATTCTTGATGAGCTCTAATTCAGCACTTTTACACTGTATATGCCCTTTGAAGTTGTTGGGTTTGTTTTGGGGGTGGTGGTATTTTTTTGGGTAGAACAGTGACTTTCATGCCTGTAATAGTATTCCAGGGAGAACAAAATATTCTCTGACTGTTCTGGATGTTGTGGTTTCTTATGTCCAATTTGTGTTCATTGATTCTTGCATGCAAAGACCAACACGTTTGTTCATTGTGGAAGGGAACTGTTTTCACATGGCAGCATATAGTAAATATGGTAAGGCCCGTGCTTTCACTCAGTGATATTACTTCTGAAGCAATTCCTCCCCTAGGGGGAAACAGTAATATCAAATCATTAAATAATAGTAAATAACACAATTTCTTATTCATCATTCATTAATATCAATATAGTAATTATACTAACATGTAGGGATGGCCAGATTTTTTTTTTTAAAAAAATGACCTTTCACAACAATTTGACCAAGTGGTAACCCACATCCATGTGTGAAAAGCTTTCCCTGCTGATTTCTGCCTGCACAATTTGCTATTAAACACACACAAGCAAGCCAGATTGCTTTTTTTTCCCCTGATCAGCTGACAACCTAGAGACAGAGAAGGGAATCCTCTGTAGTTGAACTCATCCGCTGCCAAACTGGATCACAGTTATTTGAGCCGGAAAGGAAATTCATTCAAATGGTATAGAGACATTTACCTTGTTTTGGCTCAGCATCTCTCGGATGACCCACCTTTTGTTCTACAAAGATGCCAACTGTTCCAAATAACGTTGTCCGGCCTTTCTAGTTAGGCTCCTCTGGGGAAAAGGGCGTGGTGTTCTTTCACAGAATTGGATGTTTCCCTCTTTCCAGCCCCAGACATACTTTTGATAAAAAGTTTACAAGCGCTCGAAAGCCTCAAATCTCCCATGAGTCATGGCTGAGCAGCCTGACTCATGACAGAAGCAGGTTATAAATAACTCACACAACTCATTTCTCTGTGCAGCAGCTCCTTTCTGATAGCTTGTGGTAGTGTCTGGGACCAGCCCCGCACACAGCAGTGGCCCCTCCATTGCTGACAGGGGTCAGGCCCTAAGCCCTTTGGGAAACAATTGTCACAAATGTCATTCCACTTGGAGTTCCCTCATTGTACCCTTGGTATATTTTTGTTTGTTTAGAAACCTCTGCTCTGCCTTTCCACTATAAAAACCCTCTAGGCAACCCTGAGCACAACTAAAATGAGGTCCAGAGATCAATAATTAGAGCCAGAGTGGTGTCGTGGTTAGTGTCCGAATAGGAGCTGGGAGACCCAAGGTTTGAATCCCTACGGCTCCACCCCCAAAATCTCCAAGTATTTCCCAACCCAGAGCTGGCAACCCTAGCGGAAAGCAACTGATAGAACAACCTTGCTGATGAAGCTACGCAGGTCTGGGTTTGGTCTGTGCTTGATGGGAGATCTCCCAGAAATCCTCCGCCTTTACTTCCCCAATGGAAGACAGGCAGGCGATAAGTGGTATGTTGCTGGCTCCAGCATTTGAAGGTAAGGCTTAGGCTGCTATCTAGTGCTAGATTCCTGGGAAGCTCAGGTGCTGGCTGAGCATCTGCTTCTCCCCCAAGACCTATGGAATGCAGTCACACATTCAGCGTGCTCCCCAAGAGCTGAAGCTTGATGTCTCGTATAGAGTACCTTTGAAATATCACCAATAGGGTAGCCAGGTCTACGGGTCTGGCCCAGCAATCTAAGGCATTTGCTTCCTTCTCAGGATCTCTGGAGGAAGGATTACAGTCTCATGCCTGCCGACGTTTCACAGATGACAATAGGGTCATGCCCACTGTTAATGCCCCTCTCCTCCCTGGTCCACACCTTCCCTTTGTTGCCCTTGGCTGCAGGCTCTTCTCTGCCTGCTGTATTTTAAATTCATGCATCCTTGCAGTGGCTCCAGAAGGGGAGTGTGCAGCTAAACTGAACCTAACCTTAAAAAAACCCTCTTTGGACTGTTCCATAGTATGATTGCTTGATGCTGGGCACATTTATATTCAACAATGTGCATAGGATTGCAGCCCTGGGGCGGGGGAAGAGGCAGAGGAGAAGAAGAGGTGGCTCCTTGCTTCTTGCACTACCCAGTGTAAGTCGTCATGGCTGCAATCCAAGGCATCTGGTTGACCATTGTGTGAAACAGGATGCTGGACTAGATGGACCGCCAGTCTGATTCAACAAGGTTGTCCTCACGTTCTCCATCAGGCTCTGCACGGGTTCAGCCTGGATCTTCCCCTGACCTGCCAGGTGCTGGGGGAACCCACCTTTATCCTCTCAGGCTCCACCCCCTGATCTAAGCCCCACCCCTCTGCTCCCAGACTCTTCCCCCTGACTCACAGGTCTCTGCCTGTGGAGACACGGGCTAGCGATCCTGACTGCTGAAGCCCCACCCCATCCTGTTCTTTGGTTGTGAAAACTCAGGTCTCCAGAACAGACATGTCAAGCAGTCCCAAGGAAATGAGAGCTGGAAACAAAAACAGCGATGTGAAATGTGCCACCATTCAATATGCTCAAGATGGGTCTAGGATAAGGCCCTGGTAGGGCTCTTCACCAGGGTTCAGGTAGAATGTATTCAGCACCGGAAAGCAGGCTGCACCAAAAGCACAGCTCAGATTAGATCCCAGGTCATTGGCAAGGCTGCGCCGCTAGCTGATGCCGACCAGGGCCTTTGGGGGAAAGGATTTTTTCAGCGTGCCCTTTCTATTATTTACTGTCAGTTTAATCTATCCTTATTTTCTTTTGTGGAAGGAAACTTTTTGGGTGTGCTTTTCTGCAACCGCACAAGGCAGACAGCATGAAACGGCCAGAGCTGGGCAAAGAGATGAAGCCCCTGGCTAGGGTTGCCAGGTCCCTCTTTGCTCACGATGGGAGGTTTTGGGGGACGGAGCCTGAGGAGGGTGGGGTTTGGGAGGGACTTCAATGCCATAGAGTCCAATTGGCAAAGTGGCCATTTTCTCCAGGGGGACTGATCTCTATCGGTTGGAGATCAGTTGTAATAGCAGGAGATCTCTAGCTAGTACTTGGAGGCTGGCAACCCAACCCCTGGCCATGGCGTATTACCATGAGGCTCGCAGTCATGTTTCTGTGGGTGGAAAGAAATGGCAGGAATGAACCCGTTAGAGAGCCAGTCTTCTTGCAAGGAAGGAGCATGCTAGAGATTCGGGCTGTGCTTGTCCAGTCTGCTTGTGTACAGGTTGAGTAGGAGGCAGCAGCAGCATTTGGGAGGGGATTTTGGCTCGGTCACAGAACACAAGCTCTGCACCCAGAAGGTCTCAAGTTCAATTCCCCACTCTGCCATAGAAGCTCGCTGGGTGTCTGGGCCAGTTCCTCTCTCTCTCTCTCAGACTAACCTTCTTCACAGGGATGTTGTGAGGGTAAAATGGGGAAGGGGAAATGATGCACACCACCCTGAACTTCTTAGAGGAAAGAGAGGGATATAACTGTATTAGGCAGAGAGTCTGAGCATCAAACTAGATGGATAGAAGGTCTGATAGAGTGTAAAGCAGCTTCAAATGGTTCAGCAGTTGAGTACATACACACCTCAATTTCAAAAGCTAAAACACAGTTTTCTTTAAAATAAAACGGGGGGGGGGGAGAATCTACATTTAAAGAATTCATTGTTTGAAGCTAAAGCAACTGTGTAGGCCTACCCTGGCCAGGAGGTTGGTTATTTACTGGGGAAAAAAGCTTCCGGAAAATAAATGAGATGGCCACCTGTAAACAGACAGATTTGTAACCAGTATGAGATGGACAAACATGGCAGCCAGATTTTGGGGAATACTCCTCCTCCACCTAGTCTTAATATTGACCAGAAGTACAAGGAATCATCTGGCACCTCACTGACAAAATACAAGCACCCAACACTGGTCAGTAGGTTAATAGAAACAGACAGCGTACTGACAGGATATGTCTGTTCTCCTTAATAAACAAGGTGGAGATGTTCTTTTAAGTATTTGGTGCACCTATCAAAATGGATTTTAGGAAGAATCTATTTGACTGGGTTAGAAGGCCAGTCGATAATCACCAGCGGATGAATCTGGCAGTCAGCTTCTTTTCTGACGTTCTCTTCTATGCCTCAGCCAGTGAGCACCTCAAGCGACTGTCACCGGGAAGACTGCTGAGCTATCCCATCATTGGTGCAAAATTAATGCTGCAGAAAGGTCAGCCCTAGAGTAAAATTCCTTCCAGCTCACGGACAGTGAAGTGCCTGAATCTCACCGAGGACGTGACCTGGAAGGGAAAATTTGCTAGAACCAGTTGAGTACATGCTTTGCATGCAAGAGATCCCAGGTTCCATCTGTTGTTGAATGGTATCAGTAATACATGGAAAGACCCCTTTTCTGGAGAGCTGCAGGTGATCTGGATGGACAGTACTGAGCTACAGAGAGACCAATGGACAGACTCAGTAAGAGGCAGCTTATAAACTTCTATCAGCATCAGTTCCCCAAAGACATAGCGTGCCTCCAAGCCTCCTTCTTGCCAGCCAAATTGTGGGGGGGGGGGGGGAAGAGAGCAGATAACCTCTCCTTACTTACTATATTCCAACTGCAGAGCTATTTCCTTCCAGTTCTTTTTTTTTTTACTCTGACTTCCTACTTTGTACTCTGGTCACTGCTTGGCACAGTGTCTGGTCAGCCCTTATATATAGCAAGTGTCCACATCACTTTCATGCCTATTCTGTGAGTTGCTCCAAGGAGCCTACTCTAAAACTAAGGGCTCCAGCAGCAGGAGCTTCCTAGAGGCACAATGTGGGAGCTGCTAGCCTGCCCTCTGGTGCTCTTTACCGCCACTGATGCAGCTGGCCAGAGGGTGGTATTGCAGCCACCAGTTCAGCAGAGATTTGGTGGCACTAGGGGCCAAGAAGGTTTCAGTCGATCCTCTAAAGCTGCTAACACTGGGTTAGCTCCTCAGTCTAAGAAGATTGTTACTCTGGAAGAATCTGAGTTCTCAAACCGGCCATTCCTGACTCCTTAGAACAACCTTACAGGGTAGGCCAATATTATTATCCTACATGGGGAAGGATGATAGTGGCTTCCCAAAAGTAAAATTCGAACGACAGACTTCCCTGGCTCAGAATGCTTAGGTATTATGCTTCACCACACCCCTCTCTAAATCTTGTGCCTTTTCTGCTTGCTTGAAGTTTGCATTTCCTTTCCTGTTTTGAGTTTCCGTCTCAAATTCGGGTTCCTCAGTGATGGCCAGAAGCAGTTACTGTGATGCACTAGATAAACTTCAAAAGACGTAGGGCCACAAGATCAAGCCAGAACTTCTGAAATAACACATACCTTTGTAAAGTTAAGATCGGTTTATTTCAAACGATTCCTAATGCTGCTTTGCCCATGCTCACAGCAGCTTACACGCTGAGCCAAAATAAATGCACACGCAAAACAATCACTTAAACATACAAAACCATGAAGCTAATTCAAGCAACCCCAACAGCCACTGAACACAATCATAACATCTACAAATGAGTCACCAGTCAAATGTCATTTAGAATTGCAGGGTTTTAGATCCCTTGGGGAAAGTAAGAGAGGAAAAGGAGGAGGTTCATTCCATAGTCTCGGGGAAATTGCGGCAAAAGCCCTGATCCTTGCAAGTGGGTGCGCTCACTGTGCGCAGCAAAGGCAGGCAGAACAGAGCCCGAGGAACACCGACAAGCATGGGGGTGGGGCTTATATAGGAACTTTGCAAGAGTCATTCTTTGTGTGTCATTCAAAAAGAAACTAAGGGCAAAGAGAGATATCTGGCCTTTAAAACAATCTTTTCATTGCTTTATTTTGCAGGGTGTTAATTCACAATGGGTCTTTCCTGCTTACATTAACCATTCTCACAGGTTTGTCTGTTTTTAAAATGAGAAAACAATACATCCAGAATGGTAGTTTTTCTCAGAAGGGGGTGACCCTATTCTCATTCCAGGAACCGTCACCTTGCGCTCGAGTTCAGCGTTCCACATTCTCTTCTGGGTGTGTTTGTGCAAGGGAGGGAAGGCAGTAGGGTATAGTCCGATCTCAGAAGCTAAGTAGGGTCGGCACTTGGGAGACCACCGAGGAAGACTCTGCAGCGGAAGGCAATGGCAAACCACCTCTGCTTCTCGCTTGCTGGGCTTAGAACATAAGAACATAAGAAAAGCCATGCTGGATCAGACCAAGGCCCATCAAGTCCAGCAGTCTGCTTACACAGTGGCCAACCAGATGCCTCTAGGAAGCCCACAAGCAAGACAACTGCAGCAGTACCATCCTGCCTGTGTTCCATATATCTGGCATGCTCCTCTGATCCTGGAGAGAACAGGTATGCATCATGACTAGTCGCCTTTTTAACTAGCAGCCATGAATACCCCTCTCCTCTATGAACATGTCCACTCCCCTCTTAAAGCCTTCCAAGTTGGTAGCCTTCACCACATCCTGGGGCAGGGAGTTCCACAATTGAACTATGTGTTGCGTGAAGAAATACTTCCTTTTATCAGTTTTGAATCTCTCACCCTCCAGCTTCAGCAGATGACCCCGCATTCTAGTATTATGAGAGGGAGAAAAGCTTCTCCCTGTCCACTCTCTCCAAACCATGCATAATTTTATATCCCTCTATCATGTCTCCCCTTGGCCACCTTCTTTCCAAGCTAAACAGCCTCATAGGGCAGTTGCTCTAGTCCCCTAGTCATTTTGGTTGCTCTTTTCTGCACCTTTTCAAGCTCTGTTAAGTCGGCTGTGACCTGACTGCACTTTACATGCACACACGCTTGTGCCAAAGAAGGTGCTTCATGAAAGAGTTGCAAGCTTTCTGGTGCTTGGATGACATTAAACTCTTCATCACTGTCCTCCTTTCTAAGTATTCCATGATCATGGAGGAGAGGGCTATTCATGGCTACTAGTAAAAATGGATGCTAGTCATGATGCCTACCGATTCTCTCCAGGATCAGAGGAGCATGCCCGTTATAGTAGGTGCTGTGGAACACAGGCAGGACGGTGCTGCTGCAGTTGTCTTGTTTGTGGCTTCCTGGAGGCACCTGGTTGGCCACTGTGTGAACAGACTGCTGGACTTGATGGGCCTTGGCCTGATCCAGCAGGGCCTTTCTTATGTTCTTATTGGTTGGCCCCTCTTTTGCTATCAAAGCCTTTTCTTTTCTTTTTTTTTGCTGTCAAGTCATATCTGATTTATGGCAACCCTGGAGGCCTGCATCTGCCTCACGAACCTGGTATTTCTTGGAGGTCTCCCATCCAAATACTAACCAGGGCGGAGCCTGCTTAGCTTCTGTGATATGACGAGATCAGGCTAGCCTGGGGCTATTGAGGTGAGGGCCTCTACAGATTTTTTATTTAGTGGCAAATTTGCTCCCCTGCTCATTTTGGTTACTTTGTGATTCCTGTTCTAAACACCCCCAACCATTTTAATTAGTTACAATTGCAAGGGACTGTGGCTCAGTGGTAGAGCATCTGCTTGACATGCAGAAGGTCCCAGGTTCAATCCCCGGCATCTCCAGTTAAAGGGACTAGGCAAGTAGGTGATGTGAAAGACCTCTACCTGAGAGAGCCGTTGCCGGTCTGAGTAGACAACAGTGACTTTGATGGACCAAGGGTCTGATTCAGTAGAAGGCAGCTTCATGAGTTCATGTGAATTCGTGCAAATTTAATGTTGATTACAAAAAAATAACACTTGGTTGGACACTGTGTAAAATCCGCCTTTAGTCTTTGTGAGAAAGGGAAGCTATAAATGAATAAACAAATTTGGTCCACTTGAGCAGGAGTGAAAAGTGGAGCCATGAGAGAGGAACCGAAGTGGTTTAAGGGCAGAGCCTGCAAAAACCTGAAAGTTTGAGACAGAGCCAGAATCTGGTGGCCGGGTCTGGAAGAATCTGGTTTCACAGACTGCCATTGCTGGCTGACTGCCAGAACGGACTTTGACTGATGAGACCACAAATACATACTGGCAGATGGTTAACTATGAAGCTTACAGCTCCTGGAAGAGGAGCAGAGGAGACCTACGTATATGACAAACACACAAATGTTAAGTTCCAGGTATGGGACAAAAATTACATGAGGAAAGTGATGGGGTAACAGCCAGAAAGGAGTACTCCAGACCTCTTGGGAGAGAAACAGACAATTTTCTGTCTGTTTCATGGTAAGGAAATGTGTCATGTTCTGAAGGATGAAGAAATTTAAAGATGGCCTACAAAGGAAGCAAACCAGGCACGTTTGGTGTTGGGTAGTTTCAAATCGGCAAATTTGCTGAACTCCTCCCATTACATACAGTTTGGCTTCTGGCTTTCCAGATTTTACCAAGTCCCACCCTAATCCACTTTGGCCCCTTCTCTACAGTTGCCAACCTCCAGGTGGTAGTATTCAAAATTAACAGCTAGTAAGTGCTTGCAGGAGTATGGAATTCAAAATATAGCACTTTCTTGTTTAAGTGCTATATTTTGAATTCCAACCTCCAGGTGGTGGCTGGCAATCTCCTGCTATTACAACTGATCTCCAGGTGATAGAGATCAGTTTCCCTGGAAAAAATGGCCTCATCGGCCATTGGATTCTACGGCACCGAAGCCCCTCCCCTCACCAAACCCCGCCCACCTCAGGCTCCGCCCCCAAAATCTCCAGGTAATTCCCACCCTGGAGCTGGCAACCCTACCCTTCTCCCGACTCCACTTTCTAGCTGGCCTGAATGATTGAAATTGAAATGTACCCTAATCGTTAATCCAGGTTGACATATGGCTGTTTCATAGGCTTCCTCACTGGCTAGCTGCAATGCATCCTAGGATGCTATCCCAAGATGTCTTGTCCCAAAGGAGGGCAACTTCCAGGTAAGAGAGCAGTGGGTCTCTCTCTGGAGCATTTTCCTTCAACTGGTTATTTGGGGAGCAGAATCTACTAATGATTCATCGTAAATCTTCCTTCCATTTGGCTGGGGCCATGTTTTGAGTAGCTGAGGCATGTTCCCCTCCCTGGAACAAAACCAGTCACAAACGTCAGTCTTACCCTTAGAACTGTTTCATTTAGAACAGGAACAGATGGGAATCGCCCTCCCTCAGAAGAGTCCGTCCCACTGTGCTTCTGCATGAGTCACTGTTCTGAACATGTCTGAAAGCAATAACTCGCGCAGAGACTCAATGGGCTGCCTGTTTCGGGGGAAGGGGTACTATTTAGTCTAACCTCTAGTCAGGCATGACAATGGCATAAGTGCACCAGACACACAGAACTACCCAGTCCTAGCAGAAGCGGACTGGAAGCAAGCAATGCCAGAGCAGTAAAACTTACAGAGATGCAGCAGACAACCTTATCTGTGAGAGTGGTACGGGGGCTCCCAGTAGCTTTATATTAGTAATCTCTTGCACTACCGTATTGCTTTTCTCCTGGCACCCAGTTGTGCCGCTGTAGGGTCATCGAGGGGCAGGCTGGGATGTCAGAACAGCCCTGAAGCAAGCTGAAGCAAGCAGCCCCCTGAGGGGCTGGCAGAGGCACAGGGGTCTAGACAAAACAGGCAGCATATAATGTAGGCAATGCAAAAAAATCTATTCAAACAGAATAGTACAAATATCACTATAAAGATACATATGCATACACACTTAACAAACACTATACATACTATTACAACAATTCCTAAATTGTTGCAATTCCTTTGTTTTACCAGTAAAGTGAAATAATTTTCACAATGGTGAGGAAGGAAGAGGCTTCACAAAGTCCGACTTCGTGCTGGGAGCCTCAGGTGAGTTCAGTATACAAAAGTAACAGTTTAACGTTCCTATAATCTTCTCCTTTCTACTTTATAGGAACGTTAAACTGTTACTTTTATATATTGAACTCACCTGAGGCTCCCCGCACGAAGTCGGACTTTGTGAAGCCTCTTCCTTCCTCACCATTGTGAAATTCATTTCACTTTACTGGTAAAACAAAGGAATAGCAACAAGTTTAGGAATTGTTATAATAGTATGTATAGTGTTTGTTAGTGTGTGTGTATATGTATCTTTATAGTGATATTTGTACTATTTTGTTTGAATAGATTTTTGGCACTGCCTACATTATATGCTGCCAGTTTTGTCTAGACAGTAGTACAGCATAGAGTATTCTTTAGTTTGGTTTTTGCAGAAGCACAGTTGTCCCTTGGGTCACACCTGGGATGTGGTGCCAATAACAACAGGTTGCCCATTGTCATTATCGCCACAGTCCAAGTCCAAATCGTGACCCCCGCGGCACGGCTAGCCCCATTGCAGGGGCTGCTTGACCCAGCTTGTTCCTGGCTTTCAGAGGCCCTTCAGGTCAGCGGCCTTCTGGGAACTGTCCCGGTACATTGAAGGGCCAATCCACGGCAGCTTAACCCAATCCCGTAGTTTTCTGGATTCTATATGAAGTCCTACAGGACTACAGCTGAACATCAAGAAAACAAAAGTAATGACTACCGGAGAATTACACAACTTTAAGGTTGACAATGAGGAAATTGAAATTGTTCCAAGACTTTCTATTCCTTGGCTCCACCATCAACCAAAAGGGAGACTGCAGCCAAG
The DNA here is from genome assembly GCF_029931775.1 of Euleptes europaea. NCBI lineage: Eukaryota > Metazoa > Chordata > Lepidosauria > Squamata > Sphaerodactylidae > Euleptes > Euleptes europaea. Next base: position 42,382,825 of record NC_079325.1, on the reverse strand, counting down.
AAATCAGAAGGAGATTGAGGCTGGGAAGGGCAGCCATGAAGGAGCTAGAAAATATTTTGAAGTGTAAGGATGTGTCACTGGCCACCAAGACTAGATTAATTCATTCCATCGTATTTCCTATTACTATGTATGGGTGTGAAAGCTGGACAGTGAAGAAAGCTGATAGGAAGAATATAGATTCCTTTGAAATGTGGGTGTTGGAGGAGAGGGTTACGGATTCCGTGGACTGCCAAAAAAACAAATCAATGGGTTACAGATCAAATCAAGCCTGAACTGACCCTAGAAGCTAAAATGACTAAACTGCGGCTGTCGTATTTTGGTCACGTCATGAGACGACAAGAGTCACTGGGAAAGACAGTCATGCTAGGAAAAGTTGAGGGCAGCAGGAAAAGAGGAAGACCCAACAAGAGATGGATGGACTCAATAAAGGAAGCCACAGCCTTCAATTTGCAAGATCTGAGCAAGGCTGTCGAAGACAGGACATTTGGGAGGACTTTCATTCAAAGGGTCGCCATGAGTCGGAAGCGACTTGACGGCACTTCACACACACACACACATATATGAAGTCCACATTAGCCGGCCACATTCTGCCACTCCATGGAACTATCCATTTCCCAACACAGTATCAAAAGGACAAAGAGGAACGGGGCTGGAAATGTGTTTTCTCTTCGATGGTTTACTGCACATTAATCCCTCGGTCCAGCCTTGCCCGGTTGCCGTGGGAGACCGCGAGTCACTCAATTTTGATGCGAGCCTTTCTTGGCGGCCCTTGATTAGCGGACAGAATCCTTGGCCGGGCTTTTTAATTAGCTGCTGTTTTGATTTCTAAATGGCCTCTATTTCCTGGCTTGGGTTTGCTGCCATCCCATTGGCTATTTTTAAGCTTTTGTTTTGAGAAAGAGAAGTAATGGGGGGGGGGGAATTGGTTTTTCTGCAGGCAGCTGTTAGCTGGCAAAGTCAAAACAAGGCAATGGATACACTGGCGACCGAGATGAATTATTGTTATCGTTGCGGTCGGGAGTAAGTATTTGTAGCTACTGGCTTGAGAAGATGGAGAAGACAAAGGATGGTCCATATTATTATTATTGTTTGTAGGAACTCTTATCAAAACGGGGGAGTTTTTCAAAACATGAAGCAAACAATTTAGTAAATTGAATAGTATTGCTACAAATGGCAGCGATATTCAGTCACTTTGCTGCCAGCTAATCTCGGATACTCGGATTGGGCAGGAATAGGGTTGCCAGGTCCCTCCCTCCTTCGCCGGGAGATTTTGGGGGCGGGGATCGCGCCACAGCACAACGGATTTACCACTCAAACCCCCCCACCCACTGAAGTGGTAAATTGTCCCATCACGCTGCATCTTTTTGGAAGTAAACCAGAAGGGAGGGGATCGCACTGCTCACGGCCGCGCATGCACACCATCTTTTCTGCCAGCCAGCAGATGGATCGGCAGGCAATTGACCGCAGTTCAAGCCACATGGCAACCTAGGCAGTTGTTATCACCTTGTGGGGCTAGCGGACACAGAGAGAGAGCAATCTCTCCGGTTAAGAAACTTTCCATTTACAAAGATCCAGGGCAAAGCGCAGCTTTGTGTGATCAGCCACAAAACACTTACCTTATTCCTGCTTGTCTTTTGGAACTAGCTCCTCTGGTGCCCTTTAAATGAAAAAAAAACAAAAACCAGCAACTGGCTAGTCCTGCAGTCAGTGTGCATTTTGGTCACTACAGTGCTGCAAAACTGCTGTAAATCTGGCAGAAAGCACACTGCTGAGCAGTCCAATAGTACGTAACTATGGTAGAGCGAATGCACGCCCTGCATAGACTCAGAGTATCCTGCGTCCAAAGAGGAGCTACTTTGACGTGCCAAAGCTTCTTGAACCATCTGAGACTCCACCCATAAAGATTTTATAATGAAGTCTTTGTATTTGCTTTCTGAATTCCCCACCCCCCAAGTCTGAGAGCTGAATGACTTATGAATTGTCCCGAGAAGAAGAAACTTGTAAAAGAGATGGAGAGCTACCAGAAGGTGCTACTGAAATCCCAAGTTAAAAGACTCAGATTGTCAAAAATAGTCAGGTTCTTTTAAGGCAGTGGCTTTCAAGTCATGTAAAGCTCCTCCAAAGCTTAGAGGGAGTTCTTTAAATCATCAATCATTGTGGAAAAGCTTCCTGGAAAATCAGAGCACCCAATTTCCTTCCATAGTTTCAGGAGAATGCTGGTTGTTTTAAGGCAGAGACACCATTGGGTGACAGCGCATTCCTAACAGACCTCACTACTACCCACTGCAAACTGTGTAAGGTTGCCCTATGGCTTAGTTGACTCGGATTTGTTTAGAGTCTCCCAGAGCCCATCTGGGCCATTAGCTGGCTCGAACTCCCAGTTTTAATTTTTTTTAAAAAGGCAAGTATTGAGGCAGCCCTTGTTGATGAAGAGCTTAGAGGCAAAATGTGTAAGGAGCGTGGTGAGCCAGCTTGATGTAGTGGTTAAGAGCGGTGGACTCTAATCTGAAGAACCGGGTTTGATTCCCCACTCGTCCACATGAGCGGCGGACTCTAATTTGGTAAACCGGGTTGGTTTCCCCACTCCTGCACATGAAGCCAGCTGGGTGACCTTGGGCTAGCCACAGTTCTCTCTGAACTCTCTCAGCCCCACCTGCCTCCCAAGGTGTCAGCTGTGGGGAAGGGAAGGCAATTGTAGGCCGCTTTGAGACTCCTTAAAGGCAGAGAAAATCGAGGTATAAAAACCAACTCTTCTTCTTCTTGCTCAATCTTTTACTGAGAAACACGTCTGCTGCCACCTTCCACTATTGCAACCAACGAAGGGAAGTCAAAGCTATGATTGACACATGTGCCGTATCTCTCAAAGAAAACGCCAAACAAATTCTGGTATGAGCACACAGGTCAAAAGATGCTTCCTTTGATACTTCCCTGACCTTTTGCAGCACCTGCTGGGAGCAGACAGGATGGTGCTGCTGCAGTCGTCTTGTTTGTGGCTTCCTAAAGGCACCTGGTTGGCCACTGTGTGAGCAGACTGCTGGACTTGATGGGCCTTGGTCTGATCCAGCAGGGCGTTTCTTATGTTCAGACCCCATAACAAGTAGTAGACAATGAACCAATGCATGTGTTCGGTTTGCATCCTAAGCAGCCAATTTGCCTAAAGTGCAAATGAGGTGGCCTGGATTGGAAGAACTACACCCTGGTGACCCTAGAACGAAGTGCGCAAGATCTAGAACCTCCTGCAAATGCACAGGGATTCTGTCATGGGGACAACGTACCCTGACGGTTAAAAAACACACACACACATATTTACGGGAGACTGGACTTATGGGAGGCTGGGTGGCTTGAAAACCACTGTCCTAAAATATCTTAACATGCCAATAAAGGTGACTGAAACTGAATATCTTAACAGTCTGAGTTAAGATATGCATGCATGCACCCAGAAGCCCCACTGAGGGGCTTATCGCCGAGTAACTGTGTACAGGATTGCAACCTCAACGTACTACAAAGACATCAAGGCTTTGGGTTCACTCTTGGGAACAGGGATAGATTCTTGTTGAAAGGCATGGCAGAGGATGTCCGGTTAACAGGGTAAGAGTTCAGTAGCACCTTAAAGACTAACACAATTTCTGGCAGGGGATGAGCTTCGATGAGTCACAGCTCCCTTCTCCAGATACCTTAGAATCTCCTCCAATGTGGCTATTACGAGGGTATTCGGCGGAAGCTGATCCATCCACTTTTTAATTTAATGGCATCAGAGGAAGAGGTAATGAAACGTCTCCTTTGGGATGGGGACTCTTCTTGTCTCTCTCAAGTTGCCAAATTTTGCGCTGCTGCAATTAAGATTTGTACGGGAAAGGTTAACATTGGGACTGGCTAAGTTTTTATCCGGTAAATTTTGGTTTTAACTGTTTTTAAATTGTGATATTTTAAACAAGAGAGATCCTAATCTCTCACAGGTTGTATCTGGTCATTTTATTCTGGGTTTTGCCGTAAATAAATTTATTTATACCTTGGAATCTGAAGAAGTGAGCTGTGCCTCACAAAAGCTCAAATCCTGCCAGAAATTGTGTTAATCTTTAAGGTGCTACTGGACTCTTGCTCTTTTCTACTGCTACAGACAGAATAACACGGCTACCCATCGTGGTTAATAGTGACAGCCCTGAAAAACAAACAGAAAATAACATGGCCTGCTTCCAGCAAGTTGGGCTGTTTCTCCCCCAAAATGGCCTGCAATTCACCATATGGTGTTAACCATATGGATTTCAGCACCTAAAGAAAAACATCCTACTGATGATACTGATTCATCGCCCTCTGCGTCGGACTGGAGATCAGATCATTAAGGTATGGAGGTGGAAGCAGGAAACCGGGAGCCGTCCCACAGAGTTTGTTCCACACTGTAGCCCGTGGCCTGGTTAACTGGTGTCACTGCAAGGCATAAATCAGTCCCATGGTAGATGCAGAGCAGCTCTGACACACAAGATGTTTCCGGCATAGCTCTCCCCTTGGATTTATCACCCGCTGATGTTTTCAAAGCTTCGATACCAGTTTTCACAATGAGGGTTCAGCAACGCACTTGAGGAAAAGGGTACCATCTTTTAAATAAGTATATTTCAGCGACTGCAGCTTGGCCAATGAGAGGAATCGGGGACAGCCGCAGGCCTCGTTCATATTGGCCACGGGCCTCTGGGATGACGGAGAGGTGGGATCTGTGTGAAAAGTGTTCGTAAGATGGTCCCCGTTGTTCTGGTCAAGCAACATGAAGGTGATCTGCAAAACAGCAGAGGGGAGAGAAATAAGATTTCCAAGGAAGAGAAATTGGAGAGGAGGTTGAGGGGGGACATGATCGCTATCTTTTATTTGAAGGGCTGTCACTTAGAGGAGGGCAGGGAGCTGTTCCTGTTGGCAACAGAGGATAGGACTCGCAATAACGGGTCTAAATTGCGGGGGAAAGGTACTGGCTGGATATTAGGGGGGAAAAATTACACTATGAGTTGTTCGACAGTGGAATCAGCTACCTAGGGAGGTGGTGAGCTCCCCCTCGCTGGCAGTCTTTAAGCAGAGGCTGGACAAGCATTTATCAGAGATGCTCTAGGCTGATCCTGCAGGGGGTTGGACTAGATAGCCTGTATGGCCCCTTCCAACTCTATGATTCAATGAACATAAACGAAGCTGCCTTATACTGAATCAGACCCTTGGTCCATTAAGTTCAGTACTGTCTTCTCAGACAGCTCTCCAAGGTCTCAGGTTGAAGTCTTTTGCATCACCTACAACCTGATCCTTATGGGAGATGCCAGGGATTGAACCTGGGACCTCCTGCGTGACAAGCAGATGTTCTGCTACTGAGCCACAGCTTCTCCCAAATTGTGAGGACTAAGGACAACTCTGTGCTTAAAAAATTAAATCTTTCCTAACCAAAGAAACTATCTATAAGATCCAGGCCAAATCACCAAATTTGTACAGCAAAATAAACCCTGATATGTGCAGCTCGATCGGGGGCTCAAGACACTCCTCAGTAAGGCGAACGATTCTAGCTACCGGGCTGAAACTGACAAGCATTCTGCCACGGCTGAAAATGCCACAAGAAACAACAAAGTAAATTCGATCTGATGTGCAAACAATGGGTTGTTTTTTTAATGGCCATATATCTTTAATAAGCAGCTGCATCACAATAGCAGGTGCTGCTCTGAAAAGCAAAAACAGGATTTTCCCACATCTGAAGGTCAGCAGATAGCAAAACAAGAGAGACTGAGCAGGCTTCATGAGCAAAACATTTTAGAGCTAAATAAAATACTTCCCTGGAGGGCGGGAGGACAAAACAGAGATATGGAATTCTGTGTGAAGCGGTCTTTCCGGCAGTGGACTTGTGATCCAGCCAGAATGAAGTAGACTCAGAACATACATCCGTCCCATCTGGGATTATGTTGACCAGTCATGAAAGGTAGGGTAGGCTGAGAACCTTGCCAGCCAGCTCTATATACTCTATATACAACCTTTATGCCTATGGCCTTCTGTGTGCCAAGCATGAGCTTTGCCTTGTATTGTCAGCCAACACATGAACACATGAAGCTGGCTTCTACTAAATCAGACCCTTGGTCCATCAAAGTCAGTATTGTCTACTCAGACAGGCAGCGGCTCTCCAGGGTCTCAGGCAGGAGTCTTTCACATCACCTACCTGCCTGGTCCCTTTAACTGGAGATGCCAGGGATTGAACCTGGGACCTTCTGCATGCCAAGCAGATGCTCTACCACTGAGCCACAGCCCCTCCCCTAACGTCGGAAGCTGCCTTCTACAGAAGCAGCGGGTCCACTTTGAGCCATATCCCCCTCCTCAAAGCTTCATTCTGAGCAGGGCTTGAACCTGAGGCTCAGAGGAACCGCGCCAAATCCAGACTTTGGTTCCCCTAGCTTCACACAGGGAAGGGACTCCAGCAGTGAAATGTCTTCCCCGGCACCTGTTACCTGAGATCCTTTCACGGAAAATGTTGGAGGTCGGTCTGGGGTCCTTTTATAAAGGGCTTGGAACGCTTTGGGGATTTTCCAGTATGTAAAAAATGCACCTTGTTGGCTTGTTGTATTCCATCAGCCCTTCCACAAACCATTCAGTATTTACCCAGTCTAATGTGAATGGAGCAGGCTGGTGTTATCACCTAGACTGGAACACAAGGTTTCAGGGGCAGAAAAGGTTCTCTCAGCAATCGCTGCAACTGGAGGTGCTGGTGATTGAACCAGGGATCTTCTGGAGACAAATCCTGAATGCTATCACCAACTCACAATGCCTCTGTTAGCCTTAAAGTCATCCTGGAGAACTTAAACAGGCTCTTGAATCTTGGTTTAATTTTGTCAGAGTAAAGGCCAAAATGTGTGTGAAGGCAGGGTTGTTGGTTTGTTTTTGCATTTTAAAGGATATATTTGCATTTATATTATAATTTTATTATCAAATATTTACATCTCTTAATTTTTTGGGATTCATTTTTTATTATTTGTATTATTCTTAAATGTTTAAATACCTTTGGTTATGGGATTTGAAAGGTGTTTAACTACTGAATGGATCATTCTTGCAATTTGGTATTTGCAATGTAAGTGTTTATCAACTAATGATCTTAGCTACCTCGGGGCCACGTAAGGTGAGGCACAAATCCCTTCAATCAATAAGTTAAATAAGCAGTGGTTCAGATACACTAATATTATTTTCTTACAAGTGACACAGTAACAAGAGCCCTGTGGCGCAGAGTGGTATGCTGCAGTACTGCAGTCCAAGCTCTGCTCACAACCTGAGTTCGATCCCAACGGAAGTTGGTTTCAGGTAGCCGGCTCAAGGTTGACTCAGCCTTCCATCCTTCCGAGGTCGGTAAAATGAGTACCGAGCTTGCTGGGGGTAAAGGGAAGATGACTGGGAAAGGCACTGGCAAACCACCCCGTAAACAAAGTCTGCCTAATAAATGACGGGATGTGACGTCACCCCATGGGTCAGGAATGACCCAGTGCTTGCACAGGCAACCTTTACTTTTTAACACAGTAACATGTGAAAAACAGTGGGGTTTACTTGGGAGTAAACATGACCAGGTTTGGGTGTCAGTGCTGCCAAAGGGAGACTAACTCTCCCCCTAGTATAAAAATTGTACGTTTTTTATTTTATAAAATTATTAAATAGCAACTTTAAAAAATATTCTTTTAGTTCCTGTGGTTTGTAGGTAAAAGCAGTTCACTGGCCTTGGATGTGACGGAGATCCCACTTCACAGCTGCAGGTGTTTCAAACGGAGACTAAGCTTCGACGTTTCCATTCTACTATAAGTGGCAGCTTGGTCTCCGTTTGAAACACCTGCAGCACATAGCTAGTGGATATAAAAGTCTGATTCCCCACTTGGACTCTTGGAAAATCTGTAGGAATTCTTTCTACTTTCGGGACCAGCTCTTACAAAGACTGAAATTATACTGGAAAGTCTTTAAGACTCAAAGAGAAACATTAGACATAGATTTGTTGTATACATTGTTCTTTGAGTTGTCTTTTGATGTTTTTGTATAATGTTCTCTTGTTTGACTGTCGCCCACCTATAGATATTGCTTGCACCACGTTTTGTATTGACTATCTCCTTTTGAATATATGTGCAGGACTGAGCCTTGTGTGGATTGTTTTTGCACCACCTGGAGGCTGGCAACCCTAGTTCTGACACAGCCCTGCTCATAAGGGCAGATGCAACAGCCGCGATGTTTGGAAATAATGCAGAGAGAAGATCAACCCCTTTACCTTGTATGTGAAGGGCCACTCAAGGAGCACATCGTATTCCCCTCTAAGGAGCACCAGGAAAAGAGACATGTGAGTTCCTTTCCCCCTCCCCTCGCCATTCAGATACAGCCTCATGCAGAGTTTGTAGCCGTATCGCGCCGTGTAGAATGCTAAGAATGAAAACACAGATGGTCGAAATTCAGGCTTTTCATACAAACTTGGACATTTACCAATCCAGATGGTATCGCAATTAATTCACTGTGATTCATGAAGTTTATTTATTGACTTCACTTATATTCTGCCTTTCTCTCCAATAGGGACCCAAAGCAGCTTACACAGGCCCCCTCCATTTTATCCCCACAACAGCCCTATGAGGTAGGTCAGGCTAAGAGAGTGTGACTGGCCCAAGGTCACCCAACAAGGTTTCAGGGCAGAGTGAAAATTCAAATCTGGGTCTCCTAGATCCTAGTCCGACACTCTAACCACTACACAACAAAACCCTTTATCACCTGTGGAGAATAGTCATTGATATCAGAAGAACTGCCCTATAGGACGAGACAAAAGATCCCGCTGGTCCAGCATCCTACAGTGGGCAGCCAGATGCTTCTGAGAAGCCCACAAGCAGGGGAATAGATCTCCTATGCTGCTTGGCCCCATCAATCTGGTGTTCAGAGATACTCTGCCTCTGCATATGGAGGTTCCATCCTGCATTTTGTGGTTAACAGCTGCTGACAGACATGCATACCAGGAATGTATTTATAAGGAGAGCAAAGCTGGATCAGGCCACTGAGACCAGTATCCTGTTTCTCACAGAGGCCCACTGGGTGACTTAACTGCCCATAGGCTCTGCAATGGCGTATACAACCGAGGAGCTCCATCTTTGCACTTATGCACTTTTATTCTGATTTTAGCGATTTGTTGTTTTCAGGGCTGGGTTTTATTGGTATACAGTGTTTAAATGTATTTTCATGGCAAGCTGCTCTGAGCTCGGCTTTGCTGCTGCTCTGAGCCCGGCTTTGCTGGGGAGAGTGAGATAGAAGAGTGATGAATAAAATCAATCAATCAAAGATAAAGCCCAGCTGCAGGACAAAGAAGGCAACAGTACTCCCCTCTGTCCTCTGTTTCCCTGCAACTGGCACAAACCCTTTGAGAAACACGGGCTGCTTCTGATGAATTCTGGTTTCACCACCTTACCCCTACCTCTTATTACATTTTTATCTTGCCCTTCTTCAAGCAGACTGGGGTTGCATATACGTTTATTTTCTCCTCACATCAACCTTGCCCTGTGAGGGCAGCCTAAGAGGGTGGGGCTGGCCTAGGCTTGCTCAGCAATTTTCACACGAGTGGGATTTGAATCCAGCTCTCCCCAGTCCCACACTCTAACCAGTACAAGAATACCGGTGCTCCCTTCAGACATCTACCTACCAGGAGACTGCAAACTGCACACTTTCCTGCTCACTGCTTCATAGCACTTCTGGTGAACATCTGTGATCTTCCACAGAAAAACGCCATCATACGAAGCTTCTGCCGAGAGAAAGAGTTTCTGTTGGAGCCTGCCCAGAGCCACCTCTTTCTGCGCCAGGCATCGCTGCAGATGAGCAATCTTGGGAGAGAGAAAGGGAACAATTTCATTGTGCTTTTTGGTGGCAAACATGCCTGATGATGGCATGCAAACCCTCAGTAAAGACCACATAAAACCAGAACCCCATGGCCCCTTAAAGACTGACCACACCAATTCCAGCATAAGTCAGAGCAGAGCTCACTTCATCACATGCATCGGAGTGTATATCGGACTGGCGTGTGCATCTGAAGAAGCGAGCCGAGACTGATGCTGTAATGAATTCCGATTGTGTTTAAGACGCCACAAGAATCCTCCTTTATTTTGCTGCTACAGACTTGCATAGCTTCCCATCTGGAACTATCAGCAGAGATGAGAGACAGTGAACAAGAACGGTGGGAAAAGTAGGCTCCGGGTTTCTGAAATCCTAGTTCCCTATGCCATAAAAAGGACCACCCCAAACCCTCTCCAGTTTGTGAGAGGTCAGCAAAGCCTACATTGTTTCATATGCCACCCATATATTGGGGGGGGGGGTCACATCTTGCTTTGGAGAGTTGGGTTAGATAGAATCACAGAGCAGCTGGAAGTCATGACAATGCCCTTACAGACATAGACATCAGGCCACCATGGTCCTCCCTCCTCATTACCAAGCCATGTCTTGACAGAAAAGCAAAGCATAGCTTGACACAAAAAGAAGAGGAGGAGGAAGAAGAGGAACAAGAGGAAGAAGAAAGGGAGGAGGAGGAGGAGGAGTTGGCTTTTATATGCTGACTTTCTCTACCACTTAAGGAAGAATCAAACCGGCGTACAATCTCCTTCCTTTCCCCACACAACAGACACCCTGTGAGGTAGGTGGGGCTGAGAGAGCTCTGAGAGAGCTGTGACTAGGCCAAGGTCACCCAGCTGGCTTCATGGGTAGGAATGGGGAAACCAACCCGGTTCACCAGATTAGCGTCTGCCACTCATCTGGAAGAGTGGGGAATTGAACCCAGTTCTCCACTGCTCACGTGGAGGAGAGGGAAACGGGCACCTTGTAGATGTGTAGGAGTAGAGAAACAAATCCAGTTCACCAGATTAGTGTCCACCGCTCATGTGGAGTAGTAGAAGAAGAAGAAGAAGAAGAAGAAGAAGAAGAAGAAGAAGAAGAAGAAGAAGAAGAAGAGGGAGGAGGAGGAGGAGGAGGAGGAGGAGGAGGAGGAGGAGGAGGAGGAGGAGTTGGTTTTCATATGCCGACTTTCTCTACCACTTAAGGGAGAATCAAACCGGCTGACAATCACCTTCCCTTCCCCTTCCCACAACAGACACCCTGTGAGTTGGGCAGGGCTGAGAGAGAATGACTTGCCCAAGGTCACCCAGCTGGCTTCGTGTGTAGAAGTGGGGAAACCAATCTAGTTCTCCAGATTAGCCTCCACCACTCGTGGAGGAGAGGGGAATCAAACCCGGTTCTCCAGATCAGACTCCACCACTCCAAACCACCGTTCTTAACCACTACACCCCTACATCAGTAGAGGGGAACTCCTGGAGTTCAAAGCACCCACTGACTGAGGACTGAGGACGCTGCCTGCTAGATTTACCTTGCGTGATTTACCTTTCTGGGCTTCTCCCCTACCTATCTGCCTCCACTGCAGATTGGTAATTTTGCCGAGACTCTGCCCTTGGAACAGCAATCGCATCCAATGCGTGGATGTTGATGCAGTACTTGCCCTCCAAAATGACTGTCCACTGCATCTCTGCATGAGTCACTATTCTGGTTTGACTCATGCAGAAAAAATGCCTCAAGGCAGGGAATCCATGTTCTTACACAGTAACTGTGTGTGTGTGGGGGGGGGGGTTCCCCTTCAAATTTCAATTCAGAAAATTTCTGATTGCCTCATACTGGAAAAAAGCTAAGATGCCTTCTATTGGGCAGTGGTATGAGAAGGTGTGGAACCTTTTAATTTTAGATATCTTCACAACTCAAAGTAGCAAATAACTTATCTTACTCTACGAACTGTTTAAATAGATGGCTGCCTTTTCTAGACTTTGTGGAGAAGGGGGCATCACGAAATAAGCGATGCCCACAAAACTATCATATGATTTGCATGTATTAATTTCTGCTAAGGGAATACAACAAATGGTATGCTTTCTGTAAAAAGCACCGATGTATAATAGATCAAGTACTGGAACATATTTCGACTGTACAAGGGTGTTTCACCTACTGCTGTTGTATTTTTATTTTGTTGTTGTTGTTATTAACTAAACTTAAATAGTTATTTTTTAAAAAAGCTTTCCTCAGCTATCTGAAGATGAGGAAAAGCTAATGTGCTGTGGGTAGCAGTGGTATGCCAGGATAGAATCATAAAGTTGGAAGGGACCACCAGAGTCATCTAGTCCAACCCCCTGCACAATGCAGGAAATTCACAACTACCTCCCCACCACACACACACACACACAGTGACCCCCTACTCCATGCCCAGAAGATGGCCAAGGTGCCCTCCCTCTCATCATCTGCCTAAGGTCATAGAATCAGCGTTGATGACAGATGGCCATCAAGCCTCTGATTAAAAACCTCTAGGGAAGGAGCGCCTACCACCTCCCGAGGAAGCCTGTTCCACTGAGGAACCGCTCTGTTAGAAAATTCTTCCTAATGTCTAGACGGAAACTCTTTTGATTTAATTTCAACCCGTTGGTTCTGGTCTGACCTTCTGGGGCAATAGAAAACAACTTGGCACCATCCTCTACGTGACAGCCCTTCAAGTACTTGAAGATGGTTATCATATCCCCTCCCAGTCTTCCCCTCTTCAGGGGGCTTTCGTGGGCCTGCTCTTCGGGATTCTTCTGGGCAGCAATGCCAGGGATCAAACCCTGAGACCTTTGGAATACAAAGCCGATGCTCAAGCCCTGAGCTAAGGCCGCTCTCCAGGCGTTTGCTCACATTTACCTTCAGTTCCAAGCCGCGGATAGTATCCTGGTCAAGGCCCCTTTGACCCCGGAAGGCCGCAATCTTCTGCCGCGAGGCGTCCATCTCCTTGCTCAGCACAGACACAATGTTTTCGAACACCCGCAGCTTGCTGTCCAGCAAAGGCACCACCTTGCCCCTCAGCAGCGCTTGCCAGCTGGATTCTCCCTCGTACAGAGGCAGTCCGGGGAAAGAGTCCATGTCCAAAGCGGGCGGGAGCTGCAAGCTTGTGAAGAGCCCGTTCAGGGCCCTGGCAGCCTTTAAGCAGGAGTCGGCCCCACCGACTGCAGGGGGCAGATTCCCCTTCAGTTGCTTTGCCTGATGAAGCAGCAGAACTAAGTGCGTCCCCATGGAGCTCTTCTCGTGCTCCTGTCTTTCTTGTCCGTTTCCCTGTTAGGGAGATGCGGGACATTCATCAGTCAGGGGCTGGCATGGGCTGGGCACAAACTGTGGTCTAACAGAAGGGCCCAGTCCTGACTGGAGATGCTGGGTCAATCTCCCCTTTCCCAACAGATGCAGTGGAGGAAGCAGAGCTGCAAGGAAACCTGGCTGGGCTTCCTTCTTTAGGCATCACTCCGAACTGGTACTTGCAATTTTACAGAGCCCTGCGGGGCAATCCTCCCCAGGTGGGAGGTTCTCCAGAAGGAAGAAGAAGAAGAGTTGGTTTTTATATGCTGATTTTCTCTACCTTTTAAGGAGAATCAAACCAGCTTACAATCGCCTTCCCTTCCTCTCCCCACAACAGACACCTTGTGAGGTAGGTGAGAACTGAGAGAGTTCGGAGAGAACTGTGACTAGCCCAGGGTCGCCCAGCAGTGCAAGATTGCTGTGGGAGGGTGACCTGCAACAATCAGTCTTTGAGGGTCGTGGCTCAGTGGTAGAGCATCTGTTTGGCATGCAGAAGGTCCCAGGTTCAATCCCCGGCATCTCCAGTTAAAGGGACTAGGCATGTAGGTGATGTGAAAGACATCTGCCTGAGACCCCGGAGAGCCGCTGTCGGTCTGAGTAGACAGTACTGACTTTGATGGACCAAGGGTCTGATTCAGTAGAAGGCAACTTCATGTGTTCACTCTTTAAAGGGGTTTGGCCATCCTTTCGTAGAGCTCTATGACTTTCGGGGGGGGGATGGCTTTAGGTGGGGGTATCGTTGACATTAACCCTCCCTCACCTCATTAAAAGGCACAGACTTGGCAATGATATTAGGAATGTATGGAATCTGATTGTTTCTTTTCCCCGGTACACGCATTCACCGAAGTCTGGTCAGCCATCATACTCACCTTGAAAGAGCAGCCGATCCTGGAAAATCGACAGCTGTCCTTGTCAGTGGAAACCGCTGAAAGAATCTGTTTATGAGAGCATCAGCAAAAGAATGGAAACATGTCCAAGTATAAGACAATCCAGTGGGCCAGACCCTTTAAACAGCACACAGTTGTGACAGTAACATGGTTTCCTCCAGCTCAAGCTTGTGTTAAATGGCCAAACTTGTGGCGCTTTCACACGTGCTGAACAATGCACTTTCAATGCACTTTGCAGCTGGATATTACTGTGCGAAACCCCAAAATCCAGTTGCAAATGATCATTAAAGCGCATTGAAAGTGGATTGAAAGTGCATTATTCAGCATGTGTGAAAGAGCCCTTGGTGTCTCTTTACATAAGAGCCCAGCTGGATCAGACCACAGGTCTATGTAGCCCAGCATCATCTTTCCCACAATGGCCAGCCAGATGTTCCCAAAGTGGTCCCAGTCTCTTTTTACTATTTGGCCCCTAGAGGTAGACTGCCCCATCTAGCCATCTTGGCAGGCCTGTCTCCCACAAATCTGTCTAATCCATGGGGGAGTAAGCCACCTTGAGCTCGGCAGCCACTGCCAAACACGTCGCAGCAGTGAATTAGGATACAAGAACACCTAAAGAACCCCCACAAGGGCATCCATCTAGTCCAGCATTCTGTTTCCCACAGTGGATGGCTAAATGCTTCCAGGAAGCCAGTTAGCAGAACCTGAAGGCAACTCCTCTCCCCTGCTCTTCTCCCCCCATTTCTGAGGGCATCCTCCTCCACATGCCAACAAACTCACTTCTTTCTTTCCCACCCCTCTGGGAAAAAAAGAAATAACTCATCAAACTTGGTGCTTGGGATCAGAGACCTTCTGGTTACAACTGGAAGGCAGGGCGGTACTCACACATTCATGCTGCAAATGTTCTGCAAGCTTCTTTCGCATCAATGCCTGTCCGCACCCAGCGTGGCATGGGATCAGGGCATCTTCACATGTGCTCTGATGGCCCTGGAAGTCAAAGGTTTTGAGAAGAATAAAAGATGCTCGTCTAAGCCCAGCTGCTCCCTGCATTGTGCCCGCATTTTCTGAGACCTGTTTTATCTCGAATTTGAAAACGCAGGAGAAACACGGGGAAACGCAGGGGGAGAGCGGGGCGACCTCTGACGGTCGGAAACAGTATGCATAATCAAAACAAAGACTGAAGTCATCGGAGGGGTGACGGCAAATAAAAGAGCCATGCATAAAAGACCAGAATCTCAGGCTTGATCATAGAATCTGGTAAAAATCTGAGGCTTTATAGAGCCAGGTGGAGCCCTATTGGATGAATTGTGTTACCTGACAATAGCAGACTGCAGTGCTGCTTTCTAGCCAGTTGCATTGGTGGCGCCTAGGCACAACAGGGAAAAACCTAAGAGCTCCCTCTTGCGGTAACCCCCCCCCCCCACACACACACACACAATAGTAGACTGGCCCAGATAGTAAAGTGCCAGGATCTGGTTGCGGAGTCATTTGTTTGAGCTTCCTGGCACTATTCTAAGAGGCCCTTTGAACTCAAAGCATATGTTTACAAGCCTCCGGCAAGTTGTGGCCTTAGTAACTGGAAAGCGAGCAACCAGTCATGTTCCATCTGTACTACCATCTGTCTTACTGTATTTGCTGGCAGCCATAGTCCTTTAGGGCAGAATGCCGCTTGCACTACTGAGTGTGAGCAATTCTGCAGCGCTGGTTAAAGTTATACACATATTGCCTTCGGGCAGGAGCCAGGCCGCTGTTTTCGAATAGACAAAATCCAAACGAGAAAGAAAAATAGGTTTACGCCAAGCATGGTGCCGGCAAACCCAAAAAGGAAAAAAAAATGCAAGATGACAGGCGACAACTTTATTGTCATGTAAACTTTGCATCTCCACCCCCTTTTTAAAATTTTCTAATAGACACCAGAGGCGCTAAATCCAAAAGATAAGCTGGAATAAGATGCGTGTTTTGTTGTTCAGTTGTGCTATTTTGCCCTGGATCTTCCAAACAGCTTAAAACAGCCCCATGGCGCAGAGTGGTAAGCTGCAGTACTGCAGTCCAAGCTCTGCTGACAACCTGAGTTCGATCCCAACGGAAGTTGGGTTCAGGTAGCCAGCTCAAGGTTGACTCAGCCTCCCATCCTTCCGAGGTCGGTCAAATGAGTACCCAGCTTGCTGGGTGTAAAGGGGAGATGACTGGGGAAGGCACTGGCAAACCACCCGGTAAACCAAGTCTGCCTAGTAAACGTCGGGATGTGACGTCACCCCATGGGTCAGTAATGACCCGGTGCTTGCACAGGAGACCTTTACCTTTTTTGTTGTTCAATTGTGCTATTTTGCCCTGGATCTTCCAGACAGCTTAAAAGAAATAGTGAAGCACACAATGTTGCAGTTTCTTTGTGCCTTCCTCAAAGCATAAGGCCACCCACTTCTGTGGTGTAAGGCTGGTACACCTCTCCGTCCATTCCCCTCCCCTATCCAATTAGCCCATGGCAACAAGCAAAAAAACCCACACAAACCAGTGGTTTTTAGATCAAATCAAGCCTGAACTGTCCCTGGAAGCTAAAATGACTAAACTGAGGCTATCGTACTTTGTTGACGTTATGAGAAGACAGGAATCACAGGAAAAGACAATAATGCTAAGAAAAGATGAGGGCAGCAGGAAAAGAGGAAGACCCAAAATGAGATGGAGTGACTCTATCAAGGAAGCCACGGCCCTCACTTTGCAAGACCTGAGCAAGGCTGTTAAACTATAGGACGTTTTGGAAGACATTGATTTAGAGGGGCGCCATGAGTCGGAAGCGACTTGACAGCACTTAACACACATACAAACAACAAGTCTTCACTCTTACTTCCAAAGCCTTCATGATGCCAGTCCACGCACATCCAGGGATCGCACAACGCACACTTAGCTCCGAAATCTCCTTGTTAACGGCAGCATCACTAAAAGCCTGGAAGCAAAGAAGACAGGCAAAGAGACATTTTTAGATTTCTCTCTCTCATTTTCTCTCCTGCTGGCGCTATGATTTCCAGTGTCTGGACAGTGTGCTGCATGCTGCATTTTAGTGACCTGTGTAATTCAGACAGCTTATAAAAGGATGGTGATCCAATGGGGAATTAGACTAGCAACCACCACTACTAGCCACGACAAACGGAACCTCCGTGTTCAGAAGCAGTCTTTCTTTGCGTATTGGGAGGAAGAACAGGATCGCCTTCCTGTCTTGCTTGTGAGTTTCCCAAAGGTATTGGCTGACCGCTATTGGAAACCGAGAGCTGGACTAGCTGGATCCTTGGTATGATTCAGCAAGACAGTTCTTTTATTCTAAGTGTTTAGACAAATAGAACGTTTTAAAGCAAAACGTGCTCTGTCAAAATGGGCTCTTCCCCCATGGTGTGAGTATTCTGGGTCTGCAATTTTGCACAGCTGACTTCATGCCTTCTAGCCGATTAGAGGGTCAGTTACAACTTTTTCTCTTCCCAAATGTTTCAGGTAAGCTACATGTGGGGGTTTTTTTTAAAAAATTATTCACTACATATTTATAATTTATATGACTATCCTTTGCTTCATTTTAAAGAAAACATTTTAATAGGGTTGCAAAAGTGCTCCAGTAACTGAGGGACATTATGGACACTAGCCAATCAGCACCATCAATAACCAGTTTTTTGTTTGCTTGGTGTAAACTTACAGAAATGGCTTGTTCAAAGCTTGACTCTGAAGATGAAAATGTACATTTGCCCTGAACAAGGCAGGCGCACTTCCAAAGTGGGCCCAATGGCCTACAGATGTTATGTCTGCCTTCCCTTTTATTTATTTCTCTTATCCAAAATAGCCTCTAAAAACAAGTTTTTAACAGGCAACGTTAATGAGTTCCCGCAAAGCAAAACTCATCTGTTCTCAGCATCTACGGCTGGATTCCTCCCACACCCACGCAACCCAATTTAATACACAATGTGGCCTGTTTATAATGACCTGAATTGACTGCTGGATGTTTTTACATATATGCAGCCTTCGAGCCAAAGAGCCACTTGGTTTTAGTGAGTGTTTGATGTCATAAACTGTCCTGGAAAGGTATGGAGATTATCCATTGCCTAGAAACAGAAGTGAAAATACATGTTGACTGCAGTCAGTTCAACGGAGGGGGAGACACACCGTCCAGCTTGAACACTTCTATCTTTGTCTGGAGGTTGTAAAGTAAAGCGCTTGCTGTTCATTTTCCAGTTGGCCATAATCCTGTTTATATTTTTATAAGAAGATGACAGCAAATGTACACCTAAGCCCAACGGACGGCTCAGCTTCAGGGCAGGGCTTTCCACCATCCATGTCCTCTACTCTGACTAATTATATTTCGGTAATTCTAGACACAAACATGTCTAACAGAAAGCGCAGTCTGGCTCCCCGAGTCCCAAAACTGCCTGGATGAACAAAACCAATGTGTCTTCTCGCGTACGAACCTGTCTACCAAACAGGGCCAACAGAGTCCCTGCTCTCTGTGCCCCCATATTCAGAACGAGAGTGGTGACCTCCTTGGGGAGGGAGACTGCGGCTCAGTGACAGAGCATCAGCTTTCCATGCAGAAGGTCTCAGGCTCAATCCTAGGCATCTCCAGTTAAATGCATCAGGTAGCAGACGATGCAGAAGACCTCTGTCTGAGACCCTGCCAGTCTTATGACAATACTGCCAGTCTTAAGACAACACTGACCTTGAAAGACCAATGGTCCGATTCAGTATAAGGCAGCTTCATGTGGTGATGTGACCAGAGACAGGGACCTTTGTATGGTGGCATCTCGCTTAAGGGTGCCCAGTATTTTAAGTTTTAGATGCCAGGAGAAACCCTTTTTGTTTGACCAGCATTTTGTTGATCCTATGGTGACACTGTGTTGTTTTTGTTCTCTGTTTTTAGTGTTTGATTCGTTTTACTGTCAACTGCTGAATTTCTTTTACCAGATACCCTTTAATGCTGTTAAAGGTAAAGGTCCCCTGTGCAAGCACCGGGTCATTCCTGACCCATGGGGTGATGTCACATCCCGACGTTTACCAGGCAGACTTTGTTTACAGGGTGGTTTGCCAGTGCCTTCCCCAGTCATCTTCCCTTTACCCCCAGCAAGCTGGGTACTCATTTTACCGACTTCGGAAGGGTGAAAGGCTGAGTCAACCTTGAGCCGGCTACCTGAAACCGACTTCCATCGGGATCGAACTCAGGTCGTGAGCAGAGCTTTTGACTGCAGTACTGCAGCTTACAATGCTGTTAGACTACTTTATTTGATTGTTGGTGCAAGTGGTTTTGTGCTGTTTTTCAATTTTAATGTGTGAACTTTGATTTTCTTGCATGTGCAATTTAAATTTCCTTTCCCTAGATTTAACAGTTATTGGCTATTCATCTACCATTTCACACTTTTAAATTAAAAATTTAATTTAATTTTTCCTTGACACTATAAAGAGAAAAATTGCTATATCTCTCACACAATTGAACCATCTACTTGACAGCAGATAATGCAGTATCCGCTTCTCAGAAAGTGTCTTCAGTTGTTTTAGCAATTTAAATTTTGTTATGATTCTTTCATGTACACAGCTTTAGTCATTTAGGGGTGAGGAGGAAGAAGCAGCCAATAAACACTGTAGGCAAATAATGAAAATTCTTGGCAAGGAAAAGGCTACGTTAGAATCTTTCTCCCTCCTGAACATAGGGAGCTTTTGACGTTGGGTAAAGGATGCTTCTGAAATGCTCCTCAACCCAAAATTCTCCCCAGATTTTAGAGTTCAGAACGGCCAGGCTTTCAAAGTGGATCTGATGCATTAGGAATACTCCACTGTTTCATTTTTATTTCCAAATGTTGTACAGGGTACGGCACATGTGCTGTTGAGTATATTTTCCCATTCCTTCAGCTGCATCTCCCCCTTTTATGTTACCTATGAGCACATTGATAAAACACCGCAAGAGAATAGTATGGTTGCATGGAGAGCTGAATCCAGATTTTTTGTGTGTGGCATTTTTTCAATGTGCAGGAGTGTAAGTGTGTAGCATTAAACCACCACTAAAACAAAATGAAACACAAAAATTGTTTTGCTATTGCCCTTTCATTCATATCCAGATATAATTTTTTAAGCAATGTTTTATCAATGTGGGAAGAGAAAGGATGCAAATCAAAAGTACTGAAAGGTGCAGTAAATTGTTTGACCTAATTTTGGAATTTCTTTTTAAAAATTCCTTTAGTGAAACCAACATTAAAGAGGAGTGGAAAGTAGTACAGAGCAAAATTTCAGGACAATAAAGGCACAGAAAGGAAGAAATCTGTTCATTTCTGTTTCAAAAAGCAAATCAGTCATGACATTCCCCATCTGCGTTTTGAAGTGGTGCATTCCAAGGAGGACTATAACACACATTTTTTGAATGTGTAAATCAGTCCTCTATGAGTGCTGTGGCGAAAAGGTCTTTATTTTATGTGCTTGGACACTCCTTGTCCCTTCCACTCAAAATTGGAAATACTGTTTAGAGCAATATTAATAAAATACAGCAAATATATTTATGACAAATATTCCCATTATCCTAGATTCTTGATTGGCATTTTGTGCATACATGCAGAAACTGAGAATCCTCTAGAAAGGATGAATAAACCTGGGCATTCCAACAGAGGAAAATGTAATGCCACGTGATTAGAAGGCCAAACATACCTTTTCTACTGATAATAAAGTTTCTTCATCTATGCTGTCAGGATCATCTTCCTTACAACCCTGACAAACTGGGTTTTTATGGTTTCTGGGTGAGAAGAAGGAAGGAAAACAAATACCTTTTCATTTGCAACATCCAATGAACAAATTTGCAGACAGTGACCTCAGTCGAACAAAACCTTAAGGCAGGCATAAGTAGCTAAAGACGCATGGGACAGATCCAACTCAAAGGATTTCTGACTAATCCCCAGCATGGCTCCTGTTTGCAAAAACTCTCCCCACATACAATCAGCACTGTAGATCTCAGTCCCTTTCTCACATGAACACGCTGGCCCTGCTTAGCTTCTGGGATCTGATGAGATCAGGCTAGCCTGAGACAATTGTTGGGCAAAGTTATATATTCCATCCGGCCCCATTTACCAGGGACAGTCTCTGTTTTCAAGGTCCAGTCCCTGCAATCATGGTCGTGCTTTTTGCCACTGAGGGATGCCTTATTTTCAGTTGTACTGAAAGTTGGTCAGTTGCCATTCTTCAGGTTTCAGGCCCCTAGCTGAGAGACTGTTTAGTTAGTGGTTAAGGAAGCGATTCCTACAGCATGTCTGCCAGTTGTTTCCTGATGCACACTTCCAGATTTTCCTCCCCCCCACCCACCACCACACACATCGGAATAGAAGGCACTTTAGGAGAGCCCAGGCAGACTCATAGAATCATAGGGGCCATACAGGCCATCTAGTCCACCCCCCTGCTTAATGCAGGATCAGCCTACAGCATTCCTGACAAGTGTTTGTCCAGCCTCTGCTTAAAGACTGCCAGTGAGGGGGAGCTCACCACCTCCCTAGGTAGCTGATTCCACTGTCGAACAACTCTTACTGTAAAAAAATTTTCCTACTATCCAGCCAGTACCTTTCCGCCCACAATTTAAACCCATTATTGTGAGTCCTATCCTCTGCTACCAACAGGAACAGCTCCCTGCCCTCCTCTAAGTGACAGCCCTTCGAATACTTAAAGAGAGCAATCATGTCCGTCCCCACCCCTCAACCTTCTCTTCTCCAGATCAAACATTTCCAACTCCCTCAGCCTTTCCTTGTAGGGCTTGGTCTTCAGGCCTCGGATCATCCTCATCGCTCTCCTCTGTACCCGCTCCATTTTTGAAGTGAGGCCTCCAGATCTGCACACAATACTCCAGGTGCGGCCTGACCAATGCAGTATACAGCAGAACTATGACATCTTGTGATTTGGATGTAATGCCTCTGTTGATGCACCCTAAGAAAGCATTATCTTTCTTTGTCGCTGCATCATATTGCTGGCTGCTCATATTTAACTTACGGTCCACTCGTACCCCAAGATCTTGTTCACACACACTGCTGCCTGGAAGTGTATCCCCCATCCAGTATGCATGTCCTTCCTTTCTGTTACTCACTTGTGTGTCTGCAGGGAGCGCCCATCTGGAAACAGCTGCCTCCATCATAGGAGGACACTTAGCTTGCAAACACCCAATTGGTCCCAGCCTGCACGACAGCCGTTTTACAGTGTTGCCTACTAGAGTGTCAGGACATCTCTGTCACACAAATTGGGTCACCCTGAGCCAGACACTCTTTTCAGCCTACCTCATAAGGCTGTTGTGAGGATCCAATGGAAGAGAACCATGCATGCCACCCTAAGCTCATTAAAGGAAGGACGGGTTTTTAATGCAATGGAAAGACAGCCTCCTATCCAAGCACACAGTATACATATCAGCATTTCCTAAACGTTTGATTCTTGATGTACTTTTTTCTGGATTAAAACCTCTCTGTCTCTCTTATATATTGAGCAGGCAAGGCCGGCACCTACTTGACAACTGTAGGGTCGCCCAGCTAACAGTGCCAGGCAATACCCTGCCTCACCCTTTGCATAGACCGACAACTCAGAGGTGACTGGTTGCCAGGTCCCTCTTCGCCACTGGCGGGAGGTTTTTGGGGTGGGGTTTGGGGAGGGGAGGGACTTCAATGCCATAGAGTCCAATTGCCAAAGCGGCCATTTTCTCCAGGTGAACTGATCTCCATCGGCTGGAGATTAGTTATAATAGCAGGAGATCTCCAGCTAGTAGCTGAGGGAGTTGCTCCTTGCAGCCCTTCTTGGGATTTTACTGTTACTGCTCACATTTGTATCTTTAACGGTGTTCACATTGCCTATTTTGTTATGTTCCTGTCTTTTGTATTATGTCTCACGTTGTTTGTAATTATTTTGTAGATGTAGGTTTGTTAGACAGCTTAGCAGTTAGAGATTGTACATTTTTAATATTAAAGAGCTGGCATTCAGTACTGTTTATTTTTGCTTCTTGGCCACAGTGCTGTAATTTTGATTGTAAATACCTGGAGGTTGGCAACCCTAGAGGTGAGGCCAAAAGTTCACCCCTGGAGCATGCACAGTTGTTCTTTAAGCAGAGTGGACAGTGCTCTCTGGGACCACCTTTACTGGTGTGTGTGTGTTAAGTGCCGTCAAGTCGCCTCCGACTCAGGGCCACCCAAATGAAAGTCCTCCAAAATGTCCTATCTTTGACAGCCTTGCTCAAATCTTGCAAATTGAAGGCTGTGGCTTCCTTTATTGAGTCTTATCCATCTCTTTTGGGTCTTCCTCTTTTCCTGCTGCCCTTAACTTTTCCTAGCATGACTGTCTTTTCCAGTGACTCTTGTCGTCTCATGACGTGACCAAAATAAGATAGCCTCAGTTTAGTCATTTTAGCTTCTAGGGTCAGTTCAGGCTTGATTTGATCTATAACCCACTGATTTGTTTTTTTGGCAGTCCAGTCTCCTCCAACACCACATTTCAAAGGAATCTATTTTCTTCCTATCAGCTTTCTTCACTGTCCAGCTTTCACACCCATACATAGTAGTAGGGAATACGATGGCATGAATTAATCTAGTCTTGGGGGCCAGTGACACATATTACACTTCAAAATCTTTTCTAGCTCCTTCATGGATGCCCTTCCCAGTCTCAATCTCCTTCTGATTTCTTGGCTGCAGTCTCCCTTTTGGTTGATAGTGGAGCCAAGGAATAGAAAGTCTTCAACAATTTCAATTTCAATTGTATGAATTAAGAAGGGTTTTTTGTCTGTCCTCTCGGCGAATGCTGTACTTTAGCGCCCTCTGATATTTTAGATTATGTTTTAAATGAAGGATTGTAGGTTATTTTTTAAAAAAATTAGATTTACTGTGCCTGTGTGTTGATTTTTAATGTTGTTACTCGCCCAGAGCCTGGCCTTGGCTGGGGAAGGTGAGTCAGAAATCTAAATAAATTAATAAATAAAAGGCCTATGGTCCGTATGAACAGCCACAACTTGGTGGCTCAGCACACAACTGGCTCAGCATGCAGCAGGCCCCAGCTTCACAAACTGCATCTCTGGTGAAAGGATCTCAGGTCACAGGTCTTGGGAAAGTCCCTTCTCTGCACAGAAAAGATGCTCCCAGATAGTACAACCCTTGTGGACACATGCTCTGGGTCAGCTGAAAGCAACTACATCTAAGTTCAGTAGCAGAGCACATCTTTTTTTAATGCAGCCATCGTAAGGGTTGCCAACCTCCTGGTACTAGCTGGAGATCTCCTGCTATTACAACTGATCTCCAGTCGATAGAGATCAGTTCACCTGGAGAAAATGGCCACGTTGGCAATTGGACCCTATGGCACTGAAGTCCCTCCCCTCTCCAAACCCCACCCTCCTCAGGCTCCGTCCCAAAAACTTCCTGCCGGTGGCAAAGAGGGACCTGGCAACCCTAAGCCATCATCCTATTTTCCTGGGAAGGGGAAAACCTTTGCCTGAAACCGTGGAGAACGGCTGCTGATCTAAGCAGGCGACACTGGCCTCTGACTTGGCGGAAGGCAGCTTTGCATGAGAAAATGCTTCGGTGAAGCGCTGCGGCTCATGCGCAGAGCACATGCTTGGCATGCTGAAGGGGCCAATCCAGTGGGGAAAAAATCCCAGGCAATGGAAGACTGTTCTCTTCCATGGAGAGCTCCTGCCATTTGGTGTAAAGAATGCTGAATGATGTAGCCCAAGGGTCTGGCTGGGAACTAGGTCAGGTATTTATTTATACTAGGGTTGCCAACCTCCAGGTGGAACCTGGATATCTGCTGGAAGTATAACTGATCTCCAGACGACATAAATTAGTTCCCTTGGGAAAATGACTGCTTTGGAGGGTGGACTGTATGGCTTTATACTCTGCCGAGGTCTCTCCCTTCCCCAAACCTGCCCTCCCCAGGCCCAACCCCCAACCCGGATTTGGCAACACTAATCAACACCCTACTTTTCTTCCTAATGGGAACCCAAATAGGGTTGCCAGGTCCCTCTTCGCCACTGGTGGGAGGTTTTTGGGGCAGAGCCTGAGGAGGGCGGGGTTTGGGGAGGGACTTCAATGCCATAGAGTCCAACTGCCCAAGCTGCCATTTTCTCCAAGTGAACTGGTCTCTATTGGCTGGGGATCAATTGTAATAGCAGGAGATCTCCAGCTAGTACCTGGTGGTTCGCAACCCTAAACCCAAAGCATCTCGCAACATTGTTCTCCCCTTCCATTTTATCCTCACAAACCACCTTGGGAGGGAGGTTAGGCTGTGTGATTGGACCACCTAGGTCCCCCAGGGAGCTTCCATGACCAAAGCTGGGATTTGCACCTGGGTCTCCCAGAAACCCCCGCGGCGCAGAGTGATAGGCTGCAGTACTGCAGTCAAAAGCTCTGCTCGATACCTGAGTTCGATCCCATCAGAAGTCGGTTTCAGGTAGCCGGCTAAACGTCGGGATGTGACGCCACCCCATGGGTCAGGAATGACCCGGTGCTTGCACAGGGGACTTTTACCTTTACCTCCCAGATCCTAGCCAAACCACTACACCAGCTTGATCGCCTGAGTTTTCTAAGGCAGCGGGATGCTCCAGGCATCCCCCTCCCAGGCTGGAGCGTGACCTGCGTCAGGGAAATCCCAAAGCATCTTTATCCCCCTGCCCTTGAGATAATGATGATGATGATGATGATGCCAATATATCGGCTGCAGGAACCGCCGTTAACCAGGCATGCAGCGGCAGACGCATGCACCACGGCGAATGAGACGGTTTGCAAATCTCGGGCAGAAATCCCTGCACCTTAAAAAATGCACGACGGGCGGAGCATCGCTGCTCCAGGGAAGGGAGGGCGGCCGCGGTGCTCCTCCCCCGCAGCCTCGCCCGCTCTCTCGGATGCCATTTATGCACGGGAGGTTTGGCCTTGGATTCGCCACTCTTGAGATGCACTTAGATGCACCTATTCTCAAAACTCAACCACAAGCCCCCAGGCAGAGTTTGGAGAACTCGGATGGGGGAAACGTGCATCGAGAGAGCGGCAAAGTCAATGCAAAGCCTTGCAGGGTGCAGAAACGGTATCTCGCTCGCCGCTGCGGCGGCTCGTGCCCCAGAGATCTCCCGGTAATAATTGGCTTCCAAACTGGCAGGGAAGGAATTTCTGCCTAGCGACAAGCCTGCTCTGCGCACTGGGTCACTGGGCTAAGAGTCAGAGTGAACGAGAAACAACGATAGGAGAAACTGGGTGAAGCGGCAACTGTCCTGAGTCGCCTTTCTGTCTGTGGCCATTTCTTCCTGGAAGGTTTCGCCTTGGAGTTGCCACTCTTTAGATGCACTTTCCCCCCATCCATATTCTCAAAACTCAACAATAAGCCGCCATGCAGAGTTTTGAGCATTCAGATGGGGAAAATGCGCATCTAGAGAGTGACCAATCCAATGCGAAACCTTCCATGAAGAAATGGCCTTTTTTAATACAATCAGCTATGCACAACTCGTTGATGTATCGCCATAACTTGAATCTGGATCAATCCCTCTCCCCCAGTATAACCGGGACTCGGAGATTTCTGCCCATGAGGGCCTCCGAGTCCAGCTGCAGATCAACTGCCTCCTGGATCACGATCTGGGGCCTCCCTCTTCCCCCGCGGAGCCCGGTTTTCCCGCAACGCAACCCGAAGCCCCCCATGCTTATGGGGTTTGGAGAATCCGGATGGGACAACGAGCGGCCAAGCCAACGCAAAGCCTTGCAGGGGGCATCAAGGGTCGCTTGCTGGCTCTGCTCGTCCCTGCATTGGCTCGGGCACGCCGGTGCACGCCCGGGCAAGGCTCGCTGGCCCACCCCCGAGCCCCCCGAGCCCGGTCACGTGAGCCGCCCCGCCTGCCCCCCCAGGGGGAGAAACTCACCGCGCCGGGCCGCGGGGTCCGCAGCGGGTCCGCAGGGCTTCCCGCAGCGCCCCCCGGCAGCGGCTGCAGAGGGCTTCGGGGTCCGGGGCGTCGGCGCGGCCGGCCATCGGCGGCAGAGCACCCCCCCCCCAAACGCAGGCGCGGCTGCCCGAGGGAAGCCCCCCTCGCCTGGGCTGCGGGTCTCTCCGGCCCGCCGCCAGTGGGTCTCTTGCATCCGCGCGGCCCTCCGCCTCTGCGACGGAGCGAGCAGGCCGGCGAGGGCCGCAGAGGCTGGCGACAGGAAACGGCAAGGCAGCCTCCCGATTCCCCTTGCAAAGACGAGGCTGGGGCGGACAAGGCGAAGGGAGAGGGGGGATGAAGCTTTGCCATCCCCTGCTGCTTTCCCGACCTGAAGCATCTCTGGGAATTGGTTCTTGTAGGTGATCCGGGCTGCGTGACCGTGGTCTTGGGATTTTCTTTCCTGACGTTTCGCCAGCAGCTGTGGCAGGCATCTTCAGAGGAGTCACACTGAAGGACAGGGTCTCATTAGCACATTATCTTGATACTTACCGGACAATGATTAGCACATCACCTTGGATACTTTTTGCAGGACAATGATTCAGCTCAAACCCAACCCCTTTCTGACTATATATTACTCTTCCTACACCCTTGACACTGAGAGACACTGTCCTTCATGAAGATAATTCACAGTGGGTAGCTGTGTTAGTCTGTTTGTAGTAGTCAAAAAGGGCAAGAGTCCAGTAGCACCTTAAAGACTCACAAAAATATTTTCTGGGAGGGGATGAGCTGTGGCTCACAAAAGCTCATACCCTACCAGAAAATATTTTTCTTAGTCTTTAAGGTGCTACTGGACTCTTGCCCTTTTTGACTACTGCAAACAGACTAACACGGCTACCCACTGTGAATTATCTTCATGAAGGACAGTGTCTCTCAGTGTCAAGGGTGTAGGAAGAGTAATCTATAGTCAGAAAGGGGTTGGGTTTGAGCTGAATCATTGTCTGGCAAAAAGTATCAAAGGTAATGTGCTAATCATTGTCCTGTAAGTATCAAGATAATGTGCTAATGAGACACTGTCCTTCAGTGTTACTCCTCTGAAGATGCCTGCCACAGTTGCTGGCGAAACGTCAGGAAAGAAAATTCCAAGACCACGGTTACACAGCCCGGATAACCTACGAGAATCAATGAACTCTGACCGTGAAAGCCTTCGACAACATCTATGGGAAACTGCAGTTTACTGGGGAAGTCTATGTGTAGGCGCATCAGTACATGTCAGTTTCCCCTATGGGGCAAATAACCAAGAATCTAGGCAAATGGGAATGTTTGTCATAAATATCCTTTCCTTTCCTTTTATCCCTTAGAAGCTCCTTGATCAATTGATCTTGAGCAGCATATATCTAGTGTTGGAGGGATATAAGGACTGAAACAAATCTTGCCACTGACAATGTAGCCTTGGGATTGTCATAAATATATTTGCTGTGTTTTATTAATATTGCTCGTCTAAACAGTATTTCCAGTTTTGAGCGGAAGGGACAAGACAATGCATGAATCAAGGGGAAAGTGGCCCACTTCTGAGAATAGGAAAGAGCAAGAGTCCAGTAGCACCTTAAAGACTCACAAAAATATTTTCTGGCAGCTCTGCTGTGGCTCACGAAAGCTCATACCCTGCCAGAAAATATTTTTGTGAGTCTTTAAGGTGCTACTGGACTCTTGCTCTTTTCTGCTACTGCAGACAGACTAACACGGCGACCCACTGGGAATTGTCTTCTGAGAATAGAGAGAGAGAGGGATTTCTTTGTGTGTGGCCACAGGCCTTCACAAAACATCGTCCGCAAAGCAATACGATATTTTAAAAAAGACATGTACAAGAAAATAAAATCTAGTAGGGTGAACATGGATACGAAGCACCAAACACAACATCATTTTGCAATGCCCAGATATAAGGGCTGGTTTAGAACACTATGTATTTGCGCACACACACATGGAAGCTTTGGGAAGTTGGCGTCCGGGAGCCATGAACCAACAAATCATGCTCTCTGTGCTTGGTACGGCCTTTCACCGGTAGAGAGCTCTGAATTACCTTCATCTTTAGGTATGTGGTTTCTAGTTACTAAGATCACAAGGCCGTCCTAGAACTTGCTTAGAGACGGCTTCGGGCAATATCTATGGCTATGCTAATTAGAGTGAAGTAGACACTTAATATGCATTGGTGCTTTTGTGTATCAATCTGCTTGTCAGCAGCCATGGGCCTGCCCCATGCAAATGCATAAATGATCCTAAGCTTCCTTTGTTTCGGGTGTGAGTAACTCTGAACATCTTATTTGTGGGTTATTTCACCCCCAGGTCTGTGTTTAGCTAAATAAAGAACTGTTGCTCTTTTTAACCTCCTCCTAGTTGTCTTCATTGGACTCTGTAAGACAACCAGGGCAAAATATTGTCGAAGGCTTTCACGGTCAGAGTTCATTGGTTCTTGTAGGTTATCCGGGCTGTGTAACCGTGGTCTTGGAATTTTCTTTCCTGACATTTCGCCAGCAACTGTGGCAGGCATCTTCAGAGGATTAACACTGAAGGACAGGGCACTTCAATTTGTGGGATTCTGCTTTAGAGCTAACTATCTTAGCTCTTTTTTTCCTTGCTGCCAGAGCAAACAATGATGTTCTATGAGAAATATACTCATTGGAGTCAGACAGCAAGAATATGATTTTCTCCTTTTCTGAGTGGAGGTTTGTACCCACTAGTAGCCCATCCAGACACTTAGTCCTGTGCTGGGCATAGAGTGGGCAATGGAGTAAATGATGGGGTAAATCCTCCTGTACATGGGTATTGCAAATGCATAAACGTTGATTCTTGGGGATTTGTTTGTACCGCCCAACTAAAACAGCCGTTGGCATGGTTTCAAAACGTAGAGCAGAAAACGCTGCTCTAAGATTATAATTTGAACTTCTTAGAATAGAATCATAGAGTTGGAAGGGACCACCAGGGTCATCTAGTCCGACCCCCTGCACAATGCAGGGAATTCGCAACTACCTCCCCCCCCCACACACACACCCAGTGACCCCTACTCCACGCCCAGAAGATGCCCTCCCTCTCATGATCTGCCTAAGGTGATAGAATCAGTATTGCGGACAGATGGCCATGTCCTGTAGAATCCGCCAGACGCTGCTGAGAACAATGGTGTGTCAATAATTTTAATGGGTAGTTTATATAGTTTAATGGGCAGTTTATATAGGGTACCCAGCTTGCTGGGGGAAAAGGGAAGATGACTGGGGAAGGCACTGGCAAACCACCCCGTAAACAAAGTCTGTCTAGGAAACGTCGGGATGTGATGTCACCCCATGGGTCAGGAATGACCCGGTGCTTGCACAGGGGACCTTTACCTTTTTAAATATAGTTTATATAGTTTGCAAAGAGTCCAAACAACTTTTTTACTATTTGTATTAACCTGTGGGTAGAGTGTAACACTAAGGGTTTTAATGGTAAATTGTGCTGTGCTGGTCTATGACTGTTTTTTAATAAAGAAGACAGATGGCCATCTAGCCTCTGCTTAAAAATCTCCAGGGAAGGAGAGCTTACCACCTCTGGAGGAAGCCTGTTCCACTGAGGAACCGCTCTGTTAGAAAATTCTTCCTAATGTCTAGATGGAAACTCTTTTGATTTAATTTCAATCCGTTGGTTCAGGTACGACCTTCTGGGGCAACAAAACAACTCGGCACCATCCTCTATATGACAGCCTTTCAAGTACTTGAAGATGGTTATATCACCTCTCAGTCTTCTCATCTTCAGGCTGAACATACCCAGCTCCTTCAACCTTTTCTCATAGGACTTGGTCTCCAGACCCCTCACTCTTTGTTGCCCTCCTTTGGACATGTTCCAGCTTGTCTACATGCTTCTTAAATTATGGTGCCCAAAACGGAACACAGTACTCTAGGTGAAGTCTTGCTTTGGTTAAGATCCCAACCCACCCCCCGCATTTGTTTTCCCCATGTATTAGGGTTGCCAGCTCCGGGTTGGGAAATACCTCAAGATTTTTGGGGATAGAGCCTGAGGAGGGCAGGGTTTGGGGAGAGGAG
This sequence comes from Euleptes europaea, assembly GCF_029931775.1. Classification (NCBI taxonomy): domain Eukaryota; kingdom Metazoa; phylum Chordata; class Lepidosauria; order Squamata; family Sphaerodactylidae; genus Euleptes; species Euleptes europaea. Next base: position 42,351,887 of record NC_079325.1, on the reverse strand, counting down.
GGACCTCAGTGTGGTATAATGCCATAGAGTCCACCTACCAAAGTGGCCATTTTCTCCAGGTGAATTGATCGGTGTCACCTGGAGATCAGTTGTAATAGCGCAGGGGTGGGGAATGTCAGGCCCGGGGGCAGTTTAAGGCCTGCGAAACCATTTGGTCTGGCCCTTCGTGGGTCCTGGCAGATCTCTAGCTCAGAAGAATCTAAGACTGGTGATCCGCCCCTCCCAGGACAGGAATAGCCTCTATTCAAGGCAGATGTGAGTTTGTTTTGCCGAGAAAAGGAACCTTCCCCCCCACTTGCAGAAGAGTCGTTAGCTATGGAGCTGCTAGGACCGCCCAAGATGCCACTGGTTGGATGCCTGCCTACTTGCCCACACCGGGGGGGGGGTGTCCTCTGGGGCAGCTGCCTGCTTGGGGTTTGGTCAGCCAATTTTTAAGTTGATAATTTTGTATGGCCCCCGAATGATGTTATAAATATCTAAGTGGCCCTTGGTGGAAAAAAGGTTCCCCACCCCTGTAATAGCGGGAGATCTCCAGCCACCACCTGGAGATTGGCAACTCTACCATGTATAAACGAACTTCGGAACTATGGGCACACAGAGAGATCACTGCATCTACTTACATAAGAACATAAGAAAAGCCATGCCAGGGAGTGAGGGCGGGATATATTAATAAATAAATTATACCCCATTGAAGTTTTTCCTCTCACCAAACCCCACCCTCCTCAGGCTCCACCCCCAAAATCTCCAGGTATTTCCTAACCCTGTGGCAAAGAGTGGTAAACTGCAGTACCGCAGTCAAAAGCTCTGCTCACAACTTGAGTTCAGTCCCGATGGAAGTTGGTTTCAGGTACTGGGTCAAGGTTGACTCAGCCTTCCATCCTTCCAAGGTCAGTAAAATGAGTTCCCAGCTTGCTGGGGGTAAAGAGTAGACGACTGGGGAAGGCACTGGCAAACCACCCCATAAACAAAGTCTGCCTAGTAAACGTTGGGCTGTGATGTCGCCCCATGGGTCAGTAATGACCCAGTGCTTGCACAGGGGACCTTTACCTTACCTTAGAAGGCTAGAACTGATAATATTTTGACATCTTTATAAACCATATTTCCGTGTTGGGTAAATGTCCTGACTTGTGCAGGCATGCAGATATGTAATGTTTATATAGGTTTCCTTTTCCTGTATTTCCCCTACCCTTTTCCATAATAATAATAATAATAATAATAATAATAATAATAATAATAATAATAATAATAGGTGTGCTTGTGCCAGAATTCAGTAGCATCCCTGTTCCATGTCTGACGGTCAGCCACTGAGAACTAGCCCCACCAATGGATACTTGCAGTGCTGACAGAATGCACTCATAATTTCCCCCATGCCTACCCCTCTTACTGTGAAGTTTTAAAAATATATAGTGAGGGGTAGACATATTGGACTGTCAGATATTTGCATTGTCATCCAATGACTTCACCATCTGCTCCATTTTCTTCTTTATCATTTTAAGTCGACTCTTATCTGTAACAGAAAACATTTTGGCTCATTTTGCCGTGGTGGCCCACGGAGGCCTTCGAATTGCAGCTGTCCACTAATCCACCCAGGATAGCAGAAGATAATCCTCCAGCGTTTTCTGGCCACTGGGATTTCAGAGATAAGGCTCCGATTATTGTAGGATTTCGAGCAGGTGTCCTTGAGAAGTTTCCAATACTTAAGTGTGTTTCTGTTTGCCCTTTAATTAAAAAAGGAAGAGCCAGGAGGTAGAAAAGGGTTGCTGATTTTGTATGAGGTCACCCTGGGATCACTTTGATCATATAAAATGGTTATTCCAGGGCAATAAGGTTCCTTATTGTTGTGTGGAACTTTTCGGATTTTTTTTTTTAATGTAAAGGAAGAAAAAAAAATCTCATTTCTCTATGTATGCCACACCAGTGTATTGTAACAGTTTTCATGTCAGGATCTGGAAGTGTAGGGTTGCCAACCTCCAGGTACTAGCTGGAGATCTCCTGTTATTACAACTGATCTCCAGGCAATAGAGATCAGTTCACCTGGAAAAAATGGCCACTTTGGCAATAGGACTCTATGACATTGAAGTCTCTCCCCTCCCCAAACCCCACCCTCAAAACCTCCTGCCAGTAGCAAAGAAGGACCTGGCAACCCTATGGAAGAGCCATGTTTGCATCTCCACTTTGCCATGGGAACTTGCTGGGTGCCCTTGGGCCAGCCTTTCTCTGTCAGCCTAGCCTACCTCACAGGGTGTTTATTGTGAGAATAAAGTGGAGACGGGGAAAGTGGTGTTGTAGGCTGCTTTGGAAGCCCATTGGGGTGAAAAGGGGGCTACAAATAAAAATTAAAAAACACATGCAAACATGCTCCTATGCATATAATGAGGGTTCTTTTTTAATGTTTATTTATTTAGCTGAATGCTAGTTCCTACTCTCAGCACAAGATTGTATTCGCGACAAAGTGGAAGCAGGAAGAAACCCCAGAAATAGACACTTGGCAAGAGAAAGTGGCTGAACATGCAGTCATGGCCAAACATCTATTGAATAAAAACCAATGGAAGAATGGCAAAGCAAATGGAAAGCTTATATGAATATGCAAAAGTGTACTTTTTAACTATAGCAAATAACAATAGTTTAGTAACAGTTTAATATGTTGTTATAGCCACTATATTCAGACCATATATAAATGAAGAAAACATTGACTAGTAACTAATAGGATATGCAAATAAGTATTATAGTAGTTCAAAATTATAACCCAGAAATAATTAAGAAGTTTCCTTTCTCAAGTACTCAGTGTAGGTGATACTGCGAAAGCCTTTTAGCTACCAATAAGTATTAACAAGTATATTTACAAATATAACAAGTATATTTACAAATAGTTCTATCGTGAGGATAACCTAGAATGAATGTTAATAGACAGAAGACTTAAGAGTTAAACGAGTCACACTTGATTCTATGTTAGGTTTTCATGTTAGATTTTGTTAGAATTTATGTTAGATTTTGTATGTCTGTAACGTGTTTGTGTTTTGTCAAGGTTATGTATAATTTCATAAGTATAAATGAAAATTAAAAAAAAAAAGATCGCTTCCAAGGATTAAAGCAACAAAGCAATAACATTTAAGATGAAATAACGGTAAAGAAATGACCTGAGAATTATCAAAGCAATCAGCAACAATGTCACCAGAAAGCAGCACTGAAAAAATTAAATTGAACCTGCTGGAGAGGGGCTGTTGATCAGCAGTAGAACATGCAGGGCCCTGGTTTATTCACTGGTTTATTCCTCATGTTATTCACTGAATCTATGTTCCCTGCCTTTCCATTACAGAAGCACCAGAGGTGCGAAAGCTCACTATTAATATGCAGCTTTGGTATGTAGATGAGCGCTTCAAAATCTTTGTTTCTGTACCAACCACATCCTGTCTGGGGTTGTATCTGACCTCACTGAGGGCGGGATGATGGAATTTACCAGAGGAAACAGGTCAACTGTGGAAAGTACCAAAAACTTCGCTTGACTTTCATCATGCAGTTCAGTGACCTTTATGGCTTGAAGCAAATGGTAGTAACAATGGTAGCATTCAGAGGAAGAACATACAGACTCAGAGGTCTAAACTTGCAAAGCACATGTGGATATATCTGGTGAGCACAGAAAAAAACCCTTCCCAACACAATTCCAGAGAAACTTCAACTGGTGATAGTCAGGACTGAATCTCAGGCCTTCTGCCAGTCAAACATGGGCTCTGCCACTGAGCCACAGTTTCAGGCCAACAGCTTTCTCAGTCTAACAGCCCCCATAATAATGCTGACCTACCTTACAAGCCTGTTGCATTCTAACAATGTCATGTCAGAAGAGCTATACAAATGCAAAGTAGTATTACTTGTAGTGTAAAGGCGAGAGGCCTAGCTTCATGTCATGTGCAAACATGTAATGAAAGCTTGGGTGGTGGCTATTTGGAAAGAAAAAGGGAGAAGAGTTGGTTTTTATATGCCGACTTTCTCTACCCTTTAAGGAGAATCAAACCATCTTACAATTTCCTTCCCTTCCCCTCCCCACAACAGACACCTTGTGAGGTAAGTGGGGCTGAGAGAGCTCGAAGAGAACTGTGACTAGCCCAAGGTCACCCAGCTGGCTTCATATGGCGGAGTGGGGGGGTCCTTAATCCTCTCCCCACTAGCTGCTTCTTGGCTTGAAATCACCCCCACTGCACACACACCAAAGCCCCTTTTCTTACTCAAAGATCAGTGGCTGGGACCTCTTTACATGCATTTGCATGTAACTAGTAGTAAGGTCCCAAATATCTTGAGTAGTAAGTTGTGGTCCGAATTCCACAGCAGCCACACACTCAGTGTGAGCTCTTAAAGAAGTGATTACGCTCCTGTGCTGATCTTCAGTGTGAGATAAATGATACTGATCTACCTTACAGGGCTGTTGCAAGGACTGCTTGAACATTTAGAACTTGCTGTATAAATGCCAAGTGCCGTTGTTATGAGCACCCATGCAAATACAGGTAGCCTGTGATGGAATGGGCATCCCGCCTCCGATTGAAGTGAACGAGGGAGGCAGTGTCGGACAATGAACTCCTTGCATACATTTTGGCATACAAATGGAGATAGATAAAGGCTATTTTTTTGCTATCTTTTGTTATTTTCCTGTTTCTCATTCCGCAGCAGTGTTTCCCACATTCTAATAGCAAAGATGCACGTTTCATTCCTAACACCCCCAAAGCTTTCCTTTTGGAGTAAGGTTTAACACCCCCCTCCCCAGAAAAGTCCACCGCCTTCAGTCATTGTTTTATTATGCCTCCTGCTTGGAAACAAGCTGTGTGCATTGACTCACACAGATACACAACAGGCAGCCCTCGCTTCAAGCAGGAAATCCTGCTGCATCTGTGTATTTGGAATGACTGGATAATTCAGTCGCATATGGTCCAGCAAAACAAACCCAATCAGCCTTGATGTGCAGTGCAAGGACATCAGGCAAGAGCACTAACAGCGCATTCCTGAGCCCCGGCGGCGGCCAGGACAAAAGGCCTCAGGAGGCCGGCGAAGGCCTGCAGCGGTGAAAGAGCCCACAGCGCCGGTGTCCGAGTGGCGTACGGCGGCGTTTGTGGCCCCAGCGCCAGCGTGAAGGACCGGCCGCCGACGGAGCCTTCCACCAGTGTCTGGACGCCGGCAAAGGCCAATAATGGCATCCCAGGAGGCGTTCCCGGGGTGTCATGGCACTGGCCAGGGGCCAGTTAGGTGGCCTAAGCTGTTACGGCTTGGGAACGCCCCCTTTTATTTTTGAAGAGATGTATCTCTCATGCAGCCCTATGTGGGTTGCATGGATTTTTGGCGCCGGGTAGAGGTTTCAGCCGGGCCAAAACCTCCTTAGGAGGCAGAGCTGCTGCGTTGCCTCCTAAGCTCGGCGCAGGCATTCCACTCAGGAAACTAAATCATCCAGAGATGCATCGGGAAGCCTCCTCTATGGACTAATACTTTGATTACTTGATTTATTCATTTGTTCTTGCTGTTTTCCCATGGAACGCTAGCCTGCCCTGCTCTGCAGTTTAGGAATGACTGTTCTGAAATCTCAAACACTGCAACCCCTCGCCCATCTCACATCTTTCAGAGCAGCAAGATTAGTCACTACAGTATTAGTCACACTAGCTGGGTCCAGTGGGGAAAGTTCCCTGCTTAGACCTTAAAATGCATATTTTCTGTTCCGCTGTGCCCAGTGGGATGCGGTCAACCATTTAATAGTCCAGAGGGCTAATTTGGGTTATGCAAAGTCAGATTGGAAACTGATTCATTTTGAGAGAGTTATCTTGGCTTTAAAAGTCAATGAAATGCACACTTGTTGGGGCTATAAAGAGATGGATTACATGGTGCCTTCAGGGATGGGTTTTATGAGTCCAGGGACCACAGTTTTCACACTTTATTGCTCTCATATAAATAATTCTGAACAAAGTCCAGAGGAAATGGGAGCACCATTAGCCCGGATCCAGTGATAACTAAAATGGGGAAAAGGAAGCCTTGCTGGGGGGGGGGGGGGACCCTGTTTGCTCTGTTCTCCTCACTGCTTCCTCTAATCCCATAGAATTTAAAGGAGGCATGAGATTTACTAGACCAGATGACCAACAGTTTGTGGTCTAGTCAATTTTACACCCAGGGGAAAGGCTGCACATTTTTAAAAAAATGATTATATGAGTATGTATGTTATCGCTTCAGACACCAAACAAAAACAATTGAAAGCTGCTTTTAAAATATTTCCAGAAGTTGGCCACCTGGGGGAGGGGAGAATGTGGTTGATCTTGAGTACTAGCCAGTACACAAATCCTTGAGCATTCCCCCACATCTTTTTTCTAAACTAAAACAATGGTTCAGTATGATGCTTTGTATAGTCCCAGCAAATATAAGATGCAAAATACGAAAGACGATAGGTTTTGTGGTTCAATAATTATGAGTGTTGGACTAGGATGGGGGGAAACCTCTCTCAGATCCCCTTCTTTGCCATGACTGGAGTTAGTCAACTTAAATATGCTCCTATCGCATGGTTAAATTTTGTAATCTGCTTTGAGTTTCAGTGAGAAAGGTAGATTATAAGTAATAAATATGCTCACATATTTATGAGGATACAAATGGGGAGAAAACAACTGCACATGTCACTATGAATTCCCTGCATGAAGAGAAGGATAAAAATCTAACAGAACAACAATAATTAGTAGTTTTATTGAGGCACGAGGAAAGCAGATTGAATAGACATGAGTTCTTTTTGGTTGATTATTGCAGTCTCTGTCTAAAGAAGATGGTCAGATTTAGTGTCTATGAAATATTTACACCTCACTATTATGTATGCATACAGTTCCATTCCGTCTCACCTGTTTCCAAATGTCTTTGTCAAACTGTAAGTCTGGTGCTGTGTGTGTATGTGTGTGTGTGTATGCACATACACAAAAAGCTAGACATCTCAAGGATTTTCTGGCAAATATAAGTGCTATTATACATGTGGACAGATTCCGTTTTCCCTGTTCAATCAGCTAAGATAATCGCAGACGGTCAAGGGAGAATTGCATAAAATACACACTGTAGGGATCTTTGACTCCTTGGTCCAGAGACTGCCTACAGGAGCTCTCTGGTATCTTAACAGCCACTGATAAAGAGATCATCTGCAAATTCCTCCATTGCATCCACAAAATCTTGACAAGAATCACAAGTTGAAGCAGAGGGCCACCACTCAATCCAGGTCTTGCCATCTAAGGCATACTGGTACCTACAAAGACAGAAGAAAAATGTGCAAGTAAGGAACTGGGAGCCCCGTGGCACAGAATGGTAAACTGCAGTACTGCAGTCCAAGCTCTGCTCACAACCTGAGTTCAATCCCGGCGGAACTTGGTTTCAGGTAGTCAGGTCAAGGTTGACTCAGCCTTCCGAGGTTGGTCAAATGAGTACCCAGCTTGCTGGGGGTAAAGGGAGGATGACTGGGGAAGGCACTGGCAAACCACCCCGTAAAACAAAGTCTGCCTCATAAACGTCAGGATGTGACGTCACCCCATGGGTCAGGAATGACCCGGTGCTTGCACAGGGGACCTTTACCTTTACGGAACTGGGATGATGCAATCACTGAAGGAGACTCGGATATAAGATGGAGAATTTGTGCCTGTTTTCCCTTGTAGCGGTGTGAAAGACCCAGAGTGAGAACTGAGATGTTTAGGGCAGAACGACATGTTCTAAGAAACACCAAACTGCTACTGAAAATGGCAACCCTGTGTCAAGGTCTCCACTTCAATAATGAGGTAATAATGTACATAGTGACCTGTCATCACCATTACTATGGGGGCCTGACTATACTATGTATGGGTCCATCCGAGTACTGTTAAACCACACACGCACTGGGAGTTCCAGGTTTGGATCTCCCAGTAATTTCTGAAACTTAATTTTCAGGTGTGTGAGGGTCCAGTTCAGATTGGGATTGTGGTACAAAGGGAGAGCGGTGTTTAATCTTTGCTATCCTGTGCTGTTTTCCCAACCTGAAACATCTATGGGAAACTGCAGTTTACTGGGGAAGTCTATGTGTAGGCACATCAGTACATGTCAGTTTCCCCTATGGGGCAAATAATAGCTCCCTGGGGGGCATTTCAGGTCAGGAATGCTGTTGTCCTGATCCATATCAGGCCCCCAAGAGACTTAGAATTAAGTTTCAACACAGAACCGGTTTGATAGAATTTGGGGCAGATCCATAAACAATGCAATGTGTAGCCAGGCCCACAGAGCATTTCTCCACCCCTAAAAATAGCAGCCAATGATATGGTGCCGGTGTGGGGAAGGCACAGCAAAACTGTGCAAGGACATGGGGTAAACTGTACTATGTATGGAGGGGTAGAACTTGGAATGGGGCTGCCATTTTTGCCTGTTACTCCATGCTTCTTACAACCTATATTTCCATTGAGGGGGGATTTTTCTTCCCATCTCTCCCTCCCATTCCCATGATCTGCTAGTCTTGGAGAAACTGGAATACCTTGGCAATCTCAAAAATAATATTACCATCACCATTCAACTTTGCAAAACGCTGCCATAACAATCTTTAATTCCACTGATCTCATTTACCAGCAGCCTCATCCTCCTACCATGTAAACAGTCCCTGCTGATAGCCCACTAAGGCTAAGCTAGAAGCATTTCCCCTGATGTGCTAGTTTTCTACCTACACGAATGGTTTTTAATAGAGAAAAATTAATCACCTCCCTCACGAAGTGGTGTATTCCCAGAAGGGATACAAAACAAGCCATTAGAACAATGTTTAAACCTGCTTTGAGTGCATTTTCATGGAGGACAGTCTAAATGGCATTTTAAAAATATAAATTATATATATATTTTTAAGTTGGAAAGAAAAGGAAATCTGTTTCTAGGTGGTACAATCACAGACATGCAGATCAGAAATGCAGTATCACTAGTACTGAATGAAGGGGTACAACCAATGTCAGCAAGAGGTTGTACCCCTTCACTGAAATGAACAGAACTAGTACGAGCACAGAGAGCCTCTTCTACTATAGCCATTTATTTCCAAGGAGTCTGTGCAGACATTCTTTGTGCCTCGTGCCAATGCCCTGGGAAAGGACTAATGGAATATGCTCTACGGACAGTAACTTGCTTACTTGACACTGGCTCCATGTCCTGTTTTCAAGGCCTCTTTCCCCATGATCAAGTAGTTTTCTCCTGGGTTGAGCTGAACATCAGTACAGGTCTTCTTTTTAATGAAGACGATTTCTTCATTCTTCTGGGCAAAAGCCTCCCCTTCAAACAGACACAGAATTGTACACAGATTAGGAAAAACTCAAAAGACAGCTAGTCCAACCAACTTCGGCAAGGCAGGACTGTCCCGTCCACCACAGCCTCCTCATCCCCACAAACCAACCAAGTCAGGCCCACCCACTAAAGCAAGGGATCACCACAAGAGGAGAGAAGGCACACTGGAACGTGTCCAGAGGAGGGCAACAAAGATGGTGAGGGGTCTGGAGACCAAGTCCTATGAGGAAAGACTGAAGGCGCTGGGTACATTTAGCCTGAAGAGGAGAAGACTGAGAGGTGATATGATAACCATCTTCAAGTACTTGAAGGGCTGTCATATAGAAGAGGGTGCCAAGTTGTTTTCTGTTGCTCCAGAAGGTCAGACCAGAACCAATGAGTTAAAATTAAATTAAGAGTTTCCATCTAGACATTAGGAAGAATTTTCTAACAGAGTCTCAGTGGAACAGGCTTCCTCGGGAGGTGGTAAGCTCTCCTTCCCTGGAGGGTTTTAAGCAGAGGCTACATGGCCATCTGTAAGCAATGCTGCTTCTATGACCTTAGGCAGATCATGAGAAGGAGGGCATCTTGGCCATCTTCTGGCAATGGAGTAGGGGTCAATGGGGGTTGGGGGGGAGGTAGTTGTGAATTTCCTGCATTGTGCAGGGGGTTGGACAAGATGACCCTTGTGGTCCCTTCCAACTCTATGATTCTATGACTGCTAAAAAGGTGCTTAGGGAACAAACCATTGCACGTACCTTATGCAAGTAAGCCAAACTGCACATAGTAGCAAAAGGTTAAACTATTTTTTACTATCCCCATCACTTGATATTAGCTATGACAAGCCAAATGGGAGCATCCAGGATTAACAACAGTGTGCCATTTACTCCTGGAGGCAAAATAGCTATTGAGAGACAGCATGGTGTAGTTGTTAAGAGTGGTGGTTTGAAGCTGTGGACTCTGATCTGGAGAACCAGGTTTGATTCCCCACTCCTCCACATGAGCGGCAGAGGCTAATCTGGAGAACTGAACTGGTTTCCCCACTACTCCACACGAAGCTAGCTGGGTGACCTTGGGCTTGTCACAGCTCTCTTAGAGCTCTCTCAGCCCCACCTACCTCACAGGGTATCTGTTGTGGGGAGAGGAAGGGAAGGTGATTGTAAGCTGCTTTGATTCTTCCTTAAGTGGTAGAGAAAGTCGGCATATATAAACCAACTCTTCTTCTTCTATTACAGGAATATGCTCTGCCCAGGCCTCCTATCTACCTGTACAGGGCAGGAATTACCAGCCTCCAACCCCAATTTCCTGCCCCTACAGAACTGAGGAGGGAAGGGGGGAAATGGCCTCCATGTAGTGACACTCTAACAGTGCATTCCTAAGGAGAGTTACTCCAGTCTAAGCCTATTCATTTCAATAGGCTTAGACTGGAGTAACTCTCCTTAGGAATGCACTGTTAGAATTTCCAATAGTCTCTATGGTATAGACCAGAGAGACTAAGGGAGGCACCCTGGAGCATCACCCAGAAATGTCATCACATCCTTTCAATTACTGGCAGAAAGTTAAAAGAGAAAGTGCCAAAGCAGGACTACAGCTGAACATCAAGAAAACAAAAGTAATGACTACAGGAGAATTACACAACTTTAAGGTTCAGGAGAATTACACAACTTTAAGGTTGACAATGAGGAAATTGAAATTGTTCAAGACTTTCTATTCCTTGGCTCCACCATCAACCAAAAGGGAGACTGCAGCCAAGAAATCAGAAGGAGATTGAGACTGGGAAGGGCAGCCACGAAGGAGCTAGAAAAGATTCTTAAGTGTAAGGATGTGTCACTGGCCACCAAGACTAGATTAATTCATGCCGTCGTATTCCCTATTACTATGTATGGGTGTGAAAGCTGGACAGTGAAGAAAGCTGATAGGAAAAAAATAGATTCCTTTGAAATGTGGTGTTGGAGGAGAGTGTTACAGATTCCGTGGACTGCCAAAAAAACAAATCAGTGGGTTATAGATCAAATCAAGCCTGAACTGACCCTAAAAGCTAAAATGACTAAACTGCGGCTATCGTATTTTGGTCACGTCATGAGACGACAAGAGTCACTGGAAAAGACAGTCAGGCTAGGAAAAGTTGAGGGCAGCAGAAAAGAGGAAGACCTAACAAGAGATGGATGGACTCAATAAAGGAAGCCACAGCCTTCAATTTGCAAGACCTGAGCAAGGCTGTCAAAGATAGGACATTTTGGAGGACTTTCATTCATAGGGTCGCCATGAATCGGAAGTGACTTGACGGCACTTAACACACACACACACAGTGTTGGTAACCCTAGTCCTACCCTTGGAGACAAGATATTGGACTACAGGGACCCTTGGGGTGACCCAACAAGGCAATCCTTATGATCTTATATAGATGGAATAATCCAGTGCTACATGGCAAATGTTCTCACCCCTTTTATAGAGATCCAGTAGAGTTGCAGTATATTTAACAAAGCTGCCTTCTTCACTGGACGACAAGATGTTCACTTTATAGACTAGAGGGGAGGAAAAACAATGTGCATTAAAGTCAGGTTCTGAAAAAGACCTTTCATTCTTAAATCAGTTGGGAGGTAAGCTTTGCTTCCTGCTTGAGCAAAGACGGGTGTTTTTGTGACTCTTGTGATCATGATCTCAAGCCTGGATCATCTGCTCAGAAGGTTTCACAGTCCCTGAACCCAGTGATTTCCAAACCGTGTGTCAGGGCACCCTAGCAAGAGAACTGAAGTGAAATAAACTGATTACTTAAAGGCTCCTATGAGCCCAGAGCATCCATTCACCAAGGAGGCTGCTTACTGTGTCTCTGCATGATTTACTAGTCTGCCCCCTTCTAATCATTCTTGCTGAGTCCTTGCACTGTTCGTTCTGGGATCATTCAATCACCTCCAATGCATGGGTGCAATACAATTACCCCCCCCATCCCCCAAGAAGGCACCCTCAGAACAGTGACTTGCAAAGTAAGAAAGAATGGTAGGCTATACTGAGGGCTCGCCCGTTTTAAAAGCAACCTTTTGGGTGCGTAAGGGCAACGTGCCACATTAACTTATTATTAACTTATTATTTAAAAAGCCACTGCCCTCAGTTTGCAAGATCTGAGCAAGGCTGTTAACGACAGGATGTTTTGGAGGACATTGATTCATAGGGTTGGCATGAGTCAGAAGCGACTTGACGGTACTTAGCACACACACACCCTGTCAGATCAACGTCTGCCTTCCCTGGGAGCTCTCCCGAGTCCTGCAGAAGCTGACCCTGCTACCTGCTGTGTGTGTGGGTAAAGTGCCGTCAAGTCGCAGAGGACTTATGGTGACCCCTTTCGGGGTTTTCATGGCAAGAGACTAACAGAGGTGGTTTGCCAGTGCCTTCCTCTGCACAGCAAGCCTGGTATTCCTTGGTGGTCTCCCATCCAAATACTAACCAGGGCTGACCCTGCTTAGCTTCTGAGATCTGACGAGATCAGGCTAGCCTGGGCCATCCACTCCTGCTCAAATCCAGTCCCCTCCGAGCCCTTCATGAGCTGAGCCTGGCTAGAACAGAAGAGTTGCAGGGCTCAGAGAAGCCCTCCTCGTGAGGCCAGAAAGTGATCTTTTTCTTGAAGTGAAGCTGGACAGCCAAAATTGAGGAAATGTGCCCTAGAAATTCCATTCCATTTATTTACTGCTCAAAGACCAACAAGTCACAAGCAAAAAGAATAAAATACATATAAAACCACAAAATGTCTAAGACCATATATAACATTCATTTCAGTTTTCATATTTTAAATAACTAAAAATATAGATTACAATTTTAAAAGATAATACCATTAAATGCCATAGGCAAAAATTCTGTGACCACCAAGGACATGTTTGGATCAATATCTGCTAGTAGCTTAACTACAATTTCTTGCTTAGTATCAAGGCTCCATTTTGGAATGTATCTATTCATCAGTTTCTCATGGGCTGCACTGTACTTCCTACAAAAATGTTGTCTAGGTCTCCTGAGTTACAATCGCAGAATCAACTTGAAAAGGGGATCCCTTGAAGTCTACCTGTTATTTCCCCTAATGGCAAAGCAACCCTAGAAATTCTTAAGTATTTCCTGAACCCACTGAAACCTGTAAAGAGCTACAAAATGTCCAGAGTTCACCAGCACTAGCTGCAGACCTTACAGCTGCCGGCCTGTGGCTTCCTTCTAAAGCGTGGCTTACATGCCTCTGTTTGATTTGTTTCGAGTTCCCACGCTGTCTCCATGGCCTCTTACTTTCTAGCGAAGGCAGCAATGAAGAAGTTTCTTTACCTGTGCCTCTAGTTCCTCAACAGACATGTTCTGATCTGCTTTTTAGCTTTCTGCACCAAGTATATTCTACCAGTTGCACTCTTACCATAGGCAATGTCATCCTGGCACGCAGCTTCGGTTCTGGTCTGAATGCCCATGGAGGGATCCAATCTGATCTGGATGCGCCCGCATTCGGCTGTGTTTGATGAGATGGGAAAGCAATTAAAGCAGAAAAAACCTTCTTCAAAAAAATCATCTGAGTTCCATGTAGCCATAAAGCACATTAGACAGGGAATACCTTTATCACTTACAGTGCAATCCTAACTGGAGTGGTACATTTCTAATCCCATTGACTTCAATGGATTTAGAAGGATGCAGCTCTGCCTAGGATTACACAGTTGTAGCCTAACTTCATAGAATCATAGAGTTGGAGGGGACCACCAGGGTCAGCTAGTCTAACCCCCTCATCTAGTCCAACCCCCACAGAGTTGTTTTTTTTGGGTCAGGGTAAAATGGGCCTTCTTCCATGGAAACTGATTTGCTTTAATATTTTAATCATGAATTGTTTTGATTTGGTTCGATTTGCTTTCCTCTTGGCAAGTGAAACCACGTGACGACTGGATGTTGAATTTAGGGCAGTTGGGAAAGAAATTCGTTAAAATTCAGGTTCGCATTTATTGGCCATTTTTTTATTCGGGAAAACCCGAATGCCGAATTTCCTATACCGGTAAAGGTAGGAATTCGGGTTCAAATTCAGGTTCCCAAATAATTTGGCCATTTAAACCCATTTAAACCCATTCATGGCTTTTTGTGGCTCCTGGGGGGGGGGGATTTTTGCAGGTAGAGGTCCCAAATTTTCAGGGTAGCTAAAAGGGGCTCTCCTTGCAAGAACCCCCAAGTTTGGTAAAGGTTGGGTCGGGGGTCCGGAGTTATGGGGTCTGGAAGGGGTCAACCCATCCTCCTCCATTGCAATGCATTGGCAAAGTGGCTGTGTTTAGACTCTTTAATCTGATCTTTGCAATGTATCTCAATGGGGAAGCCGGGCTTTAAACCGTGGGAAAGTTCACCACGCACCTCCATAGAGACAAAGTGTATCGCATTGTATCTCTATGGAGGCACCGTGCGAACTTTCCCACCCACCGTTTAAAGCCCAGCTTCCCCATTGAGATACATTGCAAATATCAGATTAAAGAGTCACAGCCACTTTGCCAATGCATTTCCATGGAGGAGGATGGGGTGACCCCTTCCAGACCCCATAACTCTGGACCCCCTGACCCAATCTTTGCCAAACTTGGGGGTTCTTGCATGGAGAGTCCCTTATAGCTACCCTGAAAATATGGGGCCTCTACCTGCAAAAATGCCCCCACAAGAGCCACGGAAAGACATTTCTGAAAAAGCCGGATTTTTATCCGGATTTTTCAGGAATGGCAAATCTAGCTTTGCCAACCTTCCGGATTTTGCTGACTCGGTAAACCTGAACTCGAATTTTACCAAATTTGCAATTATTTGGTAAAATTTGGGTTCAGTTTTTACCGAATCAACAGCACTAGTTGAATTGCCTTATCCAATATCCAATATCGTTACCGAGTCAGTGCTGCAAGTCCTTTAAACAAGATTTGGCCCCAATTTACATTTGATTGCAGTTATCTCAACATGATACAGAGAAAACTGCCCTTAGCAGTAGGAAGCACTTTCACATTGAAACAATAAGCCGGGCTGTGTGAATTGCACAGTATAAATTTCTAAACTGAAACAAACCATTAAGCCATTTTGAAAGACAGAAAACACAATGGCTGCCATCTTAAGCAGACTTTGTAGGAACTAAACCCGGGGCTGGACTGGCATCCCCTTTCTCATGATGTTCTCCCTGGGATTGAGGAGGGAGTGTCCAGGGGTCATTAGCCAGCAGCGTGAATGGTGCATCCTTTCCTTCACAACTGGTGGCTCAGTAAAACATGCTTCCAAACAAAACAAAACAAAAACAGGTTTTATCACACCAGGCTGGATGCTTACCTTCCATACATTTGCACTCACTGCCTTCACAGAGTTTTACGAGAGAGTCTTCTCCATAGGGATTGTAAAATATGGTGCACTGTTTGTCTGTAGAGAAGAAAAAGGGAAAAGGTTATTTGAAGAAAGCTACAGCATAGTGGTCAGTAGTGTGCCTATATTTTAGACACACAAATAATTTTCTAGAATAGTAGAATGTATCAATTGTTAGAGAATCCCTCCAAAGTATAGCTGATAAATATCTTGTCATAGCTATGTAAAATGTACGTAAGTTGTGTGTTTTGTTTTATGTTGTGTTGAAAATAAAAATCTGTATTAAAAAATTTTTTCAAAGCATAGTGGTCAGTCATGCCATAAGCCAGGAAGTGAGAGCAAATACAGTCAGGCGCAGAATTCACAGACATGGTAATCACTAAAGGGGCTTCCCTCAAATAAACAGTCACTGGCAAACTGGAAATACAACAGGAAGCAGCCCTGCTGGTTGTGGGCATCTTAGATGTCCTGCTCTGTTTTGGCATGACTGCATCTTTGACACAGCCCTTTGCCGAATCTGCTGGCCTATCTAGAATAGCATCCAACAGAAGGCCATGTAAATGAACTGCATGCACCACAATTAGTATTCTGATGCAGAAAGGCAGTCACTCACAAGTTCTGAACTCACAAGTTAACAAGAGTAGGGGCTGTGGCTCAGAGGTAGAGCATCTGCTTGGAATGAAGGTCCCAGGTTCAATCCCCGGCATCTCCAGTTAAAGGGACTAGGCAAGTAGGTTATGTGATGTGAAAGACCTCAGCCTGAGACCCTGGAGAGCCGCTGCCAGTCTGAGTAGACAATAGTGACTTTGATGGACCAAGGGTCTGATTCAGTGTAAAGCAGCTTCATGTGTTCATCTGAGGAAATGCTTTTGGTCTTTGTGGGAATCAAAGATAGGAAATGGGCAGGAATAGTCTCCTTACCAGGGGTGTGGTACTCATACACGGTGAAGGTTCCTGGGCTTGGCATTCCAACACTGAAAATCTCTGCCACTCGAAACCCTATGCACAGGAATTCGCCGGCAGGAATCTGTTAAAATAGTGTTCAAGTTAAGGCGGATTCACAAGAGCTGTTTGCCCTTTGCAAAGTGATCTTTTTAAAAAATCTCCTTATGTTGAATGCCCCAAAAGTTCTGATTTGTTTAATGGATCAGCTGCCATTCCAGCTGAGGGTCAGCATGAGCTCAGCACAACTCAGAATACAGGCCTGCTGCATTTGTTGGTTGTGTCAAGGTGCCGTTATCATGTGGCAAAGAGATGGCACAAAGCAGAGACTCTACATTCCCTCATTTGCTGCAAAAACAGAATTTAATACAGAGGACCAAATTCAGCATCCTAAATATCTCAGCATTTGTACTACGCAATTTTTATAAAAACGAGTTCATTTAATTTCTTTGTTTGATTTATAGGCCGCCCTTTCCTGGCCGAAGCCAGGCTCGGAGTGGTGTCTAGTCCTTATGATTAAAAAGCTGGGCTTGAAAGCATGTTGCCATGCTTGCTGGATTCTCAGAAGTTGTGGTCAAGGGAGATTAAGGTTTCTATGGGCGAAAACGCATGGTCGCTTTAGCCTCCTTTATTCCCTGTTTCAGCCAGGATTCAGCCAGCTCTCCTTCCCTGGAGGGTTTTAAGCAGAGGCTAAATGGCCATCTGTCAGCAATGCTGATTCTATGACCTTAGGCAGCTCATGAGAGGGAGGGCACCTTGGCCATCTTCTGGGCATGAAGTATGGTTCACTGGGGGTGTGGCGGGGAGGTAGTTCAGAATTTCCTTCATTGTGCAGGGGGTTGGACTAGACAACCCTGGTGGTCCCTTCCAACTCTATGATTCTATTAAAACATTCTGGGAGTAGAATTCACTTTGCTTTGCAGCCCAGCTGGGCTTCCCAAGCAATTTAAAGTCCAACACAAAGTGCAATAACTTTATTCTAGTGCACAGTATATATACAACCCAGGTTGTGAAACTGTTGTGAAATCATCTGCAATTCCTGAAACATCATGTAATACGAATGAATGATTTATTACAGTCAAAGAAAAGCTCAAAAGATCATGTAACAGAAGAAAAAAAAACACACGAGGAATCAAAAGGGACCTACTGAATCTACTTGCACCACTACATGTCCATCTTTTATCTCATAGTTTGCTATCAGCCGATCCACTCCATTTGCAAGCTGGAAAAAAAAGGAGAAATTCACCAAATGCTCCAGTCATCTAGAAAGAGGGGTCTGATCTTACCAGCTTGTTCCCCCTATGAATTGCCCACCCACCCACCCACCCACGCAATCCCACTGGCGCTTTTCTCCTCTGCTGACCTCCAACACAGGCCTGGAGATTGGTTGGGGCAAAAACAGAAAGACAAGAAGTGGGGGAGGGGAATATTCCATTCTCCTCATCTTTTGTCCCTTTTACTCTACATATCAGACACATCTCCTTCTACACCAGTGTGGTGTAGTGGTTAAGAGCGGTGGTTTGGAGCGGTGGACTCTAATTTGGAGAACCGGGTTGGATTCCCCACTCCTCCACATGAAGCCAGCTGGATGACCTTGGGCTAGTTACAGTTCTCTAAGCCCCACATACCTCACAAAGTGTCTGTTGTGGGGAGGGGAAAGGAAGGTAATTGTAAGCCGGTTTGATTCTCCCTTAAGTGGTAGAGAAAGTCGGCAAGTAAAAAACCAACTCTTCTTTTTTTAAAATCTGGCTGTTAACAGACCCAAGTTCAAACCAACATGGTGTCTCCACTATGTCAAGTATTATTTGGGGAGCAAAAGGTGTGTGTGTGTGCTGGAATAAGACAGAAACAAAAGCACTGTTCTTAAAAGTTTTGTGTGGCAGGGTTTGTAAGAAATGGTTAATGTGTGGAAAGGGGCACTAGAAGAAGACACAAAGAGACAATGTGGTGTAGCAGTTAGATTGCTGGACTTGGATCTGGGAGACCTAGGTTCAAATCTCCACTCTGCCATAGAAGGTAGTTGGGTGAGCTGGGGCCACTCTAACCATAGCCTACCTCACAGAGTTATTGTAAAGACAGAAATGGGGAAGAGGGAAGCATGCATACCATCCTGGAGTCCCCTGGAGAAAGGAAGGGATAAAAATATCTAGATGGAACTATAAAGGCTGGAGAGAATTGGGTTCAAATCCCTGCTGGTCCATGAAGCACCCCTTGGCAGGTTACTCTCTCGGGGTCATTGGGATAAAAGGGAACAACATGATATGTTCCACCTCGAGCTCCTTGGAGAAAGGCTGGGATGTCAAATATGATGAATAAACTGAAAAGTGTTTGTGAGGAAGACAGCAGCCTCTTTTCTATGGGGCCAGCACTGGAGAAGCCCGTCCCCACATGATATAATGACATCATCTTTAGTGTCCCCCCCCCCAATTTCTGGCACCCATGATTTAGTAATCCAGAGTTTGATACTTGCAATAGATAAATCTTCTGTGTTTGCATCCAATCCGCTAACCAATGATATGTCCATCACAGCATGGGAGGAAGCAGACCGTGGTTCTAGCCGGCTAGGCTTGTACCTATCCAGAGTTTAAAGACAAGTTTAAATAGGACAACTGCCAATTGGATCAATGTGAGAATATAACCATCTTTCCGGTACAGTTTCCCACATGCCTCTAACTTTATTTATAGCACTGTAAAACTGACTTCATCTTGATGGAATTTGCATCAGTGAAATCAACAACCGAACAGAGAATACGTAGGGCTGGTTTAATTGTAGTACGATGGTTTTTCAGACTAACGCAGGGGTTCCTTGGAAACAGACAAACCACAAGATCACAAAATGGGTCCCAGGAAAAAAGATATTAAAAACTCATCAGTAGTTAATTTATCAGGTGTGAATTTTACTGACTTAGAACTTTCAGTTCTTTAAAAGGGTCTCCTTTGTCCCCATCCCATACATGATCTGCCCTGACCTGGATGGCCCTGGCTAGTCCAATCTCATTAGATCTTGGAAGCTAAGCAGGGTCAGCCCTGGTTAGTACTTGGATGGGAGGCCACCAAGGAATACCAGGGTCCTTATGCAGAGGAAGGCAATGGCAAACCACCTCGGTTCGTCTCTTGCCTTGAAAACCCTACGGGCTGCGACTTAACGGCATTTTACACACAATGTAATGATACAATGACCATAGCTATTTAAAAAGATTAAGCCAGTGGATATTTTTAAGAAGGATGGAAGACTTTTGGATCCCCAGGTGACTGGGTTCAAATCCAGATTTATGTTCCATCTATCTGTAATCTATCTATCACAGAATACAGGCCTTATGGCTCTTCACAAGGATTGCCATTCTTGTAACCAAACTTCAGCATAGTTCATCTTCTCCTAATGTACATGGAATGAAGTCACAGAATCTGCCTGGTCATTAAAATAGTGGTACTAGATGTGACAGAGATTCAAATGACTGTGATAGAGATTTTTTATCACTTTAATGGCTGTAGAACAGGAATACAAATGGTCCAAGGAGAAATGCTGAAGTTTTTTTTTTTTTTTAACGGAATGGACATTCCACTCTGGTCTGGTAAAAATTCCCAGTCTCCTGACCATCGCTAGGAGACTAGGAATGAATCATGTGCTTGTGTTCCCATCCTCCACAACTCCCCCGACTCTTCTCTTTTTGGCGATAACACCCATGCTGAATAATGCACTTTCACTCCACTTGGAATACACTTTAGCAATTGTTTGCAAGTGGATTTTGCCATTTCATACAGTAAAATCCAGCTGCAAAGTGCATTGAAAGTGGAATGAAAGTGCGTTATTCGGCATGTGTGAAAGAGGTCTGCATCACCGTTAACGCTAATAATGATTAACTTCATACCAGAGTCTGCAAACATTGTTTGAAGCGGGTTTGCAAACTTGTTAAAACTGAATGTGGTTATCTTTAAGATATGAACCAAAGTTGCAGGGAAGGGAAGGTGAATTTGCAGAGTGAAGAAAGGAGGCAAACATAAGATGCCACATGGTTAGGAGATCAGGAATATTACATGTGCATCAGGCCATTGTATTGTCTAGCTTTGTAACTTGACAAAATTCTTAGTTTCTCCAAAGTATCCACTGTTCTCTCTGGCTCCCAAGGCATATTAATCTACGAAAATCTACGGTGCACAATTAGGAGCTCACCAAGATCCTGGTGAGAAACATCAGCTATGAAGGAGGGGGCAGAGGTCTAAGCAAGAATGAGTGAAGTGCGCTGAAATGCTGCTGTAAAAAATGAACTGCCTAAAATAAGGTACATTTTTCTGACCTCTTCAACAACGAACATATAGCAACATCAACCCAACTTACTTTGCACAGGCCACCAATCGCCTGGGTCCATTAGGCTGCCTGTGTTCTGAATGGCCATTTTCTTCTTCTGCAGGTGGACCTGAAGGAATGGTTTACAGTCAACTCTTCAGCATCAGCAGCCCAGTAAATAAGCTAATTGGTTGCAGTACATCCCTGTTCTGTATATCCAACCTAAGAAAATGAACTGGTTCAACAGACTGAGCTTTTAATTGTTTTAAAAATTGAATCCTGTAGTTCAAAACTGGATTCTAAAAAGAACTTATCATCCTCCAAACGCCATCATTTAGGCAGTTTACAAAGGGAATTGTTGTGTCATTCAAATACAAATATGGGGGAAATTGTGACATTAACGGTATCTCCTATTGAGCCATCAAAGCCTGCAGCAGATGTAGGTGAAAATAGGTAATTAGCAGCGCAGAGTGTAGCAATCAGGTGAAGAGACCCCCCCACACACACACACACACACTCTATTCTGAGACTCTACCCTGGGACACGTGCCCAAAAAAAGCAACCATGGAAGGTGAGACAGCTCCGGACTCAGACCCGACTGCAGCGGAACCTTACACTTCCTTACCATCTGGTGACTTCACTTCTATCTTCAGCTCAAAGTTACAAGTGTCTTCAGAAGTACTGACTTTATAATACACGCTCCTCACCTGCACATGTCCAAAAGAGAAATCAAATTGAAATTCCTTTGGCTTCAGGCTGGGTTCACGCAGCTATTTGCCTGAACGCATGACAATATTGCAGGTAATCAGATGCATGAGAAGGGAACAGCCCGAGATGCTCTGCTTACTTACATTCACGGTTGCTAATCCGGTGTTGCTACCTGTGCGCACCTCTAGGTCATCATACAAGGGTGCCTAAAAATGTACAGACATGATGGAAACTGACATTAATACAGACCATTATGATCTGAAGTTAAGCTCCTAAAGTTGTGACAAACTAAACAGCACTGTTCAGAAACAAAAAGAGCACTTAAAAGCATCCCTCTTTTATTTATATATAAAGAGAGAGGTAGACAGACAGACAGACAGACAGATAGAAAGTTCAAATTGTTTATAGTTAATCCACTCACTTCCACAGGCTTTCCTATGTAATTGCTTTTAGTAACTCGGTAATGGTGAAAATCCCCATGATTCCTGTAGGCCACTTTGATGCTCATATCCAGTGGCAGCCGTTTAATGAGAATGGAATATTCCGTTAGGGCTTCTAGAGCATTTATAGTATCCTGTTGAATTTAGTAAAGGAAATGGGGAAATTAGAAGCATAAACAAGACAATTTTTTTCTTGGACAATATGATTGTATTTATTTAAATCATTTATTACTCGCCTTTCTTCCTTACAGAGCTCAAGGTGGCTTACAAACATAGACAAAAGACATTGCGTGAAATACATTAAAAACATAAAACCAAAATATTTATTCACCTAACTTAATACAGCTCAGCAAAAGGTTAGGCTTATCTCCCCAGTCCCTCTTAGAGCTCAGTCGAGAACATGCAAACTCTTTGGTGAAGCAAAGGATACATGACATAGAGAGACAAGCAGATCTTAGTTGCTCCCCGGCTTACCTAGCTCCTCCTAGTGTACGCTATTGTCTGGTCCCGGCTCAGTATTTATTTACGCTAGAACAACTGATGCAGATGCGAAGGAACCGCTAGGCTACGCTGACCCAACGCTAGAACTAAACAAGCATAGGAGAGCTTTGACCTCCCCCCCCCCCCCATGAGAGGATCTGCTCTACCCTCAGCAGTACTGGAGGGGAAATTTAGGAAGTTGCCAAGAGAACAATGGGAGTACACGTGCAGTGCAGGAGAGATCGAAAATATAAATCATGTCCTTCTAAGGTGCAGCCATTACGAGGGTATTCAGCACAAGCTGATTCACCCTCTTATTAATTTAATGGAGTACGGCTTGGCGGAAGATGAAATGAAATTTCTACTTTGGGACTGGGACGCTTGTTGTCTCTCTCAAGTTGCCAGATTCTGCTCTGCTGCAATTAAGATTCGTATAAGACTAATAAGGTTAACATTGGGGTTGGTTAATTTTAACTGGTAATTTATTGGTTTTAACTGTTTTTTTTAATTCCAATATTCTTAAACAAGAGATATCTTACCCTTTTGTAGGTTGCAATTGGATGAGTTGTGCTGACTATTGCTGTAAATAAATTCATTCAATACAGCTCAGCAAGGATGAGGGACCTGATGAAAAGGCTAAAGCGCTCAGATGTGGGAAGCTCAGATTCAAATCCTTGCTGAGCTGTAACAAGTGGATGGCTCTGGATGGCTTAGGCACGTGTTCTCACAGCCTCAGCGCCCCCTCGCCCAGCATGGTATAGTGGTTAAGAGCAGCGGACTCTAATCTGGAAAACCGGGTTCGATTCCCCACTCCTCCACATGAACCCTACTGGGTGATCTTGGGCCAGTCACAGTTCTCTCCGAACTCTCTCATCCCCACCTACTTCACAAGGTGTGTGTGGGGGGGGGGGAGGAAGGCAATTGTAAGCCACTTTGAGACTCCTTGTGGTACAGAAAAGTAAGGTATAAAAACCAACTCTTCTTTTCTTCTTCTATAAGAAGTATTCTGAACTTCAGAAGGTAGCATGCAACAGCACCCATAACTCTGGGTGTGCAATAAAATTTTTATTTCTTGTGTGTGTGTGGATAGATAGATAGATAGATAGATAGATAGATAGATAGATAGATAGATAGATAGATATAATGTATAGCTTGGTTGTCCCCTAAATTCAGGCAGCTTATTTAATGTTCATATTTTATTGCTCTCAGTAAAAAAAAATAATGAAAGAAAGAAAAGTTTAGCACTAAACTCTTTCAATGGGTTGTTTTATGTCCCCAGTGCTTTTCTGTTTACAGAAAGGAATCTGTAATGGTAAGAGGCTTTACACTGGGGACATGGTCTACAAATATGCAGGTGATGATGTCCTAAAAGGACAAAGTTGTTGAGCCACTTCTGTATGCGTTCTGACAAAAACAAAATGCCACTCAGTTGATTTTTTAGCGTGGCACTTTTACTTAAATAAAGAAAAAAGAAACAATGCATTGCCTCTTCTTTGCAAATCAAATTCACAACCCTGCCCTTACCCCATTTCTTAAGAACTAGGATTTTCTTCATTAAATCCATTGTAAACAGAACCATGCTAAAATATGCGAGACACACAACCGAACACTTATTAAACATGCAACCAAAAGACCCTATATTTATCCCTGACCACTAAGTGCTGTCTAAATACTAGTAGACATCCAGTCTCAGACTTCAACAAGACTCTGGAGAAGGAAATTCCAGAGCTAGAGAGCAGCTGCCAAAAGCATATCCCGGCATGCCTTCCTGATTTGGATTTGTATGTGCTGAAGGCATTTGTCAAACGGGGTACCACTTCAGGAGAAGGACTGCAACAGAACATGATGGGGATGGCCTTATCTGCAAACTAAATCAAGACCAGTTTTGCTCCTGCTGGAATGCAAGAAACTGATGAGAAATTATCATACCTAGGCCTATCTAAGGATACCTTATTAAGTATGGGAAAAGAGAATCCATATTAACCATCAAGAATTCTATTAAAAAATGAGATTATTCCAGCTCTATAATGCGTGGAGAGTATGCGCTACCCAATTTTTGGGTATCCTTCCATCTCTGCGAACCCCAGCTTATTTTAGCAATCTAACAGTCCCTTGTTACCGCAGAGCTTTTATGCTCGCTCGTTTGAACGCTGCTCCTTCGGTGGTGTTAAATGGAAGATATGATAACTTACCTTATTCAGATAGACTTTGCCCATGTTATCTGAAGAGAGTTGACACACTACTTCATTTGAAGTTGGAATGTCCCCAATACAATTCTTATCGCAATCAATGGATTACCCCTATTTTAATTACATTACCTGCCACCGTAACAAAAGAGAAAATAGTCCCCTTTCTGCTGGTGGATAGAGATCCAAGAATAACACTGGTGGTGGCCCAAGTATCTCACCATCATATTTTCCTTAAAGAAATAAAGGCTCAAGACCTTTGGGTCATGGGAGCTTGAAAAAGAAAAGAACATGATGGGAAAGAGATGGCAGACCTAAGATACAGAAGGTATGTATGAATCTAAAGTAACCAAAGACCACAATAAAGGGGTGGGGTGAAAAGTGGACACAGGTTACGTGGAGGGACATAATGCAGAATAGAACTAGGTGCAATTATGAGCGCTTAAACCCTCTGATTGCAAAGCGCTTCAGCTGGACAGTATGCTGGAAATACCGCAACCTTCCTTGTTTAAAACCAGAACTCTGGTTTTAACTCTAAGCTGAGCTGGGTGCAATGCGCAGTGAAGCATTCCCACCATCAAGTTTCTGCATGGTTTATTTTTAAGTACCTGTGTAGAATAAAAACCTCCACCATATCGCTGCTGTTCTGACAACCACCGGACAATTGGGTTTGCATAGGCTTGGTCACCATGCAGCAGAGTGGAGAGCAAGGCATATGCGGTGGTTTCGACCATCTTGGCACTGCCCTCAGAAGGAGCAAGTGGGTCGACTTTGTTGGAAGAATCTTTCCAGAAGCGATACAAAGGGTTTACTAGAAAGGAAGAGGAAAGAGGAGGGAGTCACAGCAGGGCAGAACCAGGCAAGTAAGAACCTGTGCAGGCAACTTGCTCCAGGAAGAGGATCTTGACACAGGGCATCTGAGAAAGACATCATTGCAAAGTACCCTCTGTGTGTGTGTGCTAAGTGCTGTCACGTAGCTTCCAACTCATGGCGACCCTATGAATCAATGTCCTTCAAAACATCCTATCCTTAACAGCCTTGCTCAGATCTTGCAAATTGAGGGCCGTGGCTTCCTTTATACAGTCAATCCATCTCTTGTTAGGTCTTCCTCTTTTCCTGCTGCCCTCAACTTTTCCTAGCATGATTGTCTTTTCCAGTGACTCTTGTCTTCTCATAATGTGACCAAAATACGACAGCCTCAGTTTAGTCATTTTAGCTTTTCCACCCTCTCTACTCTACCGTTTTTGTAGATAACTATTACCCATTTTATCAAGAGGTATTTTCTCTTGACTTTATTCCATGTTGTCATTACCAGGGGGCTGTGGGGGGGATAGGACAACCAGCCATCAACTGAAAAGCTTTACCTTTCACAAAGGCTTCCCTTTTCAGAGCATCATAGGCTGCATGTGCACCAGCCTGGTTGGATCTTGCAAGAGTCAGTGCATAAGTAACGATTGCCAAGGAAAACGTGCTTTGTGCAGACTGGAAATTCTGTAGCAAGTAATCTTCAGCTTTATTTTTAGCATCCTGGACTTTCTGTCAAGGCAAACAGAAAACGTTTGTCATATTGCTAACTCACAGGTTTGGAGCTTTCATTTCCTGCGGCCAAATAATAAGCGATCCAAAGTATAAATAACCAGGCACAAAATGGAGCGCTTGAAAAATCACACGCCTCTTCAGCATCTCAGAACATTTAATGCAACCAAGTGCAGGACAGCAACACTAGAGAGCCAGTGTGGCATAGTTGTTAAGAGCGGTGGCTTGTATCATAATCTAAAGTCATATCATAATCTAAATCATAATTTATTATATAAAAAGGGTATGTACAGTTGCATTGTATAAGTCACTATTAGATTATTAACAATAAATTAGTGCTCACAATTTCTTTGTTTTTTTTAATATGTAACCCAGAAGATCCATAAATTAATAACCAATACAAGATTTTAATAGTGCAAATTTAAAGTTGAAGATGGATGTACTTATTTATTATTATATTGAAACTTGGACACTGACATATTGTTTTTGCTTGATTCCCCCCCTTTCCCCCCCTCTCTTTTTGTGTATCCCCATATATAAAAATAAAATTATTATTTTTTAAAAAGAGAATGATGGTTTGGAGTGGTGGACTCTGATCTGGAGAACCAGGTTTGATTCCCCACTCCTTAGGGTTGCCAACTGCCAGATAGTAGCAGGAGATCTCCTGCTAATTCAACTGCTCTCCAGCCGATAGAGATCAGATCACCTGGAGAAAAATGGCCGCTTTGGCAATTGAACTCTATGGCATTGAAGTCCCTCCCCTCCCCAAACCCCACCCTCCTCAGGCTCCGCCCCAAAAATCTCCCGTCGGTGGCGAAAAGGGACCTGGCAACCCTACCACTCCTCCACATGAAGCCCCATCTATCTCACAGGGGGTGTCTGTTGTGGGGAGGGGAAGGGAAGGTGATTGTAAGCCGGTTTGATTCTTCCTTAAGTGGTAGAGAAAGTCGGCATAAAAAAACCTATCTCTTCTTCTTCCTCCTCTTCTAGATGAATTTATAGAGCAGTACAAAAAACATGGCAATAGAGATGCTAATCAGAAGAAGGATGGGTCACACTCACCTGGAGCGGGCACAAGTTGATTGCCTTTTCAAATCCAATCAAAGAGAATGCCGTGAGATATAAAGTCTTTTCTCGCTCTTCTTTAGGCAACGTACCCTTTAAAAAATAAGAAAAAGTCAAAGGACAGGTAAAAAATACTACCCCCGCATATGTGGAGCTTCTGGACAGGCAAGTTTCACTTCAATGGAAGTAACACTTTCCTGTGCATTAATCTTTGCGTGGGCAAGTCTATCTCCTCCACTGGAGGGAATCAATGCCTTCTAGCCACCACAGCCTCTCTGTTGCCCCCTCCCCCAAAAGAGGCCTGCAAGAGCAATAAAGAGTCATGAATGAGTAAGGGATACATTGCGGTTCGGGCTTTTATGGCATAAGCTGGGGGCCATCCATTCTGCAAAAATGTGAAAACAAGCAGCCAATTTTCATACCTGTAGTTTTACTGGCTGGTAACTTGAAATCTCTCTGAAAGATCCGTCATCCATTTGACAGTAGTCAATCATCCATGTCAGAGAATTGCACACAGAAGCCTGCTCAACAGAAGTATATGTGCTAACTTGTCCCAAAATCCTTAGGGCAAAAGCCGTCATCCTGCCATGACAATCAACTAAAATAAGGATACTTCCTCAGTCAACCTTGGTGTTTTTTTTTAACTAGTCCTGAAGTTATTTTTTGATCAGGGGTTGGGATTCTGACAGAACCCAGGAAAAAAACTCAAGGACAAGCATAACCAGCTGTCAACGCCCCACTCCTCCCAATCAATATTTCAATTTTGACAGGAAACAAAGAAAGTCCCCAATTTATTGCCTTCGTTCTCCAATGAAAACATAAAAGTTTTCTCCCCTCCCTCATTTTATCCTCAATGAACTCTGTGAGGCAAGTAACTCCAGGAGACAGAAAGTCGTCTTGTTTGTGGGCTTCCTAGAGGCACCCAGCTGGCTTTTTAAATTAAGTGACAGGGATCCCAAGGCTACCCTGGCAGTGGCAAAATGTATCTCAGTACTTATATCCCCCAAATATTAGATTCAAAACTTTGCTGCTCAAGATCGATGGATCAAGGAGCTTCTAAGGGATAAAAGAAAGAGTTTAACACAAACCTAGCTCAGCCTTTTCGGGCCAGCTACATCTCACTCTAATAGCCCCTATCATGCAAGCATAATGCAGGGAAAAGTCATTTAATATTTTGGACGCGACAGCAGGCTCCTTCGGTCATTCACCTCTCCACACAGCAAGAGGGGCAGGAATGGGTGGCAGAGAGAGCCCATCATAGTCCCTTGCCCACTCCTGAGCACCCCCTGGGACTAGGGTTGCCAGGTCCCTCTTTGCCACTGGCAGGAGGTTTTTGGGGTGGAGCCTGAGGAGGGCGGGGTTTGGGGAGAGGAGGGACTTCAATGCCATAGAGTCCAATGGCCAAAGCAGCCATTTTCTCCAAGGGAACTGATCTCTATCGGCTAGAGATCAGTTGTAATAGCAGGAGACCTCCAGCTAGTACCTGGAGGCTGGCACCCCTACCTGGGACAACCCCTAGGAGAGAGAGGACTCATCCAAAAAGGCCTCTGGAAAGTAGTATTTGCAGCAAATCACAATTCCAAACCATTTCTTTTAGCTCCCTGGCAGTCATACTCACCAAGCACTGGACTGACCATCCTTCCACATTGTGTAAGAGAAATCTCTTTTCCGGAACGACAGGATCCTTACAATTCCTAGGAAATACATAAAGGCAGTGCTTGCAAGGGCTGCTTTGCTCGTGGCTTTCCCCCAACATTCAAATATTGTGTGTGTGTTAAGAGCCGTCAAGTCGCTTCCAACTCATGGCGAATTATTACAAAAGCATAAGTTTAATTTTTTTGTCTCGGAACAAGGTGAAAGTAAGGGAGCCTCGAGGCTGCAGGCAGGGCCAGCATCCGTTTCAGGAACGCCAAGGCTCCACTTGGAGGCTCTCCGCAAGAGGAGGATATGTTTGGCTGCTGCAATTTTCATAGCCACAGGAGTTTCAACGAGGCCGGAGCTGCAACCGTGGTCCACTGCCGAAGCCTTTCAGTCGCTTAGGTCCAAGGGACGGCAAAAGCGCAGCTGCAGAGGAAGCCAGTGGCCTGCGGCAGACGTGGCAAGTCAGCAGCAAAGCAAGGCGGCCTCCCTTCTCAGGAACAAGTTGCCCAAACAGAACAAGTGCAGCAGATCTTGGAAGCTTTACATCAGGCAATGGCATGGAACTGGCACTTCAGCATCACCTGGTTGCCTCAAGCTGGCAGATACTTGTCTGTGATGTTTGGATCCTAGGTGCAATTCACTTTTGTGACCATGGAATAGGGGATAAGCCTCATGGCATATGTGAATATGGAATCAGTACCTGAACTGCTGGGCTCATGTTTACAACCAAATTAACACAGAACAAGTTCTTATATAAATATTGCAAATTCTATAGTATACCACAACAAATATAACATATCCAAGATTACAATAATACAAAATACACAATACAAAATACAATTTTTCCAATATCCAATATGGTATACAACCAACACATGCAATGTTCCTATATCCAAAAAGGTATGTATTTTTTCTTCAAGTACAACAGGTATGTATCATCTGTATATTGCATAAAATTCTTTTTAATAATTTTTCTTTTCTTTCACAGGTGTCTGGTAGAAAAGGGCTCCGTGTTTAAGAACATTGTGTGTGTGTGTAAAGTGCCGTCAAGTCGCAGCCGACTTATGGCGACCCCTTTTGGGGTTTTCATGGCAAGAGACTAACAGAGGTAGTTTGCCAGTGCCTTCCTCTGCACAGCAACCCTGGTATTCCTTGGTGGTCTCCCATCCAAATACTAACCAGGGCCGACCCTGCTTAGTTTCTGAGATCAGGCTAGCCTGGGCAATCCAGGTCAGGGCGTTTAAGCACATTAGTGTATAGCTAATTCCACATGGAGGCGTTAATTTACCCAAACTGGGGGACAATATTGACCCTTCCCCTGCATGGATATTCATAATATATGTTTTTTTTCTTCAACACACACCCATTATGAGTATTCTGTTGGCTGATTAGAATACAGGTTGATTATAATAGATTATAATACAGTCCTTCTCTGGACTGCTTGGGACCAGAAGTGGTCCATATTTCAGATCTTTCCATCTTCTGGAATATTTTGGAATTTTTGCATATACATAATGAGATATCTTGGGGATGGGACCCAAGTCTAGGCATGAAATTCATTTATGTTTTATATATACTTTATACACATAGCCTGAATGTAATTTTAAACAACATTTTTAATAACTTTGTGTACAGCAGGGATGGGGAACCTCAGGCCCGGGGGCCGTATGCGGCCCCCGAGGACATTTTTTGTGGCCCTCGGGAGCTCCGGGGCCCTGCCGCGGAGGCGCGGTGAAGGGCAGCCCTCCCTGAGGGTGTTCCTGGGGCCTCGGCTTGCGGCACCCTTTGGACCTCCTCTCGCCGACTGACGGCTGTTGCTCGGTGAGAGGAGGGGGAGGGACGCTTCCCCCAAGGCTGCCCCCTATAGCCGCAGCGTGCAGGAACGCTGGGGCACACTGTAAGCCCCTCTCGCTGCCTGTCAGCTGTTGAGCAGCGAGAGGGGGGGAAGAGGCCCGCAGCTCCCGGCGGCACAGCATTGCGCGCAGGAGACGATCGGGCTTCGGGGGGCCTTTTGTGGACTCGGGAGGGGGGAGGGCACAGAGCCTGGGGCCAGGTCGCGTGGGGCCGGCGGGTGTGTGTGTGTGTGTGTGTGGGGAGGCTTTTCTCTCCCTCTCTTTCTGTCTCTTTCTTTGTCTGTCTCCCTCCATCCTTTCTGTCTCCCCCTCTTTCCATTTCTTTCTCCCTCCCTTTTCCTCTTTCTCTGTTTTCCTTCCTTCCTCCCTTCCTCCCTTGCCGCTCGACCGTGGGCTGCGCTCCCCTGGTGCCTCGTTTGCTCGGGCCCACCGCTGGCTGCCCTCCAGGCCTTCTCTGCATGGCCTCCCCTGGGGTTGCCAACCTCCAGGTGGTGGCTGGAGACCTGGCAACCCCTAGCCTCTCTCCCCCACCGGGAGATCTACACCTGGTATGGCCCCCGAATGATGTTATAAATGTGCAAATGGCCCTTTGCAGGAAAAAGGTTCCCCACCCCTGGTGTACATTGAACCCTCAATGGTATTGCTGAGAGCCTACGGGTAATAGCTGTATGCTGGCTCAAAAGGTCTGGTTTTCGGATCAGTCCAGATATCGGATGTCTGGATAAGAGATACTGAACCTGTATCCACTTGCACATCCTACAGTGTTTCCTGGCCCCCAAGAAAACACCACTGGGAATCTCATTTTACCTTCTTTCATCCTTCTCCTCATGTTCACTCTTGAAGTGATGGTTTCAGGACCAAGCATGTCCCAGCTGCTTGTCCTTTCCAGATAGTAATATACATAAAATATTGGGATGACATTCATGAGTTCGGTTTCTGCACTTCCCTTGGGGAGGTTAGCGAGGAACTTGACCCCTTCTGGGTCGAGAGCTGCAGCGATCACTTCACCCAGAATGTTTCCTGGAAAAGGGGAATTACACCATGAAATCCTGTGTTTAGAAATTACATCCAGTGCATACCAGCCACTGATTTAAAATTAGGGATGTCTAGGGTTGCCAGGTCCGGGCTGGGAAATACCTGGAGATTTTGGAGGTGGAGCCTGAGGAGGTCAGGGTTTGGAGAAAGGAGGGACTTCAATGCCCTAGAGTCCAATTCCCAAAGTGGCCATTTTCTCCAGGGAAACTGATCTTTGTCGCCTGAAGATCAGATGTATTAGCGGGAGATCTCCAGCCACCACCTGGAGGTTGGCAACCCTAGGGATGTCCCTGAAATGCTCATCTAAATTTCTTCCTGGATTTTGGAGTTCTGAATTATTGGGTTGTGCTTCCAAAGTGGAAGTAATGCAGTCAGTAGGAGTCCTCTGTTCCTTTAAAAAAACTGTACAGATAAGTGCACGTGTGCAGTGAAACTGCTGCTTTCAGCCCCTCCATTTGTGCCTTTCTCTCCTATACATTACTGGTGCATACAGGCTGCAAAAGAGCAACAGTGATCTGATTGTATCTATGGCTACATCAAGATTCCTTTTGTGTGGTGTTTTACCAATGCACAGAGCACATGCAAGTATCAGTAAAACACTGCAAAGGAAAAGCCTTAATGCAATCACATGTACAATTATATCAAGATAGCGATTTTGGCTTCTTATCAATACACAATTGAGCATCAGAGAGGTAAAGATGATAAAAATGAACTGAAGACTGAACTAGAATGCACACATGCTCCAACAGCAGAATTAGTTTCAGAAATTCTCGTGGTTAAATGAGAGTTAAGGAGAAGTGGCGCAGAGTGGAAAGCTGCAGTACTGCAGTCCAAGCTCTGCTCATGACCTGAGTTGGATCCCAACAGGAGTTGGTTTCAGGTAGCCAGCTCAAAGTTGACTCAGCCTTCCATCCTTCCGAGGTCGGTAAAATGAGGACCCAGCTTGCTGGGGGTAAAGGGAAGATGACTGGGGAAGGCACTGGCAAACCACCCCGTAAACAAAGTCTGCCTTGGAAACGTCGGGGTGTGACGTCACCCCATGGGTCAGGAATGACCCTGTGCTTGCACAGGGGACCTTTACCTTAAGGAGAAGTGATACTTAGTGAAGAACAAAATTCTTGAACCTTGAAGGGATGGAATGAGGGTGATATGCTCATTCTTTCAAATGAGAGATATGAAAATCTGCCAAGGGCTGAATTGAGAAAAAACACAGCAGTTAAATAAAACACTGTATCCTCCATATTACCTTTTATACTCACAGTCCTGTCAACTTTTGTTTTAGGGACCATATTTGTTGGCATCCTGTGCTGAAATTCCTGCTGTCTGTTCACTGTGCCTATTATTGAAAATATAAAAGAAAACGTACAACAATATTTATGTCAGTACATAATTTCCTTAGCTCTTTTAATATTGATGCTTTCTATCTATCACATGTTTATTCCACCCTTCCTCCAAGGAGTTTCAGGTAGTATAAATGGTTCTCCCCCCAAAAAAACACACCAAGGAATTCATTTTAAAAGTTTGTATCTAACTTTGATTTCAAAAGACAGCTTATAGTAAATAGTTATAAAAACAGACATAATTATAACATTTGCATAATGCTGTTTTTATGCCTCGCTTGGGATTTATGATGCTTAATCCCTGGCTAGGTTTTATGATTAGTTGTTATTCATTTTCATGTTTGTTTTATTGTATGAACACATCTTGCCTTTTTTAAAACAATTTCATTGGCTACCAGTTTATTTCCAAGTTCAATACAAGATGCTGATCATGACATTTAAAGCCCTTCGTGGCCTAGGACCCACTTATCTAAAGGGCTGTCTCTCCCCATATGCCCTCATATGCCAGCTATGGTCTTCAGTTTGCCACCTTCTGGGTGTTACTGGCCCAGCTTCCATGGCAGAGTGGGGAATTCAAACTTGGAGTCTCCCACATCCTAGTCCAGTAGGGGAGGGGCCGTGGCTCAGTGGTAGAGCATCGGCTTGGCATGCAGAAGGTCCCAGGTTCAATCCACGGAATTTCCAGTTAAAGGGGCTAGGCAGGTAGGTGATGTGAAAGACCTCCACCTGAGACCCTGGAGGGCCACTGCCGGTCTGAGTGGACAATACTGACTTTGATGGACCAAGGGTCTGATTCAGTATAAGGCAGCTTCATGTGTTCAACCAGTATACTACATTGGCTCTCAGTGTAGAGAAGGGGTCCAAAGCACAGTTCCCGTGGCCGCCATGGTGCCCAACCACACCTTACCTGGTGCCCTCCAAGTGTTTTCAGAAAGTGGGAGGGGCCAGATGGGACTCTTGCCCTGCATAGCTTCTGATTGGCCATTGCAAATCTGATTGGCTGTACAGATTAACATGACATTGCTTTGGTGGCAGCTGCCCCCACAGTGTTTATATTATATTATAATACCACAGTGTTGGTATTATTCTGTCTCTCACTTCTCTTTCACAGTGTACTCTTTAAATTACCCCTCTTCTTCCCAACACTTAGACATCCTCTGTTTGTGTATGTGGCTCGGTCTCCCATGTCTAGGGTTGCCAAACTCCAGGTAATAGCAGAAGATCTCCCGCTATTACAACTGATCTCCAGCCGATAGAGATCAGCTCACCTGGAGAAAATGACCGATTTGGCCATTGGACTCTGTGGCATTTAAGTCCCTCCCAAACCCCGCCCTCCTCAGGCTCCGCCCCAAAAATCTCCCGTCGATAGTGAAGAGGGACCTGGCAACCCTACCCATGCCAGCCATTTTGTGGTTGCGCCCACCACCCTGTGTCAGAATTCCAAAGGTGCCTGCAGGCTCCAAAAGGTTGGGGACCATGGTGTAGGGGATCAGACACATGAAGTATTAAGGCAGGCAACAGTAAAGTAGAGATGGGCTGTTAGAAGTAGTGAAGTAGCAGCAATCTAGAGGGATCAGTATGCTAAAGGGTGACAATAGTTTTATATCTGATTTACAGTCACCTAACTGTGGGTTTATATTCCAACAGCATCATAATGCACACAATGCCAATTCTTATCTAAACTAGCAGTGTGAAACAATTAAGCCAGAAGAGAAGACTTCACTTGCCATACCATAAACACCTTGTGGGTCCAGAGTGCGGCCTTCATAAATTTCCTTTCGAATGCCTTCTGGCTAAAACCCAAGAATTGTGGGGGGGGGGAGGAATATAATTATTCAGCACTTCTGTTTATACATTTCTTTCTAAAACTATAGAAATAATTTTAAACCACTATAGTTGTACACCTATTGCACACACCACCTGTTTTGAGGTCAAAATTCCTGGGTTTCAATTGTACCAACTGAATGAAACAATTATAGTGGTCTTTTATGCATGGCTGTTTCACTCACCGTCACCCCTCCGACGTCTTTGGGTCTTTGTGTTGGTTATGCATGCCGTTTCCGACCGCCAGAGGTCGCCTCGCTCTCCCCCTGACTTTCCCTGTGTTTTGCCCTTGTTTTCAAGTTTGAAATAAAACAGGTCTCTGAAAATGTGGGCAAAATGCGGGGAAAGGCAGTTGGAGAGCGAGGCGACTTTTGACGGTTGGAAATGACATGCATAATCAACACAAAGACCCGCAAGTGGTAGGAGGGGTGATGGCGAGTGAAACAGCCATGCATAAAAGACTAGTGTTAAACAATGGACAGTACAAGTTAACAAGAAACAAAAATACTGTAAAAATCGTCAGGTAGCACAGAGATTGCAAAAGCAGGAACAGGAAGCAGTGAATGCCATTCTTCTGCCTCCATATTGGTGCTAACTGAAAAATTAATCATAAAACTTGGTATGAGCTTTGAAACCTTTGTGAGAGCAGAAAGGTGGGGTATGAATTTTGTAAAAATAAAAAACAAAATAAATAGAACCCAGCTCCAAAGTTTAACCGAGTTTTAAAACGTAAAAAAAGAAAAACATGATGGTATCTCAAAATAGTATCTTTTTTTTTTTTGAAATTATATCTGGTCTGCCTTTCGAAAGGAATTTTTCTGATCGTATGAAGGGCTGCAAAAAGAGACAGATGGTTTGGTGAAGTGTCAGATTAGGATCTGGGAGACCTCAGGTTCGAATCTCCACCCTGCCATGGAAGATTCCTGGGTGACCTTGGGCCAGTCACACAATCCCAGCCTAACCTACCTCTCAGGATTGGCGTGAGGATAAAATGAAGGAGAAAAGAATGATGTCAATAGCTTTGGGTCCCCAATGGCAGAAAGCCAATGAAATAAATAAACTGCAGCAGTGAGCTGTAATAATTCAGTCCCTCTGCTCTGCAAGCTGCTGACCCTGGTAGAAAGTCTCACATGTGCTCTTCTCTACATTGCTCAGTTTGTACACAAACATGGAATGGGATTCACAAATGAAGTTCACTGACATTATTATAGTTCTACAAGGAGGGGTGTACAAATTTGAAATACACAAATTGAGACAGGAAAAACTAGTTCTACAAAGGAAAGGGCGCACCTCGCCTTGAGAAAACCAAGGGGAGAAAGGATGAGACTCTTCAGATATCTGAAGGGAAGTCATATTGAAAAGGGCTTTATTGCTGCAGAGGGCAGACCTGAAAGAGAGAGAGAGAGGGTGGCCCAGGGTCACCCAGCAAACTTCATTCATAACACAGACAACCAAAATAATTAGGGGACTAGAGCAACTGTCCTATGGGGAGCGGTTAAGACGCTTAGGGCTGTTTAGCTTGGAAAGAAGGCGGCTGAGGGGAGACATGATAGAGGTCTATAAAATTATGCATGGCTTGGAGAGAGTGGACAGGGAGAAGCTTTTCTCCCTCTTCCATAATACTAGGACGCGAGGTCATCTGTTGAAGCTGGAGGGTGACAGATTCAAAACAGATAAAAGGAAGTATTTTTTCACACAACGCATAGTTAAATTGTGGAACTCCCTGCCCCAAAATGTGGTGACGGCTGCCAACTTGGAAGGCTTTAAGAGGGGAGTGGACATTTTCATGGAGGAGAGGGCTATCCATGGCTACTAGTCAAAATGACTACTGGTCATGATGCATACCTATTCTCTCCAGAATCAGAGGAGCATGCCTATTATATTAGGTGTGGTGGAACACAGGCAGGAGGGTGCTGCTGCAGTCGTCTTGTTTGTGGGCTTCCTAGAGGCACCTGGTTGGCCACTGTGTGAACAGACTGCTGGACTTGATGGGCCTTGGTCTGATCCAGCAGGGCCTTTCTTCTGTTCTTATGTTCTTAGAGAACCTTTGTATCATATTTGCCTCTCTGGAGTAAATATACAGGACAAACTGACGTTCCATGGGGTTATTTTAGGTCAGGGAATTATCTTGAAGAGAGGGAAGGCTTGTTGCTCCTTTCATCACACTTCCAATCCAACTTTCCATCCCGCTTGTTGATTATTTAACCTGGAACCTCCCATCATCTCATCTCGGTTTGGCCAGCCAGCATGGTGTAGTGATTACAGTATCGGACTAGGATCTGGGAGACCTTAGGTTCGAATCCCTACTCTGCCAAAGAAGCTTGCTGGGTGACCTTGGTGGGAGGTTTTTTGGGTGGAGCCTGAGGAGGGTGGGATTTGGGGAGGGGAGGGGCTTCAATGCCATAGAGTCCAATTGCCAAAGCAGCCATTTTCACCAGATGATCTGATCTCTATTGGCTGGAGATCAGTTGTAATAGCAGGAGGTCGCCAGCTAGTACCTGGAGGTTGGCAACCCTAACTATATGGGAATAACAAGTTTCTACTATGCAGATGTTGTAAGGATAGAAAGATAATGTGCAACACTTTAAGCATTCAAAAAGTGTTAGATAATCCTAAAGTGTGTGTGTGTGTGGGGGGGGAATCTGCCAAAAGGAGTTGGTAGCAGCACATGGGACATAAGGTGGTGGGTGGCAAGCAGAAATCACATTTGACTGTAGCTGCTAAACCAGGGCGTGTTTATGTAATGCTTATGCACAATTTGTCAATCGTTATTTACTCTGGCTGAACACATGCGGCAAGAGGACAGGGCTTTGAAGTAAAGGAGTCTGATCTTACCACGACTCTTATGGTTCTCACGACGGTTTCGCTGTTAAACTCGCTTAGGAGTGTAAGGTTGACAGTGTGGAGACCTATCTCCAGTGGGAGAATCTTGAATGATACCGAAGCGACAGAAGAGCCTTCGATTGCCGCCTTGTGACCGCACTTGGTGATCTGTATGCCGTGCTGATTCCTGGGAGAGCCTTTGAACAGGCAAATCCCTTCACCGACCGACATCTGAGCGCAAAACTGAAACGTGAACCAGAATGAGAACATTTCATTCAGCTGGATCACTAACATGCTACCGAAAAGGAAAACCTCAAAAGGGATTTAAAAGAATAATTCCTTAACAGGTCCCCATGTGTTTAAAAACCATCTCAACTTTGCGAGTCTCTTGCAAACTCTTTCTGCTGACTGAGAGAGCTTCTTTCAAGAAGTTCACAGGTTCCCTTGCAAAGGAACCTCTGATGAACAGATCATTCTTGAAATGCATCAGGATATATTAAAGACTTATTACCTTTTGAGGTTGATGCAAATAACCATATTGTTGTAACCAGGGATCAATTATAGATCTTCTAAATTCCTCATAGAGTTCACAATATAATAGAATATGTGACAAGGACTCCTCTGCTCTTGCTGTACATGCACATTTTCTCATCTCTCTGGGTTGGTTTAGAGATCAACCCAGAAGAACAGTCGAAGGGAGGGCATCAAAACGTGCTCTAGAGAATGCCCAACTCAGTTGGGGTAAAGTAATATTGGAAAGGTATGGAGCTGTGACTTTGCCACCACCAGATAATAAATTCTTATATACCCCAGAAAGTTGTGCAATCTCCGACTGGAGCTCCATATCACTCAAGTGTTGGTGGACCATGGCTTTTGCTCTGTTTCTGCTTGAAGATAAAAACCCTGCTATATCTTACGATGTAGCTAAATTTTGCTGGAAGGCCATTATTAAAAGGAATGATCAAAACAGAAAGGGTTATACTATTGGTGACATATCAGATGACGAGTGAAGGGTGAAACAACGCACAATATATAATGTACAATATTTATCTGGTACCCTGTCATGTTGATGGTGTGTTTGATCTGTTTGTTTTTGGTTGTTCTGCTGTATTTTTGTTTTCCCTTTTTATTGTTGTTTTTACCAGTGTTGTATTGGTACTTGCACTGCTCTGTTATTTTGTGCCGGCCAATGGCACCTTTTGAGGTATGTATGTACTTTTTGAGGTTTTCCTCCTATTTTGTCTCCTGCCCCCCTCACTGGAGCAAAGCTGCTCTCAAACGTCTCAGCGTGTTTGAATCTTCACCGGATGTTCAATATGAATAGCCAGTTAAAGTTGTCTTGAGTATCTGACCTCAAGATTCATCTGAATATATTCAATGCTCTTTGGCAGTTTGCATACTAAGGCAGGGGTGGGGAACGTCAGGCCCAGGGGCCGTTTAAGGCCCGCAAAATCATTTCGGCTGGTCGAGGGTCCTGGCAGATCTCTAGCTCAGAAGGATCTAAGACTAGTGATCTGCCCCCTCCCGCGGACAGGAATAGCCTCTATTCAAGGCAGGTGTGAGTTTGTTTTGCTGAGAAAAGGAACCTTTTCCCCCCCTTGCAGAAGAGTCGTTAGCTATGGAGCTGCTAGGACCGCCCAAGAAACGGTGTTAACCCTTTCCCACCCAGGCCGTGGAGAAACGTATTCCCTCTGTACTACAAGAGGGCTGGGGGCAGAAGGTGGGCGACTGCGCCACTGGTTGGATGCCTGCCTGCTTGCCCGTTGGGGTGGTGTCATCTGGGGCAGCTGCCTGCTTGGGCGGCTAATTTTTAAGTTGATAATTATGTATGGCCCGCGAATGATGTTATAAATATCCAAACGGCCCTTGGTGGAAAAAAGGTTCCCCACCCCCTGTACTAAGGTATCAAATATCTGACAACACTTCATGACTGTATACAATGGTATTTAGTATGCAACTGCTACAATTTTTGCATTTGACAGTACATGACTGTTGAGTGATTTATGAGTTTTATATTTAAGAACTGCCAGACCCGAAAGGTATCAAAAGAAATCTAAAGCATTCACATCTCAGATCTGGAGGTAAAGGTTCAAATCCATAGTAACAGATTCATGTTTGAGATGTTGCATTTCAGTTCTGAATAGCAAGAGTTGAAACACTGGCATGCATAGAACCTTTAATTAAAGCATTCCCGGTAACATTTCCGGTTAAAGAGGCTTACCCTCGTTCTCATATTTCTGTAATTGTAAATCGATCCCCTCAATTCAATTTGTTCTCCACGGACAACAGAGTAAGGAATATTCACACTTAAGAAAATGTCTTTGACTACCTCCACTTGAAGAGCATCAGCAACACATATCCCTGTGTAAAAGGAACATTAAAAATATTCTCAGTATTTACAAAGGATTTTGAAGGAGAAGAAGAAGGAGAAGAAGGAGGAGAAGAAGGAGAACCGGCTTACAATCACCTTCCCTTCCCCTCCCCACAACATACACCTTGTGCGGTAGGTGGGGCTGAGAGAACTCTAACAGAACTGTGACTGGCCCAAGGTCACCCAGCGGGCTTCGTGTGTAGGAGTGGGGAAACAAATCCAGTTCACCAGATTAGCATCTGCCGCTCATGTGGAGGAGTGAGGAATCAAACCCGGTTCTCCAGATCAGAGTCCACCACTCCAAACCTCTGCTCTTAAACACTACACCACCCTGGCTCTCCTATGTGACCAGTGAAAGCAGCAAGCAAGTATGGGCCCATGCTGAGGCCCAAATTAGTTTATGAGCATGGTACTATGGTTGGGGGCAAGAGCCAAGTACAGAGGACTCAGACTGCTGCCAATTGCAGGAGCTGATGTTGCATAACCCAACCCTTCTCTGAGTGCTTTGGGTAGAAGACAGTGACGGACTTAGGCCATATGGTTCTTGCTTTATACCCCAGGTTCCCGTGGCTGCAGTGAACATCTCACGCCTCTCTCTTTTTTTTAAGTGTTCTGCCTCCTTCCCCCATTGATTCATTTTATGTGCAGGGTCTCACTTGGTCCCCAAAAACAAATTAGGACTTATTTACATACCTTTATCTGATATGCCAACACCCTGTATTTCCCATGTGGTGAGAGAATCAGGAAGGGTCACAGGAAGAGCCTTCGAGCTGCATAAAGGGTTTTTACAAAAAGTGAATAACTGAGATACTTTCTGCCTCATTACTATTTTCTCATTGGTGGCATCAGAGAACTAGTTTACATATTCTATCCAGGAAGCTTAACTCTGGCTTAGTGTGATGTCTGAACTGTCAGACTATACTTTCTGAGAGGTCAGCAAACCAGAATCAGAAACAATGGTTTGAAGTGGGCTTTCAAACTACGGTTGGTGAAAAGTAGGGTTTAGTGTGATGCTTGAATTGACAAACCAAAGATGTTTAAATCTTTGGAAGATACGGTATCTAGGGAATGGGCCACTGGGCAGGTGAAAAATTAAAGCAGACAGCTGTAACCACAATTTGTTTCCTTGCTGGAACTTCAGATCATGTGGTGCTATGTGCCTCTTTCTAAGTGCCCTGACTAAACGTTTAAACCGCTTAAATTTGACTTTATGCTTTTAAGGGTTCTGCTGATAATATCTGTGTGGATATTTTTACTGGTAATACATAGAATCTAAGTGGTTCTGTTACAAAATTAATATACAGGTCTCTTGGTTCTTGTAGGTTATCCGGGCTGTGTGACTGTGGTCTTGGTATTTTCTTTCCTGACGTTTTGCCAGCAGCTGTGGCAGGCATCTTCAGAGGAGTAACACTGAAGGACAGTGTCTCTCAGTGTCAAGTGTGTAGGAAGAGTAATATATAGTCAGAAAGGGGTTGGGTTTGAGCTGAATCATTGTCCTGCAAAAAGTATCAAAGGTAATGTGCTAATCATTGTCCTGTAAGTATCAAGATAATGTGCTAATGAGGGCATGGTATGTTAATATGGAACCATTGTATCCTGGAGTGATCTGTTAATGTGTGAAATCCAAAACTAATCTGCATGGCTATCTGCATGGACTCTATGGCATTGAAGTCCCTCCCCTCTCCAAACCCTGCCCTCCTCAGGCTCCACCCCCAAAATCTCCAGGTATTTCCCAACCCAGAGCTGGCAACCCTACTTTGCTTCCTCTTGTCCCCATCTATAATATGAGGTTAACGCTAGCCTATGCTACAGGGCTGTCATAAGAGTGACAATACAGTATGTGGGAAGCACACTGAAAGTGCTCTGCATATGGTAACTATTATTATTAAACTGAAAAATAATCTTTTTTTTAGCAAGTCAAAGAGTGCCTATTATTATAGAATCATAGTGTTGGAAGGGATCACCAGAGTCATCTAGTAGTCCAACCCCCTGCACAATGCAGGAAATTCATAACTACCTCCCCCCCCCACACACACCCAGTGACCCCTACTCCATGCCCAGAAGATGGCCAAGATGCCCTCCCTCACATCATCTGCTAAAGATCCTAGAATCAGCATTGCTGACAGATGGCCATCTAACCTCTTCTTAAAAACCTCCAGGGAAGGAGAAATTACCACCTCCCAAGGAAGCATGTTCCACTGAGGAACCGCTCTGTTAGAAAATTCCTCCTAATGTCTAGATGGAAACGCTTTTGATTTAATTTCAACCCATTGTTGGGTTGATGACTCTGAATAGACAGGTGACATGTTCCTTGTGGATGTTAATTTGTTAGTTCTGATAGTTCTGCCAAGTATCCATAGAAAGCTGGAGAAGGC
The DNA here is from genome assembly GCF_029931775.1 of Euleptes europaea. Taxonomy (NCBI): domain Eukaryota; kingdom Metazoa; phylum Chordata; class Lepidosauria; order Squamata; family Sphaerodactylidae; genus Euleptes; species Euleptes europaea. The sequence goes on along the minus strand of NC_079325.1, from coordinate 42,309,413 downwards.
GGCTGCTCCTAGCTGAGGGAGGAGGGCAGGGGTGAGCATAGGGTTGCCAGGTCCCTCTTCGCCACTGGCAGGAGGTTTTTGTGGTGGAGCCTGAGGAGGGTGGGGTTTGGGGAGGTGCTTCAATGCCATAGTCCAATTGCCAAAGTGGCCATTTTCTCCAGGTGAACTGATCTCTATTGGCTGGAGATCAGTTGTAATAGCAGATCTCCAGCTAGTACCTTGAGGATGGCAACCCTAGGAATGACCCGAAAACCAGAAGTTTTGAGCTGACTTGCAGACAATTAGTACTTATGATGATTTAGCATGCCTGACTCCCCAGACAAATACTCCCTCTGGGAGTACCTACAAATGCTTTGCCTAACTGAGGGACAGAGTGCAAAATTAATAACGTCAGTGGCACTGAAATTCTTTGACAGCTTTTATCTGGATTTTAAAAGATGACCAATCGACTGGCTGACTGAATCAGTCATTCCTCTGTCTGTCCATGCTTCTGACCTTCGCTTTAAAACCCACTGGTTGAAATTACCTCAATTAAAATTAATTTCAGCCTCTTACCTATGCAATTTTCCTGAGCCAAAATGGCCACAGAGAGCCCCTCGTTTGTCTCTTAGGAACATGGCATGGGAGGGAAGGCTGAAACCTCTTTCCTTCTTGCACCATATCCCCAAGCCACATCAGGCCTTGGAGTGCTTGGGAATGTTATTTCCCAGAGGCCACTTCTGTCCAACAGATGCCCCAACCCAGCTTGTGGCAAATGCCACGTCTAGCTTGGCCCTAGGACTACTAGGAAAACAGTAAGCAGCCTCAGCTCTGTAAAGAGGGCGATTCCGAACTACAGCTGAAGTTGAAATGATAGAATCTTACATGCAATACCGTACCTAGAAACTTGGTGGACTTCCCAGAGCCAGCTTTCAGGAAAATAGCTTCGGATTGCCGGTTCATCCACATCTAAGAAAGCTTCAATTTCTGGGGGGAGAAAGATTAAAAAAAATGTCTGCCAGATAAGTCAGCCAGCCAGCCATATGCAGCATCTTCAAATATCACTTTCTATGCTGACCAGTCCCATTGTTGGGTTGATGTCTCTGAATAGACAGGTGACATGTTCCTTGTGGATGTTAAGTTGTTAGTTCTGATAGTTCTGCCAAGTATCCATAGAAAGCTGGAAAAGGCGGCTGCTCCTAGCTGAGGGAGAGGGCAGGGGTGAGCATAGGGTTGCCAGGTCCCTCTTCGCCATTGGCAGGAGGTTTTTGTGGTGGAGCCTGAGGAGGGTGGGGTTTGGGGAGGTGCTTCAATGCCATAGAGTCCAATTGCCAAAGTGGCCATTTTCTCCAGGTGAACTGATCTCTATTGGCTGGAGATCAGTTGTAATAGCAGATCTCCAGCTAGTACCTTGAGGATGGCAACCCTAGGAATGACCCGAAAACCAGAAGTTTTGAGCTGACTTGCAGACAATTAGTACTTATGATGATTTAGCATGCCTGACTCCCTGGACAAATATTTCCTCTGCTTTGCCTAACTGAGGGACAGAGTGCAAAATTAATAACGTCAGTGGCACTGAAATTCTTCGACAGCTTTTATCTGGATTTTAAAAGACGACCAATCGACTGGCTGACTGAATCAGTCATTCCTCTATCTGTCCATGCTTCTGACCATCGCTTTAAAACCCTACAAGAAACAACTGCAGATTCCAAATTGACATTGGACCGAGACTTACGCATTCTTGCCAGCAGTAAAACTTTGTGTGGTTCAGTTTGACGTAGCTTGTTGGCGAATTCACAACAGTCCTGGAAGGCCTTTATACACACTTGTGGGACGCCCCTAATACGGCTGGCTCTTTCACTGCACGTCTGAGAGATGGGATACTCTTGTGCTCCGGATCGGCAGCACTTCTGAACTTCTTTATGTCTATAGCGAGACACTGAAATGACAGGAAGCATTCGACAGCCTGTTTTCTGTGGCACAGCAGCCTTCCTGCTAGTTATAGTTCAGCTATGAACGATGAAAAGGAATTAAGTTCACAGTGGAGGAACGAAACAGATGGGGATGAAGCCCATAACTTTAATAATCCAACAGATTAATACTGGATAAGCGAGCAAGAAAAGGAACAACACAGCAAATTTATTTGACAGGCAAGTAGTAGAAACAGGGCCGAACGGACTGGCCTCATGTTTTCTGGAAGTTTATTATACTTATGTATGAACATATTAAACTATCTTATATTGTACCTGGAACTATCCACTCTTGATTAACACTCCAAGGTCTTCCCCAGGCTTCCTACCTGAGATCACTTTCCCACCCAGGCACTCACCTGACTAAAACCTGCTTAGCTTTAACTATACAGCAATATCTTTTGACTGATGCCAGTCCTCAAAAGGAGAGCATCTCATTTCCGATGCCCCCACAGCTGCTTGAGAAATCTTAACTCTTCTGAGTGTTATGGATGCCCCTTCATTCATTCTGTTGAGACACAAAGCCCACATTCTGCATCCCAAAATCCTCCACTTGTAGAAACAGGAACTTGTGAAGAAACGAAATTGGGATTAGGGAAGAACTGCTGTTTAAATTGGGAGGGGGGGACATACTGTGTGTCAATCTGGCCATGCTGGAGAATCCTCCTTTGTAGCAAGCAGAAATTCAAGGGGTGCCCGGAAGAGACACAAATATATTACACAGAATCCATAGGTGAATGACCAATGTATGCCCTGACTTGGAAGCCTAGGCTAGCCTGATCTCGTCAGATCTCAGAAGCTAAGCAGGGTTGACCCTGGCAATTATTTGGACGGGAGACCTCCAAGGAATACCAGGGTCATGACGCAGAGGCAGGCAATGGCAAACCACCTCTAAACATCTCTTGCCTTGAAAATCCCACCAGGGGTCACCATACCGGTAAATCAGACGTGACTTGACGGCCAAATAAAAAAAATTATTTTTGAAAAGCTTTTTCAAGCAAAGCTCATGGGGTATTTTCCCCCATAGGAATGCTGCTGAATAAAAAAATCTGGTAAAAAAATACCTTTTTTTTCAATTTCCTGGCTGATGGTGGACCTTAGTGATCTCACAATGGCATGACAAGCTTCATCTGTGAAAACAAACAAAGAGGAAGGCCCAACAACAATAAGAATGATTTTATAGACCAGTGTCAACAAAGTAAATATTTAGTGAGCGCTTATGAAACAAACCAGCCCCTCTTTGCTCAACAGCTGGGACTGAGAGCCACTTGCTAATACAGCCACTGGTTCCAAAGGCCAGCCTAAATGAAGCAATTACTTGGACTTTATTGGGCAGATTAATTTACGCATTTATGCACCCCACTGTGCTGTTGAGCAGGTTCGTTCCAGCCTCCCCGCCCCCCCCCCACTGATGCAATTATTACTTTTTTAACAGGACTCCATGTCCACACCCTAAATTGGGGAGACGAGCCACGTGGGCAGCACCCAGGATGTGTTTGGGGCTCCCCATCCTCCTAGGGACACGCATTCACAGCAGTCCACTTGCATGAGCAAATTATCTCTTAGTGTGACCAGGACATAACACAGTAACACATGAAGCTGCCTTATACTGAGTCAGACCCTTGGCCCATCAAACTCAGTATTGTCTACTCAGACCGGCAGCAGCTCTCCAGGGTCTCAGGCAGGGGTCTTTCACATCACCTTCCTGCCTAGTCCCTTTAACTGGAGATGCCAGGAATTGAATCGGGGACCTTCTGAATGCCAAGCAGATGCTCTACCACTGAGCCTCGGCCCCTCCCATAAGGCTACAACCCTGAGCCCAAGTGGAAGTGCATGCGTGCCTCTTCGTACGTAAGATTTACAATCGAGATAAGCTTAGGAAGCCTCTTCCCTCAGCCCCAACATATGTCTCTGTACCTACACACAGCCACCCAGCTCAGATACTTTAAGCAATCAGATACCATAAGAAGAAGAGTTGGTTTTTATATGCCAAATTTCTCTACCTTTTAAGGAGAATCAAACCAGCTTACAATCTCCTTCTCTTCCTCACCCCACAACAGACACCTTGTGAGGTAGGTGGGACTGAGAGAGTTCGAACTAGTCCAAGGTTTCATGTGTAGGAGTGGGAAAACCAACCCGGTTCACCAGATTAGAGTCTGCCGCTCATGTGGAGGAGTGGGGAAACAAATCCAGTTCGCCAGATTACAGTCCGCTGCTCATGTGGAGGAGTGGGGAATCGAACCTGGTTCTCCAGATTGGAGTCCACTGCTCTTAATCACTACACCAAGTTGGCTCGTATTATGATACCACTACTGATCCAGATTAACCCCCAATGTAAGCATCACAATTTAGGAAGCCGTGTTTTAAAAGGGAGCACGGTTTCACTGTTATGGCTAAAATGCTAGGGGAAAGCACCTGCTTCTTTTGAATCCTCTGCATTGGCATTAGTTAGGAAGGTGAGACCAGCCATTCGGAAGACGTCGACGTTGTTCTGTCCTCCACCAGCACCGCAACCCAGATCACTGTTCTCTAGCTGCAGAAGAGCCTGTTTGAAAAGGGTGGGGGCCAGGAACTAGTTTGCTTGTTTGTTTGTTTGTTTGTTTTAGCTGGGATAGAATAAATTCAGCTTCTTAACTGGGGTATCACAGGCAGTCTCTTGCATCATAAAGAAAACTTTAAGTTATTTGCCAGAAACAGCAGTGACAAATGCTATCACTTATTACTAGTGTTGCCAGGCCCCTCTTCGCCACCGGTGGGAGGATTTTGGGGCGGAGCCTGATGAGGGTGGGGTTTGGAGAGGGGAAGGACTTCAATGTCATAGAGTCCAATGGCCAAAGCAGCCATTTTCTCCAGGTGAACTGATCTCTATCCGCTGCAAATCAGTTATAATAGCAGGAGATCTCCAGCTAGTACCTGGAAGTTGGCAACCCTCCTTATTACTCTGGCCATTTCAACATGGGTTATCTGTAGGGTTGCCAACTGCCAGGTAGCAGCAGGAGATCTCCTGCTAATACAACTGATCTCCAGCCAATAGAGATCAGATCACCTGGAGAAAAATGGTCGCTTTGGCAATTGAACTCTATGGCATTGAAGTCCCTCCCCTCCTCAAACCCCACCCTCCTCAGGCTCCGCTCCAAAAATCTCCTGCCGGTGGCGAAGAGGGACCTAGCAACCCTAGTTCTTTCCTGCGCTCACTTTTGTTGGGATGTGGGGGTTTTTCCCCCTGCTTCCCCACAGAATTGGGGTACATTCATACATCTCTAGGGGTTCCCCAGCTTTTCTCCAGTCTTTCTCAAACATTCTTTGCTGCAACGTTTTTGGGTGAAATTGCAGTGAAGTCTGGATGGCTACCACGCAGGCAGCCACATGGCAGCCGTTTCCTCTGACCCTGTCCCAATGGCCCCACTTCCTCCCTTCCAGCCACCAGGGGCCTCTTCTGTTTGTTTGTTTTTAAAATTAGCAATTGAATAATGTTATAGCAAAATAACATAATAACAACACGTGCAACAAATTCTCTAAAGCCCTAGCTTCATTTTTTTCTTCAAACAAAGGCTCTTTAATTGCAGATTTATCAGGGGCAAGGCATACCTCCCCAATGGAGGGGGATTGAGATTTTTTTTTTAATCGTAGCTGGGAATTAAGAGAAGCTATTACACATATTGTTATAGCATTGTATTGCTATGAACGTTGCCGGGGCAGTGCTTCCCGGACCCAGTGTCCTTGGATGGGAGATGGAGTGTGCCAACCTCCCTTTCTTCCACAGATATGCTTCTTGACAATAATCACACTGATGAGGATCTTTCATTTTTTGTATTATGGCGATTTAATCAACAGAAATATGATAGGTCTGATGTGGATCTCATACTAAGACGTCAAGAGTCTAAATATATCCACATGTTTGATACTTTGTATCCTAAAGGACTGAACACCTCGATGGATCTAGCATGCTATTTGTAACATAATCTATGTAACAGCTGTCTCTTTAATTGATATCAGTTCTTCTGTAATGTAAAATGTAACTGTCCCTTTAATGGTTGATTCTTACATGTGACTGCACCTTTTAAAATTAAGGGCAGTATCTTTGGTAAATTGCCAATGCAGAGATTGTTAATAACAGCCAGCGTGTGAGTATGATGCTCTATCTTCTCTCTAATTTTTCCCTTGTTTAAGCCAATTGCTAGCATTTTTATGTTAATTATTATTTGTTAATTAGCATTATGTATTAATTTATGATATAGTAGTCCCTGAAGAAGGTGTCAATCGCCGAAACAGAAAGATCACCGGGCTTCTGTTGAGAACAACTATACTACTGAATTACTACTCTCAAGAAGCATATCTGTGGAAGAAAGGGAGGTTGGCACCCCCTTTCATGGACTTACCTATAATACTGTTATTTGTTTGTAACAAGGCATAGTCCTCTCTTCGGCGTTACTTTTAAGGCAATAATTAACAACACATGTTTTTGCCTACACACTATCAGTGGTGGATATGTTATTAAATACCACTACTATATAATCATTGTGTCTAGCTTCATGAAGTGCTGTTTCTAGTTTGCTGAGCATCCCACAGCACGCTAACCTTTGTTTACCACAAACCTCCAGGTGGTGTCTGGAGATCTCCTGCTATTACAACTCATCTCCAGCTGATAGAGATCAGTTTCCCTGGAGAAAGTGGCCGCTTTGGCAATTGGACTCTATGGTGTTGAAGTCCCTCCCTTCTCCAAACCCCGCCCTCCTCAGGTTCCGCCTCCCAAATCTCCAGGTATTTCCCAACCCAGGGCTGGCAATCCTATCTATATGCAAGAATATAGCAGAAGGTTTGGGTGGCCCCTCCCACACACACACACACATGCACTGAATGTCACGTAACTCTTTCCATGGGCCTCTTCTTTTTTCCTGTTACTCCATAAATTCCCTTGTCCATGGATGACAAAGCGATGAAAGAGCCAAACTGGGATTTCATGGAAAGCGATACGACCTGTCCCGGCTTGTACGACGTCTGGCTTTTGGATAACTGAACCTGTGTGGGTTAAAAACAAACATGATTCACTAAAGAAAATCCCGTGATTTCAAGGGTCCGTCAGTCATGATGAGCTTGCCCTGGGTTGTGTCAATCAAATGCACAGACCAGCTAGCATATAAAGAACAGCTACTCACCACAATACTGTTCCCACATTTTTGTTCTATATTCAGCCATACAGAATCAGCTACCAGCTCTGCAGTTCCTTCTCCAGTAACTATGTAGTAGACCAGAAGGCGGGCCGAAGGCACCATTTCGTAAGTTAGTTGAAAAGTCAGGCTTTGGTAAACGGAGTCTTTAATCTTGTCCTGAGTCCCATAGCTTACTATTTTCCCTTTGGATAAGATCTATAAGAACAGGGGAAAGAAAGCAGATTGATAATGACAGCCTCTGGCATCTTGGAGAACTGTTGAATCAGCCCAACATGCATTTTCATTTAATTATTTCTGGCACATCTATTTGGTGCACTTCTGATAACCTTGTACAATACACAAAATTAAATCATTGCCCATTTGCTGTTTCTGCAACACCACGCAAAATCTGCTAATGCCTCACTCTGCCAGTTGCTAGGACCGGACTCAGAAAGATTAAATATTCATTAATTTATATTTATTTTATTCATTTATACACCACTTTATGCATAGATGGAAAGCAGTTTTCAACAGTTAAAATAAATACTTTTAAAAAACCATTATGCAGTTGACTGTTGACAGGCATCATCTGCTATGCACATACTATATGTCAGTTTTAATCTGTTTGGCTGACCTCTAGGCCTGATTCAAAGCACTGGTGTTGAACTTTAAAGCTCTATAGGTAGGGTATTCATCGCCATATTGGAAAATACCTGTAGATTTTGGGAGTGGAGCCTGAGGAGGGCAGGGTTTGGGGAGGGACGTCAGTGAGGTGTACTGCCATACACACCACCTTCCAAAGTTGCAGTTTTCTCCAGGTGAACTGATCTCTGTCACCTGGAGATCAGTTGTAATCCTAGATCTCCAGCTACCACCTGGAAGTTGCCAGCTCTATCTATAGGGTTTGGGCCCAGGGTACCTCAAGGGCAATCTTCTCCAATAAGAATCAACCTGTGTGTTTAGGTTAGCTGAAGAGGCCCACATTTCTACTTTCAGAGGTTCAGGGCCAGGTGCACACAGCAGGGCCTTCCTGGCAGAGGCAGCATGCCTTTGGAATTAATTTGCCCGGGAGGCACAGAATCTCTCTTTCCTTCTTACAACCAGGAAGCTTGTTTTAAAATCACCCCGTTTCAACAAGTATTCATTCCGGGCTGATTTTACTCACTCTGTTTTGGTTTTCCTTTGTTTATTGGATCCTGGCTCTACCCTCTGTTTTTAAATTTCTTTTCCAATAGTTATTTGCTTTATTGTCTTTGATATATTCTTGTTTGCTTTTATGGTAAACCACCTTAGTGGCTCTTGCCCAAAAGCAGGGTATCTTTATAATAAAACAAGTAATATTAAAACAGGCACAACCAAACTTAAGCAGATCCAACATCATCAAAGCCCAAAATCCAATCGCCCAGGTACTTGCAGTGATTATTTACAAGACTTTCTAAACAGGAAGATTTCGTAAGCGCTTCCTCAGGCATTTCCAAAGAGTTGAGGCAGCTACCGAGGAGGCATGCAACCTGGCAGGTGTGGTATAGACCTGACAAAGTGTGGGAACTTTCAAGAGTGCCTGCTGGACAGATCATAGAATCATAGAGTTGGAAGGGACCACCAGGGTCATCTAGTCCAACCCCCTGTGCAATGCAGGGAATTCAAAACTACCTCCCCCCACACACACACAGTGACCCCTACTCCATGCCCAGAAGATGGCCAAGATGCCCTCTTTCTCATGAACTGCCTAAGGTCATAGAATCAGCCTTGCTGACAGATGGCCATCTAGCCTCTGCTTAAAAACCTCCTGGGAAGGAGCGCTTACCACCTTGACAAGGCCTCTGGTATTACCTGGGGACAGGCAGACAGGTATACAATACAATGCAATGTAGTAGGAGGAAAGGTTTCCCTGACATACCAAATAGCTGTAATGATGTATTTTGTCGATATAGTGGCTGAGCGGGTGCACATTGATGTTGATGCTATCCCCTACACGTAGCACTCTGTGGTTTGAAGCCCAGTCAATATATAGGTAGCTTCCACTGGGAGAAACGTACGATTTTGCCACAAAGCTCTTACGAGCTTGGTTATCTTCTAGTAATTTGGCATCTGCTGTTTTTAACTGGAAAAAATGATAGCACATGACACAATTTAATAATAACAACTAGGGTCAATTAAAATGGACAGGACACCAAGAGGGAGAGGAAGTACACTGGCAAAACCATCATCCAAGAAGCGGAGATAGAGATGTGACTCAAATAAAACAAGGCATGACTCAGAACTCATCTTGCTTGGATTTGGGTGTAACATTGAACAGATATTTCAGGAAATTCGGATATTTCAGAAAAATGCTTTTTTGCAAGCAGTACACAACATAAAAAGTGAAATAGATTTAAAAAATTAAATAGACAATAGAAACTGGATCAAAGCAGTCAGTACCACAAATAAAAACAAGAAACCTGCATTAAAACATAAATGCAGCCAATATAGAGCAATAGATAAAAACAGCAGAAAACAAGAATACAAAAGCAACAAGTACAATTCCTCAGCAAAAATAACACCAATAAGGGGGGGACATTAAAGAGAAAAACAACAGGTCAAAAGAAAGCTGGCAAAATTACCCCAAACCTTCCAGAATGAAACAGTCGTAACTAATTTCCAAACTATTAAAGGGGGTAGGTGAACATCCTGAGGAAAGTATTTTACATTCTGGGGGCCACCGCTGAAAAAGCCTGACTCTGTGTTCTTGCCAGACTCAGCTCTTTCATTGAGTTCATACAGAGTAGAGCGTCTATCAGATACCAGTAAAAAGACTATTCCAACTCTTGTGTTGGACTTTCAGGGAGAACTCTACAGTCCTAGAAGTATGTGTAATATCTAGATACCAATGATTAATGCTCCATCTTAGCAACTTTGCATTTTAAATATCAGAAGCTGCCCACCATATCTAAAATTATTAGAATCGAAAATATTTAGCATTCCTGTTCCGTGTCTGATGGTCGGCTACTGAGAACTAGTCCCACCAATGGATGCTTGCAGTGCTGACAGAATGCACACATGAAGCTGCCTTATACTGAATCAGATCCTTGGTCCATCAAAGTCAGTATTGTCTACTCAGTCTACTTGCCTAGTCCCTTTAACTGGAGATTCCGGGGATTAAACCTAGGACCTTCTGCAAGCCAAGCAAATGCTCTGCCATTTCCCCCCTGCCCATCCACTGTGAAGTTTTTAAAATATGTTTTAATAGCTTCTGCTACTTCTTCTTTGCACAGGCAGCATACTTTTAATCGTGATTTTTTTTTGGGGGGGGGAGTTGTTTAAATCCATCTTTTAATTTTACTAGTGTAAAAACGTAAAAAATATTTCCCAACCACATGGCACGTTGGCCAAAGTATACAATCCCAAAGTACACAGTGAACACAAACGAAAACTTTAAAAGTGTTTCACTCACTTGAAACTCAAGTACTGTGCTACCAGGAGGAACATTAACCACAAACAGAGCTGTTCCGTCGGTTTGGCTCGTTTGACCTCTCCCAGATTCTGAGCCCTCTTGAAATAATGTCGTCTCTTCCATTCGCTCATTGACGGCGCTTGCAGTAAAAATCACAGGCATGTTTCTCACTGGTTCGTCAGATGTATCCTTCACCTGTACCTATTCATCCAAAATCCATTCCATTATAATTCTACATCCATTATCCTGATATAGTAGCACACATCCTGCTATAGTAGCACACAGTTTTTGAGTTTGTTTATTATTAGGGATCACAGGAAGATAAGAACATAAGAAAAGCCCTGCTGGATCAGACCAAGGCCCATCAAGTCCAGCAGTCTTTTCCCACAGTGGCCAACCAGGGGCCTCTAGGAAGCCCACAAACACGATGACTGCAGCAGCGTTATCCTGCCTGGGTTCAACAGCACCTAATATCATAGGCATGCTCATAAGAACAGACCAAGGCCCATCAAGTCCAGCAGTCTGTTCAAACAGAGGCCAACCAGGTGCCTCTAGGAAGCCCACAAACAAGACGACTGCAGTAGTATTGTCCTGCCTGTGTTCCACAGCACCTAAGATAACAGGCATGCTCCTCTGAGGCTGGAGAGAATAGGTATGCATCATGACTAGTGGCCATTTTAACTAGTAGCCATGAATACCCCTTTCCTCCATGAAAATGTCCAGTCCCCTCTTAAAGCCTTCCAAGTTGGCAGCCACCATCACATCCTGGGGCAGGGAGTTCCCCAATTTAACTATGCGTTGTGTGAAAAAATACTTCCTTTTATCTGTTTTGAATCTGTCACCCTCCAGCTTCAGCAGATGACCCCGTGTTCTAGTATTATGGGAGAGGGAGAAAAACGTCTCCCTGTCCACTCTCTCCAAACCATGGATAATTTTATAGACCTCTATCATGTCTCCCCTCAGCCGCCTTCTTTCCAAGATAGCTATCTTCACAGACATGACTGAGCTGGGAATATTCTCAAGGAGTTTACTGTTCTGTTTATACTAATTTGCTAGGTATGTGTGTGTGTGTTTGGCTAACCACAGATGTTTCAAGTTTTTTGCTAAGACTTTGAACAGTGTTAAAAATGCCTTTTTCATTGGAATTCAGTGTGAATAGGCTCTTTCATGCTCCCTTGTTGATGTCACTATGTACTAAATCTGTTTGGCTACCTAGCACTGGTATGTCATCCATTCATGATGTACAATTCCTGAGTAGGCTCAACCGAACCAAAAAGGAGGTAGATGCAGCAGCAGGTGGGGGGTGGAGACAGAAATAGTGCCAAAGCAGAAGCAGCCATGGGAAACACTGACAATGAACTGGTTAATTTTAAAAAAAGATAAATATTTGTAAAATCTAAATTGAGGGGGGATTTCTGTTCCACCAAAACTCTCATCCTCCAGCTTCAGCAGATGACCCCACATTCTAGCATTATGAGAGAGGGAGAAAAGCTTCTCCCTGTCCGCTCTCTCCAAACCATGCATAATTTTATAGACCTCTATCATGTCTCCCCTTAACCACCTTCTTTCCAAGCTAAACAGCCAGGCTCATCATATAATAACGGCCAGTGCAACTAAGAATATAGCACAAGCGAATAGGATGAATGAAACATTATTGTGATAAAACTGTATCATCTAGTCTGCATTTGTTTTGTTGGTGTCGACCGACCTTAATGTAGAATGGGAGCCCAGGCTTCACGAAGAGAGGCGTAGCAACCAAATTCAGTTTGTAAGGGGACAAGACATACTTGACACCTGCCAATTCACTTTCGACGCTGTGACCACCTGAAAGAAGAAAACGTTACCTCGGAGAAGAGCTTTCCTAAACGGGCGCCATGCCCCAGTTCCAAGATGTTCTTTGGACTGAGACCTCAAGGAGGAGAGGGAGAGATTGATGGTACGCAGGTGTCTGCCTCCGGGATCCCAGAAGCTCTAAGCTGCTCTGAGGCCCAGCCCAAGCATCAACCATCTGCCCAGTTGATGGCTTGGCACTATTTATTTCTACTGTGCTTTTAGGGTTTGGTCTGGCTAAGACCCAGAAAGGAGCACCCAGGAATACATCACTGGGAATGCAGTTAGTACTTTTAAATGAAGCCAAAAGTGTCAGAATTACCTGTAGATTCCAGCACTGAAACAGCAATATAAAGGCTCGAGCCATCAAGCTCATCAAGACTGTGAAATCCTATTTCTCCAACAGCAGCTTGACTGTTAAAATTAAAATCTGTAACTCCATCGTCCATCTGAGAAATAACATAAAGACAAATACAGTATTCGGCATTATTATTCTGCATTATAATATCAGATATGATCAGGCACAGTTTATGTTTTATAGCAATACAACAGCCTTTACTCACATAGAACATTTTTTAATCTTTTCAGTGTAAATATTCAGAGAAGCTGACGTGCACATGTAAGAACATAACAGCCCATTCCTGAGGAGTGCTGGAGGGCGCGCCCAAAGCCCTTAGGAGGCCAACGAAGGCCTCCACTGGCGCAGGAGCCCACAACGCCGGTGCCCGGAAGGCGCACGCAGGTGTGAGTGGCCCCAGCACCAGCATGCAGGCCTGGCCACCGGTCCCCAGCTGTTGCCGCAGCAGTGCTGAGCCCAGCTGCCACCACAGCCTCTCACCAGCCACCGGGAGGTGTTCCCGGGCCTTCCAGCGCAGGGGGGCGGGGCCGACATTAATCGATCTCCTGAGCTGTTTCGGCTCAGGAACGCCCCCCTTTTTTGTTGGAGATACGCCAGCTTTTTGCTATGAGGGTTGCATGGGTTTTTTGTGCAGGGTAGAGGTTTTGGCGGTGCCGAAACCTCCTTCGGAGGCAACGCCGCTGGGTTGCCTCCTAAACCCGGCGCAGGCATTCCTCTCAGTAATGCGCTGTTAGAACATAAGAAAAGCAAGTGGCCAAAGTTAATCAAGAAAATCGCATCCAGTGGCATCTCTTTTGATCCTATGTCAACATTTCTTAGATATCAAAAGGCAAACTTTATTTTCTCTGGAGAACAGATATTGTTCTCCTATGTTTCATGGGATTGTCCTGGATTATGGCACTGTAGTTGCTTATTTGCCCTGACCTGGATGGTCCAGGCTAGCCTGATCTTGTCAGATCTCAGAAGCTAAGCAGGGTCAGCCCTGGTTAGTATTTGGATGGGAGACCACCAAGGAAGTCCAGGGTTGCTGTGCAGAGAAAGGCACTGGCAAACCACCTCTGTTAGTCTCTTGCCATGAAAACCCCAAAAGGGGTCGCCATAAGTCGGCTGCGACTTGACTCCATAAGTCGGCTGCGACACACACACACACACAGAGTTGCTTACTTACTCCATTTGGAACCACCTGATGTACACAGAACATTTATGCTTGCTAGGCTTAATAGGCTTCCATCAGCCATTCTATATGGTTGATATAAGAGAATTCCCTGAACACTTAATCCATGTGTTATTGCACTTAATCCACATGTTAAGTTTTATGAGACCAAGGAATGTTTTTATTAGACCTCTGCTGTCTAGCGCTCAAAGCTTTTCAGACCAGCAGTTGGTGGCGTTTCTTTTATCGGATAGAAATTCTTTTATTACTCAACAGGTAGCCAGATACTTATTAGTTGCATCAAGGATATGTGAACAGCTTGTATGAGCCCCTAGATACTGCCATTGCTAATGTTATTTTAATATTTTATCAACTGTTTGGTTTCTGTAACCCTGTTTGATAATTCTGGTGCATTAAATGCCTAATAAAGGTGCTGATGATGGTGAAGAAAAGCCATGCTGGATCAGACCAAAGGCCCACCAAGTCCAGTAGCCTGTTCACATAGTGGCCAACCAGGTGCCTCTAGGAATCCCAAAAACAAGACGACTGCAGCAGCATTATTCTGCCTAACATAATAGGCATGCTCCTCTGATACTGAATAGAATAGGTATGCATCATGACTAGTATCCACTAGTAAAAACACCCAAAAAGTGAGGGGGGACCTGATGGAACTCGAACAAAATGCTGATTACAAAACAAAGAGGTTGAGCTGAAAAATGCTAAAATTACAAATATATAACTTTTAATAAGGGGCACATATAGATTAAAAGCATAGAACTCCTAGTACAGACAAAAACGGACACATTCAATATATACAAACATGAACAACTGTGATGTACAATCTTTCATTGACCAATATGAGATCCAAAAAGGACCAGACGTGTTTCAGCCTGGAAAGGCCTTCCTCAGTGGTCAGTATAAAATTATAACTTATCACACATCCTAATAATATAATCATATCATAATGGGCAGTAAGAAATATCTAAAAGCCCTTCTAGTACAGTGAAGCTCCCTGTAAATTTCTTTACTTCTTATATGTTAAAACCTGGCTTCACTGTCTCACCTGTTGTATGCCGGGCTCTTAAGGATATGGATACATCAAGCAGTTTATTAGGTCAAATGCTTTTAATCTATAAGTGCACCTTATTAAAATTTATATATTTGTAATTTTAGTATCCACTAGCAGCCATGGATAGCCCTATCCTCCATGAACATATCCACTCCCCTCCAAGTTGGCAGCCATCACCACATCCTGGGGCAGGGCGTTCCAGATCTGAGGAAAGCATTCACAGAACTGAGGTTTCAGCAGATGATGCCTATGTATCCTTATCACCATTAGGCTGTACATATGACTAAAGTGGCTGTATTGAAGATTTCATCAATTACTTATTGCACTGTCAACCACGTGTCTCCCCAAGAGGGAAAGTTTTGCCTAAACAGAGATCTAAAAATGCTGTTTTTATTTTAATGTAAGTGGTGATGCTTCTGATTAATATGGAGAAATGTATATGATTTTTGTGTTTATTAATGAGTTTAACCTGTTTGAACCTCTTGAATTTTAAACAATGCTTTCAATTCATCTTGAAATAGCCTGTGGCTATAGCAATAAAGGATACTGATGGGAATTTAGAACTGGAAAGCGTATGTGTGGAATTGGTTGGGGCTGGTAGCATACTCTGGATTTTATTCACATACCTGAATGGGAGATGCCCTTAGAAAAGAATATTGTAGAGCTCAATTAAACATGCCTCAGGCAATGCACAAAGTCGCATTTTCCTTGACAACCCCCCCCCCCCAACACGTGCATTCAAATACTATAATTTTATTTTAGAGACCAACCCAATGAGCAGTTGAGATGAACAGTTTAGGACAGAGTGCAACCATTTGCATGTTAGAGAAACTTCACAACGGGGCTTTGACGAGTGTAGTGAACTAACCCAGAATACTACGGGGGGGGGGGGGGGACAAGCCAGGCTCAGCAGCCCCTGCAGCACTGGAAGCTACTGGGGTTTGGTTCTGCATGTTCCTAGCTGCCCTCCAGGGCAAGTGGCCCAGTAAGAACTGTCCCTGTAAGTTAAATGACTAATAAAGGTGGTGCTAGCATGGTGTAGTGGTTACAAGTGGTGGTTTGGAGCGGTGGACTCTGATCTGGAGAAGCGGGTTTGATTCCCCACTCCTCCACATGAGCGGCGGAGGCTAATCTGGTGAACAGGATTTGTTTCTCCACTCCTACACGTGAAGCCATCTGGGTGACCTTGGGCTAGTCACAGCTCTCTCCGCCCCACCTACCTCACAGGGTGTCTGTTGTGGGGAGGGAAAGGGAAGGTGAGCTAGTTTGATTCTTCCTTAAGTGGTAAAGGAATATAAAAACCAACTGTTCTTCTTAAATGGCCAGTCCGTCCCTGGATGCCATTCTGGCTTTGATAGAGGCTCAGTGACACTTTATATTGAACCATCAGTCACATGAACACATGAAGCTGCCTTATACTGGTCCATCAAACTCAGTATTGTCTACTCAGACCCGCAGCGGCTCTCCAGGGTCTCAGGCAGAGGTCTTTCACATCACCTACTTGCCTAATCCCTTTAACTGGAGATGTCAGGGATTGAACCTGGGACCTTCTGCATGCCAAGCAAACTGAGCCACAGCCCCTC
The DNA here is from genome assembly GCF_029931775.1 of Euleptes europaea. Classification (NCBI taxonomy): domain Eukaryota; kingdom Metazoa; phylum Chordata; class Lepidosauria; order Squamata; family Sphaerodactylidae; genus Euleptes; species Euleptes europaea. Next base: position 42,292,888 of record NC_079325.1, on the reverse strand, counting down.
CCCAATTAATTAACCATCACTAAGCTCAGCAAAGCAGAATTTCACAAAGACGTTGCATTGAAAAGGATGCCGATGGGATGTGTGATGGCACCATACTGGTCTGAAATGTGCAATCATCCCATTCTTAACTTTGAAGAGCTGTCACACGCGTACAAAGAAAAATCAGCATTGCTCTGTTTATCTATAATTTATGCAATTAACAAAAAATTAAAGCATCACGACAGCATAGCCTCAACCTGCTTGCCTTGCCCATGGGCTACACCGTCACGTTATCAGTGCAAGCCTGTCGTACTGTTACAATTACCCACATCTCCAGTACTGGTGGAAATGTTCTTTGCTCAATTGACTCATTAATGAACAGCAGGATGCTAAAAAAAGAAGAGGGAGGGGGAAAGAAAAGCAAACCCAACAACTTTCGTTCGTTGACCTAGTTTTTGAGAGCAACGCTTTTTGAGTTTTGAAAATAGTTGGCAGATGCTGACCAAATTACAGATCCTGGCAACTGCGCGGTTGCCCTTCTACTTTCTAGTTGTGAAGAAGAATGAAAAATTCTAAAGGCACCAACATTTTCTTGCCTGGAAAATCTATTGGCCTCTGACCAAGTAATAGCAAATATTTCATGCTGAGTTCCCAGAAACTGCAAGAGCTGGGAGAGCTTCAAAGAGTCCTGCCCCCATAACTCAAAGGAGGGACTGGCTGGAAGTCAACGGGATAAAAGCTGTTTGAATCCAACAAGCAACAACTGTTTACATCGATTGTGGACTGGGATGTTATGTTACAACATAAGAACATAAGAAAAGCCATGCTGGATCAGACCAAGGTCCATCAAGTCCAGTAGGCTGTTCACACAGTGGCCTCTAGATGCCTCTAGGAAGCCCCCCAAAAAGACAACTGCAACAGCACCATCCTGCCTGTGTTTCACAGCACCTAATATATTCGGCATGCTCCTCTGATCCTGGGGAGAATAGGTATGCATCACGACTAGTATCCATTTTAACTAGTAGCCATGGATACCCCTCTCCTCCATGAACATGTCCACTCCCCTCTTAAAGCCTTCCAAGTTGGTAGCCATCACCCCATCCTGGGGCAGGAAGTTCCACAATTTAACTACACTGACTTTAGCAACACTGAAACCTGCTCACTTTAGAGCAGAGCCATTTGTATCAATAAGTACAATTTGTTTGCTGGGTGTACATCCTGTGTGATCCATCTCAACGCAGAGCTATCTCTCTGGCCAGATTTAATGTTTTGCCAACTGCAGTACTCAAAGGCAGATTTCAGAAAATTCCTCTGTCTGAAGGGCTCTGCCCTTGTGAAAATGATTGTATAGAAACAGTTGCTCACGTTTTATTTTATTTCTGTTTCTACACGGAATCTCGTAATGAACTACTAAGCCCCCTGTTGGTCAATAGACTGAATGTCTCCGATTCTTTTAATGTTCTCTATTTATTGAACAATCGTTCAGCCCAAATATTGGAGACGATGGCACAGTTTTCAAAGTTTGTTTTAAAAGCCTGCCAAACAGCTAATTAGATGGGAGTATCAACAAACTGTATTTCTCAATGTAATCGCCTTTTAACCATATTATAAAGGGCACCTTTCAACATTTCCATTTAGGGTTGCCAGGTACCTCTTTGCCACCACTGGGAGATTTTTGGGGTGGAGTCTGAGGAGGGCGGGGTTTGGGGAGGGGAGGGACTTCAGTGCCATAGAGTTCAATTGCCAAAGTGGCCATTTTTCTCCAGATGATCTGATCTCTATCGGCTGGAGATCAGTTGAATTAGCAGGACATCTCCTGCTACTACCTGGCAGTTGGCAACCCTATTTCTATTCCTTTTGTAACCTTTTGAATTATGTTTGTATGCCAATAAAGGAATGATGATGATGACTGGGATGTTACATTACAACACTGAAACCTGCTCATTTTAGAGCAGAGCCATTTATATCAATAAGTTCAATTTGTTTGCAGGGTGTACGTCAAGGTTAGCCGTTTGACGAGCACCGAGAAAGTGAAAGGGAAAGAAGAGAGTAAAATGCTTATGGTGGATCCATTACCCAATTCTTGCCTAGACTTCAGAAAATCATAAGCTACTGCAGCCCATGTCCTATACTGGACCGGTAGGACTGAAGGCAGCGATGATCCAGGTCTTCCAGAATCCTGGCTCAGGCGGAGAAATTGATCTAAAGCACACATTAGGGCTTAATCCTCCCCATAAAAAATTGTAGGCATTTTACAGTCATGACTTAATTTGAATTAGGGTTCAGTCCCAGAACTTTTCAATGTCTGCCTATCTACATTCCCACCCCACCCTTCATAGAAGGAACTCAGGTCACGTGAACACATGATGCTGCCTTATACTGAACCAGACCCTTGGTCCATCAAAGTCAGTATTGTCTACTCAGACCTGCAGTGGCTCTCCAGGGTCTCAGGTAGAGGTCTTTCACATCACCTACTTGCCTAGTCCCTTTAACTGGAGATGCCAGGGAGGGGGAGGAGGAGGAGGAAGAAGAAGAGGAGGAGGAAGAAGAAGAGTTGGTTTTTATATGCCAACTTTCTCTACCACTTAAGGAAGAATCAAACCGGCTTACAATCACCTTCCTTTCCCCTCCCCACAACAGACACCCTGTGAGGTAGGTGGGACTGAGAAAGTGTGACTAGCCCAAGGTCACCCAGCTGGCTTCTTGTGTAGGAGTGGGGGAAACAAATCCAGTTCACCAGATTAGCCTCCGCCGCTCATGTGGAGGAGCAGGGAATCATGCCCGCTTCTCCAGATCAGAGCCCACTGGTCCAAACCACTTTTCTTAACCACTACACCAAGCTGGGACCTTCTACATGCCAAGCAGAGACTCTTCTCTCCTCTTTTGTTTAATTCCCCACAACAACCCTGTGAGGGAGGTTAGGATGAGAGAATATGACTGGACCAAGGTCACCAAGAGAGCTTTGCAGCCAAGTAGGGACTACAACCCAGATCTCCCTAATCCTAAGCACTTTAACCATTACACCACAGTGGCTTATTGTGCTAGGACACAGCCCTTGGAAATCATGAATAACAAACAGGTTTGTTTCTGAGCATCTGCAGACTATGTATCCCTTACTGGTTTAAATACTATTGTGCTACAAAAGTACTGAAGGCCAGCTAACAAAATATGCTTGCAATGCTATTTGTTGTCAATGAACCACGGATACCGGAACGAGCAAGTTTTCGTGCAATATAAAATATATGCCTTGGGTCCTGAATTGTCAGGAGAAAGGTCAGCTACTAAATTAATTAAATAAATAAAAGAGAAGCTGTAACTGGGAAAACCCCGGAGCCCCACTTCGATGTTCATTGCAGGAAACCTGGCAACAGAGGTTCCCCCTAGCCGTGACCTTGGGAGGTCTGTTCATTGTTACTCTTAACTGTTAATTGCAGCTGTTTCCCCCTGCAAGGACGCTTTCACACATGCTGAATAATGCACTTTCAATACACTTTCAATGCACTTTGCAGCTGGATTTTACTGTGCTTATGTATGTTGCGCTCAAGAGCTTTGGTCAGATGAGCTTGAAATAAAAGGAAAGGATTTTACTGTGTGGAACGGCAAAATCCACTTGCAAATGACCGCTAAAATGCATTGAAAGTGGATTGAAAGTGCATTATTCAGCATGGGCGAATGTGCCACAACAAGACAAGTTAACGGCTCCTGGTTGAAATCAGGAAAAAAGCATGGAGCGAATAGGTTAACTAACCTCCCAAACCGTAACAAAATCCAATACAGTTCTCCACCCCACCCAAGGTTGCTATTCATCGTTCAAAGAACAGCGAGAGCGTCACTTCTGGCAGAGGTCCTTAAACTCCCGTGCATCACTTGATATTGACAAGGCTGCAATTGTATTTGCCAGTTGAACTCGGGAACTCTCCAGGCCTAACTTTAAAACGTTAAACGCACTTTGGTCTTGAGCATACCTTGTCCTATCCCTAAATATCCAGACATAGAAAACTGCACATCCATTTTAAGGAGTCTGGGGTTGTAACTGACTTTCAACGAGGACCCTCGCTTTTTCCAAACTACTGTTTGCAATGTGTTAAAATGGAAACACAGCCCTGCTAAAGAATGGCTTCTGAATGGTCATGGAAAATTGTCACAAGGCATCTACTGATGTGGTCTGGCTGCGCAAGCCAAACTGAAACTGCTCCCTGGATGAGGTACCGTCTGCTAAATTTCAGCCCAAAGTGCTTTTTCTTCTTCTCATGCCCCCTGATAATAGTGGTTTAAAATGGAAATGCTGACACCACACGACTTTCAGGGTAAACCTGGAACCTGATCTAAACCTCAGCGGTTTCAGTGGGAATTGGAGCTGGCCTGACCTGATTATTTTTGTTACTATTATTAATCAAACATACCTCTCTGAACCTCACTGCTTTCGGCATCATGGTCTTCTCAGTTCCTTGAATTATCCCAAAACGGATATAAACATTTGCTTTGGCCACCCTCTTGTTGTAAAAATATCTTGAAAATAAGAAAAAAGAACACATCACATAATTTAGCTCGGTTATTGTCACTCCTGCAACAAATGACAACACAGAACAATGGGAGCTACTTTGATTTCAAAAAGGGGGGAGCATCCTCTGAGCCAAGAAAGGGGTGTCTTTTTTAGGAATAGTAGCAAATGAGGTTTAAACCAGGAACAAAGTTTGAGAACATCCAAATGAGCCAAGAGGAGATCTGTGACTAAGGCCTTTTATGCAGGGATGTTTCCCCATATTCACACACACACACACACACACACACGGCTGCTTCAGGGCTTCCTTTTGAATATGCATGCCTTTTCCAACCGTCAGAGGTCGCCTTGCTCTCTTTGTGCATTTTGCCTGCATTTTCCAGATGCTGTTTTAGCCAGAATCTGGAAAATGTGGGCAAAACATGCGGGGAGAGCGAGGCGACCTCTGACAGGCGGAAAAGGCATGCATATTCAAAAGGAAGCCCTGAAACAGTTGGTGGGGATGACTACGGAGAAATGTCCCTGCATAAAAGACCTAATTCTCCCATCATTTTTAAAGATGAAAACACAGCTATGTGTAGGGTTATCAATTTGGAATGGGGCTACAGTGCAATATGCCCTGATTTTCCCGATTTAAATTTGTCCTCCCCACTGAACATTGCAAGGGAAAATATGTAGGTAATTTGAGGAAATGGTATGTAGGGAAAGGGTAACCCCACTTCTCCAAGTAACACTTATTTGACCTGATCCAAGCTTCCCACATGCCTGCTTTGTCCTTTAAAAAAAATCTGTGGGAGAGCCAATCGGTACATCTTGATTAGATTTATAAAGTGGTACCAGCAGTGAGCTGAGCCAGGGCAAGCAATTTCGCCCTTCCAAGAGGCTAGGATGCATACACATTAGGGTTGTCAGGTCCCTCTTTGCCACCGGAGGGATGTTTTTGGGGTGGAACCTGAGGAGGGCGGGGTTTGGGGAGAGGAGAGACTTCAATGCCATAGAGTCCAATTGCCAAAGCAGCCATTTTCTCCAGGGGAACTGATCTCTATCGGCTGGAGATCAGTTGTAATAGCAGGAGATCTCCAGCTATTACCTGGAGGTTGGAAACCTAATACACATATACACCCCTGTTTCCCTTGCATCACTGCTGAGGACACTGGGGCCAACTCTTGGACTGCACACTGGAATTTGTCAGAATGAAAAGCAAAATAGAACACAACAGACAAAAGGTAGACTTGAGTAGTTGGTCTTACCTTGCTTTCACAACAACCCTGAAGTTTTCAAATTGCTCAGAACTAATGAAGTTCTTTTCAGGTTCGATGGTGACAGAAAAGCTTGGCATGGCTGAAATGTTAAGCATAAAAAGGTTCATTTAACACACTACAGTTCTGCAGAACATTCACTGTTAGGGTTTGCCACTCTTTTTTTTACTAGCTCTGCTCCTGTGCCTTTAGCAGCAGCCTAACATGTTTAAAAGTTTAAACAGTTCCTGACAAAGAGAGATGTGATAGGAAGACACCAGCAGCCACCATTTTTGTATGTCAGATATTCATTTCACATGAAGGTGTCTAGGAAGCCCAAAGCTGGCATTGTTAAGAGGAATCCTCTTAATTCCTCTTTACCCAGTTTCTCCCTGATATCCAACAATCCTTCCCTCCCCACTCTTTTTAAGAATGTGGAGTCTGTTTCTAATCTATTTCATTTGATTGAAGAGAGGAGGAGTAGGAAGGGTGGTTCTGCAAACTTTCAGAATTTCACTCTGTAGATCGGGGTGGGGAACCTCCGGGCCGCGGGCCGGTTACGGCCCACGACATCATTGGCTGCAGCCCGCAGATTCTCTCGCTGAAGCCGCCACCATTGCCGCCGCAGGGCACGCGCATGTGTGCGGGCAGGAAGCCGGGAAGGCTTCTGCCCGATCGCTCCCGGCTGCTTGTGCTGCCAGGCGTGTGCATGCGTGCATGTGTGTGTGGGAGCTGGGAAGGCTTCCCCCCGATCGCTCCTGATGTGTGTGTGTGTGTGGGGGTGAGCTGGGATCAGCAATGTGGAACAGAGGAACAGTAGGGGAATGGAGTGATTATTCCACTCCTGGGTGCTTTCCTTCTCCTCACATGATCCTAGATTCATGTCTGGGAGGGTAAACACATATTTGCAAACACTGGTAAGGGAAGACTACTTGGAGAGAGGCTGTGACTCTGTGGTAGAACTCATGTGATCCTGAGACGAATAGTCGATGGACCAATAGTTGGAAACACAATTTCATATGTTCGTGTCCAACATTGATTGTAGGGAGGAGATGCAAAGGAAAATGGAGGATGATGGAAGGATTAAAAACTCATCTACTGGCCATAGCTTTTCTGTGGCTAGTGGCCCCTTCTCAAAGCTTGTTTTCTATATAAAAAAAGGAGTCGTTGGGGTTTAAATGCGTACGTTTGCTATATGATGTCATTTCACCCTCAGGTTGCTGCTTAAAAGCACAGAAGCAGGATTAAGTTTTTTTTTTTTTTTTAAAGAGAGGTAATCTTAGTTGTTGCTGGTTCAGAAAATATCAGTTGTCTTCTTAAATTGTTCAGACGTATTAGCCTACTGGCATCATAAATTTTTGTAAACATTACAATTTTGTGTGGCATCCACATTACCATATTCTTTAACTTGAAATTTTGCTTCAGCGGTGGTCGTGAAGTCCTTTTGATACTGGGCTTTAATTTTCCAAATACCATATCTATGAAAGCAAAATGATGTTTACATTTTTTTTAATGTAGAAGGAAGCCCTGAATCACTGAGAGCTTCATGGGAGAACAGGATTTAAGCTCAAGTCATCCTTAGTCAGCACTCTAGCAAATACAAAATACTGTGTCATCATCAGCCTCTATGTTATCTGATAGCCATGTATGTGGCCCCCCCAACCATGCAGATTAAAAAATCCATACAATGAGGCCACCCATGGCTAAGGCATAGGTTTCTGCGGATGCTGGGGGGACTCCAGTTTGGAGAAAAGATGGGGGAAACAAAAAGGAGGGCTAAAAAGCAAAACTTTGGTTGCCAGGGCAAAAAAGAAAGAAGGGTCTGAGGTAGGGTTGCCAACCTCCAGGTACTAGCTGGAGATCTCCTGCTATTACAACTGATCTCCAGCTGATAGAGATCAGTTCCCCTGGAGAAAATGGCTGCTTTGGCAATTGGACTCTATGGCATTGAAGTCCTTCCCCAAACCCCGCCCTCCTCAGGCCCCACCCCAAAAACCTTCCGCTGGTGGCGAAGAGGGACCTGGCAACCCTAGTTTGAGGGCAGCCAAAGTGGGGAAACGATGGGGGAGAAGACTCCACATGGGGCTTTAAGTAGACAAGGAGAGCTGAGGAGGAAAGGACAGGAGAACAAGCAGGTAGGGTGAATGGTTGGAGGAAGGAGAAATCAGATGGGTGAGGAAGAAGAAATATCAAGTGGGAGACTGGGATGGGGGAAAGAAGCAGAGACAGAGAAGATGGAAGGAAAGAGTGGGTGAGCAGATCTGGAGCAAGAGCAGGGGGAAGCAGGGGCAGGAATGAGATTTCCCTTCCTCACATGTCCTCTTCTTGCCATATATATTTATAAACTCTCAGGCATGAATGGATACAAAGGGAGGGCTTCTGCAAGAAAAATAGCAGGGGTCAACATGCCCCCAGCATACTGTCACTCCAGACTCCAAAACCTACTGAGTGCCACAGGTGGGGCATACGTGCTGCCTTCACACTTTCAGAGAATATCCCTCATAACAGGAGAGTTATCAGAGTCTGTTTGTTTCAATTTGGGGTATTCTGTGTTGTGGCCCCCACCTTGTAGAAGGTCAGGAAGTTCCCACACTCTGCAAACTGTAAAAGCACTTGTTCAGGAGATAACTTTTACAAAGGGAACAGGTCTATAATATAGCAGAATGGCACAGGAAGGTAATTTTTATAAAAGAATGAGTCTATGCTACTGTATTTTTTTAAATTGTATGCATTATACTGCTCTTATTGCATTGTGCTCTGATTCTGCAATTCCATTCACTGCATAGTTTGACATACGTGTCTGAGTTTTTTTTTTTTTTGCATTGTATCTAATTTTCATATCCCTAGTCCTGTTGCACTGTTTATTAGATCTCTCATGCTATCTGATTGCATTGTTTAAAACCATGTAACCCACCTTGCGTTTCAGTGAGAAAGGAGAGCTACAAATAAAGTAAATAAGATTAAATGAATGTTTATCTAACAATTCCTATCCACTTAAGCGGGATTCTCAGTTCAGGAAAGAGGTACATAAAAGCTGGTGACTGCAAACAGTTGGGTCTGATGCCTCCACATCAACAGTGCAGGATGGGTGGGGGCAAGCTGAGAGAAACGGGCTCTCAAAACCACAAAGGTTCCTTCAGCAAAAATGGCTTGTGCACCCTGCCTTCAAACTCCAAGCAAACAGCCAGCGCCCCCTAGAGGATTAAAAGGGAATATTTCACTTCTTGTTATGGCTTGTAATGGATGGGCGAAAACGCATGGTCGCTTTAGCCTCCTTTAGTCCCTGTTTCAGCCAGGATTTAGCCAGGATCGAACGTACGTTCGGCAAAACGCATGTGTTCGATCCTGGCTGAATCCTGGCTGAAACAGGGAATAAAGGAGGCTAAGGGCGATAACGGATGGTCGCTTTAGCCTCCTTTAGTCCCTGTTTCAGCCAGGATTCAGCCAGGATCGAACGTACGTTCGGCGAAACGCATGCATTCGATCCTGGCTGAATCCTGGCTGAAACAGGGAATAAAAGAGGCTAAGGGCGAAAACGCATGGTCGCTTTAGCCTCCTTTAGTCCCTGTTTCAGCCAGGATTTAGCCAGGATCAAACGCATGTTCGGCGAAACGCATGTGTTCGATCCTGGCTGAATCCTGGCTGAAACAGGGAATAAAGGAGGCTAAGGGCGATAACGGATGGTCGCTTTAGCCTCCTTTAGTCCCTGTTTCAGCCAGGATTCAGCCAGGATCGAACGTACGTTCGGCGAAACGCATGCATTCGATCCTGGCTGAATCCTGGCTGAAACAGGGAATAAAAGAGGCTAAGGGCGAAAACGCATGGTCGCTTTAGCCTCCTTTAGTCCCTGTTTCAGCCAGGATTTAGCCAGGATCGAACGTACGTTCGGCAAAACGCATGTGTTCGATCCTGGCTGAATCCTGGCTGAAACAGGGAATAAAGGAGGCTAAGGGCGATAACGGATGGTCGCTTTAGCCTCCTTTAGTCCCTGTTTCAGCCAGGATTCAGCCAGGATCGAACGTACGTTCGGCGAAACGCATGCATTCGATCCTGGCTGAATCCTGGCTGAAACAGGGAATAAAAGAGGCTAAGGGCGAAAACGCATGGTCGCTTTAGCCTCCTTTAGTCCCTGTTTCAGCCAGGATTTAGCCAGGATCAAACGCATGTTCGGCAAAACGCATGTGTTCGATCCTGGCTGAATCCTGGCTGAAACAGGGAATAAAGGAGGCTAAAGGCGATAACGGATGGTCGCTTTAGCCTCCTTTAGTCCCTGTTTCAGCCAGGATTCAGCCAGGATCGAACGTACGTTCGGCGAAACGCATGCATTCGATCCTGGCTGAATCCTGGCTGAAACAGGGAATAAAAGAGGCTAAGGGCGAAAACGCATGGTCGCTTTAGCCTCCTTTATTCCCTGTTTCAGCCAGGATTTAGCCAGGATCAAACGCATGTTCGGCAAAACGCATGTGTTCGATCCTGGCTGAATCCTGGCTGAAACAGGGAATAAAGGAGGCTAAGGGCGAAAACGCATGGTCGCTTTAGCCTCCTTTATTCCCTGTTTCAGCCAGGATTTAGCCAGGATCAAACGCATGTTCGGCAAAACGCATGTGTTCGATCCTGGCTGAATCCTGGCTGAAACAGGGAATAAAGGAGGCTAAGGGCGAAAACGCATGGTCGCTTTAGCCTCCTTTATTCCCTGTTTCAGCCAGGATTCAGCCAGGATCGAACGAATGTGTTTCGCCGAATGTGCGTTCGATCCTGGCTGAATCCTGGCTGAAACAGGGAATAAAGGAGACTAAAGTGACCATGCGTTTTCGCCCGATGTCTGCTGACTATTGATTTTGATAGCCCTTTTGCCTTGTGAGATGTGAGGAGTGTACTAGCATCTCGGCTGTTGTTAATTTTTACTGTTTATTATAGTGATGTGAGCTTTAGCAGATACAGCCAAGATAATTGGGTTTCTTTCCCACCGCGCCCTCATTTCCAGTGGAACCCACCCTCTCCGAAGGACGACATGCAACAGGCTTTTTCAGCAATTGGAGCTTTTGCAGGTGACCATATATGCAGGTGACCATATAATTCAAATGTCCTAGCACAGGGGTGTCAAACATAAGGCCCGAGGGCTGGATCAGGCCCCTTAAGGGCTAGGGTTGCCAGGTCCCTCTTCACCACCGGTGGGAGGTTGTTGGGGAAGAGCCTGAGGAGGGCAGGGTTTGTGGAGGGGAGGAACTTCAATGCCATAGAGTCCAATTGTCCAAACGGCCATTTTCTCCAGGTGAACTTATCTCTATTGGCTGGAGATCAGTTGTAATAACAGGAGATCTCCAGCTAGTACCTGGAGGTTGGCAACCTTATTGGGGGCTCTTATCCGGCCCACGAGCCAGCCATCCCCCCACTCCCGATCTAGGTTGGCGAGTCCACTGTGGGCTCGCCAGCTGAGGCAGCCACCTTCCCTAATCCCAAGATGCCAATTATCAAAGACTGTTAAATAAAATAAAATACTGTAAAAGTGTTATTGTTTTAAGCATGTTCATATTTTAGGTAAAAAATAAAAAAAATATATATCAGAGAGATATAGGGGACAAGACACTGGGGCATCCTTTCTCTACGGCTCTGACCTATCCCTCTGATGTGTAGATTGCTACTCTTAGGGAGACTTCCTTCCTTCCTGCTTCTTCCTCACCTCCTCACACACAGTGGCACTCTTCTCCATCTTGCCACCATGAGGGAAGGAGAAGGACACATGTCCTGGATCTCCCTCCATCCTAGTTGGTTAGAATAGATAGGCAACTATACTTTATCCTATCCAGAAATGGATTTCCTACAATAAATGAAGTATATTAGTTAAATAGACAAAAGGCTCCTAGCAATTTTGTTCCTGGCACACACAGAGGTTTGGATGGGCTTCTCTGCGCACAACAGCCTTTGTGCACTCTGCTAATTTAACAGGGATTTGGGCATAACAAAGCCCTCACAATCCAACATTAGCTTTCACCATTCAGAACGATAGCATGGGGCACATTCAAACATGCAACCCCACACAAGCTTTCTGGGGCAGTCCAGTACTGCAAGAGTTGTGATGGCCCAAGTATGGTGGGGGTGGGGGGCAGGAATGGGATTTCCCTTCTCATCCTACCTAGTCCTGGGAGCTGGGAGAACCCAGACTACAAGCCTGTTACCATCGCATGGCCTATTTATGTCATTTCAGAAATAAAACAAACCTTCCTTCATGCCTCATGAGATTGTAGGAGATGGGAGTCACTGGAGAAGGGACCACAAGTATGTTCCAAGCTCAAAGATACAATGCTTTGGCCCTGAGAGACATAGCACACACCTTTGTTTGAAGCATCTCACGGTAACTAATGCCTGCTTTGCCGTGAAGCCAGCTCAAATAAGGATTGATCTTGCCTGAAACAGAACACTGTTTCTTAAATAACCATAGGTATAGGGTTGCCAACTCCGGATTGGAAAATACCTGGAGATTCAGGGGGTGGGGCCTGGGGAGGGGAGGATCAGGGGAGGGGAGGGACTTCAGTGGGATATAATGCCATAGAAACCACCCTCCAGAACAGCCATTTTCTCCAGGAGAACTGATCTCCATAGTCTGGAGATCAGTTGTAATTCCGGGAGATATCCAGGCTCCACCTAGTGGTTGGCAACCCTACATAGGTACCAAGTAGGCATAATGACAATCCTTCTGCATATTCCACAGAGAAATCTATTTCGATCAAAATGTGGTCCTTAATTCCAAAATGATTATCCAACAGATAGTGTTTTGGTGTTTGTTTGTTTTTAACAAAATGCTATGCCCAATACTTTCCAATCTTTTGGGGCTCTAAAATATTGGCTGATATATAGACTGCATATATGAGGCCAATGCTTAAATCTGCTCAATGGATTATGGGATGTACACAATATTTTAAATCTAACCACATTGATTATGCTACTAGAATAAGCACAATTATTTGCAAAGCAATACAAAGGCTTTTGCCAGTAATATTTAAAATTGTAATAGATCTACTTAGGGTATGGTGGAATTTTGAAGTCAGGGAATGATATAACTCCGGTAAAATCATCTTCTTTTATAATGTCCACTTCTACTCCTTCTGGATCCTTTATCGGAAAAAAAATAAAATCAAACTTACCATACAATACACTACAACTTTCATTGTTTATGGAATAAACTTTTATATCTTTAGATAATCAGAAGGGCTATCTTTGTTTGCTTTTTCAAGGCAATCCTTGTCTTAACTCAGCTCTCAAAATAAGTGCTCACAAAAATAAGTTGTACTAGTCCACTTGACCACACTTATCTACCTGTTACATTTGTACCCTGCCCTTTACTCGGGATGGTGTATATATCATGGTTCTCTCCTCCTCCGTTTATTCTGAAAGAAAATAAAAAATAATCCGCTTCCCTGTCTGGTAGCTTGGATGCACCTCTTACAGCCAATTGCAAAGGACTTTATATCAGATCTGTAATGGGAGTTCTGTGCCTCACATACACACATGGACCCAATCCTGATTATGACCACAGCCCACAAGGAGAAGGGGCTTCACTAGGGTTGCCAACCTCCAGGTACTCAGTGGAGATCTCCTGCTGTTCCAACAGATCTCCAGCCGATAGAAACCAGTTCACCTGGAGAAAATGGGCTTTGGCAATTGGACTCTATGGCATTGAAGTCCCTCCCCTCCTCAAACCCCACCCTCCTCAGGCTCCGCCCCCAAACCTCCTGCCAGTGGCAGATAGGGACCTGGCAACCCGGGGTTTCACCACCACCCCGCCACTGCCCATTTTCAAATCCTGAAATGGTCAGGGGCACCCCTTTGTAAAGCCATCACTACACCTAAGTTTTCCACTGAAGAAAACAGTGGCTCCCCAGGGCTGCTTCAGGATGAAAAAACAGTATGTGTGCGGGGGGAGGCTGAAGCCCCTTCAGATGTACCAAGGTTACAATAATAATTGGGGCTGCATACATCTGGGAAGCACAGGACTCTCATAAAGTCCTTGTGGCTGCCGGAAGGATTTTGTATTGTGTGAAATGGCCCTTTAATTACTCCGCCAACCCAGCAAGTGGTGACTTGGAGAACTGTCCAGCTGGATGACAGCAAGGTCCCACCTCGACCTGCATTCTGTTTCTCTCACCAGCCTGCTGCCTCTGGAACCTCACAAGCAATACAATACCACCCTCAGCTGTTTGTTCCCAGCATCTGGGTACACTGACTGTAGACACTCTGTTGAATTATCATTGGTTAATAGGAGCCCGTGGCGCAGAGTGGTAAACTGCAGTACTGCAGTCCAAAGCGCTGCTCACGACCTGAGTTCGATCCCAACGGAAGTGGGTTTCAGGTAGCCGGCTCAAGGTTGACTCAGCCTTCCATCCTTCCCAGGTCGGTAAAACGAGTACCCAGCTTGCTGGGGGTAAAGGGAAGATGACTGGGGGGAAGGCACTGGCAAACCACCCCGTAAAGAAACGTCGGCATGTGATGTCACCCCATGAATCAGGAATGACCCGGTGCTTGCACAGGGGACCTTTTCCTTTGCCTTTTTAATAGGAATTGGGAATGGCCTTTGCTGTTCATAATCATGAGTGTCCTTTTCTATCTGCAAGGGTGGTCCTCCACTGTGGAACAATGTTCATCCAGTGCTACGAGCATCCGCTCATTCAAGACCAGCATTTTTCAATGAGCCAAAAAGCACCTAGCGCCCGAGGAAAGCACTGTGCAGTGGAGGACCTGCTCTGCAGTGGACAAAGAGGGGGCACAAACCGAAGTAAGACTTAGGACCCAAGCCTGCATATTTAGGGGTTTCGCTAATGGCAATACTAGCGGATTAAAAAGGTAAAGGTAGTCCCCTGTGCAAGCACCAGGTCATTACTGACCCATGGGGTGACGTCACATCCAGACGTTGACTAGGCAGACTATGTTTGCGGGGTGGCTTGCCACTGCCTTCCCCAGTCGTCTACTCTTTACCCCCAGCAAGCTGGGTACTCATTTTACCAACCTCGGAAGGATGGAAGGCTGCGTCAACCTTGAGCTGGCTACCTGAACCCGACTTGTGTCGGGATCGAACTCAGATCGTGAGCAGAGCTTGGACTGCAGTACTGCAGCTTACCTACCACTGCACCATGGGGCTCTTACTAGTAAACCAAAAAATCACAACAGACAAGATTGTTTTTATACGTCCATCTATCTGTCCAAAGGGCTAACTTTCAGGATTATAACAGTTGGTTTGCATGAAATTAGGGCCATTTTCTAGTACTTCCACCTCTTATTTCTGTATTCTATAAAAAAGAGATTAGTTGAACATCATGAATCTCCATTTGTCTGTAAAAGGCGAACTGCCAGTACTCTCACAGTCCTGATTTAGATCAGGATCACACGGAGAAGGCACAAGGCCGTAACTCTTCGACCACCCACGCGGTTTCACTAATCAAAACTACCACCACACCTTGCTGGAAAAACAGTTAGATTCACTTATGTTGCACTCACCACAAATGTTAACGTGGCTGGCCTTCGTGCCGGCCTCAGTTCTTCATTTAAAGAGTAGAGCCTAACCTTCACTGCAAAAATAATTTAAAATAAATGTCAAACACAATATTTCTGATAAAACGAGATCAGGTGGTAACTGCAGTCCTAACAGACTCCTGTTGGCCTTTGTTACCTACGGACAGAAGGGTACTTTTGGATTATCAAATGCAACACAGGGCTCATCCAGCACGTTTCTAAACAACAGTAAAAGAGAACTGTGTTGCATTCAAGTAAATGGAATCATATGCAAGTCAACTGATGTTTTTTGGCAAATGTCAAGCACTTTTGTCATGATTATAGATGAGAAATAGAAGTCAGTATTGCATAATGAAGACCTGGGTTCAAATCTGCTGCTCACAACTCCCACTTTCACTTTATTACACCAGCCCTTAGAATCCCCCCCACCTCAAAAGCAAAGTATTACTTTTAAATATTAAGACAGTGCAGTATTATAACTGGATACTTAGAAGGATTTTAAAAAGGTGTGTTCACCTGACTGATCTGGAGTATAAACAGGTTTGTCAGTCTGAATGAAGAGAAATCCATTTTCATACGTAACATGCATTTTCTTCTCTTTTGTAAAGTGTGGAGAAACAGCTTCCAGGTACACAGATGTAACTACATTTGTTGAGTCTGTGTTTCCTAAATCCTTTGGCTGAATCTGGAAACAGGGAACATTGTTTTTGTTTTTAAAAAAAAACCCAGCAAATATAATCTCTTTGGATTAACACTGACAAGTAATATGTAATATGTGACTGTAAAAAAGGCATGACCAGAATTAATTTTTTAAAACTTTAAACATGCATATCAACCGTGAACACATGACCTGGCCCTAACTGTTAAGTAGGCATTTATGGTCCAGCCCATATGCTACTGACGGTTGATCTCACATCTGTCTTTCAACACATTTTTTATCTTGTCCTTCCTCCTAAAACTTCAGGGTGGTTTCAGAATCACATGGTTACCTCCTGTGCCAGGGACAGAGGCTCCAATGGAGCGGGAGCACTGATGTAGAAAGTACCCAGGCATTCTAGATGCCTCATACATCTAGGATTTGCATATGACGCTGCTGCTGCAACATGGAACCTAAAGCATGAGGAAAGTGTTTTCTTGGCAGCAGCCATGCCACATCAGTAATTGATTCACTGGCTGTGCAGTCTGCTACTGAGCAGGTTTATACCAGGAATAGGGCTGCCAACCTCGAGGTACTAGCTGGAGATCTCCTGCTATTACAACTGATCTCCAGCAGACAGAGATCAGTTCCCCTGGAGAAAATGGCTGCTTTGGCAATTGGACTCTATGGCATTGAAGTCCCTCTCCTCCCCAAACCCTGTCGTCCTCAGGCTCCGCCCCAAAAACCTCCAGCTGGTTGTAAAAAGGGACCTGGCAGCCCTAACCAGGAAGTAAATTCCAGTGTGTTTAATAGAAATTCCCAAGCATGTAGCTTCTTAATTCAAGGTGTCGGTGCTTGCCTTTAAAGCCCTTCATGACCTGGGGCCCACATACTTAAGGATTCAGGCAGATCATGACAGGGAGGGCAGGAAGGGTTGTGTCAGTACTTGGCTCTTGTGACCCTTTCTTATGTGCACAGGGAAATGCTAATCACCACTTTAGGGTCAAGAAGCAATTTTCCTCCAGGTCAGATTGGCCAGTAATCCTGGAGGGTTGTTTCTTTGTTTTTTGCCATCTTCTGGGAATGGAGTAGGGGTCACTGAGAGGTTGGGGGAAAAGTGTGCATTTCCTGCATTGTGCAGGGGGTTTGGACTAGATGACCCTGGTGGTCCCTTCCAACTCTATGGGGCCTAACGCACTCAGTATATACTACATTTAAAAAAATGTGTTATCCAAGTTAGATAGCACCTCAGACCTCCCATTTCGGCTTGGAAATGCTTTGGAAGCTCCAGACATCTGTTTTTTCCCAAAACGCCTATACCAAGATGTATTTCGTTATGTCGTTTCAAAACTGGCAATCCAGTTCAGTTCAGTTACATACGCTATTCAGTTCTCCTCCCCTCTTTTTGCAACACCCAATGAAAAACCTTTCTCCTCCCATCCCACCTTCCCCCTCCCCTCCAGTTTGCATCCACCAATCATTATTGTTACTTAATCCCACCCCCCAAGTGCTTGTGGTCTTACAAAGGAACACTGGAACGTTGGAACTTTAGACCAACCATTTTTATTTGTGCAGGGTCCCAATCAAACATTTCCCTCATATGGAATGTCCTTGAAGTGGATTTTGTAAACGGTTCGTGGGCTTGAGGGGGAAGAAATGCAGAGGAGGGCGAGGGCTGGAAAAGTAACGAAATTGCTGCGAGTGGCAGATGGGGGAGGGGGAAGCAGCAGGAGGAGGAAGAGAGAGAGACTGAGGGAGAGAGAGAGCGCCCGCACACACACACACACACACACACACACACACAAAGTCAGAGCTCTCCTGCCAGCACAAAGTTTCTCCCCGCCTGTTCCTCCCTTTCTCCCACTGACTCCCTGCTCTCAAAAAAATGTTTTTAATGTGCTTGTCCCAAAGAAAAAATGCAAGATCGTTGGACCAACGCCCGAAAAGACGGAAGCTCTGTGATTAGCACTGTGCAAGGAATGGCTCGTTTTGGGGTTTTTTTTGGGGGGGATGCCTGCATAGGTTGTGATTAGGGTTTCCCTGCCGTGCAAATGAGGCAATTCTTAATGGTGTACAGCACTCCTTTGGATCAATGATATTGCGCATGCGTGAAAAAAAAGGGGAGGGGAGGCAGGGAAGCATCAAAGACATAGACATGACGCAGTGTTCCCTCACGCTTCTCCTTGTGATATGACGATAAACCGTCTTGGGAGCAGTCTTAACAGGCACGGTGCGATCGGAAATGAAGAATATGCATCCAAAACACACACACCGAGCACAATGATAATATGCTGTAAATTGTTGTTGCGATAAGCCTCTATGTTTCTATGACTGCTTCTGCCTGCAAGATGCTGTATCACAACATGATTCTACCCAGCAGGATCTACTGACAGCAGTCCCCTTGACAGAGCATTTGGCAACGGTCGTGGAGCAAACCTTTTCAGCTAGTGGTGGCCATGCTTTTGGAACAGCCTCCTGGAAGAGGTTGGGGTGCTCCGACCCTCCTGCATTCCAGCGAGATTGCAAAACAGAGCCATTCCAGAGGCCTCTTTGGGGCAGCTTTAGGCTGGGCAAAAGGGGAATACCCAGTGGTGTTGCGCCTGAGTAATCATACCTGCATCACATTCAGACATACACGCAAGCTACACGCATAAGCTGCTTACAAGCAAAACCACAGAAGCCACTTCCCAGTGGGCCCCCTTTCCTTTAGCTCCAAACACGTACGCACACACATTCCAAAGGCTTCCCCTCCCCTTCAGTAACTTTCGCTTCACTCTGCAAAAGGACACCGTGAGCTTTCTCAAGGAAACAGGGTCCATTCATTAATGTAGCAAGGCTCACGCACGCGCTGAAGAAACTAATGACGTTGCACAGTGTTTTTAGGTTATTTTAAATGTTTGTTTTATTTAAAAGATTATACGTTTTTTATGCATCTTGGGTCCTGAAATGCTCAGGAGAAAGGCAGGCTTATCAATATTGTAAATAAATAAATATACATACGGTATATTTAGTCTTTAAAAATAAATAAATTGAGCACACATGAATCAAGCTTACTTTACGACGTACCGTTAAAGTAACAGAACCTTGGAACTTATTGGCTGGAGTCAGCTGGATACGGCCCGAGGCATAAGCAGTTTGTTTATCTGGAAAGCTTTTAATAGATATTGTCACGGGAAACTCTTGCTCGTATCCAAAGGCTTGAATCACCACCTTCTCCGATGCTCCTGCGCGGATCACTTTGGGCGCGGTAATGACATACCTATAAGACAAGGACAAAACTAAAGCTTTAGTAAGGGCCTTTCCAGACCTTGTGGTTTGGAGGGGCGGGGGAGGTCACGCAGCCATCAGTATTCCAGCCAGATGATTTCACTAACAATACTTTGGTTCTGCAGGAATTACTGTTCCCCATCATGCAAACGAACAGCTGCAACTCCTGGAAAACTGTACTTTATGTCCCAGTAAGCACAAGTATAGTACAAGTTTTGGGTCTGGCCCTTGTTCTAGTGTCTTGGGAACCGACTGAATGGTGCCCATGACATATTATTTCAATTATGGGGATTGTCACAAGTCTCTCATGTGCTTATTTGTGCCATTTTGAATGAGCCACCAATTTTACACTGTATTCCCCTGGTTCTTTCTTTTAAAGGCCATGCACTAACCCTCTACAGAACTCAAGCACAGGTCTCCTTATAGAAGAGCTATTGTGCTCCATAACAAAGTTAGCCCATTCCTACCTTTACACGGGAATATAAATACACCAACATGGCCAATAGCAGTAAAATGCTAAGCAGCAACAATGTTATCTCCGTGGGAAATAGGTTTGGAAACAAAATGGAAGGTCCCCAAACATGGCAACCTCTCCCAATAGTTTTATGAGACATGAGGAAATTGACATGATGGAGCTTTGTGGAGCTCCATGTGCCAAAAGTCATGAAGCTGAACAATCATCTCCTAGCTAAACCATTCTTGGGGATCACCCAATGAAGTTGATGGGCAATAGATTCAGGATAGACCAAAGAAAATAATTCTTTTCTCAATGAATAATTGTGGAATTCACTGTGCATATACTGAAGGCCACAAGCACAGATAGCTTTAAGAGAGAACTACACAGGTTTATGGAGGACGGGCTCATCAATGGCTACTAGTCATGGTGACTACAGGGAATCTCCATATTCAGAGACAGCAAACCTCTGAATACCTGTGCTAAGAGTCAACATCAAGGGAAGGCCTTGGCTTCTGGGCCTGTTTTTTTGGCCCTTCATGGCAACTGGTGGGCCACTGCCTGAAACAGGATGGTGGACTAGATAGACCACTGGTTTGTTTCTGCAGAGCTCTTCTTATGTTCCCTGCAGAATAGTATCTCCCAATTCCACCTCAGCTAGGCAGAGCAAAGGATGTTGATGGTAAGTGTAGAGGACTCGTATAATTTAAAAAAATCCTTGCTGTTATCTGCACATGGAGTCACACTCCATGTCAAATTAAGGACAGACCATTTCAGTGCCGAAGCCAAGCCACACCCCAGATTGGAAAGAATCTCAATAATCTGTTTAATCTGAGGCAACCCAGAGCAGAGAAGCCATAAGACGCTCCCTCACCTTTTATGGGAATGCGATATTAAAAACTGGCCAGCCTATACTTGGAGTTACTAGAACATGGTTTTTAATAGATGGCTTTGATGTCTAGCTTAGATACCTGTTGAAAGCTCAGCTATTCAAAGATGCAAATATGCAGTTATTCTAGAACACAGTCCAGAGATCAGGTCAATGCCTGCTAAACTATACCTAATGATCTGGAGGCACCGACAGCCGGGTGCCGGATGGTCGCTGGACGCCTCCAGCCTGACTGCCCAGAGGGTCGCCCAGACGGCCGTCAGCTACTACAACTTCCAGCAGGGGTCGCCCAGGGGGAAGGTTTCCCCGCTTCTTTCCCTGTATTCGACACGTACAACAACCATATAAGGTTGGTTTGGTTGAGAGAACCTGACATGCCCAAGGGTCCCCAGGGAACCAGCGGAGAGGCAAATGCTTTGTTAGCGGCAATGGAACAGGTTTGAGTCCTGGAAAGGTCAAAGTGAGGGGGGGGTGTCTCTGGAAACCTAGGGAACTCCCCCTCCCCCTGTCATATATGAACCCTCTTTAAATTCCAGTGGTTATTGCCTTTCTTAGAGTCAGTTGCCACCCCCACAGGACCACTGCCTACCCCCCCCTGAGGCGGCCTTACCCGTCACAATACTGAGGGACACGGAGGTAAAAATGCGACAAATATCTCAAATATATTGAAAATGTCATTTTATGGCTTTATGCAAATGTGGCGGGGGTCGCAGGTTACTTGGCAATTGTAAAAGGGGGTCGCGACTCGAAAAAGGTTGGGAACCGTGTGTAATATTAATTGATTCTATAATTAACCATGAAAGTATTTGGAGCCTTGGTGCATATGCCTGCATTAACTACTGCAGTAAAGGAGACATATTTCTAGCAAATGTCAGTTATGAGTATTCATTTTTCAATGTTCTCTCATCTTTGTTATGCAACAAGCACACAATTTAAATAGAAGTGTCCACATGACAGTGTGTCCACATGCTAATGGCAGGGCTGTCTTAACACATGGGCACGCTGGGCAGTTGCTTGTGAGCCCCATGCTAATCTATGCAGGTTGTGACTTGCTACCAATATTATGCTAAACTACAAATATTCGTTATTGGAAAATGCATATTTAGCATGTGTTTTACTAAAGACAATGAACAATATTAATGTTAATTTGGGTTTATATTTAGAATAAATACTGAAGCATAATGTAAGAAAGGACTGGTTCATTATGGAAGCACCAATATATCTTTAATTTTATCGACCATTTACATTTTTATTCCTGAAAGTGGTTGTGCAGGTAGGGGCCCCAGTGTACTGCTTTGCCCAGGGCCTATAATGCTGTTCAGACGACCCTGGCTAATGGGCCACCCTGGGACTTTCCATTCAAATCAGACCAAAGGAAAAACCCCTTTGAGCCAGTTCAAAGGGGAAACCCAGCAGGGTGACAACAGGAGAAGCTACAGCTGTAGCTTTGTAGCTCAGGTGGGAAAAGGTCTGATGCCAGGCACCTAAATCATAGTCTCATCTGTGCTTTTTTGGGGGGGGGGAGAGATGAAGAGGTGCGGGGGGGGGCAACAGCAACACAGGGACAGGGCATAGGGACACCATTCTGCTAGCTGCCATGCCACTTGCTGCTACAGTCTTGGCAGGGGTGCATTTTCATTCCCCCCCCCCACTTGGAAGCTACGAAAAAATGCTACTTCCGTTTCAACTTTAAAGCCATTTTTAGGTAGATAAAAATGAAGGAGGATGCAAGCTTCAAGTTGCTCAGAACTCTTCATCAGGCAAAAATTTAAAACACTGGTGTGATTTGAAAGCTTACTCTCTCCTACACCAACACTGGTTGGTTCAATAAGAGGTTATCACCTATTTTTATATTTTTAAAATTCATTATATTTCTCACAGCCAGATCCTACGCATGTTTACTCGGTCACATTAATATCAACAAGACTTTCTCCCAAGGTACGTCTGCTTTAGCCTTATCTTCTAAGAACAACATTGTAAAGGCTTAACTGCTATTTAATATAGGGAGGATACTGATGTACCTATGGCATTGATGGATAGCCCAGGCTAGCCTATTCTCCTCAGATCTCGCAGGAGAAGGCAATGGCAAATCACCTCTGAATGTCTCCTGCCTTGAAAACCCCATGGGGTTGCCATAAGCCAGCTGTGACTTGACAGCAAAAAAAAAAAAAAAAGAAAGTACATTGATGTCTGCTAGGTTCTTTTAGTTAAAGAGTGTATACATGGGCACACATTAAATCTTTAGATCTTTAGTGAAAGCTATTTTTAAGGCTGATGGTAAGCTCCCCTGATTTTTTCCCCTACCTTTTAAAAGGAGTTGGTTGATGGGGAAGTGATGTCTGGTTTTGATCTTGCTCTATTCCGAGAATCTCACATCTCTTTATTGAGTTTGTTCCTCCTTTCCACCAAGCTTAAAAGTTATTGCTATATGCGGAGAATGGCAGCTGTCTGTCCACATATCTAATTTTTTTTAAACAGCCCAAGCCTACAGTTCCAACGCGTATCCCCAAAAAAGGGATGCTGAATTAAAATGCATCACAAAAAGTGTAAAGAACTGCAGGTAAGTCTACATTAAAACAATGAGGCTCATCTAAGGTTGCAAGCTTTTCAGCCAGCTTTCATAGCTGTGCCTTTAACATGGCCTTGATCAGCTGAGAAATCAGCAGTTTACAACATTTGTCTATGCTGCAATTCCTGCAGAGAACAAACCCCTGTTGAAGGCACGGCTACAAAGGCTATTTGTAAAGCTGGCAGCCCTATATGTTTAATTAACTCTGCATTGGACTGAACTTGTACAGAATCTGATTTTTTAAAATAACATTTCTTTTTAATTATTATTACATAATTATACATATCATTACATAATAGCTTATTACACATGAGAAGAAAAAAGAAGCATACTTAACAACAATCCATAAAAAGCCAAAGGATACATTTTTGTCTGTAACCATTTCAGTACATAACGAAAGTTGACCAATGTTCACAAAACCTATCTATATATTTTTAAGTTATTGCTTTGCATACTTTGGTAACATACTATGTTAGTAAATGAGACCACATTCCTTATACAATCAAACCAATCATTATAGAAGGGGGTTCTATTCTCTCCTCCCAATATAACACAGGCGTGATCTTAGCAGTTGTAAGTAGAGTCGAGACTAGCGTAACGTCTGAAGAAGCTTTTATAAAATGTAATTAAAAACTTACAGAAATATAAACAAATAATAAGAATAAAGCATAAAAAATAATCCAGTGTGGCCTGACCTGAGATCTCAGGTCAAATGAGTCGACCATTAGAGGAAGTATTTCTACTAATATTTTTTAAATAACCTAACAGAATTGTCTTAGAATCTTGTGGTACATTACTGCAAAGCATATCATTCATTAACTGAATCACATTTTGCCAAAATAGGTTCAGTTTTGGACATGCCCACAACAGAAGTATCAAATCTGCATGTTCCCCAACTACATCTCCAACATGCATCTGATAAATTTCTGCATATAACTACTAGTTTATGAGGTATAAGGTACCACCGGAAAAGAATTTTACAAAAAAAAATTCAAACTCATCAAGATGTTTCGAGGTGACATTTTCCCAATGTCCATTTCTACTTCGTTAAACTTAAACCTTCCTCCTATTTCCTCACGTGGCTTAAAGAGTAGCATTTAAACTTAACCACCATGAGTAAACCTGAGCTATCATTCTGCTAGAGATTATTGTCCCTCACTAAAAAGTGGGTTTTGATCAAAGTTATGTTTTCTCAATAAAGCAGTAGCCAGCATCCTATTGGAAAAAAACATTTTAGCCCACTATGATTAGTTGGGCACAGAGGTTGGGTCATGATATACCACTGAACAAATGGGAAAGTCTCTGGTCACGAGATATGAAACTTATATTATCTCAGTCATTAAGGGAAAACATTTACAGGAATACACGAAGCTGCCTTATACTGAATCTGACTTTTTCTTCCATCAAAATCACTATTGTCTACTCAGACTGACAGCAGCTCTCCAGGGTCTTAGGTAAAGGTAATTCACTTCATCTACTATCTGTTCCCTTTGACTGGAGATTGTGGGGATTGAGCTGGGGACCTTCTTGCATACCAAGCCGATGCTCTACCACTCAGTCACAGCCCCCCTACTCGATGAGCTTCTTTGGGTTGGAAGCTTCATATGGAGGGTACTGTGATCCAAAAGGCCCTGCTTGGGCGAAAACGCATGGTCGCTTTAGCCTCCTTCTTTATTCCCTGTTTCAGCCAGGATTCAGCCAGTTTCGCCGAACGTGAGTTAGATCCTGGCTGAATCCTGGCTGAAACAGGGAATAAAGGAGGCTAAAGCGACCGTGCGTTTTCGCCCCTTGTCTCATTAGGCAGTGGCTCCTAATAGCCTCTGTTAATAGCATACAGGATGGTTTGGGTAGGAGGCGGTGTTCTCTACAACATTTCACCCAAGGAAATCAGGCATATGGTTGTTATACCCCAATTTTCATAGCAGGGATCACTGCCTGAGATCAACCTCCCCCAGGATTTTACACTACTGAAGGCAAACTGTATTTGTTTGCTCCACTGATTTAAATGGAGGCAAAAATCAGCAATTGGTGCAAGGGAAAATATTTAATAAATTGGGGCAATTTAATTATTAAAGATTTTTCCCGGGCACCGATTGCTGCTTTTTGTCTCCGTTTCGTTTGGTGCAGCCCTCTTTTCTTTTGTTCCATTGATTTAAAGCCAAGACTGTGCTTGTTCTTTTGACTAAATATGTATTTGCAAAGCATTGTTGTGACCATTCAAAAAATATATTACCAGCTGTGTGGTGTGAAACGGCAGCCTGCTGCATGCTGCAAGGAGGCCTTAGCATTCATGCACTTGTATTGACAGAGATATGGCAAGAGCAGGGCCGGTGCTACCATTAGGCGAACTAGGCAGCCGCCTAGGGCGCAGACTTCAGAGGGGTGCAGAGCTGGCCTGAGGGGCACTGTTTTAAACCAATTTGTTGCTTGAAAAAATGCAACTGACAATTTACCATATATTATTTATTTTAAGATAAGTACCACAACAGTGCTGTAGAATATAATTAATTATAACGTCTTAAAAAAAGTTTTGTGCTTTTATTTTTCTACAAGACATCTGTTTTTGAAAATTGGTTGGCAATGATGGGAGGGAGACACAAGTAGTTAGCCTTGCCTAGGGCGCAAAAATGACTGGCACTGGCCCTGGACAAGAGACAACATGGATCAACTCAAGACACTTGGCCTTCTAGAGATTCCAGGCAGGAGCTAAACCCTGAAGAATGACCTCCAGTAACTCGAATAAATAAATATTAACATGGCATCTCCAACAGGCAGGAACAGGGTCGAAACGGAGGCTGTCTTTGGAAAATAGGGACAGTTGGAGAATATGGTATCCCAATCCAGGAAATATAGCATGTCAAAAAATCGAGACCAGCATTTAGCCGCACCAAGAAACTAGCTGGAAACCAACAGAGTTCTAGCGGAATAGCTCAGCTGTCTTGTTCCAGGTAACAACAACTAAGTTGTCACATTTTGCACCCAGATTCTTGCACTACTTTAGCACTACAGTAAACATAATCATCCTTTACTTACGTTTGTTCCTGAGCCAAAATTCTTCCACAAAAGGTCAGAAATAAGAAAATGCCTGGAAAAGCCATGATTGGCCTTATGTCGCAGGGACTGTGGGAATCAGCCTTTGGCATTCTGATCCCCCCAAGTCCGTTTGGGGAATTAGTTAGAGAATTTATCTAACAGTTAATCATTAATCAGATATCTGAAAAGGATTTCCTTTCCTTACATAAAATCCTCTTTTCTCCTCCTGAACAACATTCCAGCAAGTATTCAAGTACCTAACTCAGAGGTTTCGTTTTTATGTGTCTTTAGAAGAGATTGCTCAGAAAGACACGCCTTTTCCGTCCCAGTGACAAGGTTTTAGGAAGCAATGTAAAACCTTTTTTTTTTAAGAAAGCTTTAGCAATTTGCTGTGATACTATAGCCTGACCTTTTATCCTTCTACACTGATTCTGTGATGTTGTCATTTTATATACTGTATGCTTTTGGTAATTTGTGTACACGTTTTTAGACTTTATTATTGTGTAGGCAGCTCTGTGCAATGTCAGAAATAGGTTACCAACCAATCAAATCCTTTCATATTTGATCCTTTCATATTTGGAGCCTCATTTCCAATACATTTATTTACTTATTTAAAATTTACATCCTGCCTTTCCAAAATTCAAGACAGCATACAACTAGTCATACAAAATAAACTTATTACAATACAGTTCAGTAAACAATTGATACAAAGAAAAGCAATGAACAAAAGTAACAGGATTACTATTATAAAGTCACAGATTGGGGGCCCACCAGCAATCGATGGGGGGGGGGATAAATGGGAAATCCTCCTCCCTAAAAGACGATACAGAGCAATCCTATGCATGTTTACTCAAGTCCCATTTTACTCAATGGGGCTTACTCTCAGGTAAGTGTTTTTAGGATTGCAGCTGTGCTATGCAATCCTAAATAGAATTATACCCTTCTAAAACCACTAAAATCAATGGACTTAAAAGGATATCTGATCAGGATGGCACTGTTACATACTCCAGAACAATCCTAAGCAGGTCTACTCAGATCTATTCAATGGGGCTCACTCCCAGGAAAGCGTTCCTCGGATTGCCCTATAAATAGGTCAGTTTTCCCATCTCCCTCTGTTTTCTTTCTTACCCTCTTGACCTAGATAGCTAGCTACATAAGTCTGCCACAGTCCTGTTGATCAGATATGCTCTAGGAGTTCCAAGATCAGAACTTAATTCCCAGGTATATGATCACCCAATTCAGATTGGGAACAGAACAAGAGGATACTTAAGTCTTCCACCCCATTCATGATGAAATACAAAAATGTATGCCAGGATAACTCTGTTAGTGTTAAGGTGTAACAAAGTTCTTTTTTGTCTTTACAGTATAGGATCCATGTCGGTCCTAGAAAAGTGATAGAGAATAAGCATTTCTTTTAAGTCATCCGCTATCTGATCATAGATTAGACTGGGTTTTGAAGCTCTGCAGAGCTCTTCACCTGATTCAGCAAAGTACAACTATGTGCACAAATAATATGAGACAAAATCTGTATCACAATGCTCCTCTAGCTCCACTGAATGTTTGAAAGTGTCTGTCCTTGAAGATGGGGTTCATGCATCCTTGACCAAGGCCACTAGATGCAAGCATGAAACAGAAATAGATAAACAGAGGTCCTTCGGTATTTTAATATTTTAGTATAATTTAGTTAACTGTTGATATGTCCAACTGGGGCTATATAAATATGAGTTTAGTTGACTGAGTTACTTTATTTCACTAATGTGTAATACCCTAGCAATCAGATCCACAGCAAAATAGAAGTTATGCAAGATTTTGCAAGTTTAAACAAATACCGCAGCCAACATTTACGAGAAATGCAGCTTGCAAAGAAATCTTTGCTCAATAGATCACACATACCCTTCTCTCCTGAGGATAGGTCATTCTTTTCTATTGACCAGGAAATAGGAGACCATCCCCTCTCAAGAGAAAGGAGTTACATTCACTTTTGTGGGGCATACTGTCTGCCTGCCAGTTCTTCCCCTGAGAGTTAACTATTCTCTCATTGTTTTATGGACTGTACAAAAACACATGGGGAAAGAACATTTTTTGGACACCAATGTGGAGAAATTTTATTATATTAAGTTATATTAGGTGTCACTATAAAAAGCCTACTGATATAAAATAAACTGAATGCATCAAATTCTAGTTTTTTTGCCTTACTCGGGGCATAGAGCAGGGGTCATTGGGGGAGTGGGGGGAGATAGATTTGAAGTTCTTGTGCAGGGGGTTGGACTAGATAACCCTTGAGGTTCCTTACAGCTCTATGTTAAACCTCAGTTCATGACTTTTTGGTGAATACACCCCTTAAAGCCTGTTTTTCTGTAGAAAAGACCATGGAGAAAATAAATTAACCTCTGATGAAGGAAGACTATATTGGATTGTAGTCCTCATTTTAAAGTATAAATCAGAGATTCAACTCTGGGTTATTTCTCCTGAATTTTTTTTAAACCTAAACCTTCCTATTCCTTCAAGTCCCAGCAGGGGAAAATGATAGGTACCCTTACTGTGTCTGTAGTTTATTTCCTACAATGGCCAAAAGCAGTCCACAGGGGGCATTTCAGTTGGGGAGACTGTGTGGTGGTGAAGAGAACAACCTCCTTCCTCAGCACCACAGTCTCAATCCATATCACGGTCCCCTGGCAGGTGCTTTTTAGCATCAAACATGCCTTTAGTTCCAGTCATAAAAATCCAGGCTTGTGCATAGTTTGAGTCTAAAACTTGATGAAGCTCAGGCATCCATCTCTGAAAGGTAAATCGAACGTGCAGCCATTACTCAGATTAAGGCCATGTGGGAAGCAGAGGAAAACAAATCCATTAACTGCATAGCACTCCCTTCATCTAAACTTATATAATGGTATACTACAAAAGGCATACAGGTTGCAGGGCCTGAGGTTGTGGATTATACTTGCAATATGTAAAGGCTAGTTTCAAACCAACCTTTTCATTGTTAATATCAACTAAATTAGTGCACACATGTCTACATGCTGCAATTCAAAATTAGAAATTCCACTTAAACCAATTCTTTGTCAGTATTTTTTATTTTTTTATGCTGATTGAGGTCATGGTTTAAAACCAGTCCACCCCCCCTTTTTTTTGGTACAATGCCTATTTGATAATAAGCTCTGATATTTGTTCTTCAACCCAGGATTTGCATTTCCTGAAAACTGGATTCCAACCTTTTTATTTACAGAAAGCTGGGCTTTCCAAAACGGTTTCTTTGCCAGATCCAATGAGCAGTGGCAACAGAACAGCTAAGTTTCAGCACCCACCCCCTTGCCATCACAACCAAGTTCCTCCTTAATACCAGTAAGCAGTCTTGCAATCACAACTGAGTTCCCTCTTAATACCAGTAAGCAGTGTTAACTCTCATGAAAGGTGTGATCTATGTGATCCAGTCAAGCTAATTTGTGTCAACTGATTTGTTTCTTACAAAAATTTCATGGGGCTGCTGAAACCCACTGAGACCTAAAATTAGACCTTTGCCTTTTATGCATGGCTGTTACCCTCGCGGTCACCCCTCCAAGGACTTTGGGTCTTTGTTTTGAATATACATGCCGTTTCCAACCATCAGAGGTTGCCTCACTCTCCCTCTGCATTTCCGCACGTTTTGCCCAGGGACCTGTTTTATCACAAATTTGGGTAAAACATACGGAAAGGCAGGGGAAGAGCGAGGCGACCAGTCAGAAACAGCATGCATAACCAAAACAAAGACCTGAAGTCATCAGAGGGGTGACTGCGAGGGAACCAGCCGTGCATAAAAGGCCCTTGTTCCTAGATGTGTTTGTTTGGGAGCCGGTGATCCATTTGAATTTCCTAGCAGCTCTTCTTTATGACTGGTGCATGGAACTACATCTTTGATTTAAATACCTTGGGTTTTGTTCAGTTAAATTCATAATGTTCAACTTCACACATATCTTGCAACTCTGTAATGATTCACATATTGCAAGAGGGGGCTGTGGCTGAGAAAATACTCTGCTTATGACTACCAAGTTAGTTCACAGCACCTGCTTTAATGCTTCATTACTTTTGTGAAATTAATATTGATTATTTGCATACTGTACTTACATTTGTAAGTCATTTTGAACTGTATGGAAAAGCAGAAGATATAAATGCACTTCAACTTGCAGAAGCCAACAGATTCTGCCCATATGCACCAACATTGCAAGAGAATCCAACTGGCAAAAATAGGCAGGTTTTTCCTGAATTATTGTTCAGAAATCTCATTAATACCAATCCCAGTTGGGCTGACAGGAACTTTCTAATTATTCGGCTGGTTTCTCTGTTACCCTAATAAAATGAACATACCTGAAGCAGGGGCCAAAGCTCAGAGGTAGGGTACCTGCTTGGCATGCAGAAGGTGCCAAGAGGTTCAATCCCTGGCATCTCGAGATAAAAGGCTCAGGTGAAGGTGACATGGAAGATCTTGACCTGAGACCCTGGAGAACCGCTGCCCGTCTGAGCAGACAATACCGACCTTGATGGACCAATGGTCAGTTTTAGTGTAAGGCAGCTTCATGTGCTCAGTGGCAGAGCACCTATTTAAAAAATGGATACTAGGTCGAGGACAAGCTTTGCATACAAATATCCCAGGTCACTCTACTCAAGAAGGACCTCAAGTAACAAGGGTAAATAGCCTTCCATGGCTCAAAGAACAGACAATGTTAAGCCAAACGGAGCAGCGTGACTCAGTACCGGTCAGCTTCATACGTTGCAAGCCCTATACGTTTGGGGGTCCAGACCCCTTAGGGAACTTTTGCAGTAATAATAGGCAACAAGGCGCTTGAGACTGGGAAGGGCAGCCATGAAGGAACTAGAAAAGATTCTGAAGTGTCAGGATGTGTCACAGGCTACCAAGATTAAGTTAATTCATGCCATCGTATTCCCTATTACTATGTATGGGTGTGAAAGCTGGACAGTGAAGAAAGCTGATAGGAAGAAAGTAGATTCCTTTGAAATGTGGTGTTGGAGGAGAGTGTTACGGATACCGTGGACCGCCAAAAAAACAAATCAGTGGATTATAGATCAAATCAAGCCTGGACTGACCCTAGAAGCTAAAATGACTAAACTGCGGCTATCGTATTTTGGTCACATTATGAGAAGCCGAGAGTCACTAGAAAAGACAGTCATGCTAGGAAACGTTGAGGGCAGCAGGAAAAGAGGAAGACCCAACAAGAGATGGGTTGACTCAACATAAAAGTCATTTCGGCCATACTGGCACAGTCTAGCAGTGTCAAACAAATGATTGATATATACCGAATAGTACTAGAATGAGTTATAGGCAACGTTTTATCCATTATGTTCCAACCATTTGTCATGTAACTCCTGGGCTTTCAAACGGTATAATACACTTTTATTATGTAATAGCTAAACAATCTGATTGATTTTTATATTACAATTACATAGTTACATATATTTTACTATACTGGATTTTATTTGATTAATATTCATGCTTGCTATACGGTATTGTATTCGGCTAAGTTTATTTTTCTATTGATTTTGCTATAGTGTTTTTGTATATCAAACGGTTTTTACCCTTCCCTTCTTTTCCCTTCTGTATCCCCTTAATTATAAAAATAAACCTTTAAAATAAAAAATAAATAAAAAGGTTGACTCAATAAAGGAAGCCACAGCCCTCAATTTGCAGGATCTGAGCACGGCTGTCAAAGATGGGACATTTTGGAGGACTTTCATTCATAGGGTCGCCATGAGTCGGAGGCGACTTAACACACACAGCACACAAAGGCGCTCGAACGGGCGCGAATCGTGGACAAGTCAGGTAAGACCTTGGGAGAAGCCCCAAGGCGCGATTGCGCACGCGCGCCCCCAGCTCCCTCCCCGTCTTAGAGAAGAGGCCGTTCGGGAGGGAGAAAGGGGGCGTGGTCCCGCCGGCGGCCCCGCCCCTTCGCTTGCCGTTGCTGCGAGCGGAGCAAGATGGCGTCGCCGGGCGCTTAAGGGGCCGGTCTTCTTCTCCCGAAACAATGGCTAGAACCGGCTTCTCCCCCACCCCTCGTAACCCCGTCTCGCTCCCGAAAGCTGAATTATCGGAGGGGAGGAAGTAAACAGGACAATAAAGAGGAAGGGTTACCCAAAAAGGCTGAGGGGGGAGTGATAAATCGACTGACGCCGTCCGCGCTCTAGACTACGACGGTCGGCCGACTGGTCCGCGCCCCGAGGGGTTGCCAGGGCAACGGGCGTAATCAAAGTGGAGGCTTGAGTCCCCGCGGGCAGGCCTCAGGCGCCTTCCCTTCCCCACCTTCCCCATTCCGGCACTGTCGTGGCTCAGGTGAGTGAGAAAAGAGGCTGCCTCCCTTCAGCACCTCCAACGGGGGTTGGGATAGGAATCCTGGCCCTTGACGATCCGATGGAACCTCCATGGATGGAGGCAGTGTAGCTTTGAGTGACAGGTGCTGAGGAGGTCAAGCAGTGGGGGAGGCCCCAAAATAGTCCTAAAGCGCCTGAAATGATGCTGTTGAGTATGATACCCGATACCATTTTCATTCATAGAACTTTTTTGATTTATGCCACCACGGCTGCTCGATTGATATAGGCAGCTAAATGGAAGACAGTGGAGATACCAGACAAGAAAGACTGGATAAAAAAGATGCTGGAATTGACTGAGATGGTGAAGCTTACAGCTTTGATAAATCAGAATGATAATGAACACTTTGGGGGGGAATGGGAGGCTTGGAGAATGTACTGCGAAAATTATTTTTTGACGGGACCATTTAAAGGATACTCATTGATCTAATCCCTTATTCATACTTTGTATTAAATTTTATATTAGGTATTGATTTCATAATGTTGGATACGACAAGAACAGATTAATTAAAACAATATTGGGATTTGTTCCGTTAGCAAAAGATTATACAATTTAATTTTAGACGGAAGAGGGAGAGGGGGAAGTCATTTGATTGTTAAATTAGAAATACTATTTGTTTTTATCTTTATTAGTATTATTATATTGTTTTTATGGATATATTAAATGAAGAAAAATTAAAAAAAAGCAGTG
The DNA here is from genome assembly GCF_029931775.1 of Euleptes europaea. NCBI lineage: Eukaryota > Metazoa > Chordata > Lepidosauria > Squamata > Sphaerodactylidae > Euleptes > Euleptes europaea. The sequence goes on along the minus strand of NC_079325.1, from coordinate 42,259,772 downwards.
GGGGAGACCTGTTCATGCTGTGCTTGTGGGCTTCCTAGAAGCGCCTTGTTGGCCCCTGTGGACAAAATGATGCTCACCGAGATGGGCCTGTGTTCGGCTGTAGCGGGACTGCCCTTGTCTGGGTTTGACTTGGAGAGCCCGGACTGTTTGCTTGGAAGCCCACTAGGCAACCTTGTAGCCAGTGAAAATCCCTCAGCCTACCTCTCCTCCACACGCAGGATCCGTTGTGAGATGGGAGAAGGAAGCATCTTTGCCACTTTGAGCTCCCTAGAGAAAGTTTGGAATTAAAACAAACAAACCACAAAATCCATCACCTGCACACACACTGCGCTGCTTGTCAGGAGTTTTGGTGACGGGAAGGGGGCTGATGCCTCCCATTTGCCTCAAAACAGGGAGGCGGAATCAATCTTGCATTCGCCTCCCTTCCATCAGCCCATAGATTCTCTAATGTAATATGCATATGTGTTTGTATACAAATATGTATGAAATGACTGAATGGGAAAAGGAGGAATGGTGCAGGGAGCAATAGAGTGAGGGAGAAGTGATTTCATCAGCCAGTCTTTGTATTGCATGATAATAAATCTAGAAGAACTATGGGCAATTAGTTCTATCTTCACATGCACTAAAATTGGAGTTCAAAAAGCAACTGGGGACCCCTTCACTGTATGTGGTGTCCAGATGACAGTCCTACTTATTTCAGCTTCCAACTGTCATCAATGAGACCATCAGAAAGAGGGCAGGAAGCAGCTACCACTCCACCAGTGCCTATTTTGGATGAAAAGCAGGATAAAATTTATCAATATAATAAAATTGATCAGAATTCCAGGTTCACTGACAGGCATGCATTGTATGTGTGTGTGTTTGTGGGGGGGTATCCACTTTTTTAGGTACTTTGGTTTTGTTCCAGGTCAGCTGGGATAAGGTATAACTAATCTTTGCTTAGTGTTCTTTAGTATGCAATCATATATGTTGTCCCCTTCACATGTGAGATAGATATATATTATCATTATATGCTAGAGGGAGAGAGCACGTAACTCTGGTTTGTTCCCTATTCTGAGTGATGCCCTGATTTGATTGTATATATTTGATTATTGAATCCCTCTTAGCTTATTGAAACTGTTTCCTGGTTAAACTTTCCTGTTTTTCATCATTTTATTTTAATTTTGCTTGCAATGGTGGACTGCTTCTGGGTTGTTGTTTTTCTATTAGTTCTTTATAATTAATTTGTCTGAAGTTTCAAATGTTGGTAATTAAGCAGGTGTAACTAGACATTGCAAAACTAGAAAATACCGGTAGTTAAATAAAAACAGTATATCTACCATGAACAAGGCAGTAAAACTGCCTAAAATGTCATAGACATTAACCCTGTTTCCTGTATAAAGCTGTCCTCCCTTCCTTGGAGGAGCTCAAATGCTTTTTCTCTTCTTCAGTTTTATTCTCCCAACAACTCTGTGAGGGAGGTGAAACAGCAAGTGAAAGATTGGTCCAAGGCCACCCAGTGAGTTTCATGGCAGAGTGGAGATTTAATCTGAGGTCTCCTAATCCAAGATTCTAACCACTATACTACACTGGCTCACACAACTGGAGTAGGTGGTTGTGGTTGGGCAACATTATATGGATATGAAAATGTAATTTTATGTGAAATTACACTGATGATGTTCCGTAAAAGTATGCCTAAGGGCTAGTTCCATATTATAGTAGTATGAATTTCTGAATCAGACTTTGAGGCTATAACAGAGTGGAGGGGTGAGGAATCCCTATTTTGTTACATGTTTATATATAATAAGCTGTACTTTAATGATGCTGACGATAAACACATTAGCAGTTTTAAATATGATTTTTTCAAATGATAAACAACTAAAGTTAATCCCCAGTACCTGAATAAAAGAAATATCGATGGCAGCATTAAATTGATCAGCTAAAGAGATTAAGGAAGTTAATTTAGAGTTCTGCAGAATTGTCAGAGTATCATAATGAATCAATGGGATGTAATACATAATGATATTTTTACTTTACAGTTTCTTATCACTTTTTAACAAGGGTTAATTGAAATAAATCTTGAAAAAGAAGAATGGCAGACTTGTTTTTAAGGATATCTCAAGAAGTCACTACTTTCTTTTGACTTGGCTTTTAGCCACATGACTGGTTGCTTTGTATGCATCAAGAGCAATGCCTACGGCAAAGACCATGTGAACCATCAAAAGGCACAGACCATAAACAGTGAACCAAAACAGACTTCTGCCTTTTGTAACCATCCATCTGGGATGACTGATCATGAGCTCTGCATGCGCACGCACACACATGTTTCACCAAGAAGCCTGAACTGCTTTTAGTCATTGTCAGGAAGGAAGTGCTTTGGGTTTTGCATTTAATATACACATGCAGCACAAAACAACCCCATAACTATCTGGTCCCAGATGCTTTGAGTAAGCACCTTCTTGTCTACAAATTCCCTCTGATATTCTTTGGTCTTTGGCTTTTGTTCTATCCTTAATTTTTGCCAGCTCCCATTTTACTGAAGCAAAAAAAAAGCAGGGGGATAGCTTCCATTTTGCTGAAATAAAAAGGGGAGGAAGTAACCTTGATGGTAGCCACTTTTGTGTTGTTTATAACTGCAAAGCTGCTTGGAACAATCGGTAGCCAATTTGCTTTGCTTTTCGTAATGGCTAGAGACATCAAAATCTCTAAAGCAGCTTGCTTACTGATTCTCTCAGTTCTTTGGAAATAAAGTGCTAGTATCAGCTCAAGTATTTCTACACTTGGGGAAACCACAGTTTCCTGAAAGCAAACTAAGGAGACCTGCAGAGAGTAAGCGAAGATGGAAGGCACGAAGCCAGAGTTCGTTCTCACGGGCTGGATAGATTGCATCAAGTTTCCTAGTTTTTTTTTTTTTTTAAGATTTGAAAGGAAAGACCTAATGCTCTGTTGGAGAGCTTGTTTAAACAAACACGTTAAAATAAATAATTATTTTTTTATTTTTACATGTGAGCAGCTACTAATATTTGTGCCTTTGAAAATCTTGTGTCTACATGCTTGCAGCTTTTCATCTAGTAATATGCAGCATTCTGTGCAATGAGGAAAGGACGACCAGCAAGAGCATCGTTTGGAAACAAGCAGATGTCTCCGTCTCGCACTCAGAGTCCAATGAGTTTGAGCAGCAGGTCACCATCTCCACTTACCAGACAAGGAACTCTTGCTACTTATCTAGTTACAGAACAAAGGTATCCAGGAGATGTAGTTGAACAAAGTGATTTAGCAATTCCCTTTGAATATCAGGACGGACAAGGTATTGTAATTATAGTTGATCACACTTTAAATAGCTACATTTTTGGTTTTTTTTGTAGAATGTGGATGTTCATTAACATTATGTAAGGAAAGTATTTTTTTTGTGTGTTAAGTGCCATCAAGTTGCTTTCGACTCATGGCGAACCTATGAATTAATTACCTCCAAACTGTCCTGTCATTAACAGGTCTTGCAAACTGAGGGCTGTAGCTTCCTTTATAGAGTCACTCCATCTCATGTTGAGTATGCCTCTTTTCCTGCTGCCTTCCATTTTTCCTAGTAGTATTGTCTTTTCCAGTGACTCTTGTCTTCTTATAATGTGACCAAAGTAAGACAGCCTCAGTTTAGTCATTTTGGCTTCTAGGAAGAGTTCAGGCTTGATTTGATCTAGAAACCACTGATTTGTGTTTTTGGCGTTCCACGGTATCCGTAAAACTCCTCCTCCAACACCACATTTCAAAGGAATCAACTTTCTTCCTGTCAACTTTCTTTATTGTATTTTTAGCACTATTTAAATACTAAGGGCATAATCTACCCCAGGAAGCATAGCTGAGAGTTCTTGGAGGAATTTCCATGGCGCCTAATGGAGGTTCCTCTCCTCCAGAGTAGGTCGACATGCAGAGGCACATATGCGCTACAGTCCATTGGCCACTTCCTGGAACAGAAGGCAATCATTCATTTCCTGTTCTGCTATTGAAACCAGGGCTTCAGGAGAGAATTGGGTTCAGAGTTTATATAATTTTTCTTCTTATGCCCTGGGAAACAGAGGGAGTGCTTTGACCTCTTGTTCTGAGTAATCACCAGCACAATATGATGTGCATACCTTGGGAGACTTCATTGAACCCAATGGCAATTCATACTCACATAGTTAAATTGTGGAACTCCCTGCCCCAGAATGTGATGATGGCTGCTAGGGCTATCCATGGCTACTAGTCATGATGCATACCTATTCTCTCCAGTAGCAGAGGAGCATTCCTATTGTATTAGGAGCTGTGGAACACAGGCAGGATAATGTTGCTGCACCTGTTTTGTTTGTGGACTTCCTAGAGGCACCTGGTTGGCCACTGTGAACGGACTGCTGGACTTGATGGGCCTTGGTCTGATCCTGCATGGGTTTTCTTATGTTCTTATGAGATATAATCTGTATATGCTTTCAGTAATCTTTAAAATAGTCATGTGAAATATTGTGCTTGCATGATTCAGACAGTGCTAATTCTAGTCAGAATTAGATTTAGATTATTAACCCCAGCTCTTCCTCCTCAGCAGTAAAAATGGAACATTGTTACTTTTTGCATTCCCTTTCTTTTAATTCATTCCCATAATAGAAGTCAGGATATAAAGGTGGTAGAGCATGTCACTGTTGCATATTCAAAGTACTCTCTGATGCTTGACCCTGATCCAGGTTGGTAAATAACCACATTAATTGTATTAGAGCTTCCAGGTTTACTACACATCTTAAATGAAATAGCAAGGGATACAGACATCAGTGTTGACTTCAGACCTGGTTACAAATTTGGAACCAGCAGACATCTGTATTTGATAAATCTCAAAGCTTTAAAGTCAATGTGGTGCTACCTAGTTAAAAGGCATTCATTTAATTAAATTTCAGGGTGTTTATTTTTCTGAACTACACCTAAATTTTCCTTTCAAGGAGTTCTTAAGCATGCCTTTACATTTGAAATATAACATTGTCCATTATGAACCACAAATTTTCTTGCTACATTATTTCACTGTAGCTTTGTAAATAACACACTGTATTGTTGATTTCAGGTAGCAACGGAATCAGTCCAGGTATTAGATACATAACAGAGCCTCTTATCAAGAAACTGTCCAAACAGGAAAATGTGGCGCGTATAACTTCTCTGAATCTTTCCCTTGCAAAAGATGGGGGAAAGAAGTTTAAGGTACATTGTTGTCTCTCTGTCTCTCTCTCTCTGTCTCTCTCACTCACTCACTCACTTACACAGGCTAATTTACTATTTTAATGTTATATTTTCAGTACATAGAGAATCTGGAGAAGTGTGAGAAACTTGAAGTCCTTAATCTCAGTAACAATCTGATCGAGAAGGTTGAAAAATTGGACAAACTTTTAAAGCTACGGGACCTCAATCTGTCCCACAACAAAATAAGGTAAAGGGGGGAGGGAATTAGGAGCTAATAATTATAGAGCAAAATGTTGCAGACATTTTCATGTCATAAGGTAATATCTTAGGTAATGCAATGGCATAGGCTTCTCTTTCATTGAGAGAACCAAAAGTTACACATGCTACACTTGGGGTTCTGTAACTTTTCCTATGGTGTTTGTTGTTTTTGCCACACAAGAGAACTGCAGGCTGCAATTATAAGCACTCTGATCTGAGAGTAATAATCATTGACCACAATGGTCTGAACCCAGATATATCGTTCCAAAGTTTTAACAGCACTTAAGTCTTTAGAAAAGAGGGCAGTGTTGTTTGCTGATTTCCTCTTCCCACTGCAGATTTCATTTTCAGTGCAATTCTACAGCCGCACCATTCTAAGTGTAGAAAGCAGACCCTCAAGAACAGGGTAGGGGGCAAACAGTGCAATTTGAATCTGAAGTCAATGGATTCAGTGCAATCCTAAACAGTTACACCCTTCTATGTGCCCCCTATGCTTTTCCTAAGCATCTGCTTTCTGCACTGTGCATACTTACCCTATAGTCCCTGTCTGGGACACACTGCTAGCACACTGCTAGGAAGGAAAGATTGTGGAGCTAATACATACTAGGTACATGTTGTGGGGGATGCAACACTTGCTGTGAAACTGACTCTTTAAAATGTTTCCCTTCCCCCCCCCCCCCCCAGTAAAATGGAAGGTATCGAACACCTACACAACCTGCAGAAACTGAACCTTGCTGGGAATGAAATTGAGCACATCCCAGTGTGGATAGGGAAGAAACTCCGATCCTTGCGCACCTTGAATTTGCGACAGAATAAAGTATCCTCAGTAAGTGATTTCAACAAGTAGCAATGCTTACTTAGTGTTTTTGTTTTGTGGGGTTTTGATTATTTCTCATTTTCCTTGTTTGTAAGAACAAATCTTTTATAAAGCAAAAAATATATAGTTTCCCCATATTTCCAATACGTGCAGATTAGAACTGTGTGGGCAAAAACTACAGTAGTAGATTTCAAATTGCTCCAGGGTTTGTGGGAAACTTACTGGGGATTCATTGATGAGAACATCAGTAATGGTGAACTCGTCCCTGAAATACAGTTTGCCCACTTCCATCATTCTCCCCGTGTAATGTGCAGCTGTAAGAGACTCTTCAGGTGAATTTTAGGTCACATTCTCAGTGCAAGTGGAACACCAGTGAAATCCGCTAAATGTACCCTGTGCCCCCAGATATGCTGAGTTTTCCCTAAAACTTTCTCCAGGACCCTCTGGGGTTTCATAGCAGACACAGGAGTTCTTGAGCATAGAATGACGTGGAAAGGAAAACTCAAGCATAGAAAGTTTTTAAAAGCAAGAGTTGGATAGCCTTTCTGTACAATCGGTAAAACCATGCCCCCACTTTTATTTTAGCTCAAATTTTCTCTATTTTTATCCTGTCTTTCCTCAAAGCAGCTCAGGGTGCCATACTTCATTCTCCCCTGCCCAGTTTATCCTCACAACAGCCTCGTTGGATAGATTAGGCTGATTGGCTCAAGTTCACCCAGTAAGCTTAATTGCAGAGTGCAGACTTGAATCCAAGTTTCATTGGTTCTAATTCAGCTCTCACCACTGCTGGGATGAGCTAGAACAGTTTAGTTGCCTTTTTTCTGTTAAGCAAATACACTCCCATTTTTGAGTGGATTGTCTAATGTTCACTCAGTTTATTTATTTATTTTGCTCAGGAAGTATATATGGCACTCCGCTGAGGAATGCAGCAGTCTTGGTGAAAATGTAGATTTCAATAGGAAAATCAAAATATAGCTCTATTGTAATTTTTGACTTTGGGTTGTATTCATGTAACTTCCTTTTCAATTAAGAATTATTTGACAGGCTTTAAGATTTTACTTAGCGCATTGTGTTATGACAGAGTCATGATATCTTGATGGTGACATCCACATGTTCAATTTTAACATATAATGTGTGATCTAATAGAGTGTGAAACTGTGTCTATTAGCAGAAAACTGAGCATGATTTGTGTTTGAAGGATTGTTTAATTATTGTAATATTATTTCTTGCAGCTCCATGAGGTAGCTAAATTGAAATCCCTTAAAGACTTGACTTCTCTGCTCCTGGCTGACAATCCCATTGCAAACCTACCTCATTACCGTCTTTACTCAATTTTCCATTTGAGATCACTGGAAGAACTTGATGGACACCCAGTGACAAATTGTGACAGGGATGAGGCTGTTTTGAGGTTTAATATAGGTAAACATGATAATCATACATTTCAGTAATTAAAGTGAGTTGTACTATATTTGTCAGACTGAGCAAAAGCGTTGGGTTTAGTAGAGAAACAGGGTATTCTAGCAGTAACATACAATAATGGCCAGTGCACACATCACTTTTTTAGGGACAAAAGAAGTTTGAAGTGTACACCTAAACAGGTAAAGTGAGAAAGCAACAGACATTTGTCTGCCTGTTACATTTTTATCTTGCCCTTTGTCCAGGGAGCTTTAGCAGTGTACACGGTTCTTCTGTTTTATCCTCTTAATCCTATGAGCTAATCTAGGCTGAGAAAGAGAATGACTGGTCCAAAGTCACTCAGAGAGCAATCCTAAACAGGTCTACTCAGTGAGACTTATTCCCAGGATTGCATTGCCAGTGAGCTGCATGATCCAGGCATTTCCAGTTCTAGTCTAACTTTAATAGCTACACCTGTCCATACTCTATCAAATGAGTATGCTTGTTGGAGAGTCCTGATTGAATGCGGAACCCTTTTGAGTGCCCGCTTGATGGTCAACTCAGATTTGCTGCTGCCTAATGTGTGAAATTGTTCTAAATACTGGAATAAATTGGTAGGATTTGATCAATATTAATTGTAAAAAATTATTTCACTTTTAGAATACAATATCTATAAAAAGCATGTTTTCCGTTTAATATATACTGTCTCTGAATTGTTCTTTGTACACTATAAAGGTAATAAATAATACTGTTTTTTCATGGCTCTGAATCATTCCATTGAGCATTATACAAAAGAACATTGGAATTGATTGTCCCCCAAACGAGTACATGCGGTGTAAACTCTGCTGACATTTGCAGCACTCTTGGTGAAAATGCCGATTTCAGTAGGAAAATCAAAATACAGCTTTCCTAAGTAACTTTCAGTGCACTCCTGGGGCCGAATCGCCTTAGGAGGCAACGTGACCCCTATGCCGTCGTCCAGGCCACTTGTGCTGTGCAAACTGATGGACGCCGGCATAGTGCCACTTATGCCCATAACCAAGGCCCTTATTTAAATCAAACAATTATTTAAAGAGAGATTGAAAAGCTGTTAATAAACAAAAGTGTTCTTTAATAACTATCGGTGAAATAGTTAATAAATAAAAGTGAACTAATAAGCATTTGAAAACTATGATTAGACAGAAGCTTGAAACTATCACATTTATTTATTTAATTTTAAAATACAACCATGTAAATTAAGTATTGTGTTGAATTCCTGGCCCTTATTGTTGAGTATTTTAACGATTAGTCAGATGGCAGTAAGAGCCACTCTGAAGAATAGTGAAATTAGTTTTCTACAAGGCATATTTCTGTAAATTGGGACTGTGACACTTCATATTGGTTTCTGTCCAGTTGCCCCCTTTAACAATGGATATTGTGAGAGGGAGACAGTAACTTAAAATTATTAAAAGCCCTGAGTATTGTATTCGCTTGATTCTCTGCCACTAGTAAAGGAACACACCAATGGAAGTTTGCATGATTTTCTGGCTTTCTTTATTTTGCAGAAGAGATAGAAAATCTAGAAAAGGACTTGGAAAAAAACATGAAAGAGATGGAGGACCTTAAAAACAAACAGACCAGCCTGCTTGAACAGTTACAGCAGCAAGATGACTTGAACAAATTGTTAAAACAAAGAAACACGCAACAGAAACATAGTTATAAAGATTTGGAAAGTGAACTGGACACAAAAAATGAACTGGTAAAGCAATTTTGAGTATTTTCTTTAAAATTAGAGATTTTAAAATGTTTGTGGTGTAAAGCTAAATCTCAGTGAAACGATGTTGCATTACATGGGAGAGACTGGTGTTTAGTTTGTTTGGGGGATCATTTAGTTAACATTTAAACTGCTGTAATCCCACTCATGTCGATTTGACTACTTATTGAAATATGCAATTTATCTGGATGTAGTTCTTTTATGACATTCTGCTCTCGGTGAGAGAGAGAGAGCGCATATTAACTTTAAAATATACATGTTTTCTATACTTCCTATTCTGATTAACATTGTTGCCTTTAGATAGTTGGATTAAATGTTGTTTATTGGTCATAAACTTAAGATGCTGTATATTTTGTTTCCTACGGCATCATATCTCCCAGTTGTTTGGTGAAAAGTTGAGCCTATTATGTTTTAAATAAATACCTTTGGTTTACTTCAGATGTTGTTAAAGATAACCCTATCATTTTCATTTCTGACAGTTAAGTCCACATTTATAAACTAGCTTGCTAAGATTTGCTTAGAATTCTTAATTGCTGTCTAATTGTTAATTACAGCGTTGCTTAAGACTCAGCTTTAGAATCTTAATTAAGATTCTATGCATCTGGGATTAATGAAAGCTGGTTTAAAAGAAAGATTAGCAATTAGAGAACTAGAAATTATGAGGCACAATCTTTATGAGAAGTTCTCTTGCACATTATCCATTGTAGTGAATGGGAGCATGCTTATTTCAGTGGGGCTTGTGCAGGAAGACTTCTCAGGGGGTTGTGCCCATTGTTGCTTCAACCATGACTGAATGAACAGCATGTCTCTCGAAACAGATTAATTTTCAGAATATCTGGCATCCTGTATTTTTCAGCACTATCCACTCTTGTCCGTCTGGATGACAGATTTTGCTTGCCTCTCTTTCCTTTAGCCAATAGCTCGGTTTGTCCCAGTTTCCTTACTGCTGAGCCTTTATTCCACATTAAAGGTAGTCCTTGTGTGTACAGCTTGACTACATATATTTTGTTTATTGTTCGTTCTAGGATTTGTTTGCATGGACTTGTTTCAGACTCTCCCAGTGAAGTTAAAACTGAACTTGTTCTGCAACTGTTTGCTTGAAACTTTCCTGTTGTGTTTTTTTTTCTGAATCAGAATTTTTGCATGGTGTCATATACTTTGATTTAGAAATTTAATTATTTTCCTTATTCCAATCTTTCCTTTTTCTGCCCTCTCTCTGTCTCTCTTTTCCTGCCTCAGTTCTTTCTTCTGCTACCTACTGGAACCTTGCTGCATGCTGCCCTTCAGGTATCCACCAAGAAAAACTCTTGGAATGAGAGAGAGCCCATAATTCTTAGTTAGCAGCTTAGAAATACTAGGGTAGTGGCAGGCCCAGCAGATTACGTTCATTAATGTGCTTAGTTTTCCACATATATTGGAAGTACATTGGAAATAAATGTATAGATTTGTGGAGATCCAATGCAGATATAACGCTTAACCATAGTAAATATTTCATGGTTAAGAATTGGTGATACACCAGGGTGTGAAACCATGGTTCAAAGTGCGTTTGAAAACCTGGTTTGGGTTAACCATAGTGAAGTGGTATATCTGCACCAAGCTATGGTGTAGACACCATTGTGGGCTGTTCCCAGTCTCTGTCTAGAAGGTGATAAGCAGGACTAGTATCTGCCAGTACACACCAGGTCATAGAAGGGCTTAGTTCAGCAATGTAAACTGTGACTTCACTATTTACATTTGCAATCTTAATTAAGGTTAAGACAATAAACCATTGTTAGTTTCAGCTAAGGTTAAGTATTATATAGTTATCTGGCAACAGTCTTTGGACATTTGTATGCACAGATAGACTTGAAAAATATGAGACAAACACCATTTTAGTTCAGTTGTCTCCTGTTAAAAATATTTGAGCCAAGCAGAATAAAAATGCACTTGGATCCTTTATTCAACTGAGAAAAATGAATATAATGCAGTTAGGGCAATTTTGTGAAGATGGCAGCCTAGGGTTTTTTCCTCAAGGTCTTATGAATTGAGTAACTTGTTACATTAGTGTGTTCCACTGTGTATGTAATTTATCATTAGTGTGTATGATGCGTTATCATTATTATATATATTCATATGATTTGTGTTAGACAGTAACAGTGTATTCCTAAACAGAGTTACTTCCTTCTAAATCCATTGAGTTCAATGGGCTTAGAGGGGTATAAATTTGCACTGTAAAATAGTGTGATCTAGTAAACCTTGTTCGCAGCAGGATCCTGTTTTTCACTGTGGATAGTAAAAGAAGAATGAGTGAAAGGTATTCCATAGCTGGCAAATGCGAAAGCCTCTGGTTCTTACTAGGGACAGAAACAGCGTTTAAGGGATTTGTCACATGTCTGGGGAGGAAATCTATGTTTTTACTGTTAGGTGATCTTAAGTTGTTCATACACTTACCCATCACATGGAAATTCTACCTGCATTCACAATTTGCTTGTAAAACTAACATGTTGTTCCTGGCATTTTGCATTAGCTAAAGCAGAAGACAGTAGAATTAACCAGAGCCTGTCAGAAACAGTATGAGTTGGAGCAAGAGCTGGCTTTCTATAAGATTGATGCCAAGTTCGAGCCATTAGGTTATTATCCAGTGGAGGTAATTATTTGAAAATGATATTCTTTATTTGTTTCTTGGGGAGGGGTCTCTTATTTCCTTCCAGTTTGCTATTTATGGTAATTTTATGGATTTTTTCATTAGAAAATAATTTTTACAGTAGTGTATGGTGAAATGAGAAGCTGAAATTCCCCAAAACATTTTATATAGTATGACAGAAGCACACAAGAAGAGAGGAAGAGTTCCCTTTTCCCTAAGTGCAGTGTTTATGTATTCATTAGTATACTTATATCCTGCCTTTGTATTTAAAAATAAATGCTCAAGGCAGTTTTGTATGGGTATTAAAGCCCATTCCTGAGCTGGCGACGTGCAGGGACGGTGGGGAGGAGGCGCCACCATGGCGCCTCCTAAACAGCTGCCCACATGCCGAAAACATTTTAAAAGCCTTTTTGCGGCTTTTTAAATTTTAAATGGGGCTTTTCGCCTCATAGAGAATAGCGAGGCTGCGCCTGCTAAAAAGCACGTGCAGCAATGCCATTCTTGGTGCCAGCGTCCAGGGCCGAAAGGGGACAGGAAGCTGCCTACCTGCAGCTCCTCCCCCGGGAACGCCCTGGGAACACTTCCTGGGATGCCGGAACATCCCCCTGAACGCCGGCGTGGGCCTTTACGCCGGTGGGATGCCGGCAGAAGGCCCAGCTGGTGTCCCGGGGTGGCAGCTCCTAGAAACCAGCATCTGGGCCTCCCTGCTGACGTTGGGGCCACTTATGGTGGCGTAAGTAGCCCAGATGCCTGCGTGGAGGGCCCCAACGCCGGCGCAGCACCTTCCTGGCCTCCTGAGGACTTTCATACTCTGAAGTTAGGAATGTGCTGTTATTGCTGTACGTCAGTCAAAATAGCATATTTACCATACAATCCTATGCAAACAATGCAGTCCTAAGAACACTTTCCTGCAAGTAAGCCCCATTGAAGAGATGTTAGTAGAATTCTGAGTAGACCTCCTTAGGATTGTACTGAAAGAGGCAAAATACTTGATGTATTTCTTCATGTGCTTAAACTAGTTTGCTCATGTTCCTCGCAACCACACAGCAGCCGCAGGGAATGGTGTTTTTTTTTTTTTTAAAGGAGAGCCCAAATGGGCTTGGAACAAGACCATGCAGAAAAGTATGCATCATGACTAGTATCCATTTTTACTAGAAGTCATGGATAGCCCTATCTTCCATGAACATATCGATTCCCCTCTTCAAGCCTTCCAGGTTGGCAGCCATCACCACATCCCAGGGCAGGGCATTCCACAATTTAACTACCCATTTTAAACATACTGAATTTTGTAGCACCTTAAAGACTAACAAAAATATTTTCTGGTAGGGTATGAGCTTTCGTGAGCCACAGCTCACTTCTTCAGATACCTGAACTGTGGCTCACGAAAGCTCATACCCTACCAGAAAATATTTTTGTTAGTCTTTAAGGTGCTACTGGACTCTTGCCCTTTTCTACTACTGCAGACAGACTAACACGGCTACCCACTGTGAATTATACTGAATTTTGTGGTTGATATGTCATAAAATCATTTAGTATCAATTTAAAATCTGACTGGCTTTACGTTATGTTTTCAGGATGTTGAACTTGATGATGTACCGGGTGAAAGCCCTTACATTGGGAAAGCCAGGTACAAAAGGAACATGTATGCCATGGAAGGTTACATCCCCAATAAGGCCCAAAAAATACAAGTGGGAGGACTGGAACAGGAGGAGCAACAAAAAATCCAGCAGCTTAAACTTAATCTTCATCAATCACTTGATGTAGAATTAGAGGAAAAACAGAGGAAGATTCAAGCAGGTAACCCAGGTTGTTGTTGTTTTTTTTCAGAGGAGCTTATTCAAGCTTGTGCTTTACCAAAGGGTGTAAAAAGCCTTGGAGCATCTTCCTGTATACTTCCTGTATACTTCTGTGGGTCATGGCCACTACTTTCTATCTCCTTTGTTTCTAACTGCAGCACCTTATACATATTTTGCATTTAAAACACTGTTTTCCTTTCCTCAGCCCAAGAAAGACTGGCTGAATTGCAAGGTGAAATATCCAGCACAGAGCAACGTGTTTTAAAAGCAACAGAGGAGCTTAACCAAGTCCAAAATGCTGTGGCTCAGAAAAAGGTATGTATAAATTTACTCGAAGCAGTCTGAAGATAAAGCAAAACAGTTGAAAGGACACAGGTGTACAGTTGTGAGCTTGTTTTCCTGTGCACAATTTTCAAATCTTAAGGATTTTGATCAGTATATTGTCGAAGGCTTTCACGGTCAGAGTTCATTGGTTCTTGTGGGTTATCCGAGCTGTGTAACGGTGGTCTTGGTATTTTCTTTCCTGACGTTTCGCCAGCAGCTGTGGCAGGCATCTTCAGAGGAGTAACACTGAAGAACAGTGTGTCTCAGCGTCAAGTGTGTAGGAAGAGTAATATATAGTCAGAAAGGGGTTGGGTTGAGCTGAATCATTGTCCTGCAAAAAGATACTTTTTGCAGGACAGTGATTCAGCTCAACCTAACCCCTTTCTGACTATATATTACTCTTCCTACACACTTGACACTGAGAGACACTGTCCTTCAGTGTTACTCCTCTGAAGATGCCTGCCACAGCTGCTGGCGAAACGTCAGGAAAGAAAATTTTGATCAGTGTTGGGATAAAATAGTAAGTCAAGGTGAGGTGCTTATTTACCATTCCTTAGAAACATAAGGTTTTGATTTTTCATCCTGTGTTTCCATAGATAACACCTTTGTTCCTTATAAGGAAGTTATAGCTGATCAACACAGTAAGTGCAGGATGCATTCTGTGTGTGCGGCGTTGGAATGAACTCTATAAGACTGTTGTTGTGTTAACTTCTAATGATGCATGGGGCTGAATGCATGTACCCGAATCTAAACTGATTCGGGCTTTGCAAAATGACTAAAGTCCAATTTGAAGCCAAACCCATATTTTGAAGGCTTTGAATGTTTTGTGTATCTCAGCCATAGTTAAGGTGTGTTTTCTGCATCCAGATGTCAGAAGCGGAAAAGGGGTGTCTCCGAGAACAGCTGAGCAACAAGATATTTCTCCTGAATCAGCTGCGAGAAGAAGCTGTGGAACTGGAGAAACAGATGGAAAAGCAGAGGCAAGAAATGGCCAAAAAAGAGAAGGAGTTAGAAGACTTGCAGTGTTTTATAGATTCTTTGGATCCTAAAGACCCAAGACATGTAAGTCTCCCTCCTCTTCCCCCGCCCCACATGGATGCACGGTGGTGGAAAGGGCTGTCAAGTAACAGCCCCCTAAGGGTTTTCAAGGCAAGAAACAAACAGAGGTGCCTCTGTGTAGCAACCCTGGACTTCTTTGGTGGTCTCCCTTCTTAGCTTCCAAGATCCAATGAGATTGGGCTAGCCTGGGCTGTCTAGGTCAGAGCATATGGATGCCTAGACATTGTTTAATTCAAGCTGAAGAAAACTACTTCTGCACTTGTTTCTGTGTAAAACCATTTGGGGGGATTCTAAGGCACAAACAGTGGAATAAGAAATGTACAATTTTATATAACCCTGCTTGTGTTTAAAAAAAAGAGCATTTTGAGTCATCTTGGAGCCATTGTCTCACATTATTTTTTAAAATACACTGCTTGAGTATTGCCGGTCGTGAAACAAACATCATGTGAGTACATTCCAGAAGAATGCACAGTTGATTACGCATGCATAAGGGGCGATCTGATTTTGTGTCAAACTACTGTTGAAGCTTTAGAGGCTTTCAAAAGCCCTTTGCAATATAGCATAAGAACTTGCCATTCAAAGAAAAAATTATGACAGGTGCATCTAAGGAACATTGTAATATGCTAGGGTTATAAGGGACCAAAGTAAAAGTGAAATAGTTTATTGCCGAACAAACACAGTTATAGCCTAGTTTCCCTGAATGCTCTCCCGTGCCTGCAGCTCCTTGCTCCTAGCCAGCTGGGATCCTGTGTAAAATCCTATCCTCTGTGATAAAGAGGGATCTCTAAATTACAACGGTCACTGCAGACGTCTTTGTTGTTTGGCTGTTATCTCAGTCAGATGGCTGTATTATCCTCACATGACATTTCAGCTGCTGGATGCGACTTGCAAATATGCCCCTGCCTTTATCTAGGAAGATATGAAGCTGCTCTTTAGTGGCAGACCATTGATCCCTCTAGCCTTCTGCTGTTTACTATGACTGGTGTCAGGCAGATGTCCTCCTGTTTGAGTTCCTTTTGATTGTGCTCCTGATCATTGGAGTCTCCAGGAACTGAACCTGAAACCTCTTTCGTACAGAACACGTGATTCATCACTGAGTTGTGGCCTCTCCCACTCACTCCACTGAGTTCAATATAACCCCTTCCCCCCTATAAGTAAGGATTGCTATCTGACAGCCCATTCCTGAGCCTTGCAGTGGCCAAGGACGGCATGGCCAAGGCGCTGCTGCAGCGCCTCCAAAGAGGTTTCCCGGCTGCTGCAAGGTTTAAAAAAGGTCTTTAAAACAAACGAAAAAATCAAAAATGGGGGGAAAAAGCCCCACTGAAAATAGCGATGCTTGCGCCAAGAAAAACCTGGCGTAGCAATGCTGTTGCTGGAGGGGGCATTCCTGAGCTAGAGGGGCTTAGAAAGCTGACTACAGTCAGCTCCACCCCAGGAATGCCCCCACGCGCCAGCACCACACTTCTCTTCCAGGATTTAGGTCCCAGAGAGGCTGCGGCATCAGATGAGCACCATGCAGCTCCCTGGCGCACAGGTGCTAACAGAAGTGCCTCTTATTCTGTGGGCACTTATGCTGGCTTATTCCAAGGGCACTTACGCTGGCAGCGGGGCCACACTGCCTCCACTACACTTTCAGCCCAATCTCAGGAATGGGTTGTGAGTTACTGGCTATTCTAGACAAGAGTATTTGCACCAAGCATGCTCCCCCAAAACAACAGGTGAAGTTTGAACCATATCCCAAGTACAGCCATTTGTTAGTGCTGCATTTGCAGACTTTTCACTGGGGGGGAAGTGGGTTCCTCTTCCTTGTGACATTCCATGCAATGTCTGCTTCACTTCTTCAGGAGCAACTCTTCTGCCTAGAATGGGCTTTGGTTTAGGCAGAAGCCTGCAGCCTGATCTGCCAGCTGATCAAACAAAAAATAAGCACCCCAGATCTCCACACAACATTAACAAGTAATTTTTCTGCTGCTTGTAATGGCTGTTATCAGCGCATACAGCCAAGGTTAACAGAATGTTTAACAGAAGGAGAGAGAAGGAGGGATGGCTCATCTTGCCTTCTCCCAGCAGGGAGCCAGTTATTGGAAGCACACCCTAAGGGGCAGAACACTGACATTCCATGTAAAAGGATGTGGATAGGCCTGTTTCTTAATCTTCTGGCAACCTTTGTTTAAAAGAAGCCTTGCAGCATTTTTGAAAACATGGGCAAAAGTTTCTGCATTGATCCCACAAAGTAATAGGCAAACGTCTGTGGGCAGATTTGTATCTAAATTGCACATTGTTCTTAATCAGGGGAAAACTCTTATTCAGGATGAAATCGGTTATCTGTGACTAAGGCTGTTATCTGTGTGCACTTAAGTTCCATCAGTCCTGCTTCCACTACAAGAATCTTGAATATAGTTACATCAACATAGCTGGAATAAGTTTTTGTAATTATGAAACAAATTCTAGCAAACTAGTATAAATCTAACATTATATATAATTGCAAAAAATAAAGATTCATAATGCTCTTGAATTGTGTGGCTGTGCTTGAAATAGCCTCGTGCCAGAATTGCTTTTTGTTTTTCGTGGCCCCAGGGGTTTCTTTCTAAAAAGAACTGCCAAATCAGCAGTCCAGAAACCCAGCCCTCCAATAACAGCGTTCCATACATTGCGGGGAGGCATGCTCAATCGGAGGAAACGGCTTCCTCTCGGAGAGCAGGGCTGCCTGTTAGCAGGCCTGAAGTCTATTGGCTGCCCGTGCTGCTTCCTGTGTTGTGATTTAAAGCAAACAAGACAGAGTCCAGCTAGCTGAGACAAGTAGGGATTGGAGAGCATGCTACCACTGTGCAGGCGTCACAAAGAGACTCTCACAGCCTCTGGAACTTCGCATGCTTCAAACCACATCCTAGCCAAAGCGCAACTGTCAAAGAGAGAAGCTGATGTCCAGGACAAGATAGCGGATTAGGGCGGGGAGCTATGAGCTGGTTAAGCAACTTTTGTTAGTACTGCTTTTCTTTTACAATGAATGCCAAATTAGGCATAGGGCTTTCAGCACATGACCTGAAAAGAAGAAAAGACAAAGAAAAACCCGTAAGTGCCATTCCCTCCCCCACTCAAAAGACCCTCTGTGGCCTCAGCAGCTGCATTGGAGGAAGCACTGTTGAGCAGCGGGGTTCCTTAAAAGGAGATCAGTGGGCTGCAGTGGGAGGCGGGGTGTCAGGAAAGTTCCATTCTGCCATTGGGAAATTGCGTCCGAACGCAGCCCCACATTTTTGAAAGTCAGGCGGTTGCTTTCAGTTCAAGTTGAGCGTTGATAACAGAACATGCCGTTTAGAAGTGTTCTGGTTTGATTCAACTGTGCTGCCAGCCTGAAAACCCTTCTTATCAGGAGATGCTGCACACAGCAGTGTTTAGTTGACATTGGATACAATACTTTGAAATCATCTGCTCTTAGGGTAAGATTTAAGGGAAATGAATGGCCAGTACTGCTTTTGTGTGTGTGTGAAACTGAAATTGTTAAACTGTCAGTCTGATTAGGCTATATATTTTAGCGTATAAGAACTAGTTTTTTAAATGGCTAATTTCTCTTTCATGATCTTTGAAGTTAGTCTCGTCCCAGAGCTTAGGGCAGAGTGATATGTTGTGACAAACAAGGCTATTGCAGAGAATGGTACTCCCACTGTTGAGCTCCTGCCTTTTGTAATATGGAGGATAATTTTCCTATCTCCTGGCATTGCTACCCTTGCTCTACATTGCTGGGTACAGCTGGCATGGAAGCACACAGTATAATAACTACAGCAGCTGGAGTTAGTTTTACTTCAATTTATGAAGAGAGAGGGAGATAATTTGACATTGTAATGCTTTTTTCAGAAGTAGAATTATATCTCTTAATACTATCACCTTTGGCCAAGAACAGGAAGTTGGGAAGCATATGAAAAATAAGTGGGGAAATATTATATTTTTCCTTTGTTTGATTTTTGAGGGAACATGGAATATATAGAACTCTCCTGTTACTAGGAAGCTGCTTACCCGAAAGGAAGCTCATATCTGCCCCTTGTTCAAAGAAATATAATGGGTTAGATCCTACTACTGTGCTAAGTGCAGAGCCTTGCACCAGACAAATATAAAGAAGGGAGCTAGAAGCACAAATTATAACCTTTTAAAATCTAAAGGGCCATGGTTGGAGGTTGACCATCAGCTGTTTAGCATCTCTTTCCCCAAAGGACTAACAGCTGTTTCCTGGCTAGCTTCCTCTCTTTCCTTCCCCACTCCTGTGCCTCCCTGAAACATGTTGCTCCTGGAATTTAGATGGAGTTTTGTGTCGTTTTGAGTGCCCCTGAGCCAACCCAAAACAGTTAACTTCGGGTATAATTTTGCCTTAGGTATATCTGAATTCACACCCGTGGCAGGAATGCTGCAGGAACTGTAATATAAATGAATGCATGTTGCATTTTTAAAAACAGCAACAACCCAATCCTAAGGAGATCTACTCAGGTCTATTCAGTGGGGCTCATTTCCAAGAAAATGTTCTTAGGATTGCTTTTTGAGTTATTTAAAAACATGACCATCTAACTGCAATTTACAGGCTCATATGAAGGCTCAGAAAGCAAGCAAAGAACAGCAACTTGACATGATGAGCAAGCATTACAAACAGCTCGAAGGTCGCTTGGATGACATGCTGTCTCGGATTGCAAAGGAAACTGAGGAAATCAGGGACCTGGAGCAACAGCTCACAGATGGTAAAATAGACCTCTTAAAGTAGTTTTCTTTGTTCAGAGACTTCGGGTGACGCCACGCTTGATGAAATAAATGTTTGTCAGCATAGATTGTGACTATAGCTGGGCGGACCCAATTCAGATTCCCATTCTGACATGAAGCTCAAAGCCTTAGGCCGAACCTCTCCCTTTTAGGGCCAAACCACACATTACAAATGACACAAGTTCCCCACGGGGACTAGCAGCCACATTGCAGCCATGAGAGCCCAGCGGTAACTCCATTTAGAAGTGCCACAGGGGCTCCTTCCATTCCTTAGTCTTAAACAACATTCAGGACCCTGCAGCGCTTCTAAATGAAGTTGCCACGGGAACTCATAGCTGCAGTGTGGCTGCTGGATCCTGTGGCAAACTCATGTAACTTGTAACATTTCTGGCCCTGAGCGCCACCTACCTCAAAGAGTTGTTGGGCGGGGAAAAGGGACACGGCAAACTCCTTGGAGTACAGATGAGATTTTTTTAAAAAAAGTTTTGCTGCTTATGCAGCAGCATTGTACTCCACACGTTGCAGTTTCCAGGTGCATTGTGCATGCATGCTGAAAGATGCAACTGTGTTGTATATTATTTATGTATTTGCTTGCATAATACTAATGTACATGGAGCATCCATGTTTGCTCTTTAAGATGTAAAATTGTTAATGGTTATTGCACTCTTTGTTGTGAATAAGAAGGGGTTGGTGGTAGGAAGTGGCATCAAGTCACAGTTGACTTATGATGATCCCTGTGGCGTTTTCAAGGCATGACACATTCAGAGCTGGTTTTCCTTTGCTTGCCTCTGCGTAGCGACCCTGGGCTTCCTTGGTGGTCTCCCATCCAAACAGTAACCAGAGCTGACCCTGCTTAGCTTCCGAGATCTGACAAGATTGGGCTAGCCTGGGCCATCCAGGTCGGCAAGAAGGGGATAGGTGTAGCATATTTTATAGCAATGGCTGGCAACTAGATACAGCAACCGGCCAAGCCCCTACTCCATCCCACTTGATCACTGTTGCAAGCATAGTAATACTGGCAAATTCTGGAAGCCTCAAAGCCCCGTTCTGAACATCATGAGAGGCAGGGGCAAATGGTAGCAAAGTCTTATGTGGCGTAACCAATTGTCTGATTGCTACCTCACTCTGCTGAAGTTGGTTTCAAGGAAGCCTTGCATATCTATAGGCTATTCTATCCCGAGGATTCAAGGCAGGCCACAGATGCTTCACCAAACGTGGCAACCCCAGGGTACCTTTTTAATTTACTGGAATGGCAGAGTGAGTCAGCTGGCACTTGTCCCCTGGGGTTGAGTGATGCTTACCACTGTTGCATAGCCAAATTGGTTTTTGGGGGGGGGGGGGTTTTGTATCCTGGTGTAATTCTCTGCTTGTAGCACAAAGGCTTCCTGTCTAGCTTAATTTCCCCAAAATTAGTAATAATACCAAGAGAAAAGATGAGAACCTGGCCAAGAGATTAAGAAAAATTAAACTCTGTGAACAATTAGAGATAAGTAACTTTCTGTGGGTGGTTACTGACCAAGTTTTAAAAGAAAAAAATATACTGTCCCAGTTCTTATCTATCACTGAATTTGCTGAAATTGTTTTTTCCCACGCTGCTGGTAGCAGAAAGGTGGATGCTGAATTGGAGATATGGGTTATGTGTTGTGGTGTTGTTGCTTACTTTTCATATTTTACAGTACATAATTTGCATAATATAAAAACCACAGTATACATGTTCCTTATTAATGCAAAAATACTTAATCAGATATTGATATCAGGGGTTTCTTCAGTTAGAAATGTTTTAAGATCCCATTCAGTAGTATTAGCTGTGGTTCAAATAATGGAGCAGCTCCCTTATTCTTCTCGTGCCCCTTGACCAACTTAATAGTTGAAGTACTCCTCCCCTCCCTCCCTCGATTCATTCTCCTTTTTGTTGCCTGCAGGCCAAATCGCAGCAAACGATGCACTGAAGAGAGACCTGGAAGGAATTATCGTTGGGCTACAGGAATATCTGGAGAGTGTCAAGGGTCAGGCCAAACAGACCAGTGATGAATGCAAGGTGTTGCGGAAGGATAAGGAAGCATTGCTGCAAAGGCTGGAAGAGCTGGAGAGTGAGAGAAGCCAGCTGGAAATAGTTGCCATGGATGCAGAAAACTTAAGAAAAGTAAGATGTAAGAACAGCTGTATTTCCCAATGCCAAAGAATTAATAATTCTGAAGGCAGCTTTCTCTCAATGAGAGCCAGTGTGGTGTAGTGGTTAAGAGCTGCAGACTCTAATCTGGAGAGCTGGATTTGATTCTCCGCTCCTCCACATGAGCGGTGGACGCTAATCTGGTGAACCTGGTTGGTTTCCCCACTTCTCCACATGAAGCCAGCTGGGTGACCTTGGGCCAGTCACAGTTCTCTCAGAACTCTCTCAGCCCCACCTACCTCACAAGGTGCCTGTTGTAAGGAGAGGAAGGAAAGGCAATTGTAAGCCACTTTGAGACTCCTTAAAGGTAGAGAAAAAGCGAGGTATAAAAACCAACTTTTCTTCTTCAGAAATTTCCCTTCAAACTCTGGACAGGGCCATTCAATTAAAGACCAGTTTTAGATTTAAGCCATTGCCTTTGTAATTTTCTCCTTGGATGGCAGCACAAACCTAGTTCTGAGTTGGACGCTGACATGTGAGGAAAAGGAGGGAGCATTTGTAAGGCAGAAGTAGCGAGCAGGACAGCTTACCCTTTTGCCTTGCCTGTTCTATTTTTCTCTGTAGCCACTTTTCCCCATTAGACCAGCAGACGTTCCTCTCAGTCTTCCAGGGAAAGCAGTTAGTGGAGGAAGACTGAGCACCCTTTCTTCTAACTACTTGCCACTACCTGTCTTCTTGCTGGTGCTGTCACTGCTTTGCACATTGAATGCAGAAACAGGATTGTTGTAGTGGTCTTATAAGCCTAGATTGCAGTTATGTTGGGTTGGTGATGGTGTCGGTCTATTGTGATAGCAGTAGATAGGTGTTATCAAGCGGGGGGGGGGGGAAGCTAATTGCCAGATCTTTGGATCACAGTCCACTAGTAAACCAGGCTACTGCTTATCAGATGGAGGACTTAGAAGACACTTGAAACAACAAAATGCATATCTGATTTCCTTTCCTTTATCCCTTAGAAGCTCCTTGATCCATTGATCTTGAGCAGCATAGTTTTGAATCTATTGTTTGGGGGATATAAGGACTGAGATAAATTTTGCCACTGCCAATGTAGCCTTGGGATCCCTGTCACTTAATAAAAAGGCATTATGTCAGACACAGAGGCATTGAATTTATATATTAAAAGAGGAGAGATATATTGTTCTCTAAGGTCCTCATAGAAACGGCATTCAAAGAGCACATGAACTAATGAGTCAGTGGAGCCAGAAGAGCATGGACAAGTCCTTTCCGAGTATGGTAAATTCACAATTCTACCTTGCATAACCATTGAAGGGTTAGCATTTAATTTAGCTAGAAAGAAGGCTCTAGAGAGGCGAGGAATTGTTAAAAAGTAGGTATAGGCAGGCAAACCATGTGGAGGTGTTATTCCAAAAAACTGAGATGAGCAAACGCAACGAGCACAAAAAGATGTGCTATCATAATCAATGTCTTTGGTATGCTTTTTCAATGTCTGATTTCAGGAAATTGAAGACCTTGAACATGCCCTCCACGAGCAACGAGAACTAAATGAATCCCTGCAGGAGGCCCAGGGGGAGCGAAGTGCTTATGAGGCTGAACTGGAAGCAGAGCTGAAGGCCCGTGATGCTGAAGCCAGGCTACACAAGGAAGAATTGGAGAGAGTAAAACAGCTTAGTCAGGTGTGTAAAAAAATGTGATGGAGACAGAAGTCTCCTTTCCTCTTATGCCTTTAGATTTTTTTCAGACCCAAGTAGATCTCGACACTTGCTTAGTAGGATGAGTTCGGCTTACTGGATCACAAGACGTGGTACAGACTCGCCCATAAAAGAATACAAGCACACTGTTGCTTGAAAGTGGGCAGTCTTCAAAAATCAGTATCTATGGAGTTGTCTGTATATTCACAACTGAAATTCATTCAGTTGGAGAATTTTTCATAAGAAACATGCCGCAGTAGTAATTAAATGAGCATGTATGTATTTTGTGATGTCTTTTGTATGTCTTTTGTGCCAGTGTGGTATAGCAGTTGGACAAGGATCTAGGGAGAACCAGGTTCAAATCGCCACTCTGTCATGGAAGTTTGGTGGGTGACGCTGGGCCAGTCACACTCTCTTAGCCTAACTTATCTCATGGTGTTCTTGTTGTCAGGATAAAATGGAGGATGGGAGGACAATGTTATAAGCTGTTTTGGGTCCCCATTGAGAAGAAAAGTGAGGTATAAATTAAATCATCTATGAAATTAGATAGAAAATGGCATTGTGATTGCTAATTAGGCCTCCTTTTACTGGTATAGATGATCCAAAAATGAGGAGATTTTCAGCCTTTGTCACATGAACACATGAAGCTGCCTTCTACTGAATCAGCCCCTTGGTCCATCAAAGTCAGTATTGTCTACTCAGACTGGCAACGGCTCAGCAGGGTCTCAGGCAGAGGTCTTTCACATCACCTACTTGCCTAGTCCCTTTAACTGGAGATGCCGGGGATTGAACCTGGGATCTTCTGCATGCCAAGCAGAGGCTCTACCGTTGAGCCACAGCCCAGAATGAATTTTCTGAATGAACTTCTTTAGTTCAAGGAGGAAGAGCTCTTCATGGTAGTTCCAGTTTGGAAGGGAAGTTAATTTAGGTGAGGTTAAAGCACTGATGCAACAGTGATGTGCAAGGGCAGGACCCACTGATTTCCAGTGCCATTGAACCAGCAAAACAATTGAACCAGCAAAACAGCATCCTGCAAAAATTCCCAAATTTGTGATTGGGAGATTCAGGGTGGATACCCAAGAACTGGACTAGTAGAAGTCCAGTGAAGTGCTTTAATCAAAGACTGTTCATGTTTTCCTTAGAAGAAGGAAATGTTCTTGGACAGCAATGTGATATCCAGTTGTTTCTAAACTAAGTTTTCTGTAGACGAAAGGAGAGCTACTCTTGTCACTTTTAAAAAATGGGAATATTTTTCTTTTTGGGGGGAAGCTGGAACACTCTGCTGTCCAAGATGAACTCGGCAAAGAAAGACAAGCCTTGGAAAATGCCCTGGCCAAAGTGCAATTGTTGGAAGAGAAAGAACAGGAAAATAACAAGCTCGAACAGCTGCAGGTGGAGTATTTTTTTCCATTTTGTTCTTTTGTTTCTGGATTAGCATGTGTGGCACTTTGATATAACTCTCTCTCAAGGGCTCTAGCCATTTCCTTCAGTGAAGGTCAGTCATGCTTCTATTCTGCCTATTATCTCTTGTACAAATCTAAGTATTAAAAATAAATGGGAGGGGGGCTCATCTAAGCAGGTTCAGCCAGAATTAGTAAGGGAAATGATCTTTTATATATGTAAATACACAGTCCCCTGTAATAACTGCACTTCTAGCTCCACCAGAAAACTATTCTGGGGAGGGTGCAGTAAAATAGCCGTGTTGTCTTGGTACCAGACTGATACGGTTTTATACAATCATGGCAAGAAGGAAAAAGAACACCCTGTATTTCTTCGGAAATATGTGATACTAGAAACAGAGCTCTCAAACTTCTTCATTGCAGAAAGACAATAACTTTCTGAAACAACAAGTCAAAGATGCTCAAAATCAACTGAATCATGCTGTTAACAACTTAATTCATCCTGAAGAAGTCTGTGCTCGTGTGAGTGAACTGAAAAGAAAGCTGCAGACTGGAGCAGAAATCAGGTGAGCAAAATCCGGTTGAAGGAGCTTGGCCGATGCACCAGCTTCACCCAGTATCACAATGATAATACTGGCCACACAGGGTTGTACTAAAGGTTATTCAGAGAATGCGTGAAATGGGCTCTGAATTCTCAAAGTCCTTCTAGTCATAATGTATGTGCAGTCTTTGGGAACTTGGGGTGGTGCTGTATAAATACATTGCCTTTGTTCATCCTAAAAGAGAGTCTATGTTACTTTTGATTTTTCTCCTCAAGCACTCTCATAAGGTGGTGGCATTTACTAGTCAGTTTCCATGTTCCCTTACCTGAAGCTAGTCTACTGTATTAAACTGAAATGTCTCTGTCTGACAAACAGTGGCTTTATCTTCCTTAATGCAGAGGACAAGAGGTGTTTTTCCTGCGGGGCAGCTGCCAAAAATATATTGGCAGGACAACTCTCAGGTTGTGGGTTTATGCAGCAATGAGGGCAGATTTCTGTATTTAAATTTCCTTAGCAGATGAGTTTCCTGGCTTTGCAGGCTACTGAAAAGGGACTTCAGAAGTTAATTTCTTGACGATATCCTCTTCATTGTCTAGTCTTCTCTCTCAAGGTCACTGAAGTTATTAACAGTCATCTAATTATTTAGAAGTGACCTTGCCAGAGATCTCAGGTTGCTTCCAGAAGCAGCTTTGCAAGCACTGTTGGTTGCACAATTCAATACTAACTGGAAAGTAATACTGCAAAAGAAAAGTTGAGGTGCAGAAATGGGTACAAAGTGTGGCACTGTTACGCAGCAGATCCTTGGGGGGGTGCTTTCTGGGACTGTACCACATGTGGTAATCTGTAATTTCTGGAGAGATCAGTACAGGAAGTGGCACAGTAGTACCTCATAATGGCTACCTGTCTGCCATGCATTGAACTCTGCAATTTTGCCAGGCAAGATAAGCAGTTCTGGCCTGACTTGGTATAAAGCTGCTTCATAGGTTCATACAGAGAAGACTCTTGACTGCAAACATGGTAAATTCATATTCAGGCGCTCCAGCCAATTGAAGAGCCCTGTGTTTTGAAGCAAGCATCTCTCCTTCAGATATATACAGCTTATATTTGGTGTGCTCTGTAGAGCCCTCTCTTTTTGTGTCATTGAAATAATCTTTCTTGAAGCAGTTTAGGGATCTTGATCTGATAGTCCAAGTCTGTTGAACATGTAAAAAGTGTAGACCCTTCTGCCACCGCTGTTTCTCCCCTGCACTCCTCTATTTCAACAGGTGTTCACTGTGGTAGGGAGAAAAATCGTTGAGGAAGGAGAGTGTAAACATAAGCAGTGGGCAGAGAAGGGTTAAGCATGTTTTGCCTGCCTGCCACTTCTTTCACACGGCACCCTCTCCCTTATAGGATGTCCTTCCACAGGATCTCTGTGACACAGGCCTTATTCACATTTACATACTGTTCCTCTACTTAAAGACCAATGGATTCACATTCTAGCTGTATCTGAAGAAGTGAGCTGTGGCTCACGAAAGCTCATACCCTACCAGAAAATATTTTTGTTAGTCTTTAAGGTGCTACTGGACTCTTGCCCTTTTTGACTACTGCAAACAGACTAACACGGCTACCCACTGTGGACAGGCCTTAAGGTATTGATGATAAGCTTAATCAACAGTTCTTCTTAACTGTCCCCTTTCTCTTCCTCTCCTTTTTCTTCTGCCTGATTGTTTTAGGTGCCATAACGCAAAGGATATTTTAGGGGAAAGCCTTGCGGATCTGCAGGCGCGGTTTGCTGAGATCCTTGCTCATTCACAGCGGGAAAGCAAGGCAGCCCAGGCCAGAGAAAGGGAGCTGCGGAAGGAGATGGCTTCTCAGCAAGCTAGGCTGGAAGAGGCACAAGAGAAATACAGGCTGGCCTGCAACAAGGCTGCAGAAGCCAAAGTAAGACGATGACAGATGACACAAAGGAGGGACGGAAGGTCACATTTCATTTTTGGTTTAGCTCTGGGGCGAGTATTGACAGAGTCTGATGGTTATTTTGCATCCATGCTTGGTTATATTTATATGAGCAAGTTTGGTATGACCACCGTGTTGTGGCTCTGTTGAAGAACTAGAATGTGAGAAAGTTGGAACGGTCATGCAGATTGCCGGTTTGCTGTCTCAAATAAGCCTCATGAGAACAGTGCTGTTCAGTGTTAAATGCCTTAAAGGTTCAGATGTTAATTATGGAGCTGGATAATATATTTGTTAGAATTTCCAGATGGACTGAAAAAGATTGATTTTTTCCCCTTTAAATCCTGATATCAGGGTACAGAGATATTTATCATGTTAATTGCATTTCTCACATTCATCCTTCCTTGTCTGCTGGATGTGGATTATTTATTTTACACCCCCCCCCATTTTGACCTATTACCCCGCACAGTGGCAAACAAATGTAAAACATAAATACAGTTTTAAACAATAAAATAAAATTAGAATGATCAATAATCAAATTAACAATAAAGCAAGCAAATCGCAAGACTCAGCAGAATAGAAAACAAAAGCATCCAATAAAATGAGAAAACTAAAATTAATTGTAGCACCAAATGCCCAGTGGAAAAGATCATCTTAACCAGGCAACTGAAGGCTAGTAGAGATGGACTTGAGTAAGCCTTCCTGGACAGGCAGCTGCATGGTCTTGGTATTACCGCCAGGAATGTCCCGTCCCATGCATTCATCTAACACAAAACTCTGACAACAGGGGAACACAGAGCAAGGTATTGGCAGAAGAACTCAGTGTGTGGATAGATGATGGTGAGCTCCTGGGGGGCAGGGACCTTGTCTTTTTTGCGTATGAAACTGAAGTGCTACAAACTCTCATAGCACTGGATAAATCATAAGAATAACAAGCTTTAAAATATTGCAGTTAATTTTGTGCTGTATTTATGTGCTGTATCTTCTAAATGCTGTCCTGGAACATGACCCTTTTGATGGTTTGTGACAGGAGGCAAAAGAGCAGAGGTCTTTGCAAAAAGTACTACATGCTGCTCACTTCATTTTCTAGGAATGTGGCAGGCATCAGCAAGGTAGTTGGAAAAAGGGTACATCATCTTTCTTTTATTCCTTGCATTTCAACTCCAGGTTAAATCTGAGAAGAGACAGAATGAAAACAGAGTTCAGCAGCTAGAGAATGAAATCCAGCAACTAACCGAAAAGCTGAAGAGCATGGAGGAAATCCAGTCCCTCACAGATCAACAGCTTCAAGATGCTGAGGAAGAGAAAGAGAGAATTCTTGCTCAACTGGAAGACTTGGAGAACAGGGTAGGACAGCATCTATTGAAACCACAAATCGCATAGGTGCATAACATGCCCTTCTGAATAAGCCTTACAAAAATACCTAATTGTTTTGAGTATATTTAATGTGAAAGCATGCCAGAAAAGGGACGCCAGAAAACTCCTGATACTAACTACATCTCTTATACAATAATTTTGTTCAGAGTATTTATACCCTGCCTTTCCACTTTGATAAATACACAAAGTAGCTTACAAAAGATAGAGGGCTCAGTCCTATGATTCCCTTCTGGCAAGTCTTAATCTAAGACTTTCTCCTTCAGAAGATGTCTCATGTGTCTTTCTGTACTGGAGAAAATGTAATGGAAAAAAGGCATAGGATTCAAACGTGGAATTGTTACAATATGTAAAAATGAAAAACACATCAGTGAAAACAATAAAGGAAACCCCAGACCAGCCATGTAGATAATACCCAGTCAGTAAAAAAGAATAATTGGTATTTATACCCCGATTTTCTCTACCTTTAAGGAGTCTCAAACCAGCTTACAATCACCTTCCCCTCCCCACAACAGACACCTGGTGAGGTAGGTGGAGCTGAGAGAGTTCAGAGAGAACTGTGACTAGCCCAAGGTCACCCAGCAGCCTTCATGAGTAGGAGTGGGGAAACCAATCTGG
This sequence comes from Euleptes europaea, assembly GCF_029931775.1. Taxonomy (NCBI): domain Eukaryota; kingdom Metazoa; phylum Chordata; class Lepidosauria; order Squamata; family Sphaerodactylidae; genus Euleptes; species Euleptes europaea. The sequence goes on along the minus strand of NC_079325.1, from coordinate 42,230,156 downwards.
TTCACCAGATGAGAATCTGCTGCTCCCTGTGGAGGAGTGGAGAATCAAACCCGGTTCTCCAGATTAGAGTCCGCTGCTCCTAAGCACTAAACCACACTGGCAATAATAACAGAGCATCAGCACAAAAAGCTGTTCCAAAAGCACTCCAGAGTAGGCAAATCTTCACAATGACCAGGAAGGAAAGGACCAAATGAACCTCAGGAGGCAAATAGCTTGATGGTCTGGAGAGCAGCAACTGAGAAGGCCTATCCTGTACCCCTACCTGCCTGACCTCCAACACTGCAAGTTCATGAAACAGGCTCTGTTATCTGTTCTCAAGGCCAGGTGATGTGTGTGCATGGAGGCCTCCAAGTAATTTGGTCTCATACCTTGTCAGGTCTATTGAATAATACTTTGCTTCTTTCAGAAAGTTGCAGACGATGCCAGGACACAAAGGCAATTTCTCGGCATCAGTAAAGAACTGGAGGAGTTGAAACAAGCAATATCTGCTTCGGATAAACAGGCAACAGCAGAGCTCTGCGCAGCCAAAGATCAGCTCCAGTCACTTCATGGGACTGTTCGCAAAATTAATCAGGAACGTTCTGAGGTATTTTGGTGCTGAACAGTAAATCTGGACACTTTCTGGAAATTATTTCTCTTGACGCCACATGCAGTATGTGAATCTCTTGATAATACGTCTTTTATAATTTAAGCATGAAGTTCAGTTCTGGATTGTGATGTGAAAACAACTTGCTTGATTTTAATTAATAACGGGATGGATACTATATTTGACTATATACTTGGAGCTTAGAAAAACTTGTCACAGGAACAATACCAAAAGGGAAATTTTGGGAGAAGAAATACACCATCCCTCTGGCCAGAGTTCAACAGTTTTCCTCCTAGCTGCTTGCATTGGTGGTCAAAGGTGATGGCTCTGAGCTATACCAGCTGTATCCTGGGTACTCTCTGGTTGCTTCTTCAAAGGATAAATTATCACTGTGCCTGTGGAGATTCAGCAGAACACTGTCCTTCACTAGACAAGCCGTACCAGTGTATTACACTGGCAATAGCAGTAGACCAGGCTAGAAGTGTACCAATACAAATTAACAGAACAGACTTACTTCAAATGAGAAAATAGCAGTTCCATAAATGCATTCCTGCAAAGCTTTCTGTTTTTAACCAGTGCAAAGTATAAGCAGCTAGTTCAAGGTTCCCTTTTGTTTTAAATCTTAGGAGCTTCAGGAAGCTGAGAAGTCCTCTAAGGAGGCCACTCAGGCCTTGAAGGACCTTGCCAGAGCAGAAGACGAAATAGAATTGTTGCAAAAACTTTTGAAGGACAAAGAGGAACAGGTTTGTTAGCATTTTTCTTGCTGTGCATCTTGCTAAGGACGATTGAGCCAAGGGACAAGAGTGAAATATAGAGTTGAACATGAGCAAGTGGGGGACTTGACTCCCACTGACTTCTTCAAATACAAGACCTGGTCAGATATTGCATTCCAAGAACAAAGTGGCTTCAGGCACAGAGGAATGAACAGTTTGGGTCAGTGATTACTAGTGATCTTTCAGACAATTGCATTTTAATCTCTACTTTCCTCTAAGGAGCTCAGTAGAATATATGATTTTCCTGTCCTCCGTTTTATCCTCACAACAATCGTGCGAGGTAGTTTAGGCTGAGAGAGAATGGTTGGCCCATGGTCTCCCAGGGAGCCTGATGGCTGAGCAGGGGTTTGTACTCAGCTCTCCCCAGTTTTAGTCTAACACACTACATCTGTTATATTCTATGTAGGGTAGGCCATGGTTCAGAAAACCAGACCTAACCAGGCCTGTTACGTGACTGCTTAGATGTCGTGCCATAATTCTTGAGTTGGTGGCTTTCACAATGCAATATGAAGTGTCCATGTATCTTTTCAATAGTTTCAGCATGACATGGAAAAGGCTGATGCTCAAACAGCTACATCAGATTTTCAGAAAGGCCAGATCGAGAAGTTAAACCAGCTGTTGACACAGCAGAAAGCAGAAATTGACCGACTACGAAATCTGTTAAATCAGGCTCGGGCAGGTAACATTTTTCCTGTCCTGTGTTTTTTTTCTCGCACTGTTCTTCAGGTTTTGAAGTAACTCATATTTATTCCCTCATATTCTATCCCTATTTAAAAAAAATACTACAATTAAGTTACTTAAGGCAGGAGATAAAAACTTCACACAGCATGTCTGAACTCTTTATTCTCCCCCCTCCAAATGTGAGTGCATTATGTATCTAAAAATTCAGTAAAACAACCAACAAAAGCCAGGATCAACTCAAATCATTCACATCACTGGAAATTACTCTGGTCAAATTCCATAAGAGAAAAGGATTGGTGGGCTTCCCCTAGAGGCTGTTTTGCATTACATTTCTATCTTTGTGTTCAGATCTCTGGGCTGCTTAAACCATTTCAAAGTCTGAGGAGTCAGTTGCAGAGCCAGCCAGCCAGGATTCGTAATTTCAGAATTACTCACATACAAAAGAAAGAGAGGGAGTAAAACATCGTCGCCACCATCTGGGCTTTGGCATTTGTCATGTTCACACAAATTCTTGCATTGAATTAGCTGTGACCATCTGGATTCTTACAGATTTTCACTCTCACCCACTTAAACCTAAACAGAGAACCTAAAACAGATGTTGGTCTATTTTTGCTGGTGTCTGAGATATCTCAGAGGTCAACGTTGTTCTCCCCATAAAGTGTTGGTGTAATACAACTTAATTTCCTTTACGGTGGGCAGAAATTAAGACCCCAGGCGTTCCTATCAACATGAGTAAAATGGTTCATGTTTTTTCTTTTCACTTCCAAAGCTTTTAAGTGTTGAAATGTCACAGCATCTGAGTGGCTATAAAATACGTAATCTCTTGAAACGCACCATGGGTCAGTTATATTGTTTGTTTCTAACAGGATCATCCTAAACCGATTTATACCTTTCTAAGTCTATTGAAGTCATTGGGCTTAGTAGTATGTAACTCTGCCTAGGATGGTGTTGTCCATGTCCTTAAAATCACTGTCCCCATTACACAACCTCAGTTGGAATTATTGAGGTCTATTTGCACACTTAATTACCTGCTCAGCAAATAAAACTCACCTGCTGAGATGGGGCCAGTGACAAACTATTTCTCTTTATTGGTCTACTCTCCATTATATGGATTTTTAAAACATGCAGTGCAAAATAGTCTTGGGCTTGCATACCTTCCAGGCTGCCCATAATCCTTCTGATTATGAGGATGTGCATGAGCAAAACTTGGGGAAATTCCGAAGCCCAATTTCAAGAGGTCAGGAGGAGACAGGTGTGCAGTGTTCCTCTGTATGAATAGGACTAAACCATGCAGCTGGTGTAAGGAGGCTTGTGTCTCAGCTTCCTCAGTCTTTCAGAATAATTCAGGGCCTCCTTATTCAGGCAAGGGTCTAGTGGCTGGACCAGACCTGATCAGGGAGTTCTTTTAATGCTCTGGCATCCAGAGAATTGCAAACAAAGTGCTGCTTGCAGGATGGCTTGCCTGCCCTTCCCTTCCGGCTGCAGCCTCTAGGCCCCTTGAAAAAGTCTGCTTTTGAAGATTGGAGGACTCTCAGGAATGCTACAGGAGGTCTGTAGGGGGCTGCAGCAGGAGGGGGACCCTCCTTTCAGATGACTCAGGCAGGCCTTAGATCCATGCCGATCTGTACCGAAGCACAGTTTAAAAACTAAATGCAAACATTTCTTCTACAGGCAGCAAGGAAGAAATTGGCAACATACTGCATGAAATTGAAGCACTCAAGCATGCCATCTCTGACCAGAATCGCACCCTTGCTAGCGTACTAGATCCACGGAAACAAGAGGGGCATTTGTGTTACCTTCCGTCATCATCGCAAGTATGATTTGGTGGGAAGGGATCAGATAAGGAAATCTTACCTTTAGAAATACTTAGATGAGTTTTGAAAAACAGATTCAGGGACATCTGCTAATTCTCTAGGAGGTGGGATGGCTAACTGTTCCCCATCTGTAGCAGTAGAAAAGAACAAGAGTCCAAGTAGCACCTTAAGGACTAACAAAAATTTTGGCAGGGTGTGAGCCTTCGTGAGTCACAGCTCACTTCTTCCCCATCTGCTATTTTCCCCCTGCAACTCTTTCCCTGAGCTGCTTTTCCCCCAGCCTGGGTTCCGTGCATGGGAACAAGGCAAACAGGCATCCAGAACCCAAATACTGAGTGAGAAGTTGCAGGGGGAAGCCATGTGTGAAAGAAGAGTTAATTGCCACTTCTCTTGTGTAAACGGCTCTCTCTCCAGGCAAGCAGAAAGGCAGAAGTGAATGTCATTTGGCTGTGTGAAGCCTAGTTCTGCCTCTTGAGAGAAAGCAAAAAATAAAGGGGAGGGCTGCTTGGCTACTTTCATATGTGTGCAGGAGTTCGTGAGACATTTTCATTACAGAGCTTATTGGAGAACCCCAATTTATTCATTTGTCCCTCTTGCATATGGTGGCAGTTCTTTACATAACGATGACAGTGCTACACATACAGATGAGTTCCAGCCAGCATGGTGTAGTGGTTAAGAGCGGTGGTTTGGAGCGGTGGACTCTAATCTGGAGAACTGGGTTTGATTCCCCACTCCTCCACATGAGCGGCAGAGGCTAATCTGGTGAACTGGATTTGTTTCCCCACTCCTACACATGAAGCCAGATGGGTGACCTTGGGCAAGTCACAGCTCTGTTAGAGCTCTCTCAGCCCCACCTACCTCACAGGGTATCTGTTGTGGGGAGAGGAAGGTGTAAGGCAGTTTGAGTCTCCCTTAAGTGGTAGAGAAAGTCGGCATATAAAAACCAACTCTTCTTCTTGTGGTGCATTAATGCCTGGCTGTGTACTGTATAAGGTTGGATACTACCAGCTTTCGAGGGAAGAGGGGCCTCTGCCACGACCCCCTTTAAAAACAAGCTGCATATATGGTTTTGGGCAGCACAGTATTGTGCCAGGAACTCTATCAATATTGTGTTTAGCTTGGAGATTGAGTTAACTTGGGCAGAGCCGGGCTGAAGGGCTGTGTTCTGAGACCCACAAACCACACTGCCCCTTATATTGGCTTTCCCATTTGAAGAGGGTTGTGGCATACTGTTCTGCTTCTTCTGCTGGTCAAATGTATCAATGGTTTAAATTTCCCTGCATCTGGAAGGCCTTTGGTCCTTGATAACAAACGGCAACAATTCACCTTGGAGGCAAAGAACAAGAAGGACTTGCATTAATTACATCATGGATGCTCTTGACTGGGAACCTGCTGCATGGAAGGATTGTCAAATGGTGTGTTTCAATATTTTTAAGGCATCTACTCCTGCATCTCAGAGTACCAAAGATTCTGGAGTCGGCCTCCAGTGTCCCATGTCCACCCCAGTCAGAAAAGGGCACGGGTTGGGTAAGCAAAACAAGAAAGAAGCCACTGTCTCCCCCATTGCTGGAGCCTGCTGGGCATATACACCAGTCGGAAGTGGCCTGCCTGAATCTCCCTCTCACGGAGGTAAGTCAGCTTGATCCTCATCAGGTTTGTTCAATTTTTAGCACCTGTGTGGCACAGGCAGTTTTTCTACCCCAACAAAGGGAGAAACAACCCATTTAGAACTTCTTTCTGCCATGTAGCTTTTAAAAGAGCAAAAGCCCTGTTGGCTGCCAGGCCAGTAGAAAAACATGCAACTGCTTACACCTGTGCACGCTTACCTGCAAGTAAGGTCCCTTTGGTGTCAATCGGTTTGACATTCTAGGATGTCTGACCCATATCTGACCCTTGCTTTAAAGATAGGTGCAAACTGTCTGTCATATTCATTCATTTCTGTGGCTGCTCTCACCCACAGCTTGTCTGGTGACAGCCTTTGATTACACTGTTTGGGAGGCAGTTGTGTGTTGTGCTAGAGAGGATTTTTTTCAAAATCATTTAATTTTATTTCTAAGATTTATGGTCAGCTTAGCTGAAAGGAAGGTTTTGAAACGGCTCACAAAAGAACTGCCTCAGACATACTTAAATTTAAAAACCAATCACATCAGATTTTAAAAAGTGCTGTACCATTTAGAACAGCCATTTTATAATTGAACACTTATTTCACAGTAAATGATTTTCTTCAAGCTGTGTGTGTTTTTTAATGTCTGAGAAGGTTTTCTGACAGATTATATTCACTATATCCCACATCCCAGGGAACCATGAAGACCCCATTTGCGGCACCTCTTCCTTTGTACCGCCTCCTGGTTCTGTCATCTATACCCTGCTGCCAGATGGGGCCCCTGCACCGCCAGGAGTGGTGGTGTATGGCCCTCCTCCTGTAGCAGCCAATGGAGGACAGCTTGCTCCCTCGTCAGTTATATATGGACCACCTCCATTAGGAGCCCAGCTAGTTTACAGCCCTCTTGCTGCTAACAGCTCAGTGCCTCTTGTCCCTGTTGGAGTCCTTCACTGCAACATACCTGAGCACCACAATTTGGTAAGTTTCTGGATCCAGTCTTTAAAATTACGATCCGTATTCCTTGGTGTCGTGTAGTAGAGTTTGGAAGTCCCTTGTTTCAAATCTGGTGTAAGATGATGAGCTATCCTAAGGGAAGCTGCTCTTTATTTTTTTCCAACCTCAGCCCTCTCCTTTGTAATTGGGAGAGAATATTGGTCAGGTTTGCAGTGTTTTGGTAAAGATTGCTGAGATCGTTTATACAAAGTATTGTAATCCCCTTTTATCAATACAAATACATTGATTTGGGTTTTGTCTAAATCCAAGAATGTGTGTTTGTGTTAAATGCCATCAAGTTGCTTCCAACTCATGACGACCCTGTGAATCCAAGAATACATAGTTTATATATCAAACAAACTAGTCCTAGCGTTGTAAATAAACTCCCTGTGAATGTTTGCTTGTTTTCATACAAAGAAGTAATCAATGTATCTTGTACGGACTGGAAGAGAACAAGGTCATAATTTAGTACATTCCAAAGGGGTATACATGTTAGTGTGGTGGAACAGAACCAACAGAGTTTTATGGCACTTGAGATACTATCAGATTTACTGTGGCCGAAGCTTTTGTAGCTCTGTCCCAGGAAAACTTGCACCGCATTACGTCTTTAAGGAGTCACAAGCTCTCATTTAAATTAGATATATACAACTCTGCAGTGCATGTTCTTGGCTGGAAAATTTAAATGTGAAAATATTTTCTGCCAGGAGCTTTGACTCTCAAAAGCTTATACCCAAAATTTTTTGCTGGCCTCTAAGGTGATACTGGACTCGATTCTAACTAATTTTAGCAGTGTATGTTTGCCAGGACTCTGAAGGCAAAAACTAAGGAACCCAAATATACAAAATACAACATACGTAGTAAGTTAACATCTCTGTTTGGAGCTCTTACAGTTAGGAAACATGGAAATTCATATATATAAAAGCATTCTGTACATTATTAGAAGTAGTGTTTTCCCATTGCATATAGTGTATGTTGCATCAGCTGCGGATGAGGCAAATATCTGTAAACACACAATAAGTAGTGTAGCTCCAGTGTGTGTCTGCTGTGTGCCACCATATTTTTTTAGATGTGTCTTCTCTTCAGATGTTTTTGTGCTTGCTGCTGTGGGGGAACTCCAGGTTTAATGAGCTGGATTTTAAGAAATAGACTCAGAGATACTTTGGAATTAATTTTTTAAAGTTTAATATCAAACAATAGAAGGGCAGATAGAAGGAAATACATTTGCAAATGGGAGAGAGGCGGTGATGACCTGGGGGTTGTCACTGGAGTCTCTCTCAACTCAGTAGTAGGCAATTTAGCATTATATAGACATACTTAAACAACATTCTATTGTTACAAAACCTCAGAGCGAAACCAGGAGTATCCATATTTCCCCAGTGGCACAATTGGTTGGCCAAAGGCAGACATGTCAAGTTGACCTCTGGGCAGTACTATTACTGTAGAGAGGGAAAGTTAACTGTATCCAGATGTTGTTTTCATGCAAGAATGTTGTTACAGAACTAAGATGTGTTATAAGGTTCAAGAGTGTATTGCTGCTTCTGACTACTTTGGTTCATGCATAGCATTCTGGGTATGGCTCAGGCCTCAATGTCAGAATTCCCCTTCACTGCAACAGGGGGTGACCATGTTTGAAATATATCTATCCTGTAAAATGTTCTTGTAAGAGTATTTTCTAATGGTACAGTTTATCTGCTGCAGGAGAATGAAATCTCAAGACTAAAATATACACTGGATCAGTTAAGGTTTCAGAGGCTTGATGGTGACCGTAATCAAGACAGGGAAGAATTGTACCAGGATATTGAAGACCTCTTGAATGAACGAGAAGAGCTGAGGCATGAAGTAGTAGAGCTGCATAGGACAGCCCAGAAACGAAGTAAACGCAAGTAAGGATGTTTTGTTACATCTTAGTGAATCTCTTTAAGATTTTTTTTCTTTTTTGCCCCAAGTACTTAGGCAAATATTGTGTGGATACAAACTTAGAGCCATCAGAGGCCAGTAATCCAATACAGACTGTTCATAAACTTCTGTTGGTCCAACATCCAGGGGCAAGGAATGCATCTTGTGAATGTTGAAAGAGCTATGCTGGCTGCCTGTTCACTTTCTGTCATAATTTATATGATAGGCCATTTTCTTTTAAAGACCTAAACTATGTAGGACCATGGTATATAAAGCTCTCATATGCACTTCTCATTAGTTAAGGTTTTCTGCAGAGGCAATTTTTCACATACTCCCACTATTAGAGATAAAGTTCCTGGTGAAAAGACCTTTTCTGCATTTGGCACCTGGCCTCCAGAATTCCTAACCCCCAGCCTCTCCAGTTTTAGGAGCTAGGTGAAGACCTTTTTGTTCGCCCAGGTATTTTCCTGAGATCTGTTCGGTATGTTTTTATGCTGGTCTTGGACCGTATTAAACTCTCTTTTTGAGATCTGTTCCACATGGCCCTTTAAAAATAAAAATAAAAAAATGCTGGTTTTCTTTTAATAAGTAGGGTGTGATTTTTGTTGATTGAATGTATTTATTTGTTAAAGGCACTTCAGAAGCCGTTAAGCTGAGAATTTTGCTATATATATTTTTTTAAAAATAAATAATTTATATTACTAGTATTATTTAAATGTATTTGAATAATAAATACATAAATAAATAGTACAGTTCATCATCATCCAGCTTCACACATGGCTCTCTATGTGCTCAGCTCACAGTTGCATGGCACCCTTACTGCATTGCTTTCAGGATCTAGGAGATCTTTGGTTGTTCTTCTGCCTCCTCCCCCCCCCCCCCTTTCCTTCTCCCATGCAAAAATGTTCTGGAGAAAATATTTCAAGGCCACCCTCTGGCCAGGCCCACTCCCTTTGCTGCACAGAGAAACCTTTTTTTTTTTTTTTTGCCTTGCCTACTAGTTACTCCTTGACCCCATATATATTCTTACATTGACTTTTTATAATTCTGTGTTTTCAGGGACTTCATTGACGGGCACGTGAACAGCCTCATTACAGAGATGGAGTTGGAGAAATCTCTCCAGCATCAGGAAGACATCGCAGATGAAATCGAATGCATAGAAAAAACTCTTCTAAAGCGGCGGGCTGAACTTAGGGAGGCAGACAGACTTCTTGCTGAAGCAGAAAATGAACTTGAAAACACTCGAGGAAAAGTAATTTTCTTTCTTTTTTTTTAAACAAAATCTTAGAAACTCAGAGTTACATAGAAGGCCCCGTAGAATCTCCAACCTGTAAGCACCTTACACTTATATTGTGTAATGCACCTTTAGTCTCAGTGAGAAAGGCAGACTATAAATAATGTAAATAAGTCCACTGTGGGACAGAACTCCTGTGGTTTTAGTGGGTGCATATCAAAGAGAATTCTGATGGGGCAGCTTATTTTCCACTGCAAGCTTGTTACAGGAAAAGTGGTGCCTACCAAAAAAATCCTTCCTGGGTTGCATCCATTCAAGGTGCAGGAACCCTGTTCCATATTGGATCTGGCAAGCCTAAAGAGGGAAGGTTCTCTTTTTAATTTTCAGTACATTCCTCAATACCATACATTCTACCAACTCTGTACATTTGCCATCCCTTTAGCAAGGCTTCCAGCATCCACACATCACTTCCACAGCTCTTCTCCACCCCATGTGGATTCACTGGTTGACGCAATGCCACACTGTGGCTGATCCCTAATGCCTTTTGTGGGGTCCCTTTTGGGGGTGTTATCTGGTGGAATTTTTTGTTACTAAAGTAAAATCAGATTGCGCTACATGATCTTATGAGTGCAGCCTAACTTTATTGCCATGATTGTAGAGATGTGGATATCTGTGATTAGACTACTGTATTTGAGGGCTGCAGTTCAACAGGTGATCATAAAAATAAAACACAGGAATGAATTGTTCACATACCGTATATACCCGTGTATAAGCCGACCCGCGTATAAGCCGAGGTGCCTAATTTCTCCCCAAAAATGGGGAAAAATTAGGCACCCGCGTATAAGCCGAGGGTCGGCTTATAACTCCCCCCCCCCCCCGCAGGCTTACCTGACCGGCTCCTGGCGGCGGGCCCGGTGGGGGCGGCTTTCCTGCAGCCGCTGGAGGCCGCCCCCAGGCCGCTCCGGGCGGCGGAAAGCGGCACGGGCCCGGCAGCCTCCCAGGTAGGCCCTGCTGGCCGCTCCCAGGCTGCTCCCAGGCGAGCGGGCCGGCGGCGGCGGGGGGGGGGCGGTGGCGAGGCCTGCCTGGGAGCAGGCAGGCCCCGCTGGCCGCTCCCAGGCGAGCGGGCCTGCGGCGGCGGGGGGGGGGGGCGGGGGCGGCGGCGAGGCCTGCCTGGGAGCAGGCAGGCCCCGCTGGCCGCTCCCAGGCGAGCGGGCCGGTGGGGGCGGGGGCGGGGGGGGGCGGCGGCGAGGCCTGCCTGGGAGCAGGCAGGCCCCGCTGGCCGCTCCCAGGCGAGCGGGCCGGCGGCGGGGGGGGGGGGGCGGCGGCGAGGCCTGCCTGCTCCCAGGCAGGCCCCGCTAGCCGCTCCCAGGCCGCAGGAAGGCGAGCGGGGAGGCGGCGGGGGCGGTGGCGAGGCCTGCCTGGGAGCAGGCAGGCCCCGCTGGCCGCTCCCAGGCGAGTGGGCCGGCGGCGGGGGGGGGGCAGCGGAGGCGGCGGGGGGTGTGGGGGGGCGGCCGCGAGGCCTGCCTGCTCCCAGGCAGGCCCCGCTGGTCGCTCCCAGGCCACGGGAAGGCGAGCCGGCCGGCAGCGAAGGATGGCTGCAGTGGTAAGTTTCCCTCTTCCCTCCTCCCCCCTCCCCTACCCCACCGTATTGACCCGCGTATAAGCCGAGTTGGCTTTTTTCAGCCCTTTTTTTGGGCTGAAAAACTCGGCTTATACGCGAGTATATACGGTAACATATTTCCATGCATCTCCAGCTACTGGAATGACTCCCCATTGCTACTTTGTATCTGGAAGCAAAGGCTGGTAATTATCCTTAAACACTGGACAGTGCAAAGTTGTTCAAGTGTGACAGAAATGGATTTGTTCTATGAATTTTTCTCCTGTGTAATGCTGCTTCATCCAAAACTGTCTCTCTCCTCCACGCAAACAATGTATCTGAGACAAAGCAAGTGCTATGTAACTATATATAAAGAGACAAAAGCCACCTGTTCTAATAGTGTAAGGGGTAGGAATTCCTATCTTATCAGAATGCTGGAAGATATTTATTTTTAACATTCTAGACCAAAGACACAATTAAGAAATACAACCGCGCCAAACAGCATCTGACTCGGACTGAAAAAGAAGCCGAGGAGCTTGAGCGACGGGCTCAGGAGATGGCAGTGAAGCTTGTAAAGGCAAATCAGCAACTAAGGTACGCCAGGGCTGTGCTAAATCACATTGTTTGGACATATATAGTGAGGACCTACTAGCTTTTTGCTTGGTCAAGAGGGAGGGGGGCACCCCGTCTCCTGTGCTTGGTGGAATTAAGTGTATGTGGTTTTTTCTTTCGTTTTTGTTTGAGATCAACATTACTACAAGTCAGTGCCCCCTCCTGATCCTTTCTTTCCCCAACCACAGGTTACTTTACGTGATCCATTTTTATTGTGAGTCTTTTAAGGGTGGCATGTTTGTTTTTGCTGTAGTTGCTATAGTATTGGTGCTGCTGCCTTGGTGGTTTTGCTATTCAATGTTTATTGCTTTTGTGTAGTGTTTTTGTTTTTCATTATATGTGCAGTAATTTGCTCTGAGTGCGTGTTTGGGCTACAATAGGGACATGTTCTTACCCACCATTGGACCTCCTAGGATGAGGTGGGATATGAATTGTAAGAAAGGCAGTGAAGGAAAAGATTCTGCCTTGCATGTGTGTGTGTTTTCTGACTGCTTCCTCTGTCTCACCTCTCCTAACCTGCACCTGTGTCCAGAAAGAGAAAGGGGTACAACTGGTGAAGCCAACTGGTGGTAGGCTTAGATTATTAAAAAAAAGGAAAGTCAGAACATCAGCACGGCCCTTCCTTCAAGCAAGCAGCACTTAAAAGGCCTTCATGAATTCCTTTCAGGTTGCTTCAAGCAGATACAAAGGACTTAGAGCACCACAAGATGGAACAAGAAGGTATCTTGAAGGAGATCAACGAAGTCGTGTCAGCAAAGGATTCTGAATTCCAGTCGCTGAGCCAGAAGATCGAAATATTGACTGAAAGGCAAGTTAATTAAGGCAGCTGATGGAAGTCTTGGTGGATGAAAAACAGTTTAGATTGATATGAGCTAATTTGCACAATGCCTGAGCAGACATATCTAAGGACTCACAAATGAATACCTCTGTTACTGCTGAAAGGTTTCTGCATTTGGGGGGCATCCATCAAGATGACTTCTCCCTGACTTCTCCTTATTCATATTTGGTGCTATAAAGAAGCGTTTCTTGTTGCAGAGTAAAGAACTACATACAACCTTCAGCTGGCACCCCATCAGATCTTATTTTGTCTAGCCTCTTCCCTTCCTCTCTTTTTGTGCTGATCTCAGCGGCCACTGGCCATATGTGCGTAGCATCCATGACTGGAAGATCAGGCAGTGCACAAGTTGGGGGACAGCCACAGGAGCATGCAAACTTCCCTTCCTTCCCAGTGGATGAAGATACTACTTAGATCCCCTTTTAGAATATTTTCAAATACATGGGCAGCCCATTCATGGGGGGGAGGGGTGTTTGGATCCACGGCGACCAGGAGCAGCGCAGCCACCCTGCCCCCTCAGAGGCTTCCCGGCTGCTGCGGAGAAAAGAAAAGCCTTTTTTTAACTATAAAAGGGGGAAATGCCCCATAGCAAACAGCGAGGCTGGCCCACCGAAAAAAGTACCCCGCTGTCGTTCCTGGGGCAAAAGGGGCTAAAACTGACGAAGAAGAAGAGTTGGTTTTTATATGCCAACTTTCTCTACCACTTAAGGAAGAATCAAACCGGCTTACAAACACCTTCCCTTCCCCACAACAGACACTCTGTGAGATAGGTGGGGCTGAGAGAACTCTTAATAGAACTGTGACTAGCCCAAGGTCACCCAGCTGGCTTCATGTTTAGGAGTGGGGAAACTAACCCGGTTCTCCAGATCAAAGTCCACTTCTCCAAACCATTGCTCTTAACCACTACACCACACTGGCTCTGCCCCTTGGATTGCCCTGGGAAGGCCTCCTCGATGCCGGCTCAGCCTTCCTCTTCCAAGATTTAGGTCCCAGCACAGCGGTGGAGGCCCACACCCCATCGGGCGCCCAGGCACCGGTGGGTGTTCCACCCGGGACGGCATAAGTGCCTGTTATCCTAGGTTAAATGGGCACTTACACCAGTGCGGGGTCACACCAGCATCTATGGGGCTTTGCCCCACCTCAGGAATGCACTCTAAGAATCCTTACAATAGCCCCACAAGACAAGAAGAAGAAGAGTTGGTTTTTATATGCCGACTTTCTCTACCACGTAAGACAGAATCAAGCCGGCTTACAATCACCTTCCCCTCCCCGCAACAGACACCCTGTGAGGTAGGTGAGGCTGAGAGAGCATGACTTGCTCAAGGTCACCCAGCTGGCTTCGTGTGTAAAGGTAAAGGTCCCCTGTGCAAGCACCGGGTCATTCCTGACCCATGGGGAGACGTCACATCCCGACGTTTTCTAGGCAGACTTTGTTTGCGGGGTGGTTTGCCAGTGCCTTCCCCAGTCATCTTCCCTTAACCCCCAGCAAGCTGGGTACTCATTTGACTGACCTCGGAAGGATGGAAGGCTGAGTCAACCTTGAGCCGGCTACCTGAAACCGACTTCCGTCGGGATTGAATTCAGGTCGTGAGCAGAGCTTTTGACTGCAGTACTGCAGCTTAACACTCTGCGCCACTGGGCTCCTGGCTTCGTGTGTAGGAGTGAGGAAACCAACCCAGTTCACCAGATTAGCCTCCGCGGCTCATGTGGAGGAGTGGGGAATCAAATCTGGTTCTCCAGATCAGACTCCGCCGCTCCAAACCACTGCTCTTAACCACTACACCATGCTGGCTCTGAGATATAGTGTTATCCCCATATCTCAGAGAACAGTCTGTGGCAGAAACAGTAACGGACTGGCCACACCCCCCTACAGAGTTCATGGCTGAATCCACCTTCGTATTGGCAACTACCAGTTCAGATTCTAATCCGCTGTACTGGTGAGGCAGCTAAGGGTATGTTACTGGCTCACTCAGCTATTTAGTTGAGCTGCACAGGATTACAGTGTCGCGTGCACCTTCTCAGAAATTATTTTAATCCTACTGCGCTTTTCTAGTCTTCAGAAGCTGCAGGCAGATATACAAGTTGCAGAAGGCAATGAAGACCATCATCTTCAGATACTTAAAGAAGCAGAAAAGATTCTACAGAGCAAGAAAAGTGAGCTGGAGAGGTTGAAGGATGAGGTAAGCACAGTTTGTTTCGAGGAATGTCTGACTCAGCTTCATCCTTCCCTGAAACGCAGATCCCGATGTTGTAGTTGATGCTGACTTTGAACTGGAAATTGCCGGTTCAGACTCATCGCTCCCTTCACTGTCCATCATTCCAGTCATCCCGGGGGCCAAGCAGCAAGGGGCTGCCCCGGCGTGTAAGGGCCACGGTGGATACAGTTGGCTTTCTCTCTCTTTTCTTTTGCCCAATGTTTGCAGACTTCAGCTCAACATCAAGAGCTGCTGATCTTGGACAGACTGCTTGGCCAAAAAAAGGAAGAGCTGCACCTCCTCCAAGAAAGCAGTGCCCAGAAAAACACTGACCTCACAGAAGCTCTCAGGGACGGCGAGGCCGACGTGGCTGAAAAGCGGTGGCAAATAAAGGTTTTCCAAACATTTGTGGTTGTTCGTGTTGTGTGTGTGCTCGCGCACCTAATGTTTTGACGTGCTTACTTATGAAGCATTTGGAGTGCATTGATAAGGATTCAGGGGTTACAATTTAAATTATCTCATAGCCTTAATGCCAGGAGTTTGTCCATAAAGTCCTAATTGATGCTGTCCCAACTTAAATGGGAATTGGGAGCAGGGGAAGTGAACAGTGAGAGGACGGAAAATCAACAGTTTAAAAATATATGTAATTAATTATTTGTGTACAGACAGTAATGCTACTTTACGCATGGCAATGCTGGTTCTTTTGTCCAGGAAGTGAAATCTCTCTTAGAAGAGCTGAGCGTTCAGAAAGGAGAACTCACTGCCCAGCTCAGTGAGAAAAGAACCCAGCTGTCCCTTGTCACGCAGAATGTCCGAAAAGAGGAAGAGAAGCTGCAGGATATCCTGGGACTGATAACAAAGCACAAGACAGGTTTGGCTGTGAAAAAAATATTGTTTTTGTTTGAGCTTCACAATATACCCTCACTGGCCACAAAAATAGATGATAAATTATGTAATTGCAGTAATGAGTAACAACCAAGGGGATTTTGAGGGAGGGGACTGTTAGTCTTCCACGACCAAAATAACTTCAAAACTAATGGACTTATTGTAGCATAAGCCAGAGCCTTCTTTGCCTATCAGATGAGATGTTAGAACCATCTTTTTGTAATAATATTGATCTTGAGAAGGGATAGATTGTAACCTGGAAATGAAAATAAACATTGTTTAAATGTGCTTTGATTACTGTGAGTGCGTGTGCATGAGAGAAAGGGAGGAGAAGCTTTCCATTGGAATATACATAGTATTTACTCAAACGCGCAAGACTAGGTTTCTTCACAGATGTGCCATCCAAAAAAAACACAAAAAGGGGGTTGTCTTACATTCACCCTCAAGCTAGTTATGTACACTAATAATAGTTTTTAAAATTGTGCATAACATTTTTCAGGGGGTCCTCTTACTTTCAAGATCGTCTTCCTTTTGAGTAAATATGGGTAAATGGAGTCAATCATTGTGTTGATATCTGTAGAGGGTGGGGAGACGGACCTGGTGGGCAACAATATTGTTATCATATGCTTATCATTATTTAACCATCTGTTGTTATGACTTCTTTGTTTATTTAGCTACGATATTTATATACTGCCTGTCAGTAGTTGTAACAGCGAAGCAGTTCTCAAAAAACACTAAACATAACAGTAGGATATAATATCTAAAAGCCACAATTCACTTAATAGTAGCAGTTAAAGCTTAACAATAAACACAGTCTCCCACCCCCAGTCTTTTATTCCTAACTGCCATAGACAGATTCCTGGGACCAGTTTTGCGTGAGAATGCATGGAGTCTCAGAGAAGGTTGTGATCACATCCTGGGTGACACGTGCGCTCGTGATTCGGGCATTGTTAACCAGAGAGGGTCATATCTGCCAGCTTTCCCACTGGTGTATATGGAAGGAAGGTGTCCCTTTGACTCCTGAAAAGGCTGTTCTAGGGATCATGACAAAAAGCCGGGGGAGGAAAGGAATCAGGTGAGATTTCCCCTCTTCCCTCTTGCACCTGGGGAAAAAGCAGTAGAATCCAACCGAGAGATTCCATTTGATTGAGCAGGGGAATGGAGTATTCTATAGCAATTTCTTCTCTAGCATTCTTTAGCTAGTTGCGCACAGCTAAGGTTTTGGTAGGAGAATCAATCCCACCCTCCAGCCCCACCCCTGACTGGTGCTGGGAGACCTAGGCAGGATCTTTCTCACTGCTAGGCTCTAGTGAATGCAGATTAGCCTGACACAAGCATTGCAGTTAAGGATGTAAATCTGAATACAAAGTAATATCCCTAAAGTTGTCTTAGTCCAGAATGGGAAAGTGGCAAATAAAGCTACTTCATGTGGAGTTAGACCATTGTCTAATGTTACCGGAATAACTTCCGTGCGCTTTGGCAGGGATTCTTTCCCAGCCTTGCTATAAATGTTATCATCATGCTTGGAACTTAATGAGTCTTTGCTTGTGCTTACCCATTTTTAGAACTGAAGCACATTCTGGAAATGTTGCAACTTGAAAATGGAGAACTGGAGGGTGTAAAGCTCCAGCATGGTCAAAAAATTAACGAACTGGAAAAGATGCAAGTTGCCGTCCTGGAGGTAAGCACTGAAGCCAGGGCCGCTTTACAGTTCAAAGGCAACCTGGCGTGTCTTGTCCTGGGAGACTGGGCGTATCTGCCTCTTGCTGTGGGTGGCGTCAGTTGCGACAAAAGCTTCCAAATCTATGTAATTTCAGCAAGGTGTGCCATCTAATAACACCAGTTGCTGTAGTCACTAGTTTGCTGTAGTAGGTACCTGTCACATTTGTAGAACTGCATTCCTTACCATATTGCATTTAGAAGACGTTTTAAGGGTATACCTGAAAATGTGGTTGGGATATACCTAAGTATCATACAAGTTCAGTTGTTGGAGAACCATGACTGGCTGAAACTGTCTGAGTCGCAGTGGAAAATTCAGCTTTGCCTCTATGCGGTGTGTGAAATGGCCTTGAAATGGCAATGAATGTGCTATCTGGAAGGCAGGTACTGTTTTTCTCAATTACAAAATGGCTGCTTAGAAAGTGCAATGGTTCTTGGAGGGAAATGTGTGGTGCTGTATTTATTTTTTAAAATCCTTTTAAAATTCAAAAAACCCTGGACTGTATTCAAAAGCCTCAGGAAGGGCCGTTCATCAATACCTCTACATGCTGCCAGTGGGAGATACAGTGCAGGCTTATGGCCATTGTCAAAGGGGCACACCATTCAGTAAAAGAGGCCAAAGTGTACAGCTGTCATAACTGGGCAGGTGGCAAGCCTGTCAAATGGAAACATTACAGAAATAAAATGGAAACATTACAGAAATAAAATGAAAACATTACAGAAGCAAAACCCGGGACCTCGTTTCCTTTGTGTTTCATGCCAGGAGAAACTGGAGCTGGAGACTCTGCAGCGAGCATCCCAGCAGCAGCGAGGGGAAGCCGAACACCAGCGGCAGCTGCTCAAGAGGGCCCAGCGAGAAGCCGAGCAGCTGAACTCTCAGCGCCACGCTCTGCAGAGCAGCATCAAGGCACTGAGCAGCGAGAGACAGCAGCTAGAAGACGACTGTCAGGGTGTGCAGCAGAAGTTGTCACAAACAAAAAGGTGAGGAAGGTCAGTTACGGAGAGAGGTTTCTCTTGCTGCACGAGAGTCCACCGCAGTGCTGTGGAGAGACCCTCTTTTGGAGAGCCCTGTTTTGAGTTTTGGAGCTGCCTTTTATAAGAAGGAAACTCTTTGGGGTTTTGTGGGGCCATTATAGTCCATTTAAAATAAGAGTACATTTTACTCTTCTCTGGTTAGACGTAGAGTATTGTGTTCAGTTTGGGGCACCTCAATTTAAGAAGGATGTATACAAGCTGGAACATGTCCAGAGGAGGGCAACAAAGATGGTGAGGGATCTGGAGACCAAGTCCTATGAACATAAGAACATAAGAAAGGTCCTGCTGGATCAGACCAAGGCCCATCAAGTCCAGCAGTCTGTTCACACAGTAGCCAACCAGGTGCCTCCAGGAAGCCACTAACAAGACGAGTTCAGCAGCACCATCCTGCCTGTGTTCCACCGCACCCAAAATAATAGGCATGCTCCTCTGATACTAGAGAGAATAGGTATGCAGCATGACTAGTATCCATTCTAACTAACACCCATGAATACCCCTCTCTTCCATGAATATGTCCACTCCCCTCTTAAAGCCCTCCAAGCTGGCAGCCATCACCACATCCTGGGGCAGGGAGTTCCACAATTTAACTATGCATTGTGTGAAAAAATACTTCCTTTTATCTGTTTTGAATCTCTCACCCTCCAGCTTTAGCAGATGACCCCGTGTTCTAGTATTACGGGAAAGGGAGAAAAACTTCTCCCTGTCCACTCTCTCCAAACCATGCATAATTTTATAGACCTCTATCATGTCTCCCC
The DNA here is from genome assembly GCF_029931775.1 of Euleptes europaea. Taxonomy (NCBI): domain Eukaryota; kingdom Metazoa; phylum Chordata; class Lepidosauria; order Squamata; family Sphaerodactylidae; genus Euleptes; species Euleptes europaea. The sequence goes on along the minus strand of NC_079325.1, from coordinate 42,210,943 downwards.
TCAGCCGCCTTCTTTCCAAGCTAAACAGCCCTAAGCGTCTTAACCGAATGGAAACATTACAGAGTGCAAGACATGAAGAAAGGTTGAAGGAGCTGGGTATGTTTAGCCTGAAGAGAAGACTGAGAGGGGATATGATAAACCTCTTCAAGTACTTGAAGGGCTGTCATATAGAAGATGGTGCCAAGTTGTTTTCTGTTGCCCCAGAAGGTCGGACCAGAACAACGGGTTGAAATTAAATCAAAAGAGTTTCCATCTAGACATTAAAAAGAATTTTCTAACAGAGCGGTTCCTCAGAACAGGCTTCCTCGGGAGGTGGTGAGCTGTCCTTCCCTGGAGGTTTTTAAGCAGAGGGTAGATGGCCATCTGTCAGCAATGCTGATTCTGTGATCTTAGGCAGATCATGAGAGGGAGGGCACCTTGGCCATCTTCTGGGCATGGAGTAGGGGTCACTGGGAGTGTGTGTGGGAGGTAGTTGTGAATTTCCTGCATTGTGCAGGGGGTTGGACTAGATGACCCTGGTGGTCCCTTCCAACTCTGATTCTATGAATTATCAGTCATCAAATTGCTGTATACCATCACGGAGTCTTCTGATGCCTGAAGGTTGTTGCAAGGAGCCCAAGAGCATATCGTGTAGCGATTAGCACAATCTGCAGTAATCTGTTTAATTTCTCCTTGGGTGTGGGGTGTGTATTACATCTTTTGGGGGTTTTTTGTATGCACTGCTGCAAACAGAGAAAAGGAGTGAGACACTTCATACAAATGTCAGACAATTCTGCTTGTGTGTCTTGCACATATAGCAGGAAGGTGAACAATCCAGTAAGTTAGTAATACTTTGCCAGCTCTGAAGGAACACCTCTGAGGCACTCAAGTAGGGCTGAGCTCAAGCAAGGTTTCCCTTGGTGGCAGTGGGCAGTTGTGGCCCTAAGCAGCAGATAGAATACCAGAGTTGGCTGTCCCCTGCTTTAGTGCATTTTGATATGATATGATATAGTGCATGCCTATTCTCTCCAGGATCAGAGGAGCATGCCTGTTATATTAGGCTCTTGTGGAATACAGGCAGGGTAATGCTGCTGCAGTCGTCTTTGTTTGTGGGCTGGACTTGATGGACTTTGGTCTGATCCAGCATGGCCTTTCTTATGTTCTTACTTTTTACAGCTTATCACTGCAGCTCCCAGAAGGATTTTTTCATCATTAGATTACGAAGTCTTGCCTAACAACTGGAATGATCAGTGTGCTTTAAGCTCTAATTATTGTTTTGTTTTGTTTTTTAATTGATCTTGGCAAACGAAGGACAATTCAAAACAAATGTATGTGTGTTCTGTTTCACAGATCTTTAGCTGCTACTGAAGACAGCAGTAAAGCAGCCCTCGCCAGCATAGAGAATATGGACTCAGAGATCCAAAAAGTGCAGCTAGAAATTAACCAGCTACAAAACCAGAAAAAATCCCTAAATGAAGACATTGCGGACCTGCAGAAACATTTTCATGGTACCAAGTAGCTTTCCAAATACCTGCGTAGTCTTTTTGGGTTTTTTGTCTGTTTGCTTAGGCCTACAGCCTACGGCAAATATAATACCTAGTCTATGTGTGTGTGTGTAAAGTGCCGTCAAGTCGCAGCCGACTTATGGAGACCCCTTTTGGGGGTTTTCATGGCAAGAGACTCAACTGGTGGTTTGCCAGTGCCTTCCTCTGCACAGCAACCCTGGTGTTCCTCGGTGGTCTCCCATCCAAATACTAACCAGGGCTGACCCTGCTTAGCTTCTGAGATCTGACTAGATCAGGCTAGCCTGGGCCATCCAGGTCAGGGTGTCTACGAGGGTAGTCTTTTTAAACTAAGTTCATATTAGTATGTTCACACTCTTCTTGATAGTCTTGTAACCAGCTGTGAAATGTGTTTTCTTCAGAAAAAAAGGAGGAACTGAATACACTGAAGAATGAACTGAATGATTCCAGACAGCACTTTCAGCAATTAGAACAAGTAAGGTTTGTTTATCTGTTCTGTATTTTAGATATCATTGACAGGAAATCGAAAGACTTCACTGAAACAACTGAAGCCTCTAGGAAAGATGGAGTTATTGCCTGTCTAAAATCCATCCTGATCCCATTCGGAAATGCTTGTGCGTAAATCCCACTGGGATCGAGCAGCATATTTTTTGCTAAAGGGCGTGTAGAAACTGTGACCGGGTTCTTCTGCCCGTCTAACACCCCAGGCCACTTCAGGTGTCCCCAGCATTCATAGGAGGTCAGATGCTTGATCGCCCCTCTCCCCAGTTTTGCTCCAATATTGGTCTTTTATAAAATGGGGGGGGGGACCATTCTTCTAAAAAGAAAGCTGTAAAACTGCACTAGGGTTGGAGGGAGGGAAGGAGTTCTTGATGTCAGAGCTGCTTGGCCAGTGACAACCTCCACAGGCAAATCTTCCTCACTCAGGTCCCACCATTTCAGCTGAGAACCTGCACAGCTGGTACTGTTGAGCACTAAAAAAAACCCTCTCCTCTAAAAAGAATATGTATGCCTGCTTTCAAGAGAAAACCACTTCTTTCAATACGCCATTTATAGACAGCAATGAGGCATCTCTCCAAAAGGTGCTTAACAGAGCAGTTCCATTTGTTTACCATAGCACTCCAAATAATCTTGCCTGCCATGTTTCGAGTATTAAATGCTCTTCTTCAAAGGCAAGATATGGGTTCTTTTTTATTTAGACGGGTCATTTCTTTCCCTTTCCCTCTTAAAACAAGAAGAAACTCCTAATCTAGCGAATAAAAAGTTTGTCCCGATGAAGAATATGTAATATTTGAAATGTGCCCGTTAGCATCACTTTAGGCATTTCAGTCAGCAAGTAGAACTGCATTATGGTTTAGAAAAGAAGTTTCTTCTACCTAAGTAACTCTGTATACTTTGCTCTGAAATGGGCAGGAGGTGAAAAACACTGCAAAGCAGAAAGAGGAAGCACTTCGAGAACAAGCAGCCCTGGAGGAAAATATCAGGGAATATTCAAGGAAGTGCAAGGAATGCCAAGAAGCACAAGGGGAAAGAGAGAACCGGCTGCGTAAGCTTTGCAAGGAAATTGAAGAGCAAGAGCTGGAACGGGCCCAACAAGAAGCGGTACAATAGCATCATCCACTCTGCTGTTGTAAAGGTGTCCATATTTTGAAAGAACCACCAAAGGACAGAACAGAGGGCCGAGAGGCCACCTTAATCTTCCATCAGATCACTGTTCTGCTCCTGGTCTTGTCTGACAGCAAGTCTCAACGCTCCAGTATTTCTTGGGCAAATGTCTTTTTCAGTCCTGAGATAGATAAGGTTGATGTTGGTAACTTAACCCTGTAGAATCTCTGCCCTTCCATTGAATTTTCACCCTGTTAAATGTTTTGTTGCCTTAAACTCTGTTTCTTTAAATACCTGCTATTAGTGCCCCTTTTGAGATAGCTTGTATGGCAGTTTGACAATTTGAAAATCACCCTTTCTTGCCACATTCACGAGCACTACCGGTGTGAGGGAAAGTTCTTTCCTATCTCCCTTGAATGGGAGGCAAAGTTACCCACACCATCTCCCTGTACAAGGGCTTTCTTCACCTACTAGACAAACCCACTAGACAAACCCACTCCACATCTGTCTCCAGGTATGGCACACTCTAGTGAAGGAGGAGAATACCAAGGTCTTGGGGAACCCCAAGTTAGCTCCAACTATTGAAATCAAGATTCTCTGTATAAATGTATCAAGCTCTAGCATGAGACAAAACAATCTTTTAGGCCTGAATCCTTTGTAATATATAGAAACAAATCCTGCCACCCATTCAGTTGGCCTTCCTCAACCAAAAATAACTCTTGACCTGTTGTCTTGAGCTAGATCCTTCAGAACCTCAGGGAAGATACATGGCATGAAGAAAATAAACTGGAAGAGTGCACAGCTAAACTGAAGGATCAGAAGCAGCTATTGGAACAAGAGCTGGCAGACCACCAGTACCAGCTGCAGCAAGCAGTGGCCAAGGTCCAGGAGGCAGAGGAACGGGTCCAGAAGCTTCAAGAGGAAGAGTCCTGGTGCGCAGCCCTTGAAGAAACTGTCAGAAAAACCCGTAGGTTATTTTGAAGGCTGCAGCTGTTGATCTGTTTTTAGGCATTTTTGCTAAGATCTGTTCAGGGTAGTCAATTCCATTTTTAGAATGCCATTCTCTAACTAGCTAACTAAACTCATCGTCGTATTCTGTGGGAATCCCAGCTCCAAATCTATGCTGAGCTGGGCATCCCAGCAGGTGGCCTTAATTTCTCTCACTGGGCTGTTGAAGCCAAATTGCTCCTATGAGCTTCTTGGGCAGAATGCAGACATAGGCAATACGCAAATCCTTTTTAAGATTGTAGTTTTATACTATGTTCTGGCAAAAGCTGTAAATAATAAATAAACATAGGCAATACACTGAAATTGGGCATATATCTGTGACTTTGCTAATGATGAAGGCTGTTTAAATCTTGTGGTTCCAGGACATCAGCTTTCTGAAAAAGAACTGATGCTGCAAGAAAAGGTGGCTGAGGTTTTATGCCTCCAAAGGGAGCTGGATCTCTCAAAGGCCGAGCAGGTCGTGCTCCAAGGTCAGATCCAAGCAGAGAGGAGAAAAGCTGACAAGCAGATAGCAGGCCTGAGGGAAGCCATCAAGACACAACGGGCCCAGCTTGAGAAAGCTCTTCAGGTACGTTGCTGTGTATTTCCTGATGGAAAGAGCGCTCTGCCCCAAATGCATTCAAGAGGGGGCAGTTGAATCATGGTGGAATTCATACTTCCAGGCTGTGAGTTTATATTTGGTCCGTTTGATCCTGGAGTTTTATATTCATAAAATGTCTTGCCACCTGTGACTCGTGATGACAAGAGGTTTTGTAACACAGTTCACTAGGCGATAACGATCATGGGGTGGGGGCCCTGAGGATGAGGGGTGCCGGTCTATCAGACATTCCATAGCGAGTTAAATCATAAGACTCATAAAGTTGGAAGGGGCCACACAGGCCATCTAGTCCAACCCCCAGCTTAATGCAGGATCAGCCTAGAGCATCACTGACAAGTGCTTGTCCCGTCTCCAGTCTGCTTAAAGACTGCTAGTGAGGGGGAGTGGATCTCAGTCTTTTAACTCAGGAGTCCCTTGGTCGCAACTCCATCTCCAAAGCCACTACCCTAGCTCCCCACCACATGCACAAGGGCTGACCTCATTTGCCTTGGGCTGAACTATATCCGAGCATTACCTGAAGAGTAATTACGATGTTGGGTCTAATTGTTTCAGAGGTGCATTGTTTGTTCATCAAAACAAAAGGCAAAGCGGTTCATGTTTTTCCCACTCCCCCCGTCTCGATTTTAGGAGCAAAAACACGAGAACAGCTGTTTGCAGAAAGACGTTGCCTCCATCGAGCAAGTGGCGCAGGACAACCACCAGCGCGCAAAACGGCTGATGAGTGACCTTGGCCAGATCCAGGAGGAGTACGTGCAGCTCAAGTCACAGGTAGCAACCTGGAGCTGCAGGATGGGGTACAAAACAGGGTAGCCTCCCCCTCCCCAGATCCTTTCCAGTGTTTGTGCTTAGGTACATTCCTTAGCATTTCAGCCATCTGGCACATTGATCCTAAACTTCCAGGAAAAGCCACAGTGCAGTGTGTGTGTTTTTCCCCTCCTCTTCCTCCCCCCACACTGATCCCAAGAGACGTTCTCCACTGCTCCCAGTCCAGCCTACCAGAGGCAGCCCGAGCGTCTTGACTGGATCTTAGTTGTGCAGATTAGCTGTGGGTGCATCTTGCCTGAAATGCCTCTCTTGCATCCATGTGATGTTGCTTAGATGAAAACCCAAGAGGAGCTGGAGAAACAGCAAAAAGAGCTCAAGGGGGCAGTGAAGACGTTGAAACAGGAAGTGAAGGACAAAATGAGGAACGGTTTGAAGGACCTGAGCCAGTCCCCTTCAGAGGCGTTAGAGGATCTGGAGGCAACCTTTGATGCACAGGGGAGACTGCAGAGTGAATTAGAATGTCTGAAGGAAAACTATCCATTTGGAGCTAACGAGACAAGAGTGCTATGCTTTGACGAAAGACTGGACATGTCCAAAGTCCACATCATGGTAAATAAAACCCTACTGAAATCAATGCAAAAACCAGTGCTGCCTTAGACAGTAATGCTGTGTGCAAATGCAACCGGCAAGAGTCACTCTTCCTGTATTAGTGCATCTTATTAGTGTCTGACGCACAACCTTGATCATACAGGAAGGCTTCCTGACACTGAGTGCAAGGAAATCTAACCCCAACTCCCATTAGCACCTCTATGATTATGCTGCTCAGGGTTCTAGTTTTTAATCTGAAATCTTGAGGTCTGGGATTTTGCATTTTAAAAAAATGTGAGCCACGGGGATATGCTGGAAGTTACAAAGCAGGATTTTGTTCTAGAGTTGAGTAGTTAAAGAATATTCACAGCTCTGCTGATATTTTATACTCATTTCTACGCTGACTGATACCACCTGGAGATCCATCTCAGTCTGTTGTCAGCCAATCCTCTCTGCATTTACTGTAACTGAGGGGGGCGGGGGAAAGGAGACATGTAAAGTGCTTCTACCAACAAGCTGCACCACAGTCTGTTTTTGTTTTCCCTAAAGGATGAACAGGGGCGAGGAAAAGCACGCCGGGAACAACTGCAGCACCACGAAGATCGGCTGAAGGTACTAACAGAATGTCTTACCAGCCTAGCCAAGCTGCTGTCAGGATGGAAGAACATTCTGAGGCCACAGGGTTCATGTCCACCTGATAGTACAGATCAGTGAGATCCAGGGGCATTCCCTTTTAGGGAGGTTATCGGTGGGGGAAGAGGGTCCATCACATCAAACTATGAAATTGGGAGTTGTCCCCAAGGTGACTTTCAAGCTCAACGCTTACAGTCTGGTGCATAATTCAGCTAAAACTCCATGCTTTAATTTTTAAAGGCATGCTTCTAGGCTAAATGTTGCACATGACCCCAAACCTTGAGACAGGGAAGAGGATTTGCTTGCTGGACCCCTGTCCCAATAGCCCACATCTTTGGGCCTTTTCCATTCCTCTGGTCCTTGGAAATTCCCTGAATATTAGGAACAAATGGCCTTGTGCGAAGTAAGCATGTCTATGAAATGTGTTTCGTCGTTCCTCGTCTCAGAAAATCTGAGGCTCTGCAAACAGCCTCAGCTATCGACCAAAAGTCTTCTAATAAATTCAGATGTGACTATTGACCCGCTGTTTTTCTTAAGGCTCAGCTTTGGCAGTGCATGTCTAAGCAAGTGGCGGTGTTAATTAAAGGAAAGCAACAGGCAGAGGGCACTCTCCATAGTCTGAAGAGGCAAGTGAATGCACTGGATGAGCTGGTTGGCAGCAGTTCGACAGACTCTCTTTTTCCGTCCTTGAACTCCTCGGGATTAACAGCCTCACTTCATGAAGATCTGAACCTCCCAAGGAATCAGGTATGCTTTCAGTAGTTTTTTGCTTGCCTGCACTCAAGAGTCTGCCATCAATCCTCCTGGGCATAATTTTTTGCTGAAGTATAAAACAGATTCTCAGAGCACTGAATGATACAAGTGTTGGTTCTTCTCAAGCATATTTTACTAACATCTCCATTTTGCATTTAACCTGAAGTTATTTGACCTTAGCCATAGACGCTTCCCCGCCCCTCCAAGGTTGCTTTATGTAAAATATTTATATACTTGCCTGTCTCCCGGGACCCGAGGCAGGTCACACCTTTGGCTCACACGAGGATTGTGTGTGTGCATCTCATTTTTAACCTTCCCAACTGCAGGAGAGTAAGTTTTTAAACTCTGATTTTCTGCTTCCCAGAAAAAGAGAAAGGGTTATGTAAATTGGAGCAGGCTTTAGTCTAAATGGGTGGAGTCACCAGCATGGTGGTCCTTCCCTGGGGGGACAGGGCAAGTCCACTGGCCAGGGAGATCCGGTGCTCACTGACAAGGATCCTGCAAAGGATGCAGTATGTTCTGCTATACAAGTTCTCCCTGCCCAGGCATCACCCACCCTAGTGATGGCTGTAGGATTCAGTACTTCCTGAATAATGAGATCTGAACCAAGCCAGATCAGGGAGGTAGCCGCAGCACTTGAGAAGGGTACACAGGCTCGAGACTTTGAATGTGTATAGAGGAGCCCTGTATTTAGGAAACATGCATCCTTTTGTGTTCCAGGGCTCACAGACTTTGCATCCGCAAAGTTGCAGTTTGCTTGAGGGTCTGACATTTGTAGTGCTGAACCCCCGTTTTACACAGTATTGCACTTAGGGAGACTTCAGCTGATGAGGTCCCTTTTCTGCAGTTATTTTCACTCTTTCTAGCACATCTTCCTAAAGAGAGAGGGCAAAAAGCATCTTTGAATCCCTCAGAATAAGAGATTGTATGTACCAAGTCTGTTTCTAGGGAGATCTTAATAATTTGGTTGGTGGCTGTTTCAAAAATCAGGAGCATGAGCTCAGTCTCAGCATGAAAAAGGGTGGGGATAGGGAAGCACTGTCTGAGTGATACATTTATTCACAATAGCAGTGCTCTGGCTTATTCATTTTGTCCTCAAGGATTTGGAATACCTTTTAAAAAAACTTATTAAATCGCAGCCTGCTTCTCTAACCAATAAAATAAAAACTGTGTAAGGAATTCTATCACCTTAGCCCTGAAAGATAAGTTACTTTTGACTTAAGCAGCTTCTTCTCTAGTCCACTAGATCCTTTTCTACGCCTCCAACTTCTGTTTCTGCGCAATCTCCGAACAGGCGTCAGTACACGGCTTAATCTCAGCAAAGCAGGTAGGTGCATATGTATTGGCAGTGTAGGTTTCCTTTGGTCAAGAGACAAGAACTTGAAAAGCCCTCATTTAAACAGCTCCACCCACTGGTAGCTGGAAGAAGAGGCCACACTAAGTCCGTGTCTGTGCGCACGAGTAAAGTGCCTTCAAGTCTCAGCTGACTTACGGTGACCCCTTTTTGGGGTTTTCATGGTGGTCTCCCATCCAAATACTAACCAGGGCTGACCCTGCTTAGCTTCTGAGATCTGACGAGATCAGGCTAGCCTGGGCCATCCAGACCCTACCTTTAACATAAAGGCCACAATCCCACAGTAAAACTCAAGTTAATGGCCTATGGGCACTAGTGAATTAAGCTTTTCAGTCCCTGTATGTACAGTAGCAGCTATCTAGCCAAAGATAGGCTTAAAGATGGACACTTGAACAACTCAGTTCTTCCTGTCGTAAGCAAGCCCCAACAGTCTTTTAGTGCAATGGGAGCCTCCTTTTCTTTCAAATTGATAAAGTATACTTACCTATGAAATATTTACCCATTATGTGGAATCTCTTTAGACCTTGTTTCAAAAAAAGAAGGGCTCTGGATTTTTGTTTACTGTAACTCACTCTATGTAGTGCTGCCCTTGAGGTTGTGCGGAAACTACAACTGGTCCAGAATGTGGTGGCACAGTTCCTTACAGGGACCCCATAGAGAGCGCATATACAACCAGTGCTCCACCAGCTGCACTGGCTCTGAGTTGAGTACTGGATCATGTTCAAGGTTTCGGTACCTACCTTTAAAGCCCTAAATGGTCTGGGACCATCATATCCGTGGGGCCGCCTCTCCCAATATATCCCCCAAGAGCCAAGGATATGAATAATGAAAAGCATTTGCACGGGGAGCAAAGAAATCGGATACAATTGATCTATTACTTGCCACTAATTTTGCTGTGAAGTTGGAAGAGTTTGTGGCAATGTGTGATTTTTTTTTAATTGCAGGAAAGCAGTGATGTACTGGCTGGTGCCTAAGATATGGGCGCAAAATAACTGAAGACTGCCACCTCATTTGCTTGCATGGACATTCCTTTGGGACATCTTTCACATACCATTTTCCTTATGCATACTCCATTGAGGATGTAATTGTGGATTTTTTTTTCAATTCCTGATATTTGAGTGGGAAGTTTGAAGGACTCTACTGAAGCACTTGAAAACATTACAGCCTTAGTTGTACCTTTTTCAGTTGAGTAAAAGTTCAGGATTTTATATTTTTACAACTGTTTGGAAAAATATTTGGATAACATATTTTCTTAATAAAAAATTGCCAAACAAGAAGCTCCAAGCTTGGTCATTCTTCTACATGGTCTGCAGGACTATGCAAATTTGCCTTCTAGAAACTTAAGATACAGCTTATCAATTCTGTATTAAACCTGAAGACAAAATCAAGTAGGTTAGTAACATGGATGGTGTTCTGAAAGACCGAAATAGCCATGGATGGATAAATACCAATTAGCGCTTTTGACATCTGGCCAACTTGTGTAGGTAGAGAGCTCCTGTAGCTCAAGCCATAATCCAGCAGCTGTTTATTCGGCAGAATATTGCCTGTCCAAGAAAGCAATCTGCAAATTGAAAGTGAAAGAAACCCTGGTTTGTCATTACCAAAGAGCAGAACTGCTCACCAACTTTTTTTTTTGCTTTTGTACACACTTGCTGTCAAGTTCCAGAAGGGAGTCTTGTAAACATAATCCCAATCAAAGCTGAAGTCTAGTAGGTACTTCAGTGACAACCTCAAAATGACAGCTCACACCCACTTCAGCAGAAGTCTTCAAAGAATGACTACTGTCACTTATCTAGATACAGGTACTTTATTTACAAATATTTAGATAATAGCATTGTTACATTAAATGAGTACAGCAGCCCAAATAAGTCCTGTCACAGAAACAAAGACCTACTGTAAGTTTCGTCTGGGGAAATGTAAGGGGGGGTATTGCATCACCAACAAGCTGCAGGAAGTGATTGCCTTTGCCCAAACTTAGTTGTATCAACAGGTCATGGTCCCTGGGCAAAAATCCCCCACCTGGTGTAATTCATTTTAGCAAAAAAATGTTATACTCATCTATTTTAAGAAACTTGGGAGGGGGCAAGAACGTAACCAGATTAAAAAAAAAAACCGGAAAAACATCAAGGGACAGTGCACAAGTTACCCAAACACTAATCATTTGCACATTCCAGTTTTGGCTTTTATTTAACATTGACTGTACAATATGCTGGTTATCACCCTTTGTTTACATATTGGAACACAGCCTTGCTTAGTGTCTTACAGGGATTTCTAAACTGTTGTATTTGAAACATTGCAGTCAAAATGTTCAAACATGCTCATCTCGCCTCAGTCATGCTCAACTACCCATTGATCTTCCTCTTTATAAAAATAAAGGCCATGTTGCCAGGGAGAGTACAGTACAGAGTAAAGATTGTTTACATGACATGGCTCCAACCACAGTAGAAAGTCAGGTCTGCATATAAACAAAGGGTTCGCGCTAGTTCTTTCAGAAAAGATCCTTGCAACCACAGCAGGAAGGAAGAATTTAGCAGGAGCACGTGAAGCCTGTTCAACTGTAGTGTCAAATGCCACCATGTCGTTCAAAATCTAAAGAGCAAAAGACTCATGACAGTCCAGGTGAGAACAACCCTTTCATAAAAAGCATAAAAATGTGCAATAGAGCCCAGCCTTCCTATACAATAAGGCAGGAAATTAAGCTGGATTGATGCAGAGTTCTTACCAAAAGAAGAGAATGGAAAGGAAAAAACACACCATCAACTGCACAAGACCAGGAGTATCAGCAAACAACAATAGGTGGCCACGGTGCAGAAGAGGGCCAGATTACTACATTGGGGTGGATATGCCTCTGGCACCATGGCAGGGACCCAGCTTCCCAACGGCAGCCTCCAAAACACCAATGCCACAGAATTAAGCCTACAATAAGTGGATTGCGGTTTTACTAAGCAGGGCAATGTGGTCACGTATTAGGTTGAACTGTACAGACCGATATATCCTTAAACGTCGTTCTAATGCCAGTAATCAGCTTTATTTCTCATTAAAATCATATACACAGAAGGTACTCAAGTGTGTTAGCTCAGTTCCTTCAAAATTTATACATATTTACGTTCTGTTAACAAGGGGTCGGGATAAAAATCCAAAGAGGCGGCGGCAAGGGGCGGCAGCATCAAACTGCAGAGTGTAAAGATAACTTGCCATGTGATAGGCGAAGATGGATGAAAACAGACAACCCTGAAATTGGGGTCCCCCCCCCACCTCCCTGATGTATTAACGGGGAATCCTGTCAATGAGATGCACATTCTGTGGGCTCCTCCTGCTCTCCCCTTGGAAGCCACTCCACTTCTTTTGTTACTAAAAGGACAGACTGAGACCAGTTACAGATTGGGAGGAAATGCTGAAGCTAACAAAGTTAAACCTTACAAGAGACAAAGCTCTGCGGAGGAAGAGAGAAAGAGTAAAAATCATGAGGTCCAGCATCAGTGCTCTGTTTTGTAAATCATGGATCAGTGACACTTCACAAGGACAATCATGGGAGGGGAGGGAGAAAGACTTCTAGATTTACCATGCAGGGAGAGGGTTTGACTCTACTTGCCTTTGATAACCTGATTACATCTAAGTTTCTCTTACTTTTAGCAGTTTAGTACTGTGTTAAACTGTTGCCTCGAGAGTTTTAATTAAACCCATTAAGATGTACAGAGAGGAAACTGAAGCAGCCAAAAGCACTGCTCCTAACAGAGGTTTAAGGTCAGAAACAGAGCTGAGGAATTGAGGTCACTAGCAGCCACAGCCTTCTCTCTGGGGCTGGGGTTCACTGGTTAGCCGGCCGCCCTGCGGAGCCGAAGGCTTGTGCTGTACACCCGACTCTGCAGCATTCAGATCCAGGCTCCCATCTTGGATATTCTGGTAGATTTTCTTGGCAGCCTCTAGGAATGCGTCCTCGACGTTCTCCCCTCTGCGGAAGGAAAAGCAGCAACGTTAATTCAGAACAGATGTGACGGTCTCCACTGGAGAAGAGATCCCGTGGGTCGGAGTTAAACAGTTTCACAATCCTCCAAGTCCCAGCTTTTATTAAACTCATGGTGGAAGACGTGAGTTAACATGCATATTATTTATTCCAGCCTCCAATCAGCTTGGAATGCCATACATTCCCCCAGCCCATGAAGTATGCTGAGCAAGAGACAGCACCCTGGGCCAAAGCCATCCCCATAGTCAACCAATAAAGCTAGCCTGGGATTTCAAAGTGGGTGTCCCTTAGGTCTAACTACTACACTACCCTCAGCTGAAAAATACACAAACCAGAAGAGAAAGGTACTGAGTGGATTCTCTAGCTCTGGTTTGCTTCAACAGGACTGGGGGTACCAAGAGCTGTTTCGAAAGTTCAGCTTATTTACTATTCACATCCCCAACATGCCAGAATTCCTTCCAGAACATCATATGAGGCACAGAAAGTGCATCTCAAGGGGCAAGTATTAATGCACCACATTTCCAGAATAATGAAGCTGAAAACTATGTGTCGTTTGCAAGCCAAGTAATCTCATGGACCAGTTACAAGGGTTCTAGTGGATACTGGTCTGGCTAAGACCAACAGTGCAGCTTGTATGAAAGGCCAGTTTTTGCAGGATGAGATACTTTTCACCACATCAAGAGGAAGGAAGGCAGGCTGTAAGAGATAGTTTAGGGGGCAGTTTGGCTAGCAGAGAGGCAAAGCAGGCAGTGGCCAAGGAGCAGTGATTCCAGCCTCCCTTAGGGCTGAGGATGGAGTAGGTAACTCCTAGCACATGCGCTAAACAGCAGCATGCCAAACCATTTTGCACAGCCTAGTACAGATCTCATCTTTCCCCCCTCCCTTTTAGTTTTGGTTGCGGGCACACACCACAGGTCAATGTTGTATTTTTCTGCCAGCACTCAGGCCAAAGCAGCTTCTCCACCTCTAGCCTAAGAGATGGGAAACTGAACTGAGGCAGCCGGTCAACTAATGGAAGCAACTTTCTAGTGAAAGGGAAGAGCTATGAGCCAAACTCCAACATAGGTCTTTCACACAACAACAAAAAGTGCCATATCCTACAAAGTCTAAACTCAAGAGGGCAAGAAAAATGGTTCTGGGATCAAGTTTTTCTTAAAAGAATCATACACAGAGCAACTTCATGGAATCAAGTCCACTGCTTACGTTTTTGCACTCGCTTCAAGGAACAGCAACCCTGTTTAGAAATAAGAGAGAGAAGTTTAGTACAGTGGATGTCCCTAATCCCTCTGGCAAATCTCCCAAGCAAGAGATCCCCCCCCACAGGGCCACAACTCCAGGAAGGTGAGGTATATGCTGTCACTTGCACATCTAGATCTAGGGAGAAGTCAATACCAGGGCTATACCCTTGGCAATCCCCAACACAGATACAGAGACCCAAAGAACACCTATGGGCAGGAATTGTGCTCAGACTTCTGCAAAAAAGGAGAATACCCACCATTCTCTTCAGCAAACTGTTTGGCTTCTTCGTATGTAACATCTCTCTGTGCTTCCAGATCCGCTTTATTTCCTATAAGGATTATCACCTGCACCAGGACAAGACGCAACTCAGTGATTTAACAGGCCCAGCTGAAGACAAGCAATCAATAAAAACTTGTCAGCCAGCCCAAGCAAAAAGAAATTAGATAGCCTCAGCTGTCATCTTTTTTGTCCAAAAGACTTGGCAGACCTGCAGCACAAGCCCCCACTATGGTGCACAGGCATGTTAAAAAAAAGAGGGGGGGGACCTCAACTGCAAGACTCTACAAGAGTCAAATGTCTTTTTGGCAAATGGAGGGCATTTATGGAGTCTTGATTTATGTTGCTGACATGTTAGCAAAATACTAAAAAAAAAAAAATCAAGGAATGAAGGCACACCAATCTGCTATGGTCTAGCCATGCTGTGCTGAGAGCACAAGCATGAAAGTCTTCCCCCATTCAGTCCAACTGTCAAGTGCTGGAGCATCACTTAGCTGGCACTCCTACTTCCTCAATGAAGGGCTCCTAGAAAATGCTCTTTATTCAATAAAAAATATGTTGGGCTAACGAGGAAGTGAGCCAGGCCAGCTAAAATTACTGCTGGGGAGACCTTATCAAAGCAAAGCAGGCACATAAGTGTCTTCAGAATCATTCATTTTCTCCAAGTACAGCAGAGAAGAGAATGAAACCCCCTTAGGCTACACAGATGAGAAATATCTCAAAACAGTGTAGCTAAAGGACTTTCACTAACTAGTAACGACTAAAAAAACTGACAAGTTAAGATCTAAGGAGAAGTCTTATTCAACCAGCTCTACAACTGAAAACAAGCCAGGATATCACAAGCGTTGTGGCTTTATCACATAGCCTCCCAGTTATGTGACCCAGTTATAAGATGTGACAACCAATTACACCACACAAGACAACACTTCGCCACACCTCTAAATTGGGGGTGGGGTGCTATGGCAAAAGACTTAATTAGGGCTGCAACCATTAATCAGCCAGTAAAGGCAAATTTCAAATCAAATTTGAAATCTACAGAGAAAACACAGAAGAAGGCCAGAGCTCTCACATTCACTTTCTTCAGGTTTAGCAGCCCATAAGCCATACACCAAGGAAAAAAAATTAAGATTTAAAAACAACAACAATGAAGAATTTAGCCACATCAACTGCACAGGCTTTACAAAAGCCACTCAGAAACAAGTCGGAACTCTCTGGGCTTCCTTGCACACCAAGGGCAGCAGGAAAAGAACTGAGGGTGAATGTCACCACTGGAGAGGAGACAAAGATTGCAAGAGCTTCCTGCCTCCATAAAGGTGATGGAAAAGGTTGTATCCAACATTCAAAATTATGCCCTCTGTTCCAGATGAGAATGAAAAAAAAGAACACTACAGATGTACATGTGACACTTTCTCTACCTAGCTGCAAGTTCTCACACCTTGAAAGCCTCTTAATATGGAGCTTAGTGTGTTAGGCAAGTATGCCTACATATACAACCCAACGCCCCCTCCCCCCCAAAAAAAACCCCTCTTCGGTGGCTGACAGCTATATCTACATGTGTTTCAAGCAGCCAACTTACAGTATTTGGATTAGTGAGGTTCCTCGCATCTGTCAGCCAGCTGCTTAGATGGTTATACGTGCTTCTTCTGCCAAGAAGAAAAGGCAGGGCTCAAGAACTGCGTTGCTCATAATATACCAGTAGTCAACCTGTTGATTTTTAAGGGGCCCAGAGACTTCACATTGCCAATCTGTTAGCAGAAGCTTGCTGCTTCTTACTAACTGTAAATTTACTTGGGTCAAGAACATGTGAAATGCCATCACTGATTTACAGATGGACAAAGCAGGTGGTTATTTTTGCGTGCTGGTAAGTTTCCAATGAATAAGGATCAACCAAAACATGTTAATAGCCCAGCCCTCTGTTAAGAGTTTTTTTAGAATATTAAAATATACAGGTCTACACTGACAGGCTTTCTAGAAACTTTATACTCCATGATGGATTGTAGGCACCATTACAGAAGTACTTTTGTATGTTTCAGCAATTTATGTCTTCTGTACTTGTTTAATGCATATTAGTATCAATGGGCTTTGTTTGAATTATTCTGCAACAGTACAGTGCTACTGGTTTTGCCATGAGTGTCATTGGCTGCCTAGTACTGGGGGAGATGCATTTCTTGAATCTCCAGTGAACACAGGAAGCCAACTTATACTCAACTTCCATCACAACACTTGCGAGTTCACCAATAGGGAAGATGCCTTTCATCCTGGTCAGTTACCTTTGAAGCCTAAGGAATGGGGCTGTAAAGCAAGTGGGTTGAACCAGATTTTCACTTTCCATCAGAAATGACGGCAGCCTTCAACATTGGAAGCTACTATATACCAAGTTATCCCTGACCTGAATGGCCCAGGCTAGCCTAATCTCGTCAGATCTCAGACACTAATGGTAAACCACCTCTAAATGTCTCTTGCCTTAAAACCCTACAGGGTCACCATAAATCAGCTGTGACTTGATGGCAACCCCCCCCCCCCAAAAAACAAAAACCCAAGTTAGACCATTGGTCCATCCAGCCCAGCAACGCTAGGGTCTCAACTGCAGATCATTGTAGCTGCACCACTAGAGATTGTTTCATCTAGACATGCCATCTTGGGGACCTGCATATGCAGATATCCAACTCTGCTATGGCGCTGTCCTTTATCTGGGAAAACCATCTTAAAAAGTTGACTCTAAACTCTGGTCAATAGAAAGTGATAGTCTTTAAGGTCCCACAGAACCCACCGTTCTTGGACAGCTTTTCAGCTCTCTTTCATTTATGCAATTCTGTTGGGCAGGGATTTAAACTATAAGTGTTGTACACTAGTACAATGGCAAGGCCATATAACGACGAGGGCACAGTGTTCCTGAGAAGATCAAATATTATACTGCATGTACATTTTGTGGTGTGAACAAAAACACCAAACGTTAAGAAGTTCTGCATTATGTGAAACATTTCCTTCACTAGAAAATGTATGTTGTACAATATTGGGGCTGCTTGTAAAATTCCATATATGCTGACAAAAGAAATTAAATTTGAAAAGATAAACAGGTTACAAGTCATTTCAAATATTCATTAATTTAGAGAACACTGAAAAAAGTGGGCACTGAAGTCTCTGGGCTTCATTCTTCACATTTAAAGGATAGTTTCCCTATTAACACAGTGTCCATTCAGTCCAGGAGTTACCTTGTTACATAACTAATTGTGGCAAGGTTGGATTTTGTTGGTTACCAAGCCCAGCCACAATTTGAGGACACCTACTTATACACAGTCAAATCACTGGTCTAGCTACCTCAGTATCTTCCACTCTAACTGGCAGCAGCTTTCCAGGGTCTCCAGCAGAACCTGGCACCTTCTATATGTAAATGTGGCTTGACCACTGTGTACTGCCCCCTTCTCAACCCACTAACAATTTCAGTAATCTGTGTCCACAACTGCACTAGCACAGTAGAGTAAGATTGGGCAGGAGTCCTTAGGTCAGAGTAAGTGTATCAAGGGTGTCTTAACACAGGAATCCATCTTACCTAGTAATATCGTAGACCATAAGAGCGCCTGCTGCTCCTCTGTAGTAGCTTCGTGTAACAGCCCTGAATCGCTCCTGCCCTGCCGTATCCCAGATCTGCAGCTTAATTTTTTGGCCGCTAACTTCAATTATTCTTGTACCAAACTCGACACCAATTGTGTGGGGACAATCCGCCATAACTGCCACAAAAAGACATGCAGTGAGATAACAGCACTTCCATTCCAAGTTTTCCACAACATTGATGCATTAAGGCCTAGTTCCCTCTTAAGTCGGCTGCTGTGAAAAATAGGGCCTTTTTGGTGGTTGCACCTGCTTAATAGAACCAGCTTGCCACAGAGATTAGACAAGAAATGTTGCCACTAACAAAATGTGTAAGGCCTTTCTCTCAGTGAGCTTTTAATCTACGAAGGGGTGATATAATGTCCCTGGCATATGTTTCTGAACTGGGCTTGTTTTCTGCATGTTAATGCTTACATTGCAGCTTGGATCCAAGTTCTGGAATTTTACAAGAGATTGTATCTTTTATTATGAAGGCAGCCTTGAGGAGAAGGACACAAAAGATACAAATACAAGTCTTTAGACAATTTCTCATGGTTCTTACTTCAGCAGGAAGAGGAAACATCCACTCTACCCTAGATGCTGTATATCACTACCGCATTCAAGTTCATTTTCCCATTATTTTATTTTAAAAATGTATAGCCCACCCTCATTCCCGGACTGACTGGGCTCAGGACGGGTAACAACATCTACAATCATATAAAACCATAAAACATCAACATTAAATACACCAATCATAACATGTATAAAATCAGATGGCATTTGCATAAAACAGTAGTTGCCGCTGCAGAGCAGGTCGAACCACCATAGGTTGCAGAAAACTGGGGATGATGGGGAGGCCAGCAACGATGTAAACCTGACGGCTGTCCTTAGTTATAGGCCTGGCAGAATAGTTCCGCGTTGCAGGCCCTCAGAACTAGTTAAGGTCCTGCAGGGCCCTGATGTTGCTAGAAGAATATTCCACCAGGCCGGGGCCAGGGACGAAAAAGCCCTGGCCCTTGTCGAGGACAGCCGTACATTCTTCAGGCCGGGGACCACCAGTAGATTGTTACTCGTAGAGCGTAAAGTTCTCTGCGGAGTATACCAGCAGAGGCGGTCCCACGGGTACGATTAAGCATATTCAAAAGTTAGCTGATTCATCAAAATTCCACTACATTGATTTCAGTCTCTGTTAAGTACCAGATTTATGTTGTGGGCTTTAAAAAAACTGCCTAAAGAAAGAAGCTCACTGGAGTTTAATGGTGAATGACAAACTGAACATAGGAACCGCAATACCAAAATTCACCACTGACTGACCACTCAGTCCCGAGGAGTACAAAGTACATCAGTGTTCCAAGAAGACTCCTGCCTTACACTTGTGTAGCGAGGCTCATCTACTGGCCATGCTCTTCCAAAATTAATTAAAACTGAGTCTGAAACACTCGGAAACAAGATGCAAGGCTTGGTATTTAAATCCCTCAGAATACACACATAATACCCCTTGGCACGTTCCTGCCACATGCTTTGCCTCAGCTTTATTGGAACCATATCCTACAGACTGCAAACCAGGTAGCCCCAAGGGTAGCTCAAGTCGGTTGACTACAGGTTGGGAAGTGAACACACTTACATTTCTTTTCTGTAAACTGGTGGAGCAAGCAGGACTTTCCTACACCCATGTCTCCTGTTGAAATAAAGAGTTTAAACATTCAAAAAACTGCTCGTTTTATTACACCTTATCCCACCCTTCAAGGCAGGTGAAACGATATTCCCTATCTCCAGTTCACCCTTGAAAAACAAGGCCAGCCCAAGATCATCCAGAGACCGTCACTGCAGAGATCTGAACCCACATCTCCTTAGTCTGACACTGACCACTACACAACTCTAGCTAAAATTACAGTTATTTCTTGTGGAACTTTGTGTTACCCACAATCAGCCTTGGACAGGTACAGACTGTAGACCAATCTGAAACTATGTTTAACAAAGTTTCATTTTTAAAGTCTTATAGCATCATGAAAGACTGGAAGCAGTCCAGGTACCTGAAATTTTTAATGCAATTACCTGGCAGTGGAAGATTTCCTCCTATAGTTTGCAAAGGGTTTATAAGAGCTGGACAATTTCCCACTTTCAGAAAAATAAAAAAACCTCAGACATATTAGCGGCCATTCAGAAATATCACAAGACATTTCTGTAAGGAAGTGAGAATTCACTAACCCCTGACTTTTAAAGCTTGATATCAACAGCATGTAAGCCATGATACAAGGAAACAGATGCTTTGATCACAGGTGCCTGATGCCTGGCTGAAACCTTTCCCCCAGTCTTGTCTTCACAGCACTATTTGGGGGCCTGCATTGGACAACGCTGTGCCAAGTGCTGGACACAGGTCTGGGATAAATCCTACCACAACACTGGCTGAACGAACTGACCTGGGCCAAATCTCTTGATTTCACACCTCAGACTTTTAAACACAGAGCTTTACTAAACTACATGCGAGAATATTGTCGAAGGCTTTCACGGTCAGAGTTCATTGGTTCTTGTAAGTTATCAGGGCTGTGTGACCGTGGTCTTGGTATTTTTTTTCTTGACGTTTCGCCAGCAGCTGTGGCTGGCATCTTCAGCGGAGTAACACTGAAGGACAGTGTCTCTCAGTGTCAAGTGTGAAGGAAGAGTAATATATAGTCAAAAAGGGGTTGGGTTTGAGCTGAATCATTGTCCTGCAAAAAGTATCAAAGGTAATGTGCTAATCATTTTCCTGTAAGTATCAAGATAATGAGGGTGTGGTATGTTAATATGGAACCATTGTATCCTGAAGTGATCTGTCAATGTGTGAAATCCAAAGCTAATCCGCATGGCTATTGTGGACTGTAGTTTTTGTTAGTCTGGAGGTTTTCAGGACAGGTTTTAAGGCTTGGCTTCCTGTCCTGAAAACCTCCAGACTAACAAAGACTACAGTCCACAATAGCCATGCAGATTAGCTTTGGATTTCACACATTGACAGATCACTTCAGGATACAATGGTTCCATATTAACATACCACACCCTCATTATCTTGATACTTACCAGGAAAATGATTAGCACATTACCTTTGATACTTTTTGCAGGACAATGATTCAGCTCAAACCCAACCCCTTTCTGACTATATATTACTCTTCCTACACACTTGACACTGAAAGACACTGTCCTTCAGTGTTACTCCTCTGAAGATGCCTGCCACAGCTGCTGGCGAAATGTCAGGAAAGAAAATACCAAGACCACGGTCACACAGCCCGGATAACCTACAAGAACCAAACTACATGCAAGAAGTTCGTGCAACAGCAGAAACCTGCACAATGTTCTGTTTCTCTGGATGAAAAGCAAAGCCCAACTCTGTATGTGCCAGCTGCCATTCTGTTTTGTATTATTCATGGGGTTAAGAATGGGGGGGTGCAACATTGTTTCCTGGCATTTTTCAGATTTGGGTTTATTAAACCCAGAAATTTTCAAAAAATCCGTAGAACCCGGGTTTTTCAAACATTTTCGGGTTAATAAACCCAAACCCGAAAAATACCAAACCCAAAATGCATGCCGCCTGCCTTCTCTGGACTCCAGAGAAGGTAGGCACCGTGGATGTATGTCAGATCCCCATCACATCCCTTCTGTGGAATCGAGAGAACGGGGGCGGTGCAGATTTGAAATAAATCCATGCTGTCTGCGTTCTCCAGACTGTGGCAAAGGAAGGTGGCGAGGATGTGTGTCAGATCCCTACTGTCCCCTTTTTCCAGAGTCCAGAGAAGGCAAGTGGCACGGATTTAAAAACTTTTTTGGCTCCCAACCATTGCCGCCATTTTTTTGCCAGTAAAACCCCCCGCTTTTCGGTATTTTTCCGTTTTGTTTTTTTAATTCGTCATATTGATATGCACCCCCCCCCAGTTAAAAACTTCATAACATAAAACTACCACCAGGGGATGAGGTGTGTGTGGAGGGTAGCGCAGTGAAGCACACAGTATCTTGAATCTTAGGCTTCCTCACTACGTGAGAAAAGAAAACTGCTTCAGTTTTTAAGGAAGGTCTACATACCACGGACTGTTTCAAATTGACATTTTTCTACATGGGTGTTTAGAGACACACATGTGAGAAAACGATAACCGTCTCTGGAACTAGCATTTGGAGTTAAGGATAAAACTGAAGAGAGTTTGGTTTTTTCACATGATCTCCTTTTATTAGGTGGTCTTTTAAAGGGGAAGGACAAAAAGATTCCTGATGTTATGGGCCAGCCCCAAAGCTTGCCAAGAGCAGTTCGATCCCATTGCAGAAGCCAAGCCAACCATTCATACAGTGATATCTGTAGATGGGACATGTTTATACTTACCAATAATGATGTACTTAAAGATGTAGGAATAGTTGTAAGGTGCAGTTGCCATTGTGGCACTAGGGGGGGGAAAAGGAAGAGCATAACTTAAAAGTTATTTATTGGCATTCAAAGTCATTGCTTCCGATGATTAAGTTACTCATTTTGTACATTGACAACACTGAATTATTCAACAGGTTTAAGATAAAGGAGCTACAAAAAAACCAAGGCAGTTGAAATGGAAAGGATGAGGATCAGCCCAGATATTGTGTTTGAACTGACCATCCTTGAAAGTGAACAATTATTTTTGCAAAGTAAATAGCAACCACAGCAGTCTGACCACCATGCAGAGGCAGCCCCCCGCCCGCATCGGACTGAGACACTTCCCACCTGGAACAGCATTCTGCAGATGAGATGGCAGCAGAGAAGAGTCTCACAGCCACCACTGCTCAATTTTGCAAGTTTCTAGTGAGGAAACTTCAAACTGCCACTTTGGCAGTCACTCTTCCCGCTGCTCTACTAGAAGCAGAAAGAATCCCCCTACCCTCTCCAGCACAAAAATGAGTTGAACCCAGAAGGATTTAATTTCAAGTACGGATGAAATAACTGATGAGATTAACCAATACAATATTTAGGCCAATTAAGAAGTTGCCCATGAATAATCCAGCGGATTAAGAAAAACAAAAATGCTTGTAAAAACTGGTGGCAAGGTTTTAGAAGCAGCATATTCCCCCACCTTTCTTGCACAGGAGAGCATGCTTCTTCTAAGATGGCACCTTTTCTTAAATATGCACACAATGTGCACAAGGCTGTGACCAAAGGTTAGGATTAGGTTTCAGAAAACAGAGCTCCAAAAACTGAAAAATGAGTTTGGTTCCTAAATTTTGTGCAGCCTCCTAAATCCAAAGAAGTGTAACAAGACCTGTTCTAATATATATCTTCTCTCGGTGCCCCGCCAGTAGCATCCCTTTTGATCATGGCTCCTAAGGACTTTAACTTTCATTAGCCTGTAACTAACTTCAGAATTGAAGTTTTAATTTTTTTTCATCCTTTATGGAGGCTGAACATCAACGTGGTATATTACTTTAAAAGCATTAGGAACCTGAAGGATTATTGGGAGATTAAAAACAGTTTCCTTGAAAGCTGTCTGGTCGCAGTCTTATCTTATTTCTACACGTGTTGAGATTTTAGATACATTCTGTTCATAAGCCTTGAAGTTTATCTTGTTGAAACTTTCATGCATCTGGAGCTCCTTTCGGTACTTTAAAAGGGAAACATACGAAAAAAAGGAGTAGCCAGACAGTAGGCAGGATTGCCCCTACTTACAAACTCTAACCCTGCAGCTTCCCTTGGACCTCGGCCAGATACCTTAAGTGTCATTTCCTATTCTTGCTGCCTCTCCCCCTCCACATCTAGAAGGGAAGAAGTGCTTGCGCACAAAAGCAGCAAGTGCTGAGACTTAACAGCCAATGGTTCTCATCAAAAGCTGCCATCTTAAAACGGCAGACTACGCATGACCTGTACATCTTGCACCCTGCTCAAGAAGAGCAACTTCATCAAGCATACGTCAAAGCAGAAGAAGAGTTGGTTCTTATATGCCGACTTTCTCTACCACTTAAGGCCGAATCAAACCAGCTTACAATCACCTTCCCTTCCCCTCCCCCCAACAGACACCCTGTGAGGTAAGTGGGGCTGAGAGAGCTCTAAGAGAGCTGTGACTAGCTCAAGGTCATCCAGCTGGCTTCATGTGTAGGAGTGGGAAAACCAACCCGGTTCACCAGATTAGCATCAGCCGCTCTTGTGGAGGAGTGGGGAATCGAACCCGGTTCTCCAGATCAGAGTCGACTGCTCCAAACTACCGCTCTTAACCACTACACCATGTTGGCTCCCTGAGCCTGAGAAATGGGGTTAAGCTGTCCCAGAAAAGTGGGGGGAAATGGATTCTTCAACCTCAATGAAGAAGGGTGCCCAGTGGTGTTTCACACCACACACTTAGAAATTTCTCTAAACTGCAACGTACTATACACACACACACTCTTGACAGTGCTCGGGTAATTGTTATGCCCACTTACACTAAATGGGAAAGTGAAATGAGCACGCAAGGAGAGGTGTTTTTGCTTTAAGTTCTCTTAAATTTTCTCCTTGGTATTTGCTGACATTCTATTCTTGCATTGCCAAAGGGAATATTTAAGGGGGGGGCTACATTTTGCACCTGGTGTCATGCTTGGTGTTCAATTTGTGTGTGTGTGTAAAATTCTATGCCTTACTTTGGGGTCTTTTTGCCCCTACATCAGATTAGGAAAGTACTTTTCAATTCAGGAGTGGTGACATCTATCCATTAACAAGAACGGGCTGGCAGCTGATTCTGCCATTTAGTAAAATCTGTAGTGTTTTAGAGATGAGAAGGATTGAAGCGGAGGTAAAAACCTGGGAAACATTCCCCCCAGACCTTTTTCAATTTTTCCAATGGAAAAAAAAAAGGGAAGCACTGGAAAAAACTGCCTTGAAATACTTTAACGTGTTTTTAATGACAAGGATTCACACACTCAAAATTTATAGAATGAGAAATGTTTTGTAATACATTACACTGTGATAACTCCTATGTATATTTCAGACATACAATGTCTTTAAGAATGTTTAAATGTGAATAATATTAGAAGCAACTTGGTATAATGTGCTGCTCAATAAACAAATTTATCTTTTCCTACCTATTGTGAATGCACAAGACCATTTCTGTCCAAATACATTCTTTACCACATAATTTGTTTTATAATGGACTTATTTTTTCCTACTTCTCAGAGGGCTATGTGCTAACAGCTCACTCGCAAGTATTAGCAATTTTTTCTTGTAGAAAACTATGACACACTTTAAAATTCCATAAACACACCAATTAGTACAATTTTACATGCTAATTAACTCATAAATGATGCACTTTATGTTAAAGCTGTGAAACAAGCTTAGGGGTGATAGAAAATGTATTGCATGTATTTCAATTTGCCCCAAAATCCTTTTTTTGAAAACCAGAGAAAAGCAGGGTTTTTCCTATGGCTTCAAAATTTACCAGAAATTCACCCTGGGCTTGGAAGATTTTGCCACTGTGGTGCATGCCCTGGTAACATCTAGATTAGCTTACTACAATATGTTCTGTGTGGGGCTGCCCTTGAAGACTGTCCAGAAGCTACAGTTTACAGACTGCTGCAACCAGAACACTTACTGGAGTGGGTCATAGGGACCATATCACTCCAGTTTTGTTCTGTCTTCACTGGCTCCCAATTTGCTTCCGAGTCCAATTCAAAATGCTGGTATTAACCCATATGAAGTCACCCAACCACTCCATTCATGTTCAGATGCCCTGCTTTGGGTGACCCTGCCATCTGAGGCTAGACGCATGGCAACCTAAGAAAGGGCCTTTTTGATCATGGTACTGAAATTTGGAACTCCCTCTATTGTTGTCTTCTACCCCAACCTTGGGGACCGCGAAATGGGTGGAATTGCAGCACAGAAATGGTTTACATAAATAAAAACACTACTACGCTTATCACAGTAATCCCCTCAACAGCCCTGTAATGAATGTAGGCCACTCTCACCATCCCCACAGGCTGCTAGTGTAAGTTATTGCTATATTAATTGGGCTAAGGAATGTGTTTGTGCCTTGGTTTAGCAGTGCTAGTATTTGCTAAGGATAGGTTCTCTCCCCCCACACACTATTGTACCAAATCCCTCAATAAACTCTGTATTTCTTTTGAATTAGGTCTCTGTCATCCTTTCCCTACCAAAGACATGCTTGCTACTCACAGCCACCCCTTTAGGTAAAAGATCCTGGTTTACTGTGACCTGCACAAACATGCAAGCTAATTCCCCATGTTAATCTAAATTTATGTTTGTGTGGGTGCAGTAACATATCTTGGTGGAGGATGCGGGCACCTCGTGTCTAATCCGTGTATGTCTGAACTGGGGTACACGTGTTTACACATGTTGGTGGCACAGAGATAGCTGTGTCAATTTTTAGTACGAAAAACACACTAGGGCTGACAAGTATGCTTGCCACCAGCATGCAGGGGCCAGATGTCAGCCCAACACTGAACAAAGTTTCTCCAACCCCACACTTCTCCCAAGACTAGATGTGAGGGTCCTGGTTTCCCACTGCTATGCTTTGGATACACCTAGAATGCCAAGACCCTTCTCACAGGTTTCTCAGTGTCTTTCATAAGCCAGCATAATGAGAGACCTCAGGAGAAGTATGAATACACTGACCAGATTAGAGATGTGAAGGCCTGGAAGAATTGTCAGGAGGTCAGTTTCTGTTGGAATAAGTGAAGGACAAAGTTTACTTTAAAAGTGTAGTATAATTTTTTATGCAAGGCAATCTGCAGTATTAGGCCTTTTATGCAGAGACGTTTCCCCATGGACACCCCCACCACCTGCTTCAGAGCTTCCTTTTGATTATGCATGCCTTTTCAGCTGTCAGAGGTCACCTCGCTCTCCCACGTGTTTTGCCCATGTTTTCCAGATGCTGCTTTAGCATCTTACGTATACTGAGAATTTTCAAGATTTTTTTGTTTACATGTAAATAATGTTATGGCAATTAATATGCTATAAGGTGTTTAATGAAAAGGGAAAAAAATTGTCCGCGGCTTCAAAATGTATGGACATGTTATCTTTCTAGTGCAGACTGAGACGCTCTAAGCACAATTTCTTGCTATCTTCTGGTAGCCTCACTCCCCAAAATCTCATGTAATAAAACAGCAACCATAAATTTTGGCAGGCTACAAAGAACAGCCAACATTTACGGATGCCTAGATAGACAAATTGTGCAACAGATATTCTATTTGTACGTGAGAGTGTAAATAACCTTTCCTCCAAGCTATTTTCCTCCCCTGCAATTCAAAACTCAGCAACTTGAAATGTGCTCTATGGGACTCCATCCTCCTAGTCAAAGATGACAGTAAAAGCCACCAGCCCTGACACTTTTCTTTTGTTGCCTTAATTATCTGGCAAAAGCTAAAATACCATTTTCCTTGGCTTGAGCCAGCTTGCAGTAACCATGATGATACACCTTCAAGCAAGGTATTTGTTGAACATCCTTTTGTCTTCAGGACTACAGAAATTATAAATTCTGTAAACTGAGATGGTTTGAGCATCAGTACAAACCTCGCATTCTTGAGCTAGTTGTAATTACAAGCATATTTGCGAGGTGTTCCACTGAAACCAAGATGACCAATTCCCAGGCAAACATGCTTAAAATCAACTGCCAAAAAATAATTCTATACCTGAAATTCTCAAAAATGAATCCTCATTCATGTAGTAGAGCTGGTAATACTATCAGTCTCTAGAAGCTCACATCAAGATTTCAGGCACCTAAGACTTTTTCCAGTCCTGCTCAGAACCCCAGATTTCTGAAGACCTGCTTGTCAACAGCTGTCCCCAAGTTTTCTGCAGAAAGTATGGATTGCTCCTTTGTGACCATACAGGAAAAATACACCAAGACTTTGTTTTATTTTTCCTCTTCGGCCACAAATAACAAACTTAATTTTGATAGGCTACCAATGCAACCGCCCCAACTCAAACCAATCTTGGAAGCTAAGCAGGGTTGGCCCTCATTAATATTTGGATAGACCACCCAGGAATTCCAGGGTCCCTATGCAGAGGAAGGCACTGGCAAACCACCTCAATTAGTCTCCTGCCTTGAAAACCCTATGGGGTCACCATGAGTCAGCTGCGACTTAGCGGCACTTTAAACACACACTAAGGTGTGTGCATATTTGCTGAATGAGGGCATTCTGCACTAAAAAGCAAGCCACAGCCAATGTCTTCCTAAGGCAGTCAGAAGGCCAGTTTTACACAGAGCTCCCATTCACCACATTGTTGCAGGCTTAAGAATCATTACGTGACCCATAAGCATGAACACCTTTTCCCCCCTAATTCACCACAGGATCTAATTCACAATTTCTTATCCCCACTAGATAAAATTACATACATAAATACAGCTTTACATTGGGAAGAGATCACCCTCACTAGATAACTCAAAAGATTACATTTTCAAATTTACAATATTTTCAGTATCAATTCCCGTTCAGATGATAGCCACATTGGTGCTTCAAAAATAACACTGCTTCACTAGCAGATTTCTATAAAGTTTTATTCTTCCAAGACAATCTCTGTAGGTAGGGTTTCCACACTCCACAGTGGACACACCCAGATATTGCAGGCATTCCAAGTGCATCTTCTAGTCTTCACAGTACAATGCAAGCAAACCATGCCCCACTGAACAGCAGTGTCAAAAAATCTGAGCAGCTAGGCTAAGTAATAAAGCATAGATGATTGCTGTTACTTTCAAGAGGTAAATCTGTTATTTCTCTTCCTGTGAGAAATATTCTTACTGCTGCTTTTAAGAGGCAAAATTATGAAACTAAAATTACTCTGGAGCATTAAACAGTCACCCAACTGTAGGACTTTGACAGGACAGTAGCTGCTATTCCAGCCCAAAGTTTTAAATGTGACACCATACCAACGTAAAGTGTGACAAATGGTTAAGATGTAAAGCAACACTTCAAGCATTTAGAACAGATGTTTCCAAGCTACCTTCTACTTAGGAAGCCTACCTTCACAAACTTATCTTGAAGTGCAGGGAGGACCTGTTCTGGTCTCTCACTACCCTACTCTGTATTAGAACAGCCTTCCATACCAAGTTGTCAGTTGGTGTCAGACAGCTTTTCCCCACTATGTTCTTCCACACACAAGACTCTTGCTGCACTAAACCCCAGTCAGATACTGCACAGTGGAAACTGCATTAAGACAGAACACACCTATGCTGCTTAAGTTTTTCTTTCTTTCTTGCCTCCTGGGTTGGCTATCTTACTGCTGAACCTTCTCATTTTCCTAACACGATCTCATGTGCCATGTATATTATTTTATCAGTCCTTTAGGCCACTAGCTGCTAGATATTTTCAAAATCAGCCAAACAAAGAGTTCTTTAAATCTCAAAATTTATTACGAATATGTCACATGACACTGGACTGCCTGTGATCTCCGCTATAGAGGTTACAATCCCACAAAGCGTGCAGGTATCTGATACTACGTATCAAGCGTACTATATGTAGAATGCAAAAGCTGCCCTGCAAAAGTGCATTACTGAATTAACATGCTAATATTTGCCTCACTGCTTTACAGTTAATATTCACATACAGAAAGTCATGCTGATGTTGCTGTTTTCCCTGCTTTTTAAGTGCAAGAAAATAAAAATATCAAGTCCACTTCATTATACTCAGTAAGCATATTTTAAACTACAGCGCAAGCGATTTACCCCCATTCCAGGACCAACAGAGCAATGTTCCAAAAGTACAGCTCAATTTTATGCCAAAACACTAGCCCTTGTGGACCTATATCAAAACAAGCATACCCTAAGTGACTGTAGCACACCTCAACATTTTTTAATTAAATAAATTTTAAAAGACAGTTTAAGACAACAAGTATAAGCTGGCAAGAGAATTAACATATGAAACTGCCTTATTTAGAGTCAGACCACTGATTCACCTAGTCCACTATTATCTGCTTGCTGACCTCTCCAGGGTCTTGGACAGAGAAGGGTCTTTCCCAGCACCTGATCCCAGCTATTCTTATCTTGAGATGGCAGGGATTGAACCTGGGATCTTCTGCAAGTGATGCCAGTGTTCATTGAGCCAAGGTCCTTCTCGCTTTCCATCCCCAGCTTCCCTGGGCAAGAATACAGTTAACATCAAGCATTTCATGCTAAATACTATGTTAAATGTTGCCTACAGCCTTGCTCAAGCAAATTCTGTACCAAAACTCACACTGCTGGGGCCCTTATATCGTCATATTTGCATATAAATGTCTTTGCTTATTTTGCAGAATGACTGTTTAGCTATTCATGGAGAGAAGCAAAAAACAAAACAAAAAAACTATGCAGGACAGTAGCAATTTAAGACTAGACCTGCTGATCAGACCAAAAGTTCATCTAGTCCAGCACCCTGCTTCCTGGAAGCCCGCAAGGTGCTCAAAGACAATAGCCTTCCGTTTGACCAAGGCTAATCTTGCTCCTGATTCCAACCCAATGCCCACTGGCTGAGATTTACACCAGAATTAGCCTCATCTTTTCGAGCTTCTCCTTGTGGACAGAAAGATTAGAAATTAATTTGAGGTGGGGTTAGATTATTAAGCATGTCAGTTAAAAATGCAACTGCTGTAGAATCATAGAACTGGAAGGGGCCATACAGGCTATCTAGTCCAACCCCCTGCTCAATGCAGGATCAGCCTAGAGCATCCCTGACAAGTGCTTGTCCAGCCTCTGCTTAAAGACCGCCAGTGAGGGAGAGCTCACCACCTCCCTAGGTAGCTGATTCCACTGTCGAGCAACTCCTACTGTGAACAAATTTTCCTAATATCCAGCAGGTATCTTTCCGCCCCCAATTTAAACCCATTATTGTGAGTCCTATCCTCTGCTGCCAACAGGAACAGCTCCCTGCCCTCCTTGCGCAGAACTAATGCAGACCGCACATACAGCCCACGCTGGGAATCTCACATCCTTACTGTGCCTTCTCCTATGCCTTGGTACTCAACAGATGACTCGCTTTCAAATTCCATTCAGAACACATTGAAAAATGGGCATTCCACATCTCCTAAGACCTTCCATTTTGCAGGATAGGCTTAAAAGCCCAATCATTTTTTATATAAGGCATCACTCAATAATCCCTAAAAACATTCTATAGTGTGGTTATGAGGGAGTGGCTGACACAAACTTCCCCATTCACACTTCACAGTACCATTCCAAGTGTATCCTTCTAAGCCTACTGAAGGCAATGAGGGCTTAGAAGGGTGTAACTGTTCAGGATGACACTGTTAAGACTGCTACATCAACTCTCTCTGATGGGGTTAGTCTTAAATCAGAATGGGATGATTTTAAACTATTTCAAAGAGTGGATCTACTTAACGTTATGCTCCACATCCATTTCTTGCCTCTCAGCCTCTTCACATGAGATTTATTCTCAAACTGAAACATTTAGGGGGTTGGGGAAAGAAGAGAATGGCTTGCCACCATATCTTAATTTGGCTGCCCACCCTCCTGGTTTGTAGATTCCCCCTTGTTGTATACTCTCTCCTGCAGTGTACAGTAGAGAAGAGGAGCACTGCCTCAGGGAAGCTGCCCCATTTGACAGCTGCAATAAAATAATATCAGTTATCAAATTTAAATAGGATTTTGAATTACACCAACTAAATTTTTAGGGCTTCTTATAATCCTCAAAAGTGCTCAGATATGTAAAGCTTTTAGAAATGTTAAAAAAAAAACATGCACACTTGAATGCTTACATTTGAGATTCTACAGGTATTTTGCTAGTTCTTACAGCAACCCAAGATAGCGCTTATGTTATTTACAATCTGCTAGCTTTGTGTCCTCTGTAGTCAAGGTCTTCCTACCTTCCAGCATGCTACTCCGCTTAGCCAGCAGCTGCACTAGGCAAGCTTTGTTCACTATCACACACAGCAAGGGTCATGACAAAACTCAGCAAGGATGACAGGATACTCATGAGTCATGTGCATACTACTCATTTAGAGGCATGCTTAGGAGCATATACACAGCCAGTGGGGCTTTCAACTCTCCTTGAGACAGCAAGGCCCCACACTATTTCATAACCTAACTCTTTTAAACTTCTGCCTAACCTTAGTGCTGCTAGCTTGACAGAAAACATTTGCTGCAGGGTGCAATGGGCACTGGTCTCCCCAGGTTAACAGGGCCTCTACCAGATCTGATGGGGCGTAAAGTATGCACAGCCTGACAAAGCTGCATCCCAGAAATAGATGAAGCTTGGACAGCCAAAGTGGAGTTATGCTCAACACAACCTTCCAAGAGGAACCTTGTCAATACTGCACCAACATTCTGCTCTGACATGCCAGGAGAAAGTATGAAGGTGGGTGTAGGCGTATGAAATTGCTGCCTCTGCTATAGTTTCTTTTCTCTCCTTGTTCTTGCCACTCCCTCTCCTTAACCCTGAAACTGAATTCAGGAAAGACAGAGGTGATACTGGTAAAAAGGCCAATTGTATGCGGCTGCCACTAACACGAATCAATGGCACAACAGCCCACTTCTTTGATTTGGTGAAAAGCTTGGAAATAATATTGGATCTAGAAAGAAAAGCAAGTTTGGGGTGTGGCTATGACCACTTTCTATTATCTATATCTAGTGTGCCGACTGCCCCTGACCATGCTGACCTTGCCAGGCTTATCCATGACACTAGCACCTTAAGGCTAGACTACTGTCATGTGTTATACATGGGGCAGCCCTTGAAAACTGTTTGGAAGCTTCAGTTAGAACAGAATGCTGCTGCTAGACTACTGATTGGTTTATGCCAGTATGACCATGTTACATGTGTACTTCACTGGCTACCTGTTTGTTTCCAGGCACTATTCAAGGCGTTGTTACTTTAAAGCCCTTCACAGCCTAGCACCCACAAATCTAATTGCCGTCTTAACTTGATATACATTAATGTACATGATTTAACTGTGTCTGTTTATATTTTGTAAGCTATCTTGGGCATTGTGAAAAGGCAGGATACAAATGTTTTAAATGTATAACCCCCAAGGGAAAAAAATGATTTAAAAGCTTGCTTATCCTGGTCTCTCTTCATTTTTAATATAAAAAGAGAAGTTACTTAGTGGGAATGCAGCACTGGACAGGTAGCTCCATAGCTCAAGATGCAGTAGGGAAAGGGGGTCTAAATACTACGTCTTTTCCAAACAAAGAGGAAGTGTTCATGCAATTGCAAATCCTACAATGATTAATGAGCACTAAGAAGTCAAGCCTGGTTTTTCAGCTGCCAAGTAGAGCCAACATGACATGGCTGCCAAATGCTAGCATGTTCAGTTTATATGACAATCGTAAAATGAAGCCGACTTGGACTGCAAATACTACTACTCCTTTAGAGGAAGGGTTAAAATACAAGCAGGAAAGGCAGCAGCAAAAGAAAAACCAACAACGAAAAATGCAGTGTTATGAACACAATGCACAAATTGTTGGGGGTGGGGGGGGGGAGAACACACAGCAGAAAGCCAATGGTGACTGTTGAGGAGGGAAAGATCTGTGGATCATTTACAAAATATTCAAAAAGAGTTCCTACCCACCATGTTTAGGCGAGGAAATCCTCACATTTATCTTACACAAAGATACCGCTATTAATGTTTAGGAAGCTTTCCCCACACCCCCAACTTCAAACATATTTCAACAATGACATATGTTGCCCAATGTGACTGTGAAATCAACTTCCTTGCGTATTTTCAAGTATGAAGCCAGCACCTGTAGGGATAATTTAGATATTCTAAGATAGAAGACTGGACTATTAGACTACAAAGTTCCTTGAACCTATAATAAAAGCAGAAGGCATTGCCTATTTACACTAAAAAAACTGAGCTGCTTGGTCAAGCATTCTACTCAGACATTACTTCCTCCTCCAAACAGTTACAAAGCAGGAACCACAGTGTCCTGTCACTTGATTTGGGGTCATCAACTTAGTACCGAAAAGAATGCATGCTCTGCTACAGAGGGAACCAAAATGCTACACATGCTGTATTTATGAATGAGGCTTGCTGAGGGCAGGCCCTAATGGGAGTATGAAGCTACTGTCTTGTTAAACCTTTGCAGTCGCCACTCAAAAGCAAAATGCCAACATCAACAGTAGATACTGCATCAAGAGCATCTTCAAATATATTTCCTGTCCCATATACACATTCAACTGCTATATTCGCTTGAATTTCATTTATAAGCATTAAACAGAAACTTTAGCATTTCAACTCCATTGTGTACATGACTGCCTTCTAGCAGCGAGAGGATGCCTGAGCAATCTTAGACACTGGCCATCCTTAACCAAAAACAAGCTACTCCCACACTAAACTACCTCCCCCCACCCCAAATATAGCACCTCCAGTAACTTGTTAAAGCAATACCTGTAAACTGAAGATAAGCAAGACAAACCAAATCAAAAGTGTTAATAAATCTACACATGTACATTTCTAGACCAAGATTATAACACTGTTGGGAATATTTACCTGACCAAGCACAACCATAGTTATTAAGACTGCAATCCTTTGAAGCCAAAGGAATTTAAGCAACTCATGTGAAGGACCGCAACCTAAACAATAGCATTACTGGGGAGTGTAGGGAAGCGTTTCTGTGATGAAGGAAGGTCATGTATCAAAAGCAGTAAAGGGCACAGTGCCATTACTCATACTTATTACTATACTAACTGTTCAAATATTACAATGAATTCACATACACCCTGCATGTACATCTGTTTGTAAAGAAGAGTCAACGTGCATTCACTTAACAAATTAAACAGAGGACCGGTACCTGAATAAATGTGGGGTTTCAATCACACATCCAGGCATACAAGCATTGAGCACAACATGAAAATCACTTAATGCACATATAAAAAAATCAAGTGTACACTGTACATGGATTGTCTGTGCACTTTAACTTGCGAACAGAGATAGTATCTTAACACTCCTGGTAATAACTCAGATATAACAGTGTTGTCTGCAGCCAGTGCCTCCAATCACCAGTGGTACCATAAGTGAAGAGAACCTTCTTTATAGGATGAATATGACAAGTTCCAGGTGTTAGGAAAGGCCTCACCCTGCAACACTCTGAACAGCCAGAGTAGACAATAACATTGTCCATCACAATCACTTGCCTACACAGGACGCAGAAATGGAAGGCAAGAGAGAAGAAAATAACTGGGGCTTCGGCACGAACTTGGATTTGTTATTTATATTTGGTAGACTGACCAAAGTTTGTTGCACAAGCTGCTGTTTGAAATGCAGCTATGTTAACAGTCGTAATACTCAAGGAGTATACAGTTGCATTCTATATAATGCGTTAACTTGGCAAAAGAAAAAAGAGAACCTGTACTCTAATATGTATGAGTCCTTTCATATTTGTTGTATTCTTTGTCAAGACAGGCCTGTGTCTTACTCTTATGTCGCCACAATTTCTCTCTACAGCTGTAGGCTTATGTTGGTGCTGCATTGCTTCACAACTGTAGGTTCTCCTGACCGAACATGCTCCCATGAAGGAAGTATTCCTACACTCAGAAACTAGCATGCCAGGGAGAAAGCTATGGTAGAACACTTTCTCTAACATTCAGGTTTTCTATATTCAGAAAATTTGTGCACATGCAGGAGCATTCCAACATGTGAGCCCCACATGAAATCTGAAGTGGTACATCTCCAAGATAAATTAGGCCACACATTCGAAGGTGTTTTATCCATCCTACACTAAGATACACAGTAGGGGGTGGTCAAAAGTTGACCCCTGAAAGAAGTCTCAATAAGCATGTGTGACTTGAAATAATTCTCAACCCTCCCACAATCACCCACCTGCAACTTCCTCCCAAGTGTGCTTAGGAATTCTGCCCCAGTACAGGGAAGTTCTCACCAAGACCTCGGTTCTACACAATTATTTATATGGCAACCAATACAAATGTCCTTTTCAGAAAGTCTGTAAACTAATACAAGAATATGGAGTCATCTCAGTTCAGGTTACAATCTCGAATCAGTATCTTTTGAAGCATATGCAAACCTCATCCCCTCTAGATAGCAAGACCAGAGAGAGACATCCAACAGAAAGATTTCACAAGGCTTTCCAGACTATAGCCAGTCTCCCAAAGGAAGGACATTTCACAGTTCTGAGGAAGCCCCATACATGCCCTTGTTGCAAAGATGGTTAATTTTTTTCACACTTATTAAAATACTCCTACAAGAAACTAAAAACAAAACCTGTTAGCAGAATACCTAAAACTATCTAAACAGCAAGTTAAGAACGCAATTAAGCAAAAGACAACAGCCAAAAATAGAAGGCAAGACTAAAAACAGCAACTCCCAGATTACATTTTTTGTTGATTTAAGAGACTGACTTAACTCAAATGAAAAGATGCAGATTCCAGATATTGTGCAATAAAAACCTGTACAAGAGCAAGTCCCACTGAATTCCTCAGGGCTTACTCCTATAGCAGCTTTAGTTTTCTATTAAGAAGGCGCTGATGCTTACCTTCAAACAACAGTAATGGCCTGGGAACAAAATACCTTAAGGACTGCTTTCTCCTATACCGAACCCAGCATGTTTGTAAGGTCCAAAGCCTTGCTTCATAAGGCCTCCTATTCTGAAGCTTTGCTTCATAAGGCCTCCTATTCAAAAGGAAGCCAGACAGCCAAAAGATACAGGACCTTCTCTCTGGCGGTGCAGTCTCTGAGCATCCTCCCTGCCTACAGTCACCCATTGGTTTGTTTTTTAAGCACCAGGAAAAACATTATTTTCCCTGACATTTGGTGGTTACATATATTAGCCAGCTATATTAGTTATCATTTTAAACTATTTATTCAATGTTTGAAAGAGGTAAACAGTATTGCAGTGGAAGGAAAAAGCTACAGGCAAGCAGACAGTGAACAGAAAGAACTTGACAAAAAGAAAATTAAAGTTTCAGGCAAGCCCCTCCTCAATTCTTGGGAAAGGAATATGCCTCAGTAGAAAGCATGGAGAAGGTCCCAAAATGTCTGGCACCTCCTATTATTATTATTTTGTGTAAGTGCTTGAAAATACTTTTCTCTACAGAAGACACTGGAGAGTCACTGCCAGTCAGCATCCACCATTCTGAGTTAGATGGGCCACTGATCTAACTCAGTATAAGGTAGCTGCAGAGTCTCACATATTCACCATGAAACTTTCTAACAGTAGTTTCTCTTGAAGGGGGAAAAATGATTCTTTTTCAGGATTCTGATTAAATCAT
Source organism: Euleptes europaea (assembly GCF_029931775.1). Taxonomy (NCBI): domain Eukaryota; kingdom Metazoa; phylum Chordata; class Lepidosauria; order Squamata; family Sphaerodactylidae; genus Euleptes; species Euleptes europaea. The sequence continues at coordinate 42,173,960 of NC_079325.1, read as the reverse complement.
AATCTTCCCTCAGTTCTAAGAAGTCAATGCTATAAAGACAAAGTTACTTCGCTCTCCCTATATTAAGAGTTCTTTACTGACCATCTTATTAGCAACAGTTTAATCACAGGTTAACTTCAACTGAAATATACATGCTAACTTACAAAAATATATTGAATGTTTACATTAGGAAACTACTGTTTAGATACATGATGAGGAACAGAAGAGTGGATATAGTTCTCAAATTAAAATGAGAATCCTCAAGACACAGCATCCTACTGAAGTGGTTCCACTATAGCTCTGTGAATTCAGCTGCAGCCTAAAACACTGGAAAAATAAATCAATTAATGCAGTACACAGTAGTACAATTTTGAGTTAAAGATCTAAAAAGCAATCGCTGTATGTGTAGCCAATTTAGAGATGTTGTTTTTAATAAAGTGTGTAACATTTAAAAAATGCACCTTCTCTAGTGTATCACACACAGGAATAAGTCATGTTACCAAAAAAATGTGCTAACTGTACACCAGCTATATTGCCAAATGCACAAATCAAAAGGAAGGTCATCTTGCACCTGACATTTCCCCACACAATGGATCCTCAACACCTAAGTGGTGCAAAAGCAAGTATTTATATTTGCTGCACACTGATGCCATGCACATTTTCTCCTTTACTACTCTTATTACTTCTTAGTGGGGGGGGAAAGCACATAACACACCTCAGAGAGAAAATTTCACTAATACATCTGCACGAATGGCACACAGGCAAAGCTGCTATGCCCTGGCAGCTGACAGGTCTTGAAAAATAGTGCACTGCATGCACATATTCTAATACTTACAAGTGTGCACATGTGCCACATCAGACCAGTATAATAATAAATTCATGTATAAAATCTAAGGACAAAAAAAACAGGCATGTACCTAACTTCTACCCTGCTTCACACACAAGGGAGGTGGGAGATGTGCCCACATAAGGTATACACTAAATACACTACTGTAACTGCATTTATATTGCAAATGCAGGCTGTGAGATAATAGATAATAATAGAAAAACGTACTCACATATTGAACTCCCAAGTAAATACCTAAGATTTACAGTACCATTGACATACTTGTTCCTTTACAGAGTTTGAGAGACAAGGCAACAGGTCCCTGCTCTGAGTTTACAGCATGAACAGTAACAACTGATGGACAAGAAGAGAAACAAGGACAAGAATATAGTTAGGCTCGGATGCTAAAGCCACAAACAGCAGACAAACTAGCTAGTGAAAACCTCAAAGCTTACTTCTAGTTAAACGTGCAAGACCAGCTTTACACAAATTCAGTCACATGACTCTCCAGTCAGACCACTAGCAAATCTAACACAGTTTTGTCTCCTCTGACTGGAAGCAGTTCTCCCAGGTCCCAGGATAGCACGTGCTCTACTTCCTCACTTACAAGGGAGTGAGTTCCACTGTGGGAGATATATTCAAGTAACACACACAAGGAGTCTTGGAAATGCAGAGCACACCTTCCCCAGCTAAGTCAACGAGACTCCACTTGATCCCTAGACATGCTTATCTTGGGGTAATCTGCCATGTGCGGGCACACAACACGGGGGACACAAACTGAAGTATATCACTTGACGCGTGTGCACATCCATGGCTTATTGGTAAGGTTCCAGGTTCAACCCCTGGCGCTTCAGACAAGAAGGATTTCCAGGAGCAGGTGTTGGGAAAAGGTCTTTGTCTGAACAAGGCCCTGGGGAGCCACTGCCAGTCACAACAGACAATACTGAGCCAAAGGAACCCCTAGTCAAGACTTAGTATTCTGACTTGATTTATGGCAGTTTCATACCTAAGAACATAAGAAAGGCCCTGCTGGATCAGACCAAGGCCCATCAAGTCCAGCAGTCTGTTCACACAGTGGCCAACTAGGTGCCTCTAGGAAGCCCACAAACAAGACGACTGCAGCAGCACCCTCCTGCCTGTATTTAATATAACAGGCATGCTCCTATGAAGGTACGAATCCCACCATCTCACATACAGTGGCAAAGTTTTGTTATATTGCCACCAGAATACGGAGATTGTTGTTGCTATGTCAAACAGCTCGTTAATTGCACGACTGTGTACTATTGTGATTACTCCTTTTAAAATTTTCATTGTTACGCTGGTCAATGAATGTATTTAATAAATCTAATCCAGGGGTTCGCAAACTTTTTCAGTCATGGAGCCCTTTTCAGGAAAGAAATTCGTCATGGAGCACTAATTTTCACCTAGCCCCTATATACTACACCGAACGACAGTAGTATTTCTCTTTTCAATCTCTTCATGGAGCACAGTTTGGGAACCTCTGATCTACTCTGCCTGTGGTTCCGCAGCACCTAATAAAATAGGCATGCTCCTCTGATCCTGGAGAGAACAGGGATGCATCTTGTGCGTGCCTCGCACAGCCAGCACAACCCTTCGGGACACGATGGGACCACCTGCAGGGCGAGGGTGCACGCACAGAATCACAGAGTTGGAAGGGACCGCCAGGGTCACCTAGTCCAACCCTTGCACAATGCAGGAAATTTACACTACCCATCAGGCCTCGAATCAATCTAATATATAAATATATAAATAAATATATAAATATATATAACTTTTTATTATTTTTATAATAAGAAAAAACAAAACAAATTATAAAAAACAAAGAAAACAATAACAAAAAATATACAAAAAGAGCACTTATACATCATTCAAAATTACCCCATACCATATGAATTATAAAATACACAGTGCTCTAATACCCATCACCCACCTTAAGTGTGTCCCACCACCAACAGACTCCCGGAGAAGTCTTTTGACCGTATTTAAAATTATCTTATACTATTATTACTATAAAAAACATTACCTTTTGTCTATAATTCATTAACTATACTTGTAAAATTCATTTTCGCCAGTTTATCCCAAAATGCGACGGCCTGTAGCCATGGTTTTTTTTTTAAACTCTTCCATATCTTTACCATGTAAAGAATCTGTAAGTTTGGCCATCCGCACATGCACCCACATTTTCTCTCTCCAGTCTCTGACGGAAGGTTTATTTATTTGCTTCCAGGTTTTTTCCTGCTATTATAATTCTTGTGCCGCAAAGCTATATTGACCTATAACTTATCACACCAGGCCGAGGCCATGTCTACGGGAGCCGGCCCTAACAGAGTGACTGCCTTGCTGGGACTTCTTGGGGAAACAGAGGAGGAGGCCCAAACGAGAGCCACGCCGGCCGCGGCTGCAGGGGCAGCGGAGAGGCCTACCCGCCTCGAGAGACCTTCCCCTTAGGCGGCCAGGCCAAGCTTCCGCCGCAAGGAGCAGCTCTCGCTCTCCCGCCGCCGCCCCCCCACGCGCTCGACGCCCCCCGCCAAGGGCGTTGCCAGGCAACCCCGTGAGGAGGGCGAGCGGGGGGGAGTTGAGGCCTACCAGGGCGGGGAGGAGGGGGGCGCTGCCCTCTCGCGTTTACCTGGGCTCGGGCGGCTGGTGACTGGGCAGCTTGGCTCTGGTGGTGGCGGCGGCGGCGGCGCGACGTCTCCCCTTCTCCTTCCGGGGCCTCCCCTCAGGCTCAAGCCGCGATCGAGCAAAGGCGGCGGCGGCGGCTCCACTACTGCTGCGCGCGCACCACGACAACGGCAGCGGCCTCCTCCTCTCTCCTCCCCCCTCCCTTTCCTCCCTCCTCCCTTTCCTCCCTCCTCTCTCCTCCCCCCCTCCCTTTCCTCCCTCCTCTCTCCTCCCCCCCTCCCTTTCCTCTCCCCGTCTATTTTTCCCTCACCACCGCCCTCACACACGCTCAATCCAAGATGGCGGCGCACGCGCCTCTTCCCCTTACACGGCGCTTCTCCGCCCACTCCTTCACAGGACGGAGGTAAGACGGGAGACGAAAGGAGGCAGAGGGAAGGGAAGAGAGCGGGCCCGCGGCCGACGGCAACCTAAAAATAAAAGACGGATGTATGGGGAAAGAGGCCTCAGCCACGCCCCGTCGCCTGTGGGAGAGGAAAGGGCCAATCAGAATGACAAGGAGGGGCGGGGTGTTCGTTGGGGAAGGGTGACGGAGGGGAAGGGAGGGGGATAGTCGCGGCCGGTCTCTTGAGCGGCGGCGCGCGAGCATGCGTTCTTGGAAGAGAGAGAGGAAAATCCCATCCTGGGGTGGGCGGGCGTAAAATGCAAACGGGAATTTTTTTGTTTCATCCAAAAATCACGCTTTTCCTGTTGGTGACGCCCGTCAGGCAAGACCTGCAGCACTCTGCGGCCTCAGCTCCGTGCAAATAAGCGTGGGAGGCCCTTCACAACAGTTGTGCAGCCCTCTGCTTTTTTATTATTATTATTTTTTTATTGTTTTCTAATTTAATCACATAGATTTCCATCATTCATTTAACGTAATTATACAATACACAGGATATATATCTAATCAATGTGAATCTTCTATCTGTTCGACTCCCCCTCTCCCCTCCTCTATCCATTTAATATCTCTGTTCCTCCTGAAGCGCCCTGGTTGTCTTATAGGGTCCAATGAAGACAACTAGGAGGAGCTTAAAAAGAGCAACAGTTCTTTATTTAGCGAAACACCTGGGGGTGAAATAACCCACAAATAAGATGCAGAGTGACTCACCCTGAGAAACAAAGGAAAGTCAGTATCATTTATGCATTCGCATGGGGCAGGCCCATGGCTGCTGACAAGCAGATTGATACACAAAAGCACCCATGCCCATTAAATGTCTACTTCACTCTCATCAGCATAACCGATAGATATTGGCCAAAGGCGTCACTTAGTGAGTGCCTGAAATTGTGAGCTCGGTAACCAGAAACCACATTCCTGAAGATGAATGTAATTCAGAGCTCTCTACTGGTGAGAGGCCGTACCAGGCACAGAGAGCTCCCGGATGCCAACTTCCCCAAAGCTTCCATGTGCGTGTGTATGAATACATAGTGTTCTAAACCAGCCCTTATATCTGGGCATTACACTCCCTTTGTATCTAACTTCTAATTCATTATAGTAATTCACATGTACATTTTAATCACATATCCCATCTAGGTTTTAACATTAGTATTACTTCTACTTGGGTCGATTGAAATAGATCAAAGCATAGCCTTTAACGTACCCCAAGTTAAATTCATTAACACAATATGTTGTCCGTGCCTCCCATTCTCCCATGGAGCCCTCTGCTTTTGACAGATGCCCAACAGGCAGACATTCGACAGCAGCTTCCCCATTCTTGAGGGGATGAGGTTTGCCTGTGGAATTTCTTTGTGTCACCTAGCCATCCTGCAAGTTTTTTACTGGCCACCTGTAGTTTCTTTCCCTCAGATTTTTTCTCAAGTATTTTCTTGAATAAGCCTGATAGTTTGGAACGGGAGTGTGCTTAGAAGTTGGTATCTGGCCTTTCTGCACCTCTAAGCAGCATATAATCAAGGTGCCTTCTTCGTTGTGGCCCCCACTTTGTGGAACGGCCTGCCTGAGGAGGTCAGGAAGGCTCCCACTCTCCTGGCTTCCCGCAAATATGCAAAACTGAATTATTCAAGATGGCTTTTCTATGCAGGCCGTAAGAGTTGCACCGTTCTAAAATGATTCACAAAATTACTTGGAGAAATTATTAGGAAGTGTGGTCTAGTCTTGATCAGGCTTGTCCAAAATGCGTGGCCCAGGACGGCTATGAATGCGGCCCAACACAAAACCGTAAACTTACTTAAAACATTATGAATCAGCTATCGTTAGTGTTAGTGTATTTTATATGCAGCCCAAGACATTTCTTCTTCCAATGTGGCCCAGGAAAGTCAAAAGATTGGACACCCCTGCTCTAGATATTCCCATCTCACTCTCTGGATATTCCCATCAACTATCAAAATTTGGTGACACGACCTCTCCTTCGGGCAGATGCTAAACACACATGAGCACCACCAAGAAAAAGTTGGGTTGGTAACAACACACTGACTGGCAGTCTGCCAGACCTTTAAAGTAATTGTAGATGAATGGAAGGAAAAATGCACCTCAGCTTTACATAAAACCCCACTAAAAGGACATGTCTTTCCCCATTTAACATGATGTCATCTATCTATTCATTATTTATTTAGTATTTCAACTTAATTTGAGCTACAAATCTTCAGCTTGGAATGTTTTTGTTTTTAATGCCAGTACTTGGTTATAGCGTACTACGAAGTAATAATAAGTATCTAAATTGAATGTTATGTTATTTTGCTCTTAGACATTTAGGTGTGTTAACAGCAACTCAATCAATAAGATTATTGATAACATGAAATTAAAATATTTTTAAAATGTTTTAATATTTAAAATATTTTAATTAATTTTTAATTTAAATTTCTTTTTATCTTCCTGTTTTTTTCCTCCTCCCTTTGTTGACTTCCTCGTGTCAAATTTTACATCATAAGCCCATTGAGGCAGCAACTTGTCTTGTTCTCTGTAAAGCACTGTGTATACTATTATTATGCCTCTGAGCATAATAATTCATCCTCAAACTCCAGAGATTAAAGGGAAAATCTTCCAGGCATGGTTTCAAAGTAGACCTGCAAAGTTGCACCCATCTTATCAGACAACTAATTTTTGTTCTGTTAGAAGCCGACTGAAATTATTTTGTCACAGTAGGAACTGATCCCAAACTCATCCCTATAGCTGGAGAGGGGTTAGCTGAGGTACAATATCCAGCTGCAATCCTCAAAATACTTCCCTAGGAGTAAGCTTATGTAGGATTGCACTGCAAAAATATTTCATTAAAAAATGTAAGCCCCCCCACCCCAATAACTACCCACATTGAATAAAACATGAGCTGCACTTCCCCCAGTCAAACACTGGCTACAAAGACCCACAGACACATTCAGAGAAAAGTCTGAAGATAAATAATGCATCATAATGCAAACATGGAAAATGTCTCATAGCGGTTACATGAGGACAGGATACAGAGGGGAGGCTTTTTACAATATGCAGAATCTCCTAGCCAAAGTCATTTCTGCCTCTATGATCCTGGGACTCTTCTGTTTTGTTTTGTTTTTATCTTTATGACCTCTTATGTAACAATGCATTTCAATGTAGTGTCTATCTTGCATCCAGGTTTCTTGAGTTCATTAACTCTAAAATTTAACTTTAAATACAAAAGGTGAAAGGATACAAGGGTGTGGAAGAAGCTCTATGGAAAATAGTATCATCGGGAGGGGGAGGGGATTTTTTAAAATTGTTTTTTTCTTTAGAGATGCCAATCCAGGCCTAAAAACAGTGCATTATACACAAAATGTTGCAGAGGGAAACAAAGGGGGAGGACCAGGGTGGAGAAAACCACAGCCGTAACAAGGGGAAGGGAGATTTTGATAGATAGCCATAGGAAAGAAGAAGAGTTGTTTTTTATATGCCAGCTTTCTCTACCACTTAAGGAAGAATCACGCCAGCTTACAATCGCCTTCCCTTCCCCTCCCCACAACAGACACCCTGTGAGGTAGTTGGGGCTGAGAGAGCTCTAAGAGAGCTGTGACTAGCCCAAGGTCACCCAGCTGGCTTCATGTAGAGGAGTGGGGAAACCAACCCGGTTCACCAGAGTAGCCTCCGCCGCTCATGTGGAGGAGTGGGGAATCAAACCCGGTTCTCCAGATCAGAGTCCACCGCTCCAAACCACCACTCTTAACCACTACACCACGTTGGCTCCTGTTTGACAATACAATACAATTTTATTATTGAAAAACTGTTTAAGGTTTTCTTTCTGTCAGGAAGGGAAGTCCATGAAGGGGGAAGAGGTGTTGCACAAACAGCCATTGCTGTCTCTCGCACAGAGAGGAGGCCTGTGCAGAGGATGAAGCGATTCATCTTAGTAAAGAGGTCGACCTCCACCAGGATGCTGGTGGACTCCCTGGATAGGGGGAGTTCAGGATGAAATCCCTAGAGATGGTTCTTCATAGCCCAGGCAGCGTGGACAGGGGCTGTAATATGCCCACAGGTCTCCCCTGCAGGTTTGTGGCTTGTTGGCAGGATGCCACATACTGGGTCACATGGGCTTGGCCCCAAGACCACCAGAAGCCTCGGGGGAGGAGGTGCAGTGTTTTGTACTGTCCAAAGGGACCAGCTGGCTTGGAGTTATGCTAGAGCTGCAGGAGTTCAGCCCAGAGGTGCCCAGAAGGTACAGACGCCCCAAGTGATCAAGAAGTCCTTGATGGTCAAAAAAGGAGGGGGTGGTTTCTTGGTGGGGTACTGGAGTGCCTGGAATTGAACACGGGCAAAGGTATCATTAGGGTTGCCAGGTCCCTCTTTGCCACCGGCGGATGGGTTTGGGAGTGGAGCCTGAGGAGGGTGGGGTTTGGGGAGGGGAGGCACTTCAATGCCATAGAGTCCAATTGCCAAAGCAGCTATTTTCTCCAGTGGAACTGATCTCTGTCACCTGGAGATCAGTTGTAATAGCAGGAGATCTCCAGCTGGTACCTGGAGGTTGGCAACCCTATGTATCATGCTGCTGTTGGTCTTACAGATGGTCTCTTATGGAAAGGCCTCGAGGAACACCCGCAAAATTCTCCAGCCTCAGGATTGTACCCAACAGCTCCTCCTCCAGGTCTGGTCGGTGGGGGAGAGGAGGCCACCCATCCCAACCCTAAGAATAGCAAGGCCCGATTGGCGGTGGCGGGTGGGGAGGGAAGGGGGCCACCCGTCCCAATCCTGAGGGAAGCCATGCCTGGTCATGGGGGTGGGTGGGAGGGTGCCACCCATCCCAATTCTGAGGTAAGCAGATCTGGTGGGCAGGAGTGAGGGGCCTGTGAAAATGGGAATATCCCTGAGTGTTTTAATCTGTGAAATGGGGGAAACAATGCAATTAGCTTCACAATTTAGCAGGCATTTGAACCCGGATCTCCCAGGTCCTCAACTGGCGTTGGCAACCTTGGTATGTGTGTCCAAGGCGAGAGATGAGCAGAGTGGTTTGCCATTGCCTTCCTCTGCATAGCAATCCCAGTCTTCCTTGGCGGGTCTCCTATACAACTACTAACCATGACTGACCTTGCCAGTCAGGCATATTCTGGCTGCTTAACTATAAGAAATAAGAGCCAGCGTGGTGTAGAGGTTAAGAGCAGTGGTCAGAAGAGGTGGAATCTAATCTGGAGAACCGGGTTTGATTCCCCACTCTTCCACGTGAGTGGCGGAGGCTAATCTGGTGAACTGGGTTGGTTTCTCCACTCCTCCACATGAAGTCAGCTGGGTGACCTTGGACTAGTTACAGTTCTCTCTGAACTCTCTCAGCCCCACCTACCTCACAGGTAGGGGAGAGGAAGGGATGGTGATTGTAATCCGGTTTGATTCTTCCTTACGTGGTAGAGAAAGTCAGCATATAAAAACCAACTCTTCTTCTTCTTAATCAGATCACAAAGGCAAAGCATCATATGACACAATGACAAATGTGATATATCATCAGGGAATTGCAAAATGACAGGAAAGCCCGTTGGAATGATTACAAACTAAACGGCATACGCCAGCACATTGTCAGAGAAAATTATGCACACGTCCTCTTAGCCTATCGTAGAAATCATCAATGGGAGTCCAGCAGTGGTCAATCTCTCTGCTGCTGCTAGAGGGCGCTCTTGCAGCATGGTAGGATTGCTTAAGAAGCAACTTAATGTTCTGATGGGCTCATACACCGCAAAACATTAAATAAAAGTTTGAGCTAAGATGAGCCAAGGGATTCCACTAGCTAGATGCAAAATGAAATTTAAAAAAAAGCAAAATGGGGTGGGTGTTCAGTTTCATCAGCCACGTTGGACAAAATGGTCCTTGACTGAAGATAAGTGGGCTGAGGAACACCCTGCACCATAACACTACAGCTGCAGCTGGTACCCATGGGGATGGATCCTTCAGGAAATGTCCACTGGTGGAAGCAGGGATGGCAGTCTCCAGGTGGGATCTAGGGATCCCCTAGGATGACAGCTCATCTCCAGATTACAGAGATCAGTTCCCCTGCAGAAAATGGATGCTTTGTAGGGTTGATTCTATGGTGCTGTACCCCACTGAGCCTATCCTCTCTAGGCTCAGTCCCCAAATCTCTAGGAGTTTCCCAGCCTGGATCTGGCAACCCTACCCCTATCCCCTGCCAGTGGCCAGGAGGAGCTGGCAACCCTTGGTGGAAGGGGGATGCTTTTTATGAATTCCCCCATCTTGTTGCAGACTTCCAATTTGCAGTTTCTGGGGAGCCCCTATTTCCCAGGACCACTTTCGGCTGCAGACAGAGGGAGAGGCAGAAAAGTCCCATTCTGCTCAGGAAAATCCCTTTGATAAACTAAGATTTACTGCAACCCCTAATCCAACCCCTAATCTCCTCACCAGACTATAAATCAATGGGTAAGAAAATGATAAAAGGATGCTCAAAGCAAGGGATCATCAATCCTCAATAAACAGACTTACTAGGAAACACGTTTCCATTACAAATTAATAGTGACGTACATTTGCGTTAACAACATTGGGATCAGACTGCAAAGGTTGCAGACTCCCTTTACTAGAACATGGATTAAACAACAAAATCCAACATGATTAAATGTTGGCCCCTTTGGACCAGTTATACAACTGGCAGTATCAAAAAGTAATGCTTTTTATGGTCTGAACCACTTCAGATTGCAGGGATTTGAAGATGCATGTTTGAATGGTCCCCACCCGCTTGAAAATCTTGCTGCACACACTCAAAAAATAGGATAGTTAGAAGATGAGACTGAAGGAATAGGGTTGCCAGCTCCGGGTTGGGAAATACCTGGAGATTTTGGGGGGGAGCCTGAGAAGGGCGGGGTTTGGGGAGGGGAGGGACTTCAATGCCATAGTGTCCAGTTGCCAAAGTGGCTATTTTCTCCAGGGGAACTGATTATTGGCTGAAGATCAGTTGTAATAGCAGGAGATCTCCAGCTAGTACCTGGAGGTTGGCAACCCTATGAAATAGGGATTTTGCAACGGACAAAAATCATGTTTCAGGGCACATGGGTCACTTGATCAGAGGACATACCAACATTAACAGATGACTCTCCCATTGTATAGTCAGCATAACAGGTGGGGTAATAAGTAACTATTCTGCAATTAGCAGTGCAATTCTGAACAGAATACAATGAATTTAGAAGTAACTCTGCTTAGGATTGCACTGTGGGAGTGCATAATAACAACACAATATCCCAGAACATTAAAGTACTAGATGTTTCCACCAGGTACAAAGAATTACTGTATCATACAGATTGAATAAATTATACGTACAAACTGTACATGTCCAAACTAAGGATGCTCAGACATCCCTAGTTAAGCTCACATTCCGTTTGCCCGTCATGAGCTGATTTTTTTCAATGGATTCTTCCTGGCTGTTTTATTCCCCCTCCCAACATTAAGATTTTAAAAATTGTTTTTCCACATAGGATAGGAAATATAACAAACTCCAAGTAACCATACGGCTAGGGTTGCCAACTTGTAGGTACTAGCTGGAGATCTCCAGCCGATAGAGATCAGTTCCCCTGAAGAAAATGGCCACTTTGGCAATTGGACTCTATGGCATTGAAGTCCCTTCCCACACCCTGCCCTCCTTAGGCTCTGCCCAAAAAATCTCCTGCCGGTGATGAAGAGGGACCTGGCAACCCTACCTACTGTACATCTTCCCCCCTAGGTTTGCCAACTTCAGGTAGGGGAATTCCTGATGATTTGGGGTGGAGACTGAAGAGAATGGGATTTGGGGAGAGGAGATACTTCAGCAGGGTGCACCCTCCACAGTAGCCACTTTATGTGGGGAACTGATATCTGTAGTTGGGAGATCAATTGAAATTATGGGAGATCTCCAGGCCCCATCTGGAGGTTGGCAACCCTGCTCACCATACATAGCCCATCCACAAGAGAAGAAAGTAAGAACTGTGTACACACAGGTAGCTAAAAGTAGAGATTCAAAAAAATAAAAGGGAGAGTGACCACTTAACAGAGAGTGAGACTTATAGCTCCCTAACGGGTACTCTCTGCCAACATCTAAGGTGCAGATTATTAATGTATAGAACTCTATGCACTTAAACGTAATAATCTTTCTTGGCAAGAGAGGGGGTGGCCCAGACAGCGTGGTCTGCCAATTTAAACAGAATAATCTGCTTGGTAACAGGATTTGAATCAGAGAGACTTAATGGAGCAGTCAAGATTCTCCTGTACACACATGAACACATGAAGCTGCCTTATACTTGAACCAGGATATATCGCGAAACCTTGTAAAATTGTTTGTTTTGACAGAAGTGTTTTGGAGATTATAAATTTATATTTAAAATTAGAAATCACTCTTTTGGAAATTATATACATTATTACGTTTAAGTGCACAGAGAATAATATCAAGCAATGAAAATCCATCAAACAGCAACAAATCCTTTAAGACGGGATAAAAATATGGGGGTCCATCTTGGGAGCATGTTGTGTGGCCCACACTGAGGAAATATTATGTAAGATGAAAAAGCTGCAAGTGTTGGCTGAACACTTTGAAACCCAGGCAAAATGTCTTGTCCTTGTCAAAGCATTTCCCTCTTCTGTGGATTACTTTCTCAGGCTTTCGTTCCACCATATTAGTCTTGTGGTTCCTCTCAAGACATCCCCCCATGAGCTGGATTCTCTGGGGGTTTTTTGTTTGTTTCTCAGATGTGACTCACTCTTTCCATGTCCCTTAAGGAAAAAAATAGCAAGACTGGTTAAAAAGGATGAGCCTTTTGGACAATGTAGTAGCTAGAGTCCTGGACTTGGTTGAGATCCCAACTCTACTTCCTGGGGCTCTCAGCTTAGCTTACTTCACAAGGTGGTAAGAATGTATCCTGCTTTGAACTAGTTGGAGGAAGGGTGGGATAAAAATCGAATAAATTTCAGCGCAGAAATTGTAACTCGGAGGCTGACTTAAATTGGGAACCTTTCATGTGGTTCACCATCCAAAAATATTCCACATGATTAAGGCTTTGCTGCCAATATCAAAAAAGGCTTTTGGTCACCAGCCAAGAGTTTTAAGAACATGACAGCACTGGAAAGAACCTGCTGGATCAGTCCAAAAACCCATCTAGCCCAGCATCCTGTTTCCAACAGTGGAGAGCCAGACGCTTCTGGGAAGTACTTTTGCTAACACCTGTCATGTGTGGGTGGGGTTTCCAGGTTTTGCGAAGGTTGACCCCTGTAGTGAGGAAGTCCCTGCCTTTTCCCCCCAGTCCCCATCCTAATAATCCCCTAGCCCTGTCAAACATAAGGCCCACGGGCTGGAACCAGATGCTTCTGGGAAGTCCTCCAACAAGCTATGAAGGCAACAGCTTTCCTCCACTGTTCCTCCCAGAGTGGTGTAGTGGTTAAGAGTAGTGGTTTGGAGCAGTGGACTCTGATCTGGAGAACCGGGTTTGATTCCCCACTCCTCCACATGAGCAGCAGAGGCTAATCTGGTGAACTAGATTTGTTTCCCCACTCCTACACACGAAGCCAGCTACTACACCTTGGGCTAGTCACACTCTCTCAGCCCCACCTACCTCACAGGGTGCCTGTTTTGGGGAGGGGAAGGGAAGGTGATTGCAAGCTGGTTTGATTCTTCCTTAAGTGGTAGAGAAAGTCGGCATATAAAAACCAACTCTTCTGCAGGCCACAAAACAGTCGAGGCAGCCACCCCCTCACCCTCAATCTGGGCTGGCAAGGTATTGTCCGGCCTGACCAAGTGACATTTATGTCATATCCGGCCCTCATAACAATTGAGTTTGACTCCCCAGCCCTAGCCTATACGCAAGTATAACAAGAAATTTTGAATATTTTTCCAAGACATGGTAATATAACAGGGTTGTCTTGAGTGTTTTTTTTCCTCAGCAGAGTTCTTTGGCCTTTAACAGGCAAAAGTGAAACAGGCGATGCTTCACCTGATGGATAGCTACCTGTTGTACAGACACAGGAACCTTGCCAGACAAAAAAAAAATGTAGCGGTTTCATGACTCACCCTGTCTTGTGTCATCGTGAACAGCCTAAAATTTGTAGATGCATGACAACTATCTGCAAAACACCACAGCCACTTCCTCTCCGAGTTCTAAAAATTCACTGATCTTCAGGGGAGATTTGAGATCACATCAAGAAAACAGATGTTTGCATTTAGCTGGAAAAAGAAGTCAAAAACAGACTCCCCAGCAAGAATTGGTGAACTAACATTGCATTTGCATTTCTATAGCACCATCTATCCTATGAAGAAATCAGTTCTGAGTTCAATGGCACTTAATTCCTCGGAAATGTGTTTTTGATGCTCTGATCCTATGCACACCATTTTGGCAGTATGTACCACTGAACCCAGTGAGACATCCTTCTGAGGCAATGGGCTCAGGACCAGGCTGCAAGCATGTTCAAGACCATGTAATCTCAGTTACCTAGAACAGAGATAGGATTGCAGGTCACCAACCTGGTTTGTTACAAATAAAAACTTTGCATGGACAACATGAATGTGGGTGTTGGTGCGCCAGCCAGACACAATCCTCACTCAGCCAAAAGTACTTCTTGGAATCCTTCTACCTACAATCCAGAAGTGTTGTCAAAGAAAACTATCTCAGTAGCTCCCTGCTTATAGCCAGCTTTACCATACAAGGCAGACTGCACCCTGGAATCCTCTGCGAAAGCACAAAGGATTCCGGGGACCAACCACCTTTTCATTCATGCAGATCAAAAACGCAAATCTTCCTTGTTTCCAAGAAATTGCAGTTTGTCATCACATTTGAATGGGGTTAAATGGCAAACTATGGCTTGTTCTCTTGCTTACAAACCAGCATTCCAAACTAGTTTGTAGTTCTCATACTTAAAAAAGTAGGAATGCTGTGAACCACACAGTGAACAGATTTGACAGATGAACACAGTGTTTGATAGCTGTGATCACTTGTGACAACACACGTCTGTGAAATGCTGCCAATCGTATTGTACGGTATTGTTGTAATATGCAAAAAGTAACCTGACTAATGGGGGGGGGTTGAGAGCAGGCCATTCAAAAATTGGCTGCCTGCAAAACATGAGCTAAACTGGCAGATGTACCAAACCGTGATTTATTAATTGCCTCTAAACAAAGCCATTCTCTTCACTCAGATTCAAAACTTTTAAAAAGATTATTAAAGACAATCATATCCTTGTCTCCTGTAAGCATGGCCTTTGTGCTGATCTTAGGGTACAAAATAAATGGTGGACAAACCCGATTATTTATTTATGCTTTTTTCCCTTTAATTCTCCCCATCCCTTTCCATTTCCAGGGACCATTTCATGCTTTACCACACCTGACCAGAGGTGGAAACAGGGATATAATCGTCACATCCCTCTTTTCAAACCAAGGCTACCAAATCACCCAGCATTATACATTTTACACACCAGTATGCTCTGTAGTCTATAGCCGTGCCAAGAGGATGTTTGTTTCTTGGGTTAAAGCGGGGTGGGCGGGGGGGGGGGGAGATTGTCCCACGCTTCCCAGAGGCCGGCCACTTTTTGAAAGAGGCTGCAGGACTGGGCAGGTCTCATCTATAGTAGGGCTGTTCTTCTGTTCTGGCTTTAGATAAAGAGCTATTTATCCCAAGAAGAAAAATGCAACGTCCGTGTCCAGCGACAGCCCCTGAGTACCAGATGTTGAGACGAACAGCAATAAGAACATAAGAAAGGCCATGCTGGAACAGACCAAGACCCATCAAGTCCAGCAATCTGTTCACTCAGTGGCCAACCAGGTGTTTCTAGGAAGCCCACAAACAAGACGACTGCAGCAGCATCCTGCCTGTTTTTTACAGCACCTAATATAATAGGCATGCTCCTCTGATCCTGGAGAGAATTGGTATGCACCATGACTAGTATCACATGAAGCTGCCTGATACTGAACCAGACCCAAGGTCCCTCAGAGTCAATATTGTTTACTCAGACCAGCAGCAGCTCTCCAGGGTCTCAGGTAGAGAGGTCTTTCACATCTCGTATTTGCCTAGTCCATTGAACTGGAGGTGCCTTGAACCTGGGGCCTTCTGCATGCCAAGCAGATGCTCTACCACTGAGCCACAGCCCCCCATTTTGACTAGGAGCCATGGATAGCCCCCTCCTCCATGCACCCCTCCACTCCCCTCTTCAAGCCTTCCAACTCGGCAGCTGTAGCGGTAAACAGGGGTTCGTGGGGGAAATAGAGACCCGAACCGTTATTTCAAGAAAACAGTTTATTCTGGCAGCTGCGACCCAGAGGCCCTAATGGGCAGAAATCTCTGAGTCCCGATCATACTGAGGAAGGGATATTTATCCAAATTCAAGATATGACAGCCATCAACATTCAGGGCATATCTGATTGTAGTACAGACAGAGAGGCGGCAGTATAGCAACAGTTTCACCCAGTTCTTGTGATGGTTCACTGTAACCCTCCGTAACTCTTGCCCCAATTACTGGCACACAGACGCACAGAGATGCCCTGCCCAGCCACAAGCCATTCCCTTGCTGTCCTAACACATTTCAATACATTTCCAGAAAGGAGAAGAGATTATTACAAACTGCAAAACCAGTGGATCTTCCACAGTCAGGGGAAGTCTACCTTGCTGTCTCACAGCCATCACCACATCCCGGGGCGGGGAGTTCCGCGCTTGAACAACCGAGTCTGGCTGCCCCTCCCAGGCGCCTAGGCTGCCCGCGGTCGGAACCAGGGTGCAGGGGGAGGCTGGGTCTGGCCCGGCCAAGCCTGCCTCCCTCCTCGGTCCCTTCCCACCCAGGACTCCACCCCTGGCCGCTTCTGAGTGGCCTCCAGCTCTCCGATGCGCTGGGCGGGACCCGGGGAGGATGCCCGGCCCAGCCCGGCTCCCTCTCCTCCCGTTCCGCCACTGCTCGCCTCGGCTGGCTCGCCATCGGCGATCGGACTTCCCTTCGCTCGCCCACTGCCGCGCCAGGTAGGACCCCGCAGAGGGCGCTTCACTTGCGGGGCATCTCCGGGGGAGGGCGCTCCGGGATCCCCTGCAGGCTCGCGTTCCCCCAGGGGCCGCGCCTTGAGGGGCTCGTTCCCAGCCGGGCGGGCGGGGGGAAGGCGCGCCGGTCCCCCTGCCTCGTTTTCAAGGGGCGGGGGCGCAGCGGGGGTGCTCGGCCACTTTTAGGCGCCGTGGGGGGGGGCGCGATGGGGCTGGGGGCGCAACTTTAGACGAGGTCTCTCCAGGATCGGAGGAGCATGCCTCCAGGAATACATGGTGTATGTGTTAAGTGCCGTCAAGTCGCTTCCGACTCATGGCGACCCTATGAATGAAAGTCCTCCAAAATGTCCTATCTTTGACAGCCTTGCTCAGATCTTGCAAACTGAAGGCTGTGGCTTCCTTTATTGAGTCAATCCATCTCTTGTTGTGTCTTCCTCTTTTCCTGCTGCCCTCTACTTTTCCTAGCATGACGGTCTTTTCCAGTGACTCTTGTCTCATGACGTGACCAAAATACGACAGCCTCAGTTTAGTCATTTTAGCTTCTAGGGTCAGTTCAGGCTTGATTTGATCTATAACCCACTGATTTGTTTTTTTGGCAGTCCACGGAATCCGTAACACTCTTCTCCAACACCACATTTCAAAGGAATCTATTTTCTTCCTATCAACTTTCTTCACTGTCCAGCTTTCACACCCATACATAGTAATAGGGAATATGATGGCATGAATTAATCTAGTCTTGGTGGCCAGAGTCACATCCTTACACTTCAAAATATTTCTAGCTCCTTCATGGCTGCCCTTCCCAGTCTCAATCTCCTTCTAATTTCTTGGCTGCAGTCTCCCTTTTGGTTGATGGTGGAGCCAAGGAATAGAAAGTCTTGAACAATTTCAATTTCCTCATTGTCAACCTTAAATACATGGTGGAGATGGGGTATTCATGGCTACTAGTACAGGAGCATTACACAACTTTAAGGTTGACAATGAGGAAATTGGCAGGAGTCCAGTAGCACCTTAAAAACTAACAAAAATATTTTCTGGTAGGGTATGAGCTTTCGTGAGCCACAGCTCACTTCTTCAGATACGGCTAGAATGTGAATCCATCTGTGTTTAAGTAGAGGAGAGTGAATTCACGAAAGCTCATACCCTACCAGAAAATAGTTCTTAAAGGTGCTACTGGACTCTTGCCCTTTTCTACTACTGCAGACAGACTAACACGGCTACCCGCTGTGAATGAGGAAATTGAAATTGTTCAAGACTTTCTATTCCTTGGCTCCACCATCAACCAAAAGGGAGACTGCAGCCAAGAAATCAGAAAGAGATTGAGACTGGGAAGGGCAGCCATGAAGGAGCTAGAAAAGATTTTGAAGTCTAAGGATGTGTCACTGGCCACCAAGACTAGATTAATTCATGCCATCGTATTCCCTATTACTATGTATGGGTGTGAAAGCTAGACAGTGAAGAAAGCTGACAGGAAGAAAATAGATTCCTTTGAAATGTGGTGTTGGAGGAGAGTGTGACGGATTCCGTGGACTGCCAAAAAAAACAAATCAGTGGGTTATAGATCAAATCAAGCCTGAACTGACCCTAGAAGCTAAACTTATTAAACTGAGGCTGTCGTATTTTGGTCATGTCATGAGACGACAAGAGTCACTGGAAAAGACAGTCATGCTAGGAATAGTTGAGGGCAGCAGGAAAAGCGGAAGACCCAACAAGAGATGGATGGACTCAATAAAGGAAGCCACAGCCTTCAATTTGTAAGATCTGAGCAAGGCTGTCAAAGACAGGACATTTTGGAGGACTTTCATTCATAGGGTCGCCATGAGTCAGAAGCAACTTGACGACACTTAACACACTTAAAAATGGATACTAGTCATGATACCTATTTTTAGCTGTACTGTTTAGATATTATATTTTTGTATTATGGTTATTTATGTATTATGGAATGTACTGAATTCGTTTTGCTTATGACCAGTTGGTCCTCAAGCATAAAGAATGGAATAAAGGAAAGAAAAGGATAGTAGTCATGATACATACCTATTCTTTCCAGGATAAGAGGAGCATGCCCATTATATTAGGAGCTGGGGGACACAGGCAGGATGCTGCTGCAGTCGTCTTGCTTGTGGGCTTCCTAGAGGCCCCTGGCTGGCCACTGTGTGAACAGGCTGCTGGACTTGATGGGCCTTGGTCTGATCCAGCAGGGCCTTTCTTATGTTCTATCTCTGTGGAGGGTGGTGGCTCGCCCCCGGGGTTTGCAAAATTGGTGTGGTCTTGGGGGGCGGGCATGAAGTAAGATGGAGTGTGCCCTGGGGGGTGAAGGTGGGGCAATCGAAGCGCGGTTCTCCTCCTCCGGTCCACAAGCCCTTGTTTGGCAGAGTTACGAGTTCTTTTCAGAAGTTGGCGGAATCGTGATGAGACTGGCACCATCCTCGGAGATTTGCACCTATGCTTCTGTGACCCTAAGAGTGTTCAGGTTTTGGTGGGCGGTGGCATCCGGGGACAGTTATTGTCTCCTTCCCCCAGGCATCCCTTGCAAACTGGACCCTGGACCTTTGCGTTCTTGCAAAGGATTAGGTACCTTTCTGGCCCCTGGGACTGTCAGCAGCTATTAACCTTCGGAACATAAAAATGGAAACTCCATTGCCAAAGGTGGGATGTGTGTGTGTGTGTAAAGCGCCGTCAAGTCGCAGCCGACTTATGGCGACCCCCTTTTGGGGTTTTCATGGCAAGAGACTAACAGAGGTGGTTTGCCAGTGCATGCCTCTGCATAGCAACCCCTGGTATTCCTTGGAGGTCTCCCATCCAAATACTAATCAGGGCTGACCCTACGTAGCTTCTGAGATCTGACGAGATCAGTCTAACCTGGGCCATCCAGGTCAGGAGAGGTGGGATATACCTGAATGCAAAATGCTGGGGACATACAGCGGAGGAGAGCTGTTGCCTTCCAGAATTGTTTGTGGGTTTGTGGGGGGGACAGGATGCTGGACTAGGTGAGTCCTTCATGTGATCCAACAGGGTTCTGCTTTTATTAATGTACAAATGGGTCATGCTGTAGGGATGACCCCACAGGGCTTTATTTGCATATTTCCTTTGGAGTTCTTTTTAAAGGGAGGCAGCGAAGGAAAAATAGAGACTAAAGTGCAGCCAGATTCAGAATGGCTCTATTGTTCAGTGTTGTAGTAGGTGTGGTCTCTTCTACACCTGCAAAACTTCCTCTTCTGTGCAAGTGTTAAGCATATGGGAAGGTCTGCCTCCTTCTGTCTGGATCACTTCAAAGAGCAGGAGGAAAACAGTGGAAAAAATGAACTGTGTGCCATGTTGCAAATCAGAATTAAAAGGTAGATCCTGACTCTGAAAATGGGAGGAAGAAGAGTTGATTTTTATACCCTGCTTTTTCTCTACCTTTAAGGAGTCTCAAAGCAGGTTACAATCACCTTCTCTTCCTCTCCCCACAACAGACACCTTGCAGGTGGGGTGAGAGACTTTGGAGAGAACTGTGACTAGCTCAGGGTCACCCAGCAGGCTTCATGTGTAGGAATGGGGAAACCAAACCCGTTCACCAGATTAGAGTCCGCCACTCTTAACCACTGCAGTAGCATGACTCTCCAAACACTAGACACATGGGGGATCAAATAGACTAATAGTCTAGTCCTGCACATGCTTACACAGAAATAAATCCCACAGTTTTCCATGATACTTTATAATCCCCAGTAGGTGTGCATATGATTCCAAATGTGCAGCTTGATCCCATGGGCAGGGCAAGACACCACTGTGTCAGTATAAAATAACAGTGTGATCTTGAACTGAGTTACAGCCTTCTAAATCCACTGAAGTCAGCGGGTTTAAAAAGGTGTAACTTTGTTCAGGATTGCACTGTATAGCAGTATTAATGTGGGATCACTTAGGATGGATTCCTAAGTGCCAGAATGCACATTAAAACTGGAGATCCCTAATCAGAGCTGTATGAATGTGATCCAGGCTGCAGTGCTGGAGGAAGGTTTTTGAAAACTTTGCCCTAAACTGTTTCCCTGATCAAATTGCCTGCCTGAAGCTGCTATTACATGCAGAGCAGGAAGAAGACCGGTCTGGATATTGCATCTTCTAATAATTTATTGGTGCCTCTTTTTGAGCAGTGGGAGGAGAAGGAGCCTAGAACAGAATTTTTCATTTCTGAAAACAAAATGCCCCAAACATATCAAGATGCATCCTTGTTTCCATTTAACCCATTTGCCTGAAGTTATTTTTCCCCCTGGGTCCTTGAAGATCATCAAGAATTCTCAAGGCTTTGAAGAGCTCTGGAGAGTCCCTGAATGTAAAGTAGAAATAAGAAAAGTTTGAGGTTTGCAGAAAGATTTTTTTTTAATCAGGACAATCAGAAACATGATCCCTGTGGTCCAACGGTTTCTTTTCTTTGTTTTTTTAAAGAAGGAAATAGAAATAAACACAGCTTTTAGTAGTTCATTGCTTAGAGCATTCAGATTCAGACACCTTTATTGGCATAGTAAAATAACAACAAGCTTAGAGCATTCAATAAGGTTTGCTGTTCATGCAAAAACGTTGCCCTAAGGGAGACATGGATAGGTTTGCTAAATGGCAAAGTTATGGCTCTTAAAAAAAAACAAACTAGGCTTGTTAAGGTTTTTTTTGCTCCTGCCTGACAGTAGGAATGTATCGAGAAGTGTGGAAGTAATCACCTGATCCCTTGTACATGGAAGTGGATCCTTCATGTGTGATTTTCTGCTGGGGCTAGATGCATGGTATTCCGCTTAAAAAGGAGGAATGTAACAGATCAGCTGTGGTCAGAATTTAATCCCCCTCCCTTCCCCTTCTCTGTCGAACAGCTGGTCCACCCAATTACTGGTGCACAAACTTTTGGGCTATGACCAGTGATGGGGAAATCTCACTTGGGTGATTTCTGCATTTCAGACAAGCGCTGAATGACTCAGGGCCGAAAAACAGCATGACGATCCTATTGGTATAGGAAGGCTGCTCGTTTCCCTTCCCCATAACTTACAATGTAATATTTTGCAGAGATTTGTAATAAAATCTGTGAAATCAACATTTATTTTTGGAAAGATCACATTCTGCCTGATGCCGCAAGTAAACTTTAAAACTTTCCCCCAGGCCTATGATAACTTCTCCCTGACCTGGATGGCCCAGGCTAGCCCAATCTTGTCAGATCTCTGAAGCTAAACAGGATTGGCCATGGTTAATACCTGGATGGGAGACGACCAAGGAAATCGAAGGCTGCTACACAGAGACAGGCAATGGCAAATCACCTCTGCTTGTCTCTTGCCTTGAAAACCCTATGAGGTTGCCATAATTTGGCTGTGAATTGATAGCACTTTCCACCAGCGAGATAGCGCTTCAGGAGTCATTCCTTCAACGGAGTACATATACAAAAGTGCCTTAGGGATAGATGTGATTCTGGAGAAAAGGTCCCAATCATATTCCCTTTTGCAGAGTTTAGCTTCCGAGGAGTTGAAGCTTTTGTTTGAAACAAAAAGAGGAAGTTGCTAGTCCTTTATGTTTGCAAAGAGACTGGTGGCTGAGATAGTAACACCTTTGCTTTGTGATGGTTCATTGTACACAAACTTTGTTTCATGCACAACATTATTAAAGGTATTGCATAAAATAACCTTCAGGCTATGTGTATAAGGTGTATATAAAACATAAATGAATTTCGTGTTTAGACTTGGGTCCTATCCCCAAGATATTATATATATGCAAATATTCCAAAATCTGAAATAATCTGAAATCCAAAACACTTCTGGTCGCAAACATTTTGAATAAGGGATACTCAACCTGCATATGTGACTCCCTTATACTATGTCAGACTATTGGTCTACCTAATTCAGTAGTGGCTGCTGTAACTGGACAGCTCTCCAAGGTTTTGGTCAGAGAAAGGTCTTTCCTAACACCTGAGATCTTGTAACTGCAGGTGCTGGCTTTTGAACCTGAGACCTCGCATTTATAAAGCTTGTGTTCTGTATAAGGCATGCGTTGTATAATTTTGCTTCTAAATCACACCGTGTTGCCTTTCACAGTGATGGGGCATTATTTTTATAGAGTTGGAAAGAGACCTAAGAGATCACTTAATTCAACTTCCCTTTATCAGAATTCCTGAAAGCATCCCAGACTGATACCTGCCCAACCCCTGTTTGAAAACCTGCAGGGCCTGTTTCTCAAAATAGCAGGAAGCTTCACTCTACTGCAGCGGTGAATGTGATCCAGACTAGTCTTCACGGACTGGAAAGAGTGTGAGAATGTGAGTCACAGTTGCTCATAACACACCCTGAGACTCGCATCTAGATCTCTTATGGAAGATTGTCAGGGATTCCTAAATCATATGTGATGATTAAGACAGCTGGGCCACCCATTATCGACTTCTCTGGCAATGTGGAGTTGCAGGGGGAATGCTGGGTAAAATCTGAGTCATGTGGCGCAAAGCCCATTGGACCTGGCCAGCGGCCTGCATAAATGGAGCAGGTAATGTTCCAAGATAGAGCCATTTCCCAGAATTATCTGCAGTGCACAAGGATTCTCTATCCTGAAGCATTTCTCCAAAATCAGTAGTTTGGAAAACTCCACCTTAACGTTGGACACACCATACAGTGTAAACTGAAACCAAGTCTTGATCAAGACAAAACCAATGGCTTGTCTCTGGAACAGTTTTCAAAGCTGCCAATGGATCAAACTAGGGGTAATGTGAAAAGCATCCTTTAAAAGTTGCTAAATGTTGCAGTCCAGTACACAGAAGTAAGTCCTGTTAGCTCAATGCAACATCTGACTGTTACCGCACTAGGTATTCCCAGCGATGTATCAAGAGTTTGGAAATGTTATAAAAGACATCGCTTTAAAAGGGTTTTTGGATGCCACGGCTAAAAAATGGTTGGAAGACGTCTTGACAGCTAAAGGGGCCAAACAAAGTGCGAACATTATTTTTTACAACAGTTTCAAACTCTTAATACATTGGTGGGAATACATGGAAAGTGCGAACAGTATTTTTTATAACATTTTCAAACTCTTAATACATCGCTGGGAATACCTAGTGCGGTAACAGCCATCTGAATACACAGGTGTAGGACTGGACTGTAAGAAACCATGAACTGTAGAAAGAAAAAGCAGCAGGAAGAAAGGGTTTAACCTATATTTTTATTGCACTGGAGATTCCTAAAAGGCTGTGGAGTTCTTATAGTGCTCCCTAGAACCTTCCACAGAAGCAGTGGCAAAGGCATTCAGATATCTTTGGAGTCCCAAGTAGTTCTTCTGTCTTCATGCAAAGAAAGGGGTTGACAGAACACCTTTGTCAAAGGAAGCACTTTCTGAACTTCCTTATCCTCTGCAGGAATTTATGAGTTGGTGTTTGTTAGATTTTCACCCCTGGTAACTTGTAATGAAGCAGAAGGTAAATAAATAATCTGTTACAACATTTTTTTTTTAAAAGATCCCAGTGTTAAATCATTTGGACAGCCCAGAGACCAACTTAAACGTTTGGCTTAATAAAAAAAAAAATCAGTTTTAAAAGGAATATCTGAAGAATTAGATGTGCAGAATGTTGCTAAGCAAGTTTATTTGGGGCCAGTCTGCAATACAATGGTATGCAATGTTATTAACCACGCATCTAGAATTCCAGCAGGGAATAAAAAGGACAGCTGGAGAAGGAATTCTGGCATTTTCGCACATGCCGAATAATGCACTTCCAATGCACATTGAAGCTGGATTTTACTGTGAGAATTGGCAAAATCCACTTGCAAACGATCGTTAAAATGCACTGAAAGTGGATTGAAAGTGCATTATTTGGCATGTGTGAAAGTGCCCTTAGAGTTTGGCGCTTTGAAGTAACATTCACTGAGATGGGCCTTATTTCAGACCCTCATAAGCAGGTTTAGGATTGCATATCCATAGCTAATCGATTCCCTAAGTTTAGGGCTGCTACAGAAAAAGCGCTGTCCAAAGTCTTAGCCGTGGTCACCTCCCTTAACGACTGGACTCTGAGTAAAGCCTCGCCCCCAGTTCGGAGGGTACAGATATAGAGACTCTAATGTGAGAAGCAAGAAGGGAGGAACTGTTTACTCTGCAGCTAATAGCAGTGTGGGGATGCCATGGAGGCAAAAGTGTTACCAAGGAGACAGGATCGGAGGCAATTATTTCAGGGAGGAAAGAGCAGCCACACCCTCTCAAATGCTAGGCCTGGTAGTTAAGTTCCATTCTTCCAAAATCTGAGATGAAGCAGGGGAAAGCTTGGTTAAAGTGGGTGGAAAAAGTTTCCTTGTCTGAGCAAAAAAAATCTATACAGGAATTCCCTTAAGAACATTTTGTGGTTTGCAAGATTAAAAGCTGAGCATACTGCCTGGTTTGCCGTTCCATTCCTGTCATATTTCATGCTGGTTGGTTGGTGTCGCGAAGAGTTGAAATTTTAATGTTAACCTTATGAAGTCTCTCCAGAGATCATTTTTGAAATCAGAAGCTGCGATTCCCAAACCGTATCCTAGGATGCGCCAACATGTTGTGAACAGTCCCCAAAATGTGCTTTGGAAAAATCAAGCCATTGGCTCATATACTGCCACCACTCATATACTGGCGCATATACTGCCACTACACCTATCAGTGTAGGGAGGGTCCATTTTTAGCAGGCGTCCCCAACCTTTTTGAGCCTTTGGGAACCTTGGGCATTCTGACACAGAGTGGTGAGTGCAACAACAAAATGGCTGCCACAGGAGGCGGAGCTAACCACAAAATGTCAAGGAGCGAGGTCATGTATACTCTCAACAGTAACTCTTCAATATTTCAGGCAGAAGCTCTGCTTAACAGGATGCCTGTTAATCTGCACAGCCAATCGGAAGCCCTGCTGGCCAAAAGCTCTACCTGGCCCTGCCCACTTTCTAAAAGCACTTGGTGAGTGCCAGGAAAGGTGATGGCGGGTACCATGGAGCCCACAGGCATTGTGTTGGAGACGCCTGCTATGTAGCATTGACTCTCAGCCACACTCTGCAGCAACATCATCCTGTGAGTGGGAGAAAGAGATAAGGAGATTCCTTGGAACAATCCAAGCTACAGCTGCTTGTGGATGCTTTGGAGAGAGGAGGTTTGAGCTTTAGTTCATTGGTCCCTGGCTCAACCCTTGGTGGCTCTAGTCAAAGGAATCCTGGTAACAAGCCCTGGGGGAAGATCCCTCCTTACCCAAGATCTTGGAGAACCAGGAGAGCAGAGATCACAGAGGTAGTGTCGGTTTGATCCGGCATATGTCCATATAAGCATCCCTGCTTATCACTGGAGGATAGAAAGACAGTGGGAGGTAATGCCCCTCCGTGCACGAAAGAACTCCTCCACCTGCCCATTTCTCTGGGAACTGGTTATGCCAATACATCTATATCTTTTTAGAATGTAAAGTGAGGCCTGCCTCAAAAATTTAATCCAGAAGAAGAAACGGGCTACAGGTTTCAAGGATTTGGGAATCGCCATTCCTGGGGGGCAAAAGAGCTGCTAGTCCAGGTCAGAACTGCCATGCAATTTCCATGCATAAGGATCCCCCCTCCCCAAATAGCCTCCTTACTTCTCTCTTGGCAATCCAGTCACTGACAAGAGTGGAACTGTTGATGGAGAGATGACAAATCCTCTTTCCCCTTGATCTTATGACCAATTCAGGTCTCCTGCCAGCAGCGGGTAAAAATAGCACTGAACCACTTAATGCTAAGAACGACAAGACTGGATTGAACAGGCAGTTAGGTTAAAACTATTTTTTTTCCCGAAAACACAGTGTTATATAAGTATTCTTATTTATAGATTATATGTTTGTAAAGCACTATTTTCTCGGCGTTCTGCAAAAAATTTACAAGCCGAATAATTTCAAACTGTAGCAACTGAAACCCTATTTAAAATTTTCCTAGGGAGAGTGTTATAAAAAAAAGTTATGGGGATGACATGTGTCAAAGAAGCCAAGGTAGTAAGTAAATTTGAATAAATTGCTTGGAATGTTAACTTGCTTTTTCAAAAAATAATATGAATAAATCCAACTTCGCTAACACAGGACTTTCCGTCCAACCCCCTTCTGCCCCCCCTTTTTTCTATGCAGCTCCTTGTTTCTGCCACTTGATAATCTAATCGAACCTCATTTCCTCCACCTGATGATCTAAAAATCTTCTCATTTCCAAAACTTGCCTTTGTGCATGATTTGTGACATCGTCCTAGGTGTGGCTGGAGGAGGGTTGGAAACTCCTCTTCTAGGAAAGGGTGGTGGGTGAGTGGGGACCTCTTCTGGCCACTATTTGTCCTTCTGGGATTTCTTAAATGCTAAATGAAATGATATTTGATCACATTTTTAGCACGTAAGAGCAAGTAGACCCACCAATAAAATACCACCTTCACAACTACACTAGCACATGGGAAGATTTATTCCGCAATATCCAGTGCTGGTCCTGCCACTGTTACTCGAACGCAAGGGTGTCAAACTCAATTGTTACGAGGGATATGACATATATGTCACTTGGCTGGGCCGGGCCATGCCTTGCCAGCCGAGATTGAGAATGGGGGAGGGATGGCTGGCTCGCGGGCCAGATAAGAGCTCCCAAGGGGCCGGATCTGGCCCTCGGGCCTTACGTTTGACACCTCTGCTCTAAAGATCTCAGGGTACCATGCATAAGGGGTGTGTTGGGGGGTGTAGAACTGCTTGCCAGATCAGGCCCTGCCCATTCTATCCTCACAACGACATATTTAGAGCAAAATAGAATATTTAAATAGATATCATATTAACAGAATAATGTTTAAGATATAAACTGACCCCTGAAGTAAGTGTAAATGGCAAAGATGTGAGCGTATCTATATGTTTGTTTGTTATCTTTTTGTTTGAAAATGTTAATAAAATATTCTTTTTAAAAAAACAGTCTTGTGAGGTAGGTTAGAATGAGTGACAGTAACTAGTCCAAGTGCACCTAGTATAGCAGAACATGGATTTCAACCCAGTTTCCCAGTACTAAGCTTACACGAACCCCTACAGCACACTGGCAAATTAAGCAAAGGCAGCTAGCTTTGGTGGGTTGATCTGGAGGACTGCTAAAGCAGATTTGCAGATTCTTCAACAGAATAACAAATCCGCACACAGCTCCAGGTTTGATATTAAATTCACTTCTGTGTACGAGATCACAGAATTTAAGCTCTGAATCGCCACTGTGCAATAGTGACACAGGGCCTTTCCTGAAAGTTACGAACAGGCTTTTAGTGCCTAACCATCAGGGTATAGGGATGCCAACCTCCCTGTGTGGCCTGGAAATCTCCTAGAAGTACAACTGATTTACAGATAACAGAACTCAGTTCCCATGGAGGAAATGGCTCCTTTGGCGGGTGGACTCAGTAGGGTTATATCACACTGAGGTCCTTCCCCAGGCTCCACCCCCAAATCTCCAGGCATTTCCCAAACTGGAGTTGGCAAGCTTACCAGGGTGGATCCTCTCTCTCTCACGCACCCACACCTGTAGGTTTCCAACCATTCCCATCTGCCTTTTCCCAAGAGTCAGACTAAAGCTATATTTGGTCTCATCAGCCTCAAAGCTGGGCGCTCTGTCCTCTCCTAGAGGTTAACTCTCTCTGCTCTCTCTTTCAGGCAGAGCTGCACACAAAGGCGTCTGCGCTCTTCCTGAGGATGACCTGAGACCAGCAGGTGCCGCGGCTCCCCTCACATTCAGCCAGCTTTCTAAAAGGAGATTGGATGTTAGAGCAGCGCTCAGACCAGCTCAGGCTCTAACAGTTGTCTGGCTATTAGAAGAAGAAGAGTTGGTTTTTATATGCCGATTTTCTCTACCACTTAAGGGAGATTCAAACCGGCTTACAATCACCTTCCCTTCCCCTCCCCACAACAGACACCCTGTGAGGTAGGTGGGGCTGAGAGAGTGTGACTAGCCCAAGGTCACCCAGCTGGCTTCGTGTGTAGGAGTGGGGGAACAAATCCAGTTCACCAGATTAGCCTCCGCTGCTCATGTGGAGGAGTGGGGAATCAAACCCGGTTCTCCAGATCAGACTCCACCGCTCCAAACCACTGCTCTTAACCACTACACCATGCTGGCACCATGCTATTACACCTTTTGGGGGGCGGAGTAGCCTCCTGTCCATCACAACTACCTTTCTAGGCATTCAAGTTTACCGAAAGCCCATTCAATGCTCCATAAACATGTAACACGTTTTTTGATAAAACAAGCCTCAAATCAGTAAATCCTCAGATACTTAACCACTGGTGTGGCTTATGTCTGGAGCCACCCCTGTCCCTCCCCCTATATCTAGATCCCAAGCCACAAAGCCAACATGATGTAGTGGTTAAGAGCAGTGGACTCTAATCTGGAGAACAAGGTTTGATTCCCCACATGAGCGGTTTATGCTAATCTGGTGAACCTGGTTGGTTGCCACGCTCCTCCACATCAGCCTGCTGGGTGACCTTGGGCTAGTCACAGTTCTCTCCGAACTCTCTCAGCCTCACTTACCTCACAAGGTGTCTGTTATGGGGAGAGGAAGGGAAGGCGATTGTAAGCCGCTTTGAGACTCCTTAAAGGTAGAGAAAAGTGGGTATAAAAACCAACTCTTCTTCACATTAAAATGTTAAGCATCCACAAGCAAACTGGCAGCCGATCCAGTTGCTGCAGAAGACCATCTAACCCCAGATAAGAAGCCGGGGACCATTATCTGGTGTATTCTGCACCGAATGGAGCTTCTAGGGTCCTTTCAAGATCAGCCCCACCTAGAGCCCATTACAGTAGTCAAGCCCGCAAGTGACAGAAGCATGGCAAGAACAGATGACTCAGAATAATAAAATTGGAACAGAAGAATGATCAGTGCTCCCCTTTGAAGGCATTTAAAACCCATTAGGCAGCTTGAACCATTCCTTAAAACCCTAGATCCCTTAAAACCCTCAAGCCAATTATTAAAAGGCAGAGGCATCTAGCCACATGTTCTGTCCATCACTGCTCATACCAAAACTGGCCCCAGGGTTATGACGACCAAACAACAAAGCCCGACCTATAAACCCTCTTTTAATCTGACAGTGATCAAAAGAATAAAAGGAAGCATTAAACCCCCCTGAAGAAAGAAAGTGGCTACATGGGAATTAGGTACCCCCACACCACAAGCCCCTATTTAGCCAGGTCTAAAGTTAAGATGAGAAAGGCAAACCAAATAGGCAGGGCTGGCCTTAGGTAAAGACAATAATCCTGCCGCCAAGCTCTGACGGACACTCAGCTGAGCCAATCAGAGAATGCAAGTGTGAGGTTTAAGCTCTGCACCTTTGTCCTGCTGGTGATTTGTGTGCAAATTGTCTGCCAAGGGGAGAGGGAGATCACTTCTGTGCCTTTGCCTGAGGATAGGAGCACGGTATGCAAAATGCTGCATTCCAAAGCACCCACTTGATCCTTTGCATGCTGCTGGGGAAGGGAGTCCTCCTCCTGAACTCAAAGCCTTCACTCGATTGCAGGCTTCTTCAGGAAGCAAATCCCACCAGGCTGGGTTGTATTTTTTATTCAGTGACTGTCGGCAGGGAGTCCACTTGGCTCTCCACAAATAATCCTGCAATTCAACAACTGGGGAAACATGCACATTTCTGTAAGGAGTGTGCTGTTTGGGGGGGGGGGAGTGATTTGGACCATGTCCAGACATGCTGCAAAAACCCCAATGTCAGATAGTTGTTGGTTTCGCCCAAACTAGGGTTTGCAGCTGGTTTGTTTGCTACCATTTGTACTAGTTGGGGTTTGTTGTGATGCCTGCATTCATGAAACACAGTCGGTTGGTTATAGGGTTGCCAACCTCCAGGTACTGGTAAAATGAAAACCTATGCTGTATTGGCATGAATTTAATGCCCTGATTGGAATATCGTTGTTTTTCCGTTGTTTTTCCGTGTATTGTGTATTAGTCATTTAGATAAGTCTACATTAGTATTAAATGTTTTAGCTTTGAAAGTTAAGCTTTGATTCTTGAGCCCACATGCTGTCCATTTGCTACAACCTCCAGGTACTAGCTGGAGATCTCCTGCTGTTACAACTGATCTCCAGCCAATAGAGATAATTTCACCTGGAGAAAACGGCTGCTTTGGCAATTGGACTCTATGGCACTGAAGTCACTTCCCTTTCCAAACCCTGCCCTCCTCAGGCTCTGCCCCAAAAACCTCCCGCCAGTGGTGAAGAGGGAACTGGCAACCCTAGTTGGTTAACACCTTGGCCGGCTGATTTTTCTGGTAGGGAAAAAGACAGGCATGTTATGGGTTCCTGTCCTTTTTCCCTGCCAGGACTGGAAGCAGCCCGAAGGTGCTAGCTTTGTTTAGAGAAACAGGGCATATGGAGGGAAAGCTCTAACCCCCCCCCCCATTCCCCAGCATTGCAACCTCAATCCAAATCCCCCCTCCATTGCTAAATAAGACTAAATGGCATGTCAGGGATCCCGTCATAGATCAGAGCCAGCATGATATAGCGGTAAGGGTGTTTGGACTAGGATCTGGGATACTCAGGTTCAGATCCCTGCTCTGGTATGGAAACCTGTTGGCTGCCTTTGGGCCAGTTACTTTCTGTCTCTGAGCTTAACCTTCCCCACAAGGATGTTGTGAGGATAAAATGGAGGAGAGGAGAATGGTTTTGTTAGCTGCTGTGAGTCCTCATGGGGGGGATATAAATAAATACATCCCCAGCGTTGCCTTTTGTTGGAGTCCCACAGTTTTGGCTGTTTCGTGCAAGACCTGTCTCTCACGTGGAAACTACTCCATTGTGGGAAAATACGTGAATCCTCTGGATAGTTTATCACATGTAATGGACAGGAGCCCCGTGGCGCAGAGTGGTAAGCTGAAGTACTGCATTCAAAAACTGCTCACGACCTGAGTTCGATCGTGATGGAAGTTGGTTTCAGGTTGACTCAGCCTCCCATCCTTCCGAGGTCGGTAAAATGAGCACCCAGCTTGCTGGGGGTAAAGGGAAGATGACGGGAAGGCAATTGCAAACCACCCCATAAACACAGACTGCCTGGTAAACATCGAGATGTGACATCACCCCATGGGTCAGGAATGACCCGGTGCTTGCACAGGGGACCTTTACCTTTAATGGACAAGCATGTGGCTTTCTGGAGTGCACAGCAGTGGCTTTCATCCTGTTCCCTCGGGGATGCTAGGATTTCTCAGAAGCTGATCAGGAATGTCTTGATAAGATCAGCAATGACAGAGAGGCTTTGATGCAATATGCCGTTGGCAACCAGCGCTGTTCCTTCCTTGCAGTGCGCAGCTGCAGGGGAGTTATGGGGCTGAGCGCATGTATTGTCACTAAGTCTTGACGTGCTTAGCCGGTCTGCTGCTCAGTCTGTGCTTCTAGAACTGTTCTCAGACTCTTTTGCGACACACAGCGTTTCAGCGGCAGACAAGCCAGCGTGGAAAGGGAAACCCTCTGGTGTAAGCGGAGGAAAGTTACAACCGAAGTTTGTTCCAGCTGTGACTCTGCTTGCCAAAAGGACTCTAACCAAGTTTGCCACACCTGGGAAATCGCAGCCGTAATTCATGCAACTTCCTACGCAGCAGTAAGAACAGCAAGGAGATGGTGGGGATTTCTTTCCTTCTTGTGACCATCTATGGGCTTCATCCTGCAGTTTCCAAAAATACTGGGGAGCATTTTCCTGAAGTTCAGCTGGATGAGTTAACTGGAAACCAGTGCCTCCAAGCCAGGAAGGTGTGGTTCTAGTAATATCCTATTAATCATCCCGAGTGCCTTCCATAGCCTTGAAGGTAAACATTTTCAAGAAAGCTATAAACGGATGCTGGGAAGAATGGCCTTTCACTCAGTATAACATTAAGCAGTCTGTTTTGGAGAAGGGTGAAAAAGACTATATAGAAGAAGGTAACCTAGTGTAGTGAGCAGATTGATAGATGAGAAACCTAAATGTAAGACAGTAAAAACCAGTGGATCGGGGTAAGGTCTATCTGGTCCAACACCATGTTTCCCAACAGCACTAAGGCTGCAAGTCTAAAAACACCTTCCTGGGAGTAAGCACCACAGAATAAAATAGGACTTACTTCTGAGTCAGCCTGCTTTGGACTGCTCTCTAACAAGGTAGTTATATCTGCAGCTCAACACGAGAACCAAAACAGCACCCCATACTAAACCACTTGTAGGGCGAAAACGCATGGTCACTTTAGCCTCCTTTATTCCCTGTTTCAGCCAGGATTTAGCCAGGATCAGACACAAGTTTGGCGAAACGCTTGCATTCGATCCTGGCTGAATCCTGGCTGAAACGGAATAAAGGAGGCTAAAGCGACCATGCGTTTTCGCCCTACTAGCTGATGATTTTTAGTGGATGAATCTGCCGATCCACTGTTGCAAGTAAATCCCCATAAGTTACTAGTCCACAATAATTAGGTTGACATATTCATATTTTTTTCATTTGTGGTGAAATACCCCCAAAAATAAAAATTAATTTTTCTGAATCTATCTGGGCTGGAGGCAATTATTTCTTACCTTGAACAACCTGTCATATGGATGAAACTATTTGCTGCCTTAATTATAAAAAATGCACATCTGGATCCCTTCAGATGCAAAGTCCTGAGCTGGAGGACCTGTCAGTTTGATCCAGGATGGCAGTTTAGAAAATAAAGCTTACATCACCACAAAGTTCACCCACTGATGGTAAAGGAACAGATCTTTCATGTGAATTAAAAAAAAGGGTGCTTTCGCACCTTAAAGGCTTCCAGAATGATTATTGCCTGAAGTAGGGCCAACTTCATCAAATACATGAAGTGTGTTCTCAGTTGGCAGACATATATATGTGGGTGTAGATGGATAAATGGTAAACAGTGAAATCAAAAGGCAATGAAATGCAAGAGGCAAAGCCTCTGACATCTGTCAACAAAATTCATAGAATCATAGAGATGGAAGGGGGCACCAGAGTCATCTAGTCCATCCCCCTGTACAATGCAGGAAATTCACAACTACCTCCCCCATACACCCCCAGTGACCATTACTCCATGCCCAGAAGATGGCCAAGATGCCCTCCCTAAGGTCATAGAATCAGCATTGCTGACAGATAGCCATCTAGCCTCTGCTTAACAACCTCCAGGGAAGGAGCGCTTACCACCTCCCGAGGAAGCCTGTTCCACTGAGGAACCCCTCTAACTGTTAGAAAATTCTTCCTAACGTCTAAACGAAAACTCTTTTGATTTAAATGTGTACAAATGTATACAAAAAGCACAGTGACCATTTGCAGCAGCAGTAATTGGCTGCAACATTATTCTTCCTAAACTTGCTAAGCTAATTTAATATGTGTACTGTAAGAGGAAACCATGATCATAACTGAGGCCTCACTGGATAGTGACAAACTTCCTGATCTAATTCTGCAAATTTCACATATTTCCATGTGAACCAGAGATATGAAAGGGAAAAGAACATTTCCTTTGCAAAAAATATCCTCTTGCTCCTAACATACTATATATAGCCAGAATTGGCAGAGTCATGGCTTGCTACTGTTGCTTGTTTATTTCCATTAAAAAAAACCCGGTTTGCTTCGATAATCCATGTATGTTTACTGAAACTCTGCAGTATTCCGGGAGCTGTTCCATTTTGACAGTGCTGTCAAATCTTTGCAGTTCTAGCTGTTGCATCCTGTGCAGAGTTAAGCATAGCATGAAAGGACTTTCTGACTGGAAGATTGCAAGGCCAGAACCATGACTCATGCAAAGATGCAACGGGCAGCCCCCTCTGAGAACAGGGAGTTCTGCCAAATCTTTGCATCAGGAGTGGTTGAGGGCTCCACTCTCATCCAATGCACAGAAACAAAGCCAGAGCAGTAAATCATTCAGAGTGGCAATGGGTCGCCTCTTTGCGGAAGGGTAATTGAAGAGCATGGCTTGGCAGCTGCAGCTCTAAACCAAGTTGTCTTTTTTGAAGATACAGTGTTTCCAAAACTGCGAAGAGATATTTTTTTTTCCATGCTGGACCAAGGCCATCAATACCATCTGATTCCAACCACAAGAAACTGCTTAATCCAGAGGCATTTGGTCTCCGGAAATATCAACTCTGTGCTGTGTCATGCGCGGGGGGAGGAGAGAAAAGCAATTGCCCATATTAGGGATTATGAATAAGAGCTGCATTTTAAACAGCTGGATTTAGTAAATGTTTCCACTGAACTTATAAAAAAAAAATCACAGCTGCATTTCAGGGTAAAATTGCTGGAGGAACAGAATTGAAAATAAGCAGCCAGATGTCCCTGCTTTGAAAAGGTGGACGGCCGCTTGCTGCACAGTGTCGGGTCCTATGGAGAACAATGGATATTTATCCTTTGACAACACTGCAGCTCTGTAGCATGAATGCACCAGTAGTATGAAAGCTCTCTCTCTCTCTCTTTCTTTTGGAATCTTGATCTGGCAACTCCAAGTTTAGAAAGCAAGCTGCTGAGACAATTAAGCCCCATGCTTTCCACTCTTAAGCCTTCCTGGACTGTGTAGCCTTTGTGTATTCTCATATTCACAACTGAAAGACTGTATTTTAAAGAAAATGCTACGTGGCACTGTCAAAGAACAGATATACTTAGGGTTGCCAACTTCCAGGTACTGAGGAGAAAATAGACACCACTGCACACGTATCAAAGAGATTTGGAAATCAGTACAGGGGCGAAAAGATGTATAAACAAAGTGCAAAAAATTTTTATAAGCTACTACATAAATACACAGTCAGCCCTGGTTAGTATTTGGATGGGAGACCACCAAGGAATACCAGAGTTGCTGTGCAGAGGAAGGCACTGGCAAACCACCTCTGTTAGTCTCTTGCCATGAAAACCCGAAAAGGGGTCGCCATAAGTTGGCTGCGACTTGACGGCACTTTACACACACACACACATAAATACACAAACCCCACAAGTTCTGTGCACAAAAACCTACAAAGACAATCTACAAACATCCATATGTACATAAAGTCGAGATTTCTTTCAAAAAGTCTCTAGTTGGAGTACAAACTCTTTCTTGATTTGGAGGCAAATTTCATGTAGTTATATTGAAGCCAGTGATTGATAGAGGATACGACCGTTTCAAATTCTTAGCTGTTTTATAATCCTTCTTCAGTCCTTCAGATAATCATCTTCATATAATTCTACATATTTCTTTTCCAAAAAGTAGGCTATATGTCACATCCCACGAAGGGTAAGAATTCCCACGAAGGGTATTCTTACCCTTTGTGGGATGTGACATATAACCTACTTTTTGGAAAAGAAATATGTAGAATTATCTGAAGGACTGAAGGACTATCAGCTGGAGATCAGTTGTAATAGCAGGAGATCTCCAGTTAGTACCTGGAGGTTGGCAACCCTAGGTTGCATGCAAGATAGATTTGCAGTGGTTAATCAGTCTTCTGGGCTTGTCATATTCCTGTGGGTTCATGTTGATCTGGCAAATGTTATTTGCTTTAAAGTGTAAGTTTCTAGTCCTTGTCAAGAAGAAGAACCCTGGAGTGCCTAAGAATACAGTAGTGTTTTATCTAGAGTTTGAAAGCTGTTCCCATATATTATTTCACGGTAATGTTTACAGCAACTTTGTAAGGGTCTGAGAGTCTGCATGTGTGGGTTACTTTAACAGGGCTGCCTCGAGCCCATTGTTGCAATGAGTGGAAACATTTGCTGACCAAAAGCACATTTTTTGTGCATGTGTCAGTGAGAGGACAGATTATTGCTAAGCTCCCTCTAACTCAACAGCAATTGAATTGAGCTTGGGGTGGGAACATTACGCCAAACACTAAGAGCCAGCGTGGTGTAGTGGTTAAGAGCTGTAGACTCTAATCTGGAGAACCAGATTGGTTTCCCCACTCCTCCACATGAAGCCTGCTGGGTGATCTTGGGCTAGTCACAGTTCTCTCAGAACTCTCTCAGCCTCACCTACCACCTCCTCCAACTCCTCCTTGTTCCTGTATTTTCCTGCATCTGTAAAGTAGATCAGAGGGCCTAACTATATATTATGCCGTTAACAGGTCTTCCCCATGTCTGCCACGGTCCTGTTAATTAGATATACACTGGGACTTCCATATTGAAACTAAGAATCCCTGGAATGTGAAGGGGGTATGACGTGCAGAGAGAGCGGGGCTTAAGCCTCCCCTCTGCACCATTTCCCCAATTTGAAACATTGGGAAAACGTAGGTATACTTAGGATCTGCATGTAGTTTTATGTAACAGATCAAATAGCTCCCTGGTTCCAAATTGGGCCCCCATTTGCCTGAGAATCCCAAGTTCCAGCAGAGGATTCCCAGCTCACATCCATGTTGCAAAGCCTGCAAGATCCCAAAAGGAAGATGCAATTTTTGTTTTCTGCTCGCTCAGTCAAACATTCTCGAAGAGGCTTAGAGAGCTCAGTTAAAACTGGCTGCTTCCACACAGAGGGGTTTTCCCCCCTACCTTTGCCGCCAAACTGGAACATTGCTGTTTTTTTTGGGGGGGGGGAGTGCATCCACATGACTATGTCCTCTGATCAACCACTTTCCAGGTTTTCTCTATCTTTGCATGTTGTTTCTCAGACGAGCTTTGCTACTATCTTTTTGGAAAGAACACAATCCAAGCACGTTAGCTGAGAAGGTGTCCATTTTTGAAAGTCCAACCCAAACTGGCCCTATTCTCTTTCTATCAAGCCCTTGTGGCCTGCCATTCCCCCTGCACCAACAGAGGGATTTTTGAGTGCTTAAAGAGCTCCGTACTTTCTGTAATGCACTATAACAATTATTTATTTTTTAAAGCCCTCTGCTGATGCAGCGGGGCGAAATGCAGGGGAAATGGGAGCTGACAGAGGAGTGCAGGAATCTCCCGTGTGGATGCTCTGTCGCCATTCCGAATGCCGTGGGCATTGGGGAGGGGCCGTGGCTCAGTGGTAGAGCCTCTGCTTGGCGTGCAGAAGGTCCCAGGTTCAATCCCCGGCAACTCCAGTTAAAGGGACTAGGCAAGTGGGTGATGTCAAAGACCTCAGCCTGAGACCCTGGAGAGCCACTGCCAGTCTGAGTAGACAATACTGACTTTGACGGACCAAGGGTCTGATTCAGTAGAAGGCAGCTTCATGTGTTCATGTGTGTTCATGCCCCTGCATTCATAGAACCAACATATAGGAAACAGAAAATCCACGCTGTGAGAATGAAGCCAGCGTTTAAAAATACGGTGTAAACCAATTAAAAAACGGAAGCATGAAAATGACTAGAAGCAAAACTAAAAGCCACTGGAAGAAGCAAAAACAGCAACGTTCAGCTCAAAACCCATCAATAAAACAATAAGACAGCTGAGAGAATACCACACTTCAATGGGGGGAGAGTAGGGTGTTGATAGTTAACCAAAGGGTTAGGAAAACAAATAATGTTTTCACCTGCTGCCCCACAAAGATGGCAGATATGGGGGCTGATAAATCTCTTCCAGTGCAACCCTAACAACATTTTTCTGGGTAATCCCCACTTAACAGACCTGAGCAGGATTCTGAGCAGAACAGCTTAGAATTGATGTCTTTGCAGTGCTAAAGAATGACACATCTCTATTTCTTACAACCTGGAAACAATGGGCTTGATTCTGTGCTTGCGCAAACAGAAGGAATTTGTGGGTGATTTATTTATTTATTTGAAATTATAGCCCGCTCGCAATCCCAGCCAGGCTGGGCTCAGGGCAGGTAACAACATTTAAAACAATATAAAACCATAAACCTTCATCTCAAGACAACAATAATCATAAAGCAACTATAAATATATCAAGATGGTATTCGCATAGCAAGGATGACTAGCCACCGTAGACCCGGTGGGAGAGATGGGGAGGCCAGCACCGATGTAAAACTTGCGGCTGCCCTCCGTTGTAGGCCTGGTGGAATAATTCCGTTTTGCAGGTCCTGCAGAACTCTGAGGTCCTGAAGGGCCCTGATGTTGCCAGGAAGGGAATTCCACCAGGCTGGGGCCAGGACCGAGAAGGCCCTGGCTCTTGTCAAGGACAGCCACACACTCTTTGGGCTGGGGGCCACCAGTAAGTTATTATTCATACAGCGCAAAGCTCTCTGGGGAGGGGGTGTACTAGGAAATCTTCCCTGCCTTTTCCTTTCCACAGCTGCCCCCTGTGACTACCTCCAAAAAGTGTTACTAAGGGTCATCTAGTTGCTAGGGGACTTTAATCTGGAGAAGCGGGTTTGATTCCCCACTCGTCCACATGAAGCCAGCTGGGTGACCTTGGGCTGGTCACAGTTCTCGCCTAACTCTCTCAGCTACACCTGCCTCACGAGGTGTCTGTTGTAGGGAGAGGAAGGGAAGGTGATTGTAAGCCGGTTTGATTCTTCCTTAAGTGGTAGCGAAAGTTGGCATATAAAAACCAACTCTGCTTCTTCTGCTTCTGCTTCTTCTTCCTCCTCCTCCTAGTGAGATTTCCCATTGGGTGAAGAGCAAGATAGGGGCAATTTAGTCCCAGTTGCTCTCCTCACTGGAGTCCCCTGTACCCAGTGGTTTTCTGTGTTTGGGGGTCCCATGGCCTCTGGCAATAACTGTTGGGGGTTGTAGACTGCTGCTGAGAGACAGTCTGCCACCATGATCATCCAGGATCCAATCCATTGTTACCTTTTCCTTATATGTGAATCTGTGGCCAAACGTTAGCCAAAATGACTTTGGGTTGAAATTTGGCTTACAGGAGGCTAGTTTGTCATCCCGTTCTAAGGCAGTTTTCTCAGGTACACATGGACAAACATGAAACTGCCTTATACTGAGTCAGACCCTCGGTCCGTCAAAGTCAGTATTGCCTACTCAGACCAACAGTGGCTCTCCAGGGTCTCAGGCAGACCTTTCACATCACCTCCTCTCTGATCCCTTTAACTGGAGGTGCTGGGAATCGAACCTGGGACCTTCTGCATGCCAAGCAGATGCTCTGCCACTGAGCCACTGCCCCTCTGCTCAGTATGATGTGAACTTTGTGTTGACTTTGAAGGGTGTGATGCCTAGATTTATGCAGAGGGATGGGTTGCTGTATAGTTGGCTGACTCACTGAGCTCACAGCTGTGGCAGTGGGTGGGGTGTCTCTATGAGAACCTTTTGTGTTGGTCTTGGATGTTTACCTAGGACAGGTTGTGATCCATAAACGGGCTAAACCAGAGTGCAAAAACCTAAGTGACTACCGTCGTGATCCTCAGCAATTGTATGCGAAAGAGAAGTCTGGTAGACAGATGGAGTCATCACTAGAGTGCGCAGTGATGAACATACATGTTGCCTCATATTCCTTGGGAGTTCTGAGTTCCAAGCACCCTGCATGCAGAACACTAGCATTTCAGGAGAAGGACTAGAGCCCTTGTCATGCTAGAGGCATGGAATTTTACATGTTGTGGCTAATGCATCTGTCATCATATGTACATGGATCAAGATGTATGATAACATTTGCCACAAGAACACATTATAGTTTGCCAGATACATGTCAAATTCTTGCCTTTTGCAGTGGTTGGTTTTATTTCTGTTTGGAAAAGCTGTTAATACGCAGTCTCGCAAAAATGAAAAACAGTAGTGTTTGTTTGCCGCCTGCTGGTCAAATGCAGAAGTGAACTATTTGCTGGGCCCAAGAAATGAAATGGAGGGAATATGGTGTTGTATAGCCCTGTCTTGTTAGATCGCACATGAGTGGCAGAGGCTAATCTGGTGAACTGGATTTGTTTCCCCATTCCTACACATGAAGCCAGCTGGGTGACCTTGGGCTAGTCACACTCTGTCAGCCTCCCTTACTTCACAGGGTGCCTGTTGTGGGGAGGGGAGGGGAAGGTGATTGTAAGCCGGTTTGAATCTCCCTTAAGTGGTAGAGAAAATCGGCATATAAAAACTAACAGCAACAATTCTTCTGCTTCTGATTCTTCTTCCTTGAATGGGGGACTGACTACCAAGGCAGACTCTGCAGAGGAAGGCAGTGGCAAACCACCTCTGCTTCTCCCTTGCCTTGAAATCCCCTTACTAGGGCCACCATAAGTCAGTTGTATCTTGCACTTACGTAGGTAAGAAATGAAATAAACTCTGATGTTCTGCCCAACTGAAAATCACAAAGGATTTTGGAATGCCTTTGATGAAGGCCTCAGCTAGTTGAGTCTCATTCTTCCAACTATGTCCCCATTGTATTCAAGCAGGGGCTAGCAATCTATGCAATCTATGACACTCCATTGTGAAGAGTTACCTATCTGGAGCATACAGGAAATAGTTGATTGCTTTAAATACTTCTTTTGTTTCTAAGGTTGCAAAGTATTTGGTCATATTGTATAGCTCTGGTAGCTGACTGTTTAAAACAATAGAGAAAATAATTTAAGACTGTAGTTGGTCCAGAATAGATGCCCCTTAAAAATCCGCATGCAATTTTGGAAGAGCAGAAATTAATTTAGAAGATGATGTGTCCAAAATTAGGCAATTGGTTCAGACACTCTGCTGCAGAGCTGAAAAGCACAGTTCTTTAATGAAAGAACTGGCAAAGGAAGAGCCCATTCGGTGTGTGAATTTGCTGAAACAGAATGTATGAGGAAGTATGACATTATCCAGTTAGGCTTCAGTCGCAGTAACGGTTTCCTGTTGCATCACTTACTGGCTTTGCAAATCTAGGACGATTGTATTAAGACTTGTTATCGATGCGAATGGTCACTGTACTCAGTTTCTTTGCTTTTTTGCAAGAAATGCCACCGTCTGTATGATGGGAATTAATACCCTTGTCAGAGGAAATGGATGGTTGAATACTAATGGTATTAGCGGTAGAAGCTTATTAAGGTTGCAAGCACACAATAAAGACTCACAGTCTGTTCTCTTAGCAAAAAACAATTTTACTTACTAACATCGGGGAAGGGTAACTTGAGTTTAAAATAACAAATTGCTTACTACATCCTACGTTCCCTATCACATCCCAGATTTATAGCTGGGAGTATCTACAGCTTCACATCTTCACATGGTAAGATCTAAAATACAATGGCGGTGGCTTCTTCTTGCTAAACAAAGAAAGAGCTCCTAATATGCAAATACTTTTACAACTGTCCTGTTTAACCAATAGCTAGTTGACACATACTGTAGGTTATATCACCTTTTGATCTGGTCAGCTTGGTTACAAACAATTTAACCCTTGAGTGTCTGAAATACAATGAAACTCGCTAGCTAAGACCCAACACTATTTTTTGCATTTCATTGCTTTGTGACCTCTCTCTTCTGTGTGTAGAGATGCAGTTTGTGAATGAAAAACTATTGTGCCATAATAAATCTGTTAGTCTTTATGGTGCCACAGCCCTCTTTGTTTGCAGTAACAAAATTACAGTGCAATTACACAATTACTCCTGTCGGAGCCTGTTGGCTGAGAGCTGAGTAACTGCATAGGATTGCTCTGAAATTTAGCTGCCTTTGGGCAGGGGGGGGGAGCAGCAACTGTTTATTTGGCAGAGTAGACAATTAAAATCCCTGCGATCATTCCAATACAGTGATTCCAATCTCATGTGGCATGTCTTTAAGCCAGCCA
This sequence comes from Euleptes europaea, assembly GCF_029931775.1. NCBI lineage: Eukaryota > Metazoa > Chordata > Lepidosauria > Squamata > Sphaerodactylidae > Euleptes > Euleptes europaea. The sequence continues at coordinate 42,131,680 of NC_079325.1, read as the reverse complement.
TCTCTTAAAACACCTTTGTTCCTCCTGTGGAAACCACCCTGACATTTATCAGCAATACTGATCTGCTGATGTCACAGTGGAATCTGTATAGATCCAAGGAGCTTCCTTGTGCTTAAATAAGACCAAGAAGCTGAAGCCACAGGTGTAGCATCAATAGTGCAGAGCAGCACCTTTGTATTTACCAAGTTTGCAGCATGAACCTCCGGTCACGGTCAACCCCCATGCCACCATATTGGGACATTTTCCCTGTTGTTGCTGCTGCAGAGAACAGGGCTGGCTCTGTCCAGCAGGTAGATCAGGTGGTAACTGGTGGATTTCCCAAATCAAACTGGAAACCAAGGGATATTATGCATTCCTCTGATTTTTCTATCCCTCTACTCCTGCTTCCAATCTCTGACCTGAACCTCAAAGCTGCCTTTTGTTGGTAGCCAAGTGAGTAAGCATCAGTCCCAGCGCCTCCTCCTATGGAGCTGTGGTGGAAAGTGCTGTTAAGTCATAGCTGGTTTATGGTGACCCAGTAGAGTTTTCAAAGCAAGGGAGGTTTAGAGGTGGTTTGCCATTGCCTTTCTCTGTATAGCAACCCTGGACTTCCTTGGTGGTCTCCCATCCAAGTATTAACCAGAGCCAACCCTCCTTAGCTTCCAAGATCTGATGAGACCGGGCTAGCCTGAGCTACACTATCGATATTTTAGTTTTGAGCCACAGCAAAGCAAAAGGCTGTCTGGGGCACAACCTCCTTAAGCAGTCACCGGATGTCCACGCTGCGATGATACTTATATTCAGGGATTGTTTGTGGGTTTGTCAGATGGCTCCTGGGGAGTCTACGCTGTTGGGGGACTTCTCTAGAAGAGAATGTTTGGAAGAAGGATCAGAGGAAGAGTACATTTTATGGTTTGAATGGGCAGGGGAATGAAAAAGCTTGTTTGCTTACTCGGCCTCTGCAATTTCAGCTGTTAAGTCACAAATGGTATTCTGCCAGCTGGCTGGACAGATGGTGGGGAGACAGTTGATCTGTTGGGAGAGGGATTCTGCCCGAACTCACACCTTTTTTAAAAGATCCCTTGGCTTGCAGAATTTACACTCTTGGCTGTGAATACATAATACAAATTAAGTATAGTGGCATTTCCCCCCTACTGCTCATGGAAGGAAGAGTCTATCTTCTTATTGACAGAGCCATGAGATTTTTTGTTAATGCTGAGGTTCTCAAGATGTTGAAGTTTGAGCCCAGTATTGTATGGTGTGCCGTGACCTGGATGGCCCAGGCTAGCCCGATTTTGTGAGATCATGGAAGTTAAGCAGGGCCGGCCCTGGGCAGGGGCTGTGGCTCAGTGGTAGAGTATCTGCTTGGCATGCAGAAGGTCCCAGGTTCAATCCCTGGCATCTCCAGTTGAAGGGACTAGGCAAGTAGGTGATGTGAAAGACCTGAAACCCTGGAGAGCCGCTGCTGGTTTGAGTAGACAGTACTGACTTTGATGGACCAAGGGCCTGATTCAGTATAAGGCAGCTTCATGTGTTCATGGGAGACTGCCAAGGAGTGCCAGGATCGCTACGTAGAGGTAGACAATGGCAAACCACCTCTGAACATCTCTTGCCTTGAAAACCCTACAGAGTTGCCATAAGTTGGCTGCAACTTGACAGCAAAAAAGAAAAGTATGGCGTGCCTGCACAGAGTATGTGTCTGTTGTTGTAGAAAGGAAAAATAACTGTACGTTTGGGGGTCTTTCTAGAGCCTTCTGTTTAGCTAGACTGAATGCTAACCCCTCTATGGTTATGCAGGGCAGAATTTTGAATATACCATACCCAGACAGGACCTGTCCTTGCTCTTCTGGCTCTATCGATTCTTTAGCTCATGCCCTCTTGGAAAGCTGCTTTTATGAGGAACTTTGATCACGTTATATCTCTCCCCTTTTAACATATAACTCTAATGCCTCTGTGTCTGGCATAATGCCTTTTTAACTAAGTGACAGGGATCCCAAGGCTACATTGTCAGTGGCAAGATTTGTTTCGGTCCTTATATCCCTCAAACGTTAGATTTACACTGCTCAAGATCAATGGATCAAAGAGCTTCTAAGGGATAAAGGAAAGGGACGTTTAGGGAGGATTAGGAGATGGGATAACTTGGGAGAGGGTACTGCAAGAGTGGGACACTGAACAGACCCAGTTAATTTTTACAACACTGCACAGCATGAAAAACTAGCAGATGCATTGTGGAACAGTGAAGCTGCAAGACTGCTGAAAGTAGCTTTTGCTATGATTATTCCGGAAGAGGCACCTTAGCAAAAAGACTGTTAAGTTCTAGTCCCTGTGAGTGCAAAGTTGTGAAAGTATTCCTGCAGCTTGTGGGTGGGTGAAAAGGAGTGTGACTCATGGTTTAAAAATCAGCCCTGTGGCTTGGGGAACTTAACTAGATGAAGTAGGAGAGATCCATGATTGGATCTCCTGATGATGTTCACCTCATTCAAACACGCTTGTAGGAGGCATTTTGGATCGAGGCTGCGGCACCATAACTCTTTTCCTCCCTACTGTTTCCAAGAGGAATCAGACCCCCACTGACCCACCCAGATGCTAGCGGCCCCAGAAAAAGAAAAAAAGACAAGTTGCTAATGAATTATTTGCTTTATTTCTGTTTTTAATTTCATTTGTTTAAAATGATGTTCCAGGATAAAAGCCAAAGGGCAGAACTGTTCAAAACAATTACCGGTACTCAACCCAACATTTTTCAAGGGTATGTGTGTGTGTGTAAAGTGCCTTCAAGTCGCAGCCGACTTATGGCAACCCCTTCTTTGGGGTTTTCATGGCAAGAGACTGACAGAGGTGGTTTGCCAGTGCCTTCCTCTGCACAGCAACCCTGGTATTCCTTGGGGGTCTCCCATCCAAATACTAACCAGGGCTGACCCTGCTTAGCTTCTGAGATCTGACGAGATCAGGCTAGCCTGGGCCATCCAGGTCAGGGCAGTCAAGGGTATAGTAAGTCCTTATTTTTTTTAAAGCGAATGTCATCATTTTGCAATATTGTTTTAACTAGTTTGCTTTTTGAGTTTTTTGAGTCCAGTTCTCCACTTGGCCAGCTGTGGGAAATGTCTTCTCTGGAAGGCAGCTGTCTGCATAGCACAGTTTAGCCCAAGCTAAGCAGGGTTGGCCACAATTAGTACTTAAATAGGAAACCACCAAGGAAGGCTGGGGTTGCTATGCAGAGGGAGCCAATGGCCCGTCACCTCTGCTCCTCCCTTGCCTTGAAAGCCCCATGGTTGCCGTCGCCATGAGTTGGTTGTGACTCTAATCTGGTGAACTGAGTTGGTTTCCCCACTCCTACACATGAAGCCTGCTGGTTGACCTTGGTCTAGTCACAGTTCTCTCAGAACTCTCTCAGCCTCACCTACCTCACAAGGTGTCTGTTGTGGGGAGGGGAAGGGAAGGCAATTGAAAGCCGGTTTGATTCTCCTTTCGGTAGAGAAAATCGGCATATAAAAACCAACTCTTCTTCTTGTTGTTTGTTTAGAAAAGTGCAACATGTACATGAGCATATAGGCTGAACCATTATGGAATGTCATCTAGATAACTAGGCTACTTAAATATGCCAGCATTTTATGAACTCAGAATATCCTGTTTAAAAGCGGAGCAAAGAGGAATGTTTGAAACAAACAACAGGATTTATTATTAAATCCAGATGCTGCATTTCAGCAAGTGGGATATGGCTATTGAGAACTAAATATCCTTGGTATGATTATCTGCCTATGGAATAATTGCGGGAAACTGGCTCATTATGATCCAGGCAGCTTCCACTATCTAATAGGGTAGCAACATGTGCGTTCTGAGAGGTCTTTTATAAGCTTGAGAAAGCCGAAAAAGGATTTGGGGTCTCTTTCCAGGGAGATCCAATCTCTGTGCTTGCAACTAACAGGAAAGGAGGAGGGAAGTATATTGTGTCTGCCAGTTTCCTCACTGCATCTACTCTTTTTGTCAAGAAATGCAACTTCCCCCTCAGTGATTAGAATGTTTGTGAACATCCCATTGCATCAAAGTAGGTAATCCAACAGCAAACTGGGGGAGTTAGCCTATAAGCCACAGACAACAGCCACTTTGTATCCTGATGTATATTCCCATAAATATAGGGATGCACATATTAAATACTTGTGCCGTTCTGCATATATTTAGATGGTTATATAAATGCATACATTTCCTTTTGGCATAGAAATAATAGGAGAGACTGGGGTGACATAGTCCACAGTATTCCCCAGCAAAAATGGGAAACTTGTTCCGTCTCCGCTGCTGCATATGGCTGTCATGCCACAGTTTTATTCCTTGGGAGCATCTATTGCGGGAAGAAGCCTCTGTTGGTTTGCAAGTCATGACCCTCCCACGAATTCCTTGTCCCCACGGGAGATGGGAAGGGTAGAAGGAACACAAGCAAGATCAAGGCGCAAATGGAGAAGAGAAGGAAAATCTAAGAACATCCGAGGCTGTTTTGTTAACTTGTTATGAAAGGTCTTGAAAAAGTCGATGGCCAGTTCTTGGCCCGTAGGGGAGTGATTGGAAGTATGTTCCAACACTTTTGCCAACTCAGAGGGGAACAATTGAGCAAGATAAACACAGTGTTCTAGAAATGGCGGCCCCATGAGGATGGAAGAAAGGTCAAAGTTACCTGGGCTCCAAAGCTGCTTCTTAAGAAGAAAACCCTTGTAGCCAGAGATCAGCCAGCTGTCCAGCACCACACAGCTGCATGTGTGTGACTGCAGAGATGATGAACCACACCATTAGTTCAGCCTTATTTGCTTTGGTGGGTTGAGGCTGCTGGGGTGCCCTTCGATTAGTCAGAGGGTATCATGAATGTCCAAAGGAAAGGAAAACTAGCCCAAGGAAAAGCATTTCCCAGGGCCACCCTATTTACCAGTTAAGTTCCTTTCTTAACCATTTCCCCAATTTTTATTTTGCAATGGTGGACCTAGTACAAAGAAGCCAGAAGTACAGCATGACACACATGCTGTCAGCTTGATGGGGAATGTTTAAGGCTAGCCTTTAAAAAACCCACTTTTGTTTTGCATTGGAAGGAACAGGTAAGCCTGTCCTTTTGCTCAGATGTGCAAACTGTAGCTCTGTTTAGTTTGCTGGGCCTTGATTATCTCCAGGTTCTTGCAAAATCCACTGTATATCTTTTGAGTTAATGCTTGTTCTCCAAGAGAGCAGGCCTGCATCTGGAAACCCAGATTTCTGCTGAGCTGCAAAGCATCTGGCAAGGAGGTGATTTGCAGTAGAGATAGGGCAAGCACAAAGGATATAGAATCATAGAGTTGGAAGGGGCCATACAGGCCATCTAGTCCAACCCCCTGATCAATGCAGGATCAGCCCTAAAAAGTGTTTGTCCAGCCACTGCTTGAAGACTGCCAGAAAGGGGGAGCTCACCCCTCCCTAGGCAGCTGATTCCACTGTTGAACAAATCGAACTGTACATTTCCCCCCTCTTATCCAGATGGTATCTTTCTACCAGTAATTTAAACTCATTATTGCGAGTCCTATCCTCTGCTGCCAACAGGAACAGCTCCCTGCCCTTCTCTAAGTGACAGCCCTTCAAATACTTAAAGAGAGCAATCATGACCCCCTAAACCTCCTTTTCTCCAGACTGACCATTCTCAAGTCCTGCAGCCTTTCCTTGCAGGGCTTGGTCTCCAGCCCCCCCACCCCATCATCCTCCCACATCCCTTTTGAAGTGTACTTAACCCTTAAATGTCTGCTACTTCCCCTTCCAGGCAGGTTTTGGACACATACTTGCTACTGGGGGAGGGGCAGCTGGAGGTAGAGATTGCAAGGGGGGGCACCAAACGGGAAGGATCCTGGAGAGCCAGCGTGGTGTCGTGGTTAAGAGCGGTGGTTTGGAGCTGCAGACTCTAATCTGGAGAATCGGGTTTGAGTCCCCACTCCTCCACATGAGCGGCGGAGTCTAATCTGGTGAGCCAGGTTGGTTTCCCCACTCCTCCGCATGAAGCCAGCTGGGTGACCTTGGGCTAGTCACACCTCTCTTAGTGCTCTCTCAGCCCTACCTACCTCACAGGGTGTCTGTTGTGGGGAGGGGAAGGGAAGGTGATTTGATTCTTCCTTAAGTGGTAGAGAAAGTCGGCGTATAAAAACCAACATTCTTCTTCTCTTCAATCCGCCACTTATGTTTTGTGGATCACCTGTTTGCCTCCCCGCCTTGTGCCTGCTTGGCACAGAGCCGGGTTCCCAAACTTTGGTCTGCTGCCAAAGGTGTACTCTGATGCGGCACAGTTTGCTGTCCAGCAGTGTCCTGTTTGCTGTGACAGCTGCCTTAGTGTAACACACATTCGCTTACGCCCTGCTGGCCCTGTGGGTCCGATGAACAACCTCTGGCCTGCCTGAAGCCTCCTCCAAGAACAGAGGCTGTAAACAAGGCGTTCCCCAGTGTTGCGTTTCGGCAGGGGTTGGGCGTGCCTGGGATCCAATCCCTGCCAAGGATTGCACATCTTTGCGGGGACAGGAGATAAAAGGCAGGCTCGGGGTCTTTGCAGTCCCTCTTTCCTGAAGGAGGCAGGCTGGAGAAGAAAGCCGGGCAAGCTTTAGTGCAGGGAAAACCTTTTTTTGGGGGGGGTTAGTAACCAAAAGTGTGTGCAATTCAGCGGTGTGAACATGACGCCTGTCCGGGGATTCGCCTCCCTCGTAGTGGCTGTTGCTGTGCTCTCCGCCATGGTAAGTGACCATCTTTCTTTAGAGACAGTTTTTCGACATTTGAGAGAGTAAGGTGAGCGCTACATCCCCAGAATGTTACCTTCTTAAGTGGCCTTTGGCAAGCCTCTTAGCCTCAGCCCCACTGTCTATAATAGGGGGATGTTAAGACTGTTCTACCTTATAGGCCTGTTGTAAAGATCTTTTTTTTTTTTAACTTACATGGAGTGATTTGAATGCTCACAAAGCTCTTCATCACTGCTAAGGTAGTACTATTGTTATTTTGCAAGGGCTGCTTTCCAATTTTTTTTTGCAGTGGTGGGTCCAGTACAAAGAAGCCAGAAGCAGGGTTGGTGGTCTTTCTTTTTGAGAAGCCGTGCAAGGCTTCAGTGAAAGTTGAGGGGTAAGCAAATAAGCAGAATGGAGAGGTACTGTAGTAGAGGGGTACGATAGATAGCCCAGGCCCGGGGAAGAGCCAGGTTTAACTCCCTACTCTGCTGCAAAACTCACTGGGTGAACTTGGGTCAGTTGTTGTCTCTCGGCTTCACCTACCTCCCTGGGCTGTTGTGAAGATAAAAAGAAGGAGGAGAGCCATTTGCCTTCCCTGACCTCCTTCGAGGAATGGTGATATAAAATGCAATTAGCAAATAAAATGAAGGTCAGGTTCTCATTTGTGATCATGGCCTGGGAAAGATCCTTTCCTGAGTTCTTGGGGAATTACCCTTTTCGCATGAAAGGGAGACTGGCGTCCCTCTCCCCACCCCCACCCCCAACATGTGCCGTCAGGCAAAAGAAGGGATTGTTTTAAATTCATGTGCAAGTTATACTTATGCCCTGTAATAGAAAAACGGCTTTTGTTTAGGGAGACTATCTTACAGCCTAGGTTGCCTTCCTTGTGGGTAAACGGTGCTGGGCTAGCAGTATAAGGCAGCTTCGGATGTTCAGTATATTTGGTATCTAAGTGGGAATTCAAACTTTGATATCCTGTGCCCAGACTCATACTAGTGGCTGCCGCTGCACATTTCTGCTTCCTACGATGCAACAGTTATTGTCATGTGCCGTGTCTCTCCACTCAGTAGCCTTCCTCCAAATTAAGTGGGTGTTCTTCCAAAGAAAGAGACCCTTGTTGAAGATAGGTACGTTAGGCTGGAGGAAGACTTCAGACTTTAATGAGCAGAGTGGTAGGATACAGACCAGTAGATTTAATACCAGGCTAGAAAAATCTTTCTTTCTGTCTTTCTGTCTTTCTGTCTTTCTGTCTTTCTGTCTGTCTGTCTGTCTGTCTGTCTGTCTGTCTTTCTTTCTTTCTTTCTTTCTTTCTTTCTTTCTTTCTTTCTTTCTTTCTTTCTTTCTTTCTTTCTTTCTTTCTTCCTTCCTTCCTTCCTTCCTTCCTTCCTTCCTTCCTTTCTCCCTTTCTCCCTTTCTCCCTTTCTTTCTCCCTTTCTTTCTCCCTTTCTTTTCTTTCCAGAAATAGATGTTGGCATCCTCAGTTGTTGTTATCAACTGATAACTCTTGTTTCAAGCCACTAAAAGGCTCTGCTCTTTTCTTTGCAATGGGTGTGTGCTTTCTTCTGGCCGGCATGTTTGCAAAATGTCAAGTCTGTTTGCTGTGGGGTTCCATGTTTGTGTTACAAAGGTGGAGTTAAAGCTGGAAGAAGCCACAGAATCAGCCTTTTAATTAAAAAAAAAAAAGAAACAAATCCTCGGCCAGATCAGTGAAACTGAAAAGCTAATTCACTTCTTTGAGAATATTTGAGTTGCACTGGAAGAGATGGTGGGAGAGCAGAGACTGGATCTTCCCAGTGGTTTAAAAAAAAACAAATTGCTCTCATACAAAGCCTCCTTTTGAATCGGTGCCATGCAGGGGGGGGGAAGGAGGCTTCCACTTGTCCAGTTTGTTCTAATAACAGCATGGGAGGGTTGGGATGGGTTTTGATAAGCAAAACTGTGCCGGGCTGGAAGGGTTACAGGGCTCTCTTAGTGGAATTCGCTTTCTAAAAACCCTTTAACTAGGTGGACCAACAGGGTCCTCATAAGGGCTGTTTCCGCACTTGTATTCCCAGTGATGTGTTAAAAGTTGGAAAACGTTATAAAAAATACTGTTCGCACTTTGTTTGGCCCCTTTAGCTGTGAAGACGTCTTCCAACCATTTATTAGCCGTGGTATCCAAAAACACTTTTAAAGCGATGTTTTTTTTTAAAATTTTATTATTTTCTCCAAAATCTTAACTCGACTATTCAACAAGTTTAAAAGTCCATTGTCATCAAAATTACAATAACAGAAAAGCAAAACTTTGTTGATATATTATGACATTAAATTTAAATTGCGTTTGACCTCCCTCCACCTCCTTCCATCTAGAAATAAAATTATTTCTCTTTTGTAAATGGTTTAAAGCGATGTTTTTTATAACGTTTTCAAACTCTTAATACATCGCTGGGGATACAAAGTGCGGTAACCCCCAAGGGGACTGCTTGATACTCCAGTATAAATGAATGTAGTCTAGTCCTATGGGAAGAAAAAATTGTTCACCTTGAAAGCTGCATCGACTGATGGTATGTAAGAGCTGTCAAGTCGCAACTGACTTATGGTGATCCCAGTAAGGGGATTTCAAGGCCAGTGAGAAGCAGAGGTCGCTTGCCACTGACTTCCTCTGCAGAGCCTTCCTTGGTGGGCTCCCATCCACGTGCCAGCCGTGCTTAGCTTCCAAGATCAGGCTATACCGTGTTGCCTTCCCTCCCAGACAGGAAGGTTGAAATATTTAAAATGAACAAGCGGCTCCATGTTCCCCCGTCCTCACCCTAAACGTATCCTCCTCCCCCGTCTCACCGCTTTCCTACGTTGGCTCCACAGACTGTGAGTGTCATTCTGCAACAAGCTCTCACCAGCGTGAGCCAGCGAGGTATAGTGGTTATACATGGAGTGGGGTGGCACAGGTTCACATCTCCCACTCAGCCATGAAGTACACTAGGTGACCTCGGACCTGTCTCCTTAGCAGGGTTGTCGTGAAGATGAAATGGTTGAGGGCTGCCCTGCGTGTCTAAGAGGAAGGGTGGGATAAAAGCGGGAGAGGTTGTTAATGTTTATTTATTTAGATATTTATACCCGACTTTTTCTCCCCAATGGGCACTCAAAGCAGCAGACGTCATTCTCCCCTCCTTTATTTTATCCTTACTACAACAACCCTGTGAGGTAGGATAGACTGAGAGAGTGGCCGGTCTAAGATAACCAAGTAAAGTTCTGTGGCATAGTGAGGATTTGAACCTGGGTCTCCATGATCTTGGTTCAAGATAGTTACAGTGTTGGTCTAACTATTACACCATGCTGAGTCTTCATTTATTTATATTGTTGGGTGCAATTCCCACTGTTTTATTTTTCTTTTATATCTGTGTGTGTGTTAAGTGCCTTCAAGTCGCTTCCGACTCATGGCGACCCTATGAATGAAAGTCCTCCAAAATGTCCTATCTTTGACAGCCTTGCTCAGATCTTGCAAATTGAAGGCTGTGGCTTCCTTTATTGAGTCAATCCATCTCTTGTTGGGTCCAACATTATTGAGTCAATCCATCTCTTTTTCTTTTATACTTTCATATAAACAAAACAGTGCCCTTCAGACCTGGGAGAGTCCCCAGTTACAAAAGATTAGCAATGTTTGGATCTCGTGTCCATTTCATCGTTTATGATTTAGCCATTTCTGTCGTGTACGGGTGAATTGTGATTGAGGAGTTGATAGCAGTTTGTCTGCCTTAACATGGAGGAGCTTATTTAAGGAGCTGGAGGGAGTTAGCAGAAGCCGGCAACAGTTAATAGAGCTTGCAATATAAATAACTGGTGGAATTAAATTGGGCGTCGATAGCATGAAGTCAACAGCTAGACCTGCTAGGTAACCCCTCTGTCTCCCTGCCGGTGTGGAAATTTCAGCCAGCGTTGGCAACGTCTAGCAGAGTTTACCAACAGCTGCCATCATTTCCTCCTGTGGAGAATACTAGATTGCGTGTGATTTTATATAAGCAAATTGTAAAAACTACGTATGTAAAAACATGGTTATGTTCTTCAAGTCATGCTGATTTGTTATACAACATAGGCTTGGCATTTGCAAGACCTGAGCAAGGCTTTTAACGTTTTGGAGGTTATTAATTCGTAAGATTGCCATAAATTGGAAGTGACTTGACCACACACACATGTGCAAAGGCTTAGTGTGGTTTGAGCATTAATAATGAATGCGGCCGGGCATTTCAGGTTATTGTTTGACCAAAGGCATTTTGCAAGGTAGTCCCCTGTGCAAGCACCGAGTCATTCCTGACCCATGGGGTGACGTCACATCCTGACGTTTACTAGGCAGACTTTGTTTACGGGGTGGTTCCCAGTGCCTTCCCCAGTCATCTACACTTTACCCCCAGCAAGCTGGGTCCTCATTTTACCGACCTCGGAAGGATGGAAGGCTGAGTCAACCTTGAGCCGGCTACCTGAAACCAACTTCCGTCGGTATCGAACTCAGGTCATGAGCAGAGCTTTTGACTGCAGTACTGCAGCTTAACACTCTGCGTCACGGGGCTCTTTTGCTATGTGTGTGTGTGTAAAGTGCTGTCAAGTCGCAGCCGACTTATGGCGACCCCTTTTTGGGGTTTTCATGGCAAGAGACTACTGGTACCAAATCATACATGAAGGCTAAAATTGTCATGCCCAGTGTGAGCTGGAGGAGAACTGGTGTCCGGGGGGTGGGGGGTGGGACACACACACACAGTTTTTGGATCTGAGGTTTTGGAAAATGGAATTATATTACTATGAATCAAATGCTGCCTGTGTGCTTGCTTTTGCACCCTTCTAATATCTGCTCAGCCTGTACATCTGAAGAAGTGAGCTGTGACTCACGAAAGCTGGTACCCTGCCAGAAAGTTTGTTAGTCTTTAAAGTGCTACTGGGCTCCTGCTCTTTTCTACTGCTACAGACAGACGAACATGGCTACCCATTGTGATTTGTACATTTGTGAATATATTGTTACAGGCGGCCTTCATATGTAATTAAAGTATGTTTGTTCCATATGAGAATGTGCTTTTGGAATCCTTAAGGTTCTTGCACATACGTTCCTTCTCCGATGTGCAGCTCAAATATCGAAAGGTTTTCAGATCCTTCACACATTGCAGATAAAAGCATCCAGGGCTTTTTAGTTTAGAAAAGAAGACAACTTAAAAAAAAGAAAATGCTTCTTTACCACTGCCACAGAACATAGCGATGGCCTCAAACTTAGAGAGCCAGAGTTGTATAGTGGTTAAGAGCAACGGACTCTAATCTGGAGAACCGGGTTCAATTCCCCACTCCTCCACATGAAGCCTGCTGGTGACCTTGGGCCAGTCACAGTTCTTTCAGTACTCTCTCAGCCCCACCTACCTCACAAGGTGTCTGTTGTGGGGTGGGGGGGAGGAGGGAAGATGATTGTAAGCCAGTTTGAGACTTCTTAAAGGTAGAGAAAATCGTAGTATAAAAATTGACTCTTTTTCTTCTTCTAAAAGGAGAATTAGCCCAAATCATGAAGGATAGATCCATCGGTGGCTAAATGGGATCTCTATTGCTCAGAGGCAGTATACCTCTAAATGCCAGTTGATGGGGGGAACATTAGGAAGAGGCTTGTAGGCCTTCTGGTTGGACACTGGGAAACAGGATGCTGAACTGTCTGGTCTGATCCAGCAAACAGCTTCTTATGTCTAAGACATCTGGGCACATTTCTGCTCTTGTCATTGTTTGTGGATGGAAATTGCTCTCTGGAAAAATCCAGTAACCTTGCACTGGAGGCAGCATAGAAGAGCAACAGAATACAAAGCCCTCCTTGTACAGTGCGAACTGAACTGAGTTGTTTTTCATTCCTTGCTGCCTCTCAGCCTGTTAGCATGGTGGAGCACGCCGAATTCCTGAAAGCTGGAAGGGAGCCTGGCCTTCAGATCTGGCGGATCGAGAGGTTCGACCTGGTGCCGGTGCCGAGAAACTCATACGGGGATTTCTTTACCGGAGATGCCTACGTGGTCCTGAACACCATCCGGCAGCGCAGCGGGAACCTGCAGTACGATCTTCACTTCTGGCTGGGTAAGGAAAACTCTCTCTGATGCAGAGCTGCCTGTCTCTTCACTGCAGTTAAAAGATTGGGAGTAGGCTGCAAGATCCGGTACTCCTTTTCATCACCCGCTTCCCTATCGAGAAAGAATTCTCCTACACCTCAGTCCCCTGGTTTCTTTATTTAAAAAAAGTAAAATTACAGTTTTCTGTGATGTATTTATTTAAAAGATTCCTATGCCACCTTTCCACCCAATTCAGGGTCCCCTAGAACCCTCCAAGCAAAGTTAAAAACGTGGATGCAGGTAACCTCTTGCAAAGTGCACCCGAAAGAAATGGGTGAATTAACCTTATAAGATTCCACGTGCTGAAAAATGCTGGTTCTGCAAATGTAGGGCTTTTATGCATGGCTGTTTCCCTCGCTGTCACCCCTCTGATGACTTTGGGTCTTTGTGTTGATTATGCATGCCGTTTCCGACCATCAGAGATAGGCTTGCTCTTCCCCTGCGTTTCCTCTCATTTTGCCCACGTTTTGAGGGACCTGTTTTATCTCAAATTTGAAAATGCAGGCAAAACGTGGGGAAACTCCGGGGGGAGAGCTAGGCAACCTCTGACGGTTGGAAACAGCAAAGACCCAGAGTAGTCGGAGGGTTTTTTTAAAAAATATATTTTTTATTTATAATTTTCAAAAGCATACAAACGTACACGCATACCTATCCCAACCATTCGTATATATACAATGTAAGCAGTCTTGTGAAAGCAGGATAGTAAAGAAAGCTGATAGGAAGAAAATAGATTCCTTTGAAATGTGGTGTTGGACGGATTCCGTGGACTGCCAAAAAAAAAAAACCAGTGGGTTATAGATCAAATCAAGCCTGAACTGACCCTAGAAGCTAAAATGACTAAACTGAGGCTATCGTATTTTGGTCACGTCATGAGACGACAAGAGTCACTGGAAAAGACAGTCATGCTAGGAAAAGTTGAGGGCAGCAGGAATGAGGAAGACCCAACAAGAGATGGATTGACTCAATAAAGGAAGCCACAGCCTTCAGTTTGCAAGATCTGAGCAAGGCTGTCAAGGATAGGACATTTTGGAGGACTTTCATTCATAGGGTCGCCATGAGTCAGAAGCGACTTGACGGCACTTAACACACACAAGCAGTCTTTCAGTGAGTTCATTTTAAATTAGTACTCATGTAATCAAATTTCTACTTATATCCAATATCCATATTTTCACTACTTTCCAAGCTGGCTATAAAAGCTATGCTTAATATTTAATACTTGATACAATTCTTGTTTAGCAACCTATGCTTCACTTTTGTTCTTCGTCTGCTACTCTAGACTTGACTGTTACCTAAACACAGTATTTCTGCTACCTTGATATTATTATTCTTATATTTATTACTATAGCTCCACCCTTCTTTGCTAAATTATTACTATATCTCCACCCGTCTTTGCTGAATTCTAACTTCTACTTCATATATTCAAAATAAAGAGTCCAATTCTTCCATCGTTCCACCATTCACCAAGTTGGATAATCGAGCCATCGCTACATATTCTGCCTTTTTATCTTGCCATTTCTCAATTTCTGGAATTTCTACTTGTTTCCAAGTTGTTGCCAATATTAGTCTTGCAGCTGTAATCATGTAGCTGATTGATCTTCATCAATCTTCGCCGGCCCTAGGGGTGAGGGCGAGGGAAACAGCCATGCATAAAAGACTTACTGTGTCTGCACCATGTATAATATTTGAAAACGAAGTAGCTTTCATAAAGCCGCAATTCACTTCTATATAAAGAAGTCCTTGCTCTTTAAATTTTAAACAGCAGCGGCGACTATGAGCGAGTTGCGTTTCGTCATTTTTCTTGGAACTCGTATAGATACTGTTTACAATTGTATTACATATTCAGTTTGTCAAGCGTACTCCATTGAATCATAGAATCACAGAGTTGGAAGGGACCACCAGGGTCATCAAGTCCAACCCCCTGCACAATGCAGGGAATTCACAACTACCTCCCCCCCACACACCTAGTGACCAGAAGATGGTCCCTCTACATAATACACATAACATCATTTTTACGGAAGGCTTTGCTTCTTTTATTACACACAGCAGCAGTGGTATCGAGGGAACCGCCTCTTGCAGCTTTTCTCGGGACTCAACAGATACCGTATATACACGTATTAATGGTCAATGTTTTTTCCCGGTCTTTTGTAAATAGGTTGTTTGACTGTATGTTTTTGTAGATATAGATTAGATAGATAGCTTAGTTTTTGGAGTGTGTTGTATACATTGATGTATTTTAGTAATAAAGAGTTGGCATTCAGTACAGTATGTGTTATTAGTTAATAGCCATAGTGCTGTATTTTTGATTGGAGTCTGTCTGACTGGCAGCGTCCTGATGCCTCGCTGATGGTGAGGGCAATTCGATGGTAGGATGCGCTGCCTGGGGAGGGGGTGGAGTCCCCGTCTTTGGAGGTCTTTAAGCAGAGGTTGGATGGCTATCTGTCGGAGGCACTTTGATTGTGGGACCCTGCATGGCAGGAGGTTGGACTGGATGGCCCTTGCAGTCTCTTCCAACCTTGTGTGATTTTGTGTGACTCTTTGCGTTTCCTTCTTTTTTGATTCCTAGGGGAACAGTGCAGCCAGGATGAGAGTGGAGCTGCAGCCATCTTCACTGTCCAGTTGGATGATTACCTTGGCGGCAAGGCGGTGCAGCATCGGGAGGTGCAAGGACATGAGTCTTCCACCTTTCTGGGGTACTTTAAACCAAGCATCAAGTACAAAGTGAGTGCCACTTGGGGCCGGGGGTGGGTGGGTCTGTAGTTCATTAGCACAGAGTTACTGGCCTGCCTGTCTTCCTGCGGGGGCCAAATTATCGTTGCTTAATTTGCTAATGGTAGGTCGTGAATCCCTGTCCAGATTTTTTTCAATAAGCTGAAGTGGAGAGGATAGAGAAAACCAGTTCCCAGTGGGAGAGTGCTAGAGAGATTTGCCGGTTGTCCAGGAAAGCAATAAGTCCCATTGGGTTTGTGTTTCTGGCAGAGGGGGAAGCAGCTGGTCCAGATCTTACACAACCAATTTGGAAATCAGAATCTGTAAAAAAAAAAAAACCAGAAAAATGCCCATTTTGTCCAAATCAAATAGACTCCCTAGCCCACATTGTTTTAGCATGTTCACAAATAATATTGCACAAAATAAATATATCACTCACAGGATAAAACATCTAAAGACACTTTCTAAGAAGCGGATACTGTTTTATCTTCTGTCAAGTAGATCGGTCAATTGTGTGAGAGATGTGGCAACTTTTATCTTTATAGTGTCAAGGGAAAAATGACATTTCCCCCTTTTTAAAGTGTGAAATGGTTGATGAATAGCCAACAGCTGTTAAATCTAGAGAAAGGAAAGAATCTATATGGCGAACGTGCTGATCGGACCCTTTCTGGTACGTGGACCGTTTCGGAAAGCATCGCCACTGCATTTCTCCCAGCCTCTTTTACCAGTACCATCTTCTTAATTTGGAATAGTCAAATGGATTGCATTCGTTTCAGAAGTGTGCTGTTATAAAACAAGTGGAAAACAACATGTATTGATATTATAACACCAAGCAAACATTTGCATGGCACTCCCATTGAACGAAATGCACACTGGAGTCTTGCTCAGTGGGGGGCATTCTAATGCCAGGTCTTTACAGTCAGGAACTGTAGGGCTGACATAACAAGAAACAGGAAACTGGAAAGGATCTGATTTAGGGGAGGGGCTGGGGCTCAGTGGCAGAGTATCTGCCTTGCATGCTGGAAATCCCAGGTTCTGTTTCTGGCATCTCCAGCCAAAAAGGTAAGGTAGCAGGTAATATGAAAGAGCTCTGTCTGAAAACATGGAGAGCTGCTGCCAGTTAGAGTAGACAAGACTGACCTGGTCTATCAGTTTCATGTGTCCATGTGTCATCTAGTCCAATCCCCGAGCATGCTGTACTAATTCCAGCCTTGCCAAACTATCTGGGTTGGTAGTGATGTGAATGCCATTGAAGATCCTCTGCAAACTTAGGGGCTGCAATGGAGTGTGTGTGTGTGTGTGTGTGTGTGTGTGTGTGTGCGTGTGTGCGTGCTGTGATTTGCCAGTTGCCCACAAACCACTGCAGGTGGATGCACTCTAAATTTTTTGCCTGTTTATTAGGACCATTGTTCTTCAGTATCATTGAATTGTCCTTTACTTCCCTATTGTCCCCAAACCACTGCATGTGGATGCACTCTAAATTTTTTGCAATGATTTATCAGGACAAATGTTTCGCAATATCATTGAATTGTCCTTTACTTCCTCATTGCCCCCTGTTTTTAAAATGTTAATTGTGCAGATAACCTACTCACCAGTCTGCTGTTGGTGCTTTGTTTTTGATCCTTTGTTCTGTTCCCCACTTCACCTTGCAAAGCTTTGGCTAAGGCAGTCCCAAAAAGAGGGTTGCCTGGCAGACACAGCCCAATAATTTTAGTATTTTCCACTGAGGCGTGTATCTGCTTGGAGACATGGATCTCCTTGCTGCTTGTTCTCCTCGTTGTTTGTTATGGAGGAAGCCCTTTATTCTGGGAGCCTCTTCTCATGCTAGGCACTTTTTGGCTCCTTGGAAGACACTGGTCTTGAGTGAGCGGAAGTGCGTAGCTTAAGAGGCACAGGAGCTCTTCAGTGGAGGACCACCTCTGCAATGGACAAAGAGGAGCACAAGCTGAAAGAAAGAGCAGGAGTCAAACCTCAGTTGACAGTGTGGTATAGTGGTTAGAAGCGGTAGACTCTAATCTGGAGGAGCGGGTTTGATTCCCCACTCCTCCACATGAGTGGTGGACTGTACTCTGGTGAACCGGGTTGGTTTCCCCACTCCTGCACATGAAGCCAGCTGGATCATCTTGGGCTACTCACAGTTATCTCTGAACTTTCTCTTCCCCACCTGCCTTTGTTGATTCTTCCTTAAGTGGTAGAGAAAGTCAGCATATAAAAACCAACTACTACTACTACTGTTCCTCTTCCTCTTCTTCTTCTTCAAAAGTATCCAAGTCTGCCCTCCATTCACTGGATAAAATTCACAAGTCACACGAGGATGGAGTGCTTGCATAGTTAATGGTTAAAGTTGTGCCCCAAAACAATAAGGGCATTGGGGATACAGCAGGAGAGACCATGTTCTTAAAGATCCAGTGACCATTTATTCTATGGAAGAAGTAGCCATCCAAGAGATAATCTGCAAATCTCCAATTACTCTCCTATCAAAAGCCCTTTCCCTTTGAAAACTGAGCTGATATTCAAGTAGGCAAATCCAAGTTCCTCGTCTTGGTGGAGAACCAATTCATTTTCTTTTTGCTTTTCTAGGCTGGAGGCGTGGCTTCTGGCTTCCGGCATGTCGTTCCCAATGAAGTGACTGTCCAGAGGCTTCTCCAGATCAAAGGCAGGAGAACTATCCGAGCGACAGAAGTCCCTGTCACCTGGGACAGCTTCAACACCGGCGATTGCTTCATCTTGGATCTGGGCAGCGTAAGTTTCTTGTGGCTTCCGGACAGAGAAACCTTTTGCAGCTTGAATTCAGGGTCGGCTGAAAGTGTTCAGGGAGCTTTGGGCAAAGAATTTCTGTGGGTCTTTCCATCCCATTTTCCTCCCCGGTTGTGGCTCTTTTCTCACCCTCACTGCAGCCAGTTTCCTCTTCACTCATTTTGTCAGAGGTAGAGGCATTAGATTTATATGTTAAAAGGAGAGAGATATAACATGATCAAAGTTCCTCGTAAAAGCGGCACTCCAAGAGGGCATGAGCTGATGAATCAACAGAGCCAGAAGAGCAAGGACGGGTCCTGTCTGGATATGGTATATTCAGAATCCTGCCCTGCATAACCATAGAGGGGTTAGCATTCAGTCTAGCTCACTGGTTCCCAACCAGGGTTTGCGAGAACTAAATTAAGGTCCACGAAACAAAGTTATAAACCCATAATAAATTAATATTTTCAATTATAAGTTCTCTATTATAAAAATATATATTCAAATATTATTCTAAGTTTAATGTTTAACTAACAGTTATGATTAAAGTTTATTTTCAAATTCTCAGAATTTTAATTTTGAACCTTGGGGTCCCTGCACCGAACAAAAAAGTCCTAGTGGTCCCTGGTCAAAAAAAGGTTGGGAACCACTGGTCTAGCTAAACAGAAGGATAAAAATGTTCCATCCTGAAGCAAGTATCTAACAAACATCCTAAGCTTGAGACATACCGTATGTTGGCTTTGAGCATATGCAACTGGCCTGGCCAAAATATTTAACCCTTATTTTTATATATATTGTGATTTCTATAGTGGAGAGTTATTTATTTGTTTGTTTGTTTGTTTATATTTTGCGGCTTAGCCCACCCTCCCTGGCCAAGGCCAGGCTCAGCATGGGTAACATCATTTAAAATACCTGGAGAGTGATAAGCAATAAAATTAACAATAACTTAAAGTTATTGTTATTAAGTTATGTGGTTTTTTGGGGGGAGGGAGCTGCTTTGAACTATGGAAACACAACATATAAATGTTTTGAATAACTAAGTGCAGGTTAGGGTTCAGGACACTTGGAGGCTCTGAAAGTTTATTGTCTTCTCAATGACCTGTCAACCGACATAACTGAAAAAGTAGCTGTTTTTTTAAGTTCAGTAATCAAAAACAGATTGGATAAGGTTAATGATTGATGGTGTCCAATATACCTTGTTTTCCTATAGCTATTCATCATTTGTATGGATCACTTATTGTATTGTATGTCAATAAAGGTCTTGAATTGAATTGAATTAAGTGCAGGTTTTTTGGGGGGGGCAGAGCTTTTTCCAATTACATCTCATTAGACTGACTCCACCCTCCCATTGCTTTGACGTGTCCTCCTTGGATGGACGTGTTTCTTAAGTCAATGACATGCTCTTTGCATCATAAGTTAACCAGTCTTCCTGTCTCATGTAGTGACAGCATTCATCTCTTGGAACTCGCTTTGTGTCCTGCAGAATATTCATCAATGGTGCGGCTCTCAGAGCAACCGGTTTGAAAAGCTGAAGGCCACCCAGGTCGCCAAGGGGATCCGGGACAATGAGCGAAGCGGCCGCTCCAGGGTCTACGTCGCAGAGGAAGGTGCAGAAAGGGAAGAGATGCTTCAGGTCATTATTTATTTCTTTATTTCATTATTTATGAGAAGTCCTCATCTCTACCTTACAAGCCTGTACCCTCCAATAGTGCACAAATGAGAATGGGGACATGATTGTAACACCCCAGTTCTGAATCCAAGTATCACTGTCCAAGAATCGCAGGAACATTCAAAAATTTGATCCTTCCCAAAGGCATTCTCATTTGATTTGTTCTCCCTTGTTCTGCCCCATGGCGCAGAGTGGTAAGCTGCAGTACTGCAGTCCAAGCTCTGCTCACGACCTGAGTTCAATCCAGACGGAAGTTGGTTTCAGGTAGCAGGCTCAAGGTTGACTCAGCCTTCCATCCTGCCGAGGTCGGTAAAATGAGTCCCCAGCTTGCTGGGGGTAAAGGGAAGATGACTGGGGAAGGCACTGGCAAACCCCCCCGTAAACAAAGTCTGCCTCGTAAATGTCGGGATGTGACGTCACCCCATGGGTCAGGAATGACCCGGTGCTTGCACAGGGGACCTTTACCTTTTACCCTTGTCACCTCCAGACTTGACCACCTAATTTCGTTGCCTGAGTCATCTTAAGTGACTTTTGAATTGAAATGTAGCTCCTGCTACATTCCATGGACTTCTAGAAGATGGAATGGGGGATTGATGCACCCAGTTGTTGCTGAGTTTGTGTGAAATCCATGTCATCACATTTGTTCGACATAGCAGTTCTTTTCCTCCATGCTGTTCATTCAGGACAGCTGCACTGGAAAGCAGAATTGGTTGAGTTTTAATTCTGCATTTGTTTGCTTAGAATTTTCCTCAATTATTTTTTCACAGTCTTGGGAACAAACCTGAAAACTCACCAAGAATGTATTCAGACATTGCAATGAACTGTAGTTTAATCAAAAGTACATTTATTTATAATATCTGCATGCAGACTGACAGCAAACCAGAGCTTAGGAGTTGGCACTTAACTTGATTTTAAAAACTAAAATTTGTAGCTGATTTGCTAAACACAGTTTGTACTAATTGTAATTTGTTGAAATGTCTGGATTCACAAATCATAGTTTTTTAAATAGGACCACCCCTTGTAGCCGCCTGGCTTCAGAAACAGAAGAATAATGGAAGATGTTCCCTCTGCTGGGAGGGATTTATGCACAAAATAGGATTTGTTATTTACATCTGAATAAAACAGGAGTTCAGCGCTGCCTTAAAGACTAACCAAATTCATTACAGCATAATCTTCTGTGAACCAGAGTTTCCTTCATCAGATGTACAGGAATGTAAATCCATAGTAGATGTATTTACACTTAAAGTTACAAGCAACACTCTGTTGCTTGTAACTTTAAGTATAAATATATCTGCTGTGAATATACACTTCATGCATCGGATGAAGGGAGCTCTGACTCATGAAAGATTATGCTGGAATGAATTCGGTTAGTCATTAAGGTGCCAATGGACTCCTGTTTATTTTGCTACTACTGGCTAACACAGCTATGCCTCTGGAGTTACTTACATCTGGAAGAAAAACCAAGGCTTGTTGCACAAACCATGGTTTAAACAAGCCACAATTTACCATGGTGTCCTGAATGCAGCCTAAGTCTCCATCCTGGAATCTTTTTAAAATTAGTTCTTCCTAAAATTAGTTTCCCTAAAGATTCCTAACGATACATGCACACCACTTTTCGTAGTTAGCAACATGCATAAATCTGGTCGCTGGATTGAATTGGCTGTTGATTTTCTCATGTGGGTCTTATTTGTATCTTCTGTGAGAGCATCTGGAGAGCAGAGATCCAGCAGCTTTGGTTATTCTTTCCTTCCTTCCTTCTCTTGGTCTTTCAGATCTTGGGACCCAAGCCCAGCCTTCCTGCGGGCACCACTGATGATGGACAGGCCGATGCATCCAATCGGAGGTTGGCCAAGCTGTACAAGGTATCATCCAAAACAAATTTCAAAGAGATATCAAGGGGAGGGGCAGGTGACGAGTCTCTGAAGAGTACAAAGGGCAGCCTGAGAGTCTCACTTCGTAGTCCAAGACAGGCTTTGAGCAGAGTGCTTGCTGGGAAAACTGTCAACAGAGCCCTTCATTCATTTATCACTTTTTCTAAGTCAACTTTGGCAGTTTTCAGCAAGACAAGAGCCTGTCGAATCTGACTGTTGATAATATGAACATAATGCCATTTGTGTGCATTAGGGCTTTATTTCTTTATTTGGGAGTACGTAGTGCTATCCATCTGCATGCCCTGAATGCAAGAGGGCCCTGCCCTGAGGAGCTTACATTCTGAAATCTGAGACAACACAAGGGTTGTGTAAGCAGGACAAATGGGAAGAATATGGATTCAATATAGTATCTTGTTAGAATCCCAGGTGTTAGAGACCCAGGTATGAACCCCCACTCTGTCATAAATCCCACTGGTTGACCCTGGACCAGTCGCTCTCTCTCAGCTTAACCTGCCTTGTAGCTGTAAGGATATAATGGAGGAGCAGAGAACCATCTTGTAAGCTGCTTTGGGTCCCCATTGCGGAGAAAAGCAGGATATAAATCTTCATCCTCAACAACAGCATCAACAACATTTTGGAATGCTCCCCGTGTTGAAAAATCCTCACAAATAGAAAACCAGCTCAACAAGGACAGAACCTTTCTCCCTGCTATGCTAGCTTCCCCACTGCAAGGAGTTCTTCCCATACAAAGAAGCATTCTGAACTGGAATCCAACCCTGGCAGTCTGAAGTAACTCAGTCCATTTTACCACCTTATTCTCCTGCATGTGTGAACAGAGCCTCATCCGTTTCAGTAAAGAAGTGGTATCAAAGGCTTTTCAGATAAGGTCTTTCCTAATACAGTATGAGGCAGGTTCTGGCTTAATATGAAATCGCTCTCAGTCTTAGGGCATACTTTTGAGTGTCACCCTTGGAAAATGTGAAGAGAGATAGGAAAGACCATCTCTGAGCTTATTAAGAGTGCCTTTGTTCCCACTCGCTGAGTGACTGAAGTCCAGGGGGAAAAAAAGAAGTTTGCCAGTGTGGAGGAAGGTTATGATTATCTTTTTGAAATAGTTAAAAGAGTCTCCTCTGCCGTTCTGTCAACAGGTGTCCAACGGTGCAGGGACTATGGCAGTTTCTCTGGTGGCCAATGAGAACCCATTCTCCCAGGCAGCCTTGAACTCAGACGACTGCTTTATTCTCGACCATGGCACCGATGGAAAGATCTATGTCTGGAAAGGTAAATGGAGGGAGTAGGGCTGGACCAGGGTGTACGATGGCTGATGCAAGGTCTGGTTTCCTATGGAGAACGGGTGCACATATGTGCTTTACTGGACGTGGATGTGAATTTTCTGCATGTGTTTTAATAGGGTAAGTTTGCCAGCGGTGCACTGTAAGTTTGCCAGTGGTGTACAGTAGTGATAGTCATCTCAATTGCTTGTCCTCATTTACTGTTTCATGGACGTACACTTGCTCTGTACATGGAGATTCCATTTAGTTATCATGCCTAATGGCTGTTGATAGATCAATCTTCCGTGAATTTTCCTGATCTTTAAAAGGCCACCTTTGCAAGTCGCTCTGATTTGCACCTTGAAGCAGCAGCTTCCTGTGTTAATCATGGCCTTTTATGCATGGCTGTTTCCCTCACTGTCACCCCTCCGACCAACGTCGGGTCTTTGTTTTGATTGTGCGTGCATTTTCTGACCCTCAGAGGTCATAAGAATATAAGAAAGGCCCTGCTGGATCAGACCCAGGCCCATCAAGTCCAGCAGTCTGTTCACACAGTGGCCAACCAGGTGCCTCTAGGAAGCCCCCAAACAAGACGACTGCAGCAGCACCATCCTGCCTGTGTTCCACAGCACCGGATATAATAGGCATTCTCCTCTGATACTAGAGAGAATAGGTATGCAGCATGACTAGTATCCATTCTAACTAACAGCCATGAATACCCCTCTCCTCCATTAATATGTCCACTCTCCTCTTAAAGCCCTCCAAGCTGGCAGCCATCACCACATCCTGAGGCAGGGAGTTCCACAATTTAACTATGCGTTGTGTGAAAAAATACTCCCTTTTATCTGTTTTGAATCTCTTGCCCTCCAGCTTTAGCAGATGACCCCATGTTCTAGTATTATGGGAGAGGTCGCCTCGCTCTCCCTGCTTGATTCCGCTCATTTTGCCCCGAGTTTTCAGGGATCTGTTTCATCCCGAATTTGAAAACACGGGCAAAATGCACGGAAACTCAGGGGGAGAGTGAGGCGACCATTGACGGTTGGAAACTGCATGCACAATCAAAACAAAGACCCATGTCGGAGGGGTGACCATGAGGGAGACAGCCATGCATAAAAGGCCTATGTCTTGTGTGAAGAGCTGGTTCCTGTCGTCTGTTCTGCATCTACTGCCCTTCAAATTGGTTGATTGGCCCCATGGTGTGGGAGGGGGGGAGTTCTTTCTTTCCACTTCCTCCATGATTTTATAAACCTTTCTCATGTCCCTTTTCCAGTACCATTTTAGATGAAGCATTCCTGCCCTCTTTGTGTGAACAGAATGCTGAACCAGATGGGCCTTTGGGCTGATCCAACATGGCTCTTTCTGTCACACTCTCTTCTAAGTTGGCGCCCGCTCTGACTTCTGCGCGTGTCACCTCAAAGCAAATTTTTCCTCAGAACAAACTGTTTTGTTTGCATTCAAATGTATGCTGGTTTGATCAATTAATTAGTTGGCCAACCCTCATATGATTGATCTGCCCATGCAAAACAGAGAAAGTGGAAACAATAGAACACATTCTGCTGCGATGTCCCTTCTGCAACGACATAAGATCGCAGTACATTCTCCCCATTTTGCCATCCTTTCCTGGGAGATCAGAAGAAGCTAAATTTTCCCTTCTCCTAGCAGACTCCTCTCGGGAGATAACCATCCAAGTAGCCAAATTTTGCCTCCGGTCTAGTGGGATTCATAAACGGCTAACTGAAAACCTTTCCCCATAGAAGATCTTTCCTCCTCTTCTTCAAATCATCCCACCCAGAATCATCAACTTTTATTATTTTATTTTATCATTTTAACCTAACTTTGATTTTTATTCAGAGCTGATATTGTATCGAAATAAAACTTGACTGATTGATTGATATGATTGACCAACCAATTTTTTTTTAATTCGGTGACTGCCCAAAAGATACCAGGGTTCTCACATACCTGTTCTGACCATAGGTAAAAATGCCAATGCTGAAGAAAGGAAGGCAGCCCTGAAAACTGCCTCTGATTTCATCACCAAGATGGGCTATCCCCGGCACACACAGGTGAGGGTTGCAGGAAAGTAGGTTGTACTTCAGTTACAGTCTTCAGTTCAGTTACAGATTGAAGCTAAGCTTAAACAAACATGGCTGATAGGAAATAAGCACTGTAAGAAATCTCCAAAGCCCCCTTTAAAGGAAGAACGTGGGGGGAAAGAGACAGCGAAATGTCAGTATGATATAGCGGGTAAAGTATCTGCCTAATATTTTAATGGCTTTGCCGTATTAAAAATAAATCTGAATCTGAGTATCTGCCTACATCCACAGTCAAATCACCACTCAGTCATGAAGCCTGCTGGGTGACCGTAGGCCAGTCCTTATTTCTCTCAGCCTAACCAGAGCCAGTGTGGCATAGTGTGGCATAGTGGTTAAGAGCGGTGGTTTGGAGCGGTGGAGTCTGATCTGGAGAACCAGGTTCGATTCCCCACTCCTCCACATGTGTGGCGGAGGCTAATCTGGTGAACTGGATTTGTTTCCCCACTCCTACACACTAAGCCAGCTGGGTGACCTTGGGCGAGTCACAGCTCTCTCAGCCTCACCCACCTCGCAGGGTGTCTGTTGTGGGGAGGGGAAGGGAAGGTGATTATAAGCCGGTTTGAGTCTCCCTTAAGTGGTAGAGAAAGTCGGCATATAAAAACCAACTCTTTTTCTTCTAACCTACCTCACAAGGCTGTTGTGAGGATAAAACAGGGAAGGAATAACCACCATGATCTAATAAAGTAAAACAACATATCTAAAGTATGGATCTATGGAGCTAACCCAGCCTAGCTTTGTTATGCTTGCTGGCCAGTCGGTTCAGCTGTGTAAGTAGAGGGTGTCTCTGAGGCAATCCTCCTCTCTCTCCCTCTTACTTTCCTGCTTGTAAAATGGGGATGATTCATTACCTCCTCACAAAATACAGTGGTGGGCATGTCTAGTTGGGGAGGCGAGGAGAATTAAGCATCTTTTCTCTAGTGCCATGGTCTATATATTCATGTTGGCCTCACCTGTGGCTGTTTTTTAGGGCTACATTACATGTGGTGATTTCTAATCCTGGAGCTCAGTCGCCTATAGATTAGCCCCCAACACCCGTTTGTGAAAATGTATGTATGTATTTAAAACATGTCTATGCCACCTCATCAGAAACCTGCTCAAGGCCCTTAAGCTCTTAGCTCAGGGTGAGACCATTCCCGCTCAGACTTTTCTTCTTTGCTCCAGATCCAAGTCCTTCCAGAGAGCGGTGAGACTCCCCTGTTCAAGCAGTTCTTCAAGAATTGGCGGGACAGGGACCAGACGGAGGGCTTGGGAGTGGCGTACATCTCCGGTAACGTGGCCAAGATTGAGAAGGTGCCCTTCGATGCTTCCACACTGCACACCTCCCCAACGATGGCGGCCCAGCATGGCATGGAAGACGATGGCTCTGGGAACAAGCAGGTAACCAAGGCACTGCTTTCACAGTGTTTGAGATTGCTTGTTCTAGAAAAGATCAATATCATTGTGGTCTTCAAAACCACTCACAGTGTATAAAGGACCAACAGGGATCTGCAGACCACTGTTTTTGAGCTTCATGTGGTCGGAAAGCATATAACCTAGCTGAAGTAGATCTCGGTCTGGTGCCTGGATGGAAGAACGCCTGGTGTTCCTGTGAACAATACCATGTGTTTCATGATGGAAGAAAAGCAATATGTACGTATGTACTGTCAGGTTGCAACCAACCTATGGTGACCCCAGCAAGCAGCTTCCAAGGCAAGTGAGAAGCAGAGGTGGTTTACCACTGCCTTCCTCTGCAGAGCCTTCCTTGGTGGTCTCCCATCCAAGTACTGATGCTGCTTAGCTTCTGATATCTGAAGATCAGGCCATACCATTCTGCACCTTGAGAAAGGCAATGCAATGAGAAAAATAAGAGTGCTGCTCTGACTAACCATCCTAGATAAGACTAATGGTGCATCTAGACCATCGACCTGTTTCTAACAGTGGGTGTAACAAAGCCACAGAGCTTCACCGACTGACCTTCTCAGCTGGAAGGGGGTAGAGAACAAAGTTATTTGGGGATACTTGCAGAACAGATAAAGCTGGGCTTTACTGCCTGACTTATGCAGTAGGGTCGGCAGGCCCTTTGCCTGCTGACCGCTGTCCAGTACCTGACATCAGAAGCATTCTGCCTCTGAACTTAGAGGTCCCATTCGGGTATCATGCCAACATGTGTGTGTTGTTTTTTTTTATAGCCAACTTCACAAACCAATATAATCCCAGCTGCCCTTACTGACTCTCTTTACTCTTCATGGGAACCAGTGAGATCAGAGGATTTAAAAGATATAATTTTGAAATTTAAATCTGGGAAGTCTCCAGGTTTGGACGCGCTACCTCCAGAACTCTTTAAAAAAAATGCAGACTGGTGGGCAGATCCACTAGCAAAGCTATTTACTACTATCAACAATTCTGGCTCTATTCCTGAAGATTGGCTAAGTGCAATAATAATACCAATCTATAAAAAAGGAGGATTAGACTGTCCTGAAAATTATCGCCCAATCAGCCTCTTGAACATTATATCTAAAATCTATGCTAAATATCTAGAACAACGACTAGTTAAATGGACACAGGATAATAAAATCATTGGCCCTGAACAAATTGGATTTATAAAAGGATGTTCCACAGTGGACCACTGTCTCCTTTTATCTTGTCTAGCAAAAAATATATATGAAATCGGGCACAAAAAAGTTATATGTTGCCTTTATAGATTTAAAAGGAGCTTTTGATTCAATTGATCGGAACCTTCTCTGGAACAAATTAGAGTCCCTGAACATAGACCCCCGCCTTTTATATCTCATTAAACTCCACACAGGTACCTTTTGCCAGGTCAAATTCTCAGATGAAGGCCACTTAACACCCAAAATTCCTACCTCAAAAGTAGTGAAACAAGGTTGCGTTTTAGCCCCGCATCTTTTTAATCTATTTTTAGCTGATCTTCCAAAGATTTTTAACTCAATTGATGGTCATTCCCCTAAGATTGGAAACCTGAAAATTCCACTGTTACTTTACGCCGATGACGCCACTATTTTATCTTTTACAAGGGTCGGCTTATTAAGACACCTACAACTGTTCGCTGATTATTGCAAACATAACAAATTGCAAATTAATTATGCCAAAACCAAAATTCTAGTTTTCACCAAAAGCTGGCATCTTTCAAAATGGTCCATCGACAATGTACCAATAGAGCAGGTCAAGACTTTTAAATATTTGGGTCTCACTTTTAACTACAATTTAACTTGGACAAATCACAGAAATAATGTCATCAACTTAGCTAAATATTCAGCATCACAGATTAAACGATTTTTTTTTACTTAAAAGGGAACCAATATGTACCTGCAGCTATTCGTGTTTTTACAGTTAAGATTTTGGCGCAACTACTGTATGGAATACCTGTCTGGATAGAAGCACTGAATAAAAATTTGGAAGCTGTACAGACTTCCTTCCTCCGCCAAATACTAGGACTTCCTAGTTGCGTCCCATTCCAATCTATCCTTAGTGAAACTGGAATGATGACTTTAGAGACCAAAGCTTGGCTCTCAACATTTAAATACTGGATTAAGATTCATTTTTCTCCAAATGAAAATCATCTTACTCCCTTTTTATTAAAAGAAGCTGCAGATACAGAGTGGTTCACTCTTATCCCACACAAACTGAAAACCTTGGGATTAGATATAGACAACTTATTGATGCTGGACAGCCAAACCATCTTCCGAGTTATTAAGCAAAGATTACTTGACCATGAAAGACAAACAATCCTGCCTGCAACTCCTTTATCTTGTTCTTCATCCAAATTGGGTCTTTCTGCCAATTTTGGACTCCTCCAGGATTACTTCTACTTTCTAAGTGATCCTTCCCTCTGCAGGGCCTTTATGCTAGCTAGACTAAACGCCTTTCCATCGGCAGTTTTATTCGGGAGATTTAATGGTACCCCTTTGGAAAAGAGAATTTGTGGCTGTGGCTTGAACCAGATAGACTCCATTTATCATATTTTATTGGAATGTGAAATGCTAGTGGACCTACGTACTAAATTTTTAATGCCATCAATTTTGGATACGAACTCTCCCCCCCACTCTTTGATCAGACTTTTACTGAACGGGTATGATCCAGAAACTACAGAAATAGTAGCCATGTTTTTGAAGCAAGCTCTAATGATAAAAATCAAACAAAAAATATAATAGCTGCTATTCCGGTTACTTGTAGAAACTAGTTTTCTATATATACCTTATATCCACGGTACTCCGGCATACCTCATTTTATTCATATCTATTGCTACAGATTGCGATATTGATGTTTTATCATTTGCCAAATTCTGGAATACCTTGTACGATTTGTTATGCCAATAAAGGTTTTTGAATTTGAATTTGAATTTATAGCCAACTTTTTGAAGTCAGTCACAGCTGACTTATGGCAACTCCATTGGGTTTTCAAGGGAAGAGACAAACAGAGGTGGTTTGTCATTGTCTGCCTCTGCATAGCAACCCTGGCATCCCTTGGAGGTCTCCCCTTCAATTACTAACCAGGGCCGACCCTGCTTAGCTTCTGAAATCTGACAATATCAGGCTAGCCTGGGCCATTCAGGTTAGGGCAATAGCCAACAATAGACTGAGATAAATCTGGCTAATCCCTTTTTCAATCCATCTAAGACTGTGGCCCCACCTTTTGGCAATGAGTTCCGTAAATTAGCTACCCATTATGTGAAGTAGTGCTTCCTTTTTTGTCTTATTCTGAATGAGATCGTTGGTCCATCAAGTTCAGTATTATCTGCTCTGACTGGCAGCGGCTCTCAATAATCTCAGGAAAGGAAAGATCTTTCCCAAAACCTGCTACATTTGTTCCTTTAGGTGGAGAGGCCAGGGATATCGTCTTGCATTCGTTGTTTCTATCGTCATGTGTTGGCCTCATGATAAAGCCAACCATGTTTTGCTGTGGATGTTTATGTCTTTGCTAAGTTTTATATCAAGCCAAGGCGTGTCTGGCCTCTTATGCATGGCTGTTTCCTCGCGGTCACCTCACTAACTCCTTCGGCTTTGCTTTGATTGTGTTTGCATTTTCCGACTGCCAGAGGTCGCCTCATTCTCCCCACACTTTTTTGCGTGTTCTCCTTGCATTTTCTGGATGCTGGCTAAACACAAATCCAGAAAGTGCGGGCAAAACGTGCAGGGGCGGGAGCGAGGCGACTTCTGACGGTTGGAAAATGCAAGCATAATCAAAGCAAAGCCCCGAAGCAATTGGCAGGGTGACCAGGAGGAAACAGCCATGCATAAATGGCCTCGGAGAGACATTCTTACTGGTTTTGCCATTTTCCTCCAGGAGGTGGCCCTGCAGGGCTATTTTGTAAGGGGAAAGTTGTAAACAGCTGCATCGAAATCCAGAAAAAGAAACGAAATCACGTAATATCGTTTTTATTGAGGCCAATCCAAATGACACAAAATGCTGCGCAGGCTTTCAAGCTCTGTAGAGCCCTACGTCTGGCAGAAGTTACAATTTTTTAAAAAGGAAGGAAGAAAGAAGCAAATATTCCAGGTTCTGATCCTAAGACCTGGTTGTACCAGCCTTTGATACTGGCAGGCTGACAGTTTGATTGCTGTAGGTATTAGTTTACACCCCTTGCGTTCTGGAGGGTGAAACAAATATCGAAAGAGCAAGGAGCGGGGCAACCATGTGTCCAGACAGCTCCGTCGTGGCTGACGGTTGTGCAAGAGGACTGAACGAGAAGTGCAAGGAGCTGTGCAAGCAGAGGACGTTTGCACAGTGTTTTCCTTGCACAGTTCCTAGCCAATCCTCCAATTAATCTTTACGGGTTTTGCAGGCCCCACTGCAACATCCTACAGTGCCATCCTAAGCAGAGCCACCCCTTTCTAAGTCCACGGAAATCAATGGACTTAGAAGGGTTTAACTCTGCTTTAGAGTGACACTTCTAGTCTGCAGTTGAGAACAGCAGGCAACAGAAATCAGGATAAGAACATAAGAAAGGCCCTGCTGGATCAGACCAAGGCCCATCAAGTCCAGCAGTCTGCTCACACAGTGGCCAGCCAGGTACCTCCAGGAAGCCACAAACAAGATGACTGCAGCAGCACCATCCTGCCTGTGTTCCACCGCACCCAAATGTCATGGTTTGTTTGTGGGTGTCGGGTGGAGAAAACCGACCTGGAAAGACTGTGTAATAATTGCACATACGCACACAATTCAGCAAGGGAAGCACCATTTGCAGTAAAACCCAAGACGTTTCTTCCATCTCTAGCGGCTTCTTTCTATTTAGATATTTATACCCCGCTTTCCTCTCCAGTGGCATCCAAAGTGGCTTACAACATTGTTCTCCTTTCCTCCATTTTGTCCTCACAACAACAGCCCTGCAGGGTAGGTTAGACTGAGAAAGTGTGACAGGCCCAAGGTCACCCAGCAGGCTTCCATGGCAGTGTAGATACAAAGCCGGGCCAGTGCCATCCTAAGCAGGTCTACTCTGAATTCTACTCAGGCCTGTTCAATGGTGCTTACACAGGAATGTGTTCTTAGGATTGCACTGTGGCAGAGAACACACCACAAAAATGAGAGGTTAGCAAAGCAAGAGCTTTGTTGGCAACACATGCAAGGCAGAGCTAATTCAATTCAAAGTGGATGATACTCCTGCCTTTTGCCCTATCAGGCAGTGTGGTGTAGTGGTTAAGAGTGATGGACTTTAATCTGGAGAACCAGGTTTGATTCCCCACTCCACCACATGAGCAGCGGATTCTAATCTGGAGAACCAGGTTGGTTTCCCCACACCTACACATGAAGCCAACTGGGTGACCTTGGGCTAGTCACAGTTCTCTCTGAACTCTCAGCTCCACCTACCTCACAAGGTGTCTGTTGTGAGGAGAGGAAAGGAAGGTGATTGTAAGCCGGTTTGATTCTCCTTTAAAAAGGTTTTTAAAAGTCAGCATATAAAAACCAATTCTTTCTTTTGCTTCTTCTTCTTCAAGCACTCTGGGAAGGCTGTTTTTGGTTGAGGAAACGGAGTATCATGTTTAATTTTGCTTTTCGATTCTACTTACTGTCCAATTCTACTTTTACAAATCAGGGGGGAAAACGAACAGCTCCTTTTTGTAAGAAAAAAGCTGTTCTTGTACTGACTTGAAACAATTTTCCCTCTTTCATGGACAGATCTGGAGAATAGAAGGTTCTGCCAAGGTGCCTGTAGATCCTTCACATTATGGCCAGTTCTACGGCGGAGACAGCTATATCATCTTGTATGATTACAGGCATGGAAACAAGCAGGGGAAAATCATCTATACTTGGTAAGTAGATTCCCTTTAAAGCCCCGCAAGTGAAAACCTTTCTATCCTGTCTTCCTAGCCCTGTGTGGGGATCCTCAGAGCGGCTAATGGTAATATTGAAAATCAACAAACAACCAGACACTAAATGAGAAATATCTGGCAACATTAGCAAAGACGTTCAACATTAAAAATATCATCTCTCACTAAAGCACCACAGGATCAGCATAGTGCCAGCAAGAACACAGCAAAATCAGCCAGATTGCTAGGTCAGGTCAGAGGCTTGACCGCGACTTGAAAACCAGGGTTCCCTGAAAAGGCCTTGTCATCTGTGCCCACCCACCTTACTTACAGAGTAGGCTATCTATGGGTTTCTTGAGGTAACTACCTATAGGAGCTTGTCCTTGAAGTACATAAGCACTAAATTGCTTAGAAAAGAGCAAGAGTCCAGTAGTATCTTAAAGGCTAACAAAAATTTCTGGCAGGGCGTGAGCTTTCGTGAGCCACAGCTCACTTCTTCAGAAAGCTGCCAGAAATTTTGTTAGCCATTAAGGAGCTACTGGACTCTTGCTCTTTTCTACTGCTACAGACAGACTAACACAGCTTATCATCCTGATCTAAATTGCATAGAGTTTTAAATGTCAAAACCCACACTTTGAACTGGAAACAAAGCCAATGAAGATTATACAATATACGTCAGAAAGAAACAAAACTGGAAACAAAGCCAATGAAGATTATACAATATACATCAGAAAGAAATACTTGGGCTTTCTGGAAGCTTCCAACCCCTTTTAAAAGGCAGCCCCAAAACTGGGAACCAGAGGCCCCAAGCACTTCAGCGTGAATCTTTCTTTCTCAAAGGTTCATGGTAGCACTGGTATGAACCATCTGAGCTGAGGCCATGATCCACAGATGAATATGTTGATAGATCTTTCCTTTTATCACTTCGAGGGAAGTTACCATTTATATTTGATACAACCTCTGCCAGGATAATTTGCAGAAAACCTGCCAGATGTTGTTCATCAGGCATTTATTAAAATATTAGATATTCCTCTGTTCAACATACTAACCAAAACTATGAGCATTGCTTAAGAACGTTTGATGCATGTGAAAAGGGTCATATATAAACAAGTGATATTGCCCCTAAATATGTATAAAAGATTTTTTAATTAAAGCCATATACTGCTGTTCTGTTACTTTAAGCTATAAAAAAGATTATTATTGTTGTTGTTAAAAAATTAAATATGTGCACTATTATTTATTTTTTAAAATGGGCTAGATCTGAAAGGCCTGAAGGGTGTATTTCAATTTTCATTCTGTCTTTTCCAGGCAGGGTGCTGATTCTTCCCAAGATGAGATCACAACTTCAGCTTTTCTTAGTGTCCAGCTGGATGAAGAACTGGGTGGCACACCTGTACAGGTAATTAGACCCAGCAGAACAGTCCAGGTTGTTTAAGGTTAAGGTGTATCAAAGCTAGGGAAGGAATAAGGTCTGAAGAGCTCTACAGTATATTGTTAAAGGAGCTGAAGATACTATCTTGAGATCTGTTGCTTAGGCCACCATTAAGACTACAAAACCCAACATACATTGCAGTGGCATGTAAAGTGCGCATATATGAAAGCATCATTGGAAGGAAAGGGGTTACTAACAAAACAGGTTGAAATCTGAGCACATGTTTCACGGATGTGAAAGGAAGGTAATCTGTCAGCCTAAGTCAAGAAAACTTCAAGATGAAATTTTGAAGGTGAATGTACTTAGAGGGGAATGGACTTATAGAGATTGCGAGAATCAGGAAACAATCAGTGGAGAATCTCTAATGAACTGACTCATTTGTTAAAAAAGCAGATGGGAAATTCTCTAATTGATTGACAAACCAAAACCAATGGACTTTAGTGTGATCCATAGAATTACTCGTCTGTTTTTATGGAAGCCTAGTGTAGGATGTGTTCCAGTGGCTGCTCTTCGCATGATTGAGTGTCCACCTTTAAGTTGTTCCTCCTCTGTACTCTGATTCTGGGCCTCTTCCTCAACAGAAACGAGTGGTCCAGGGCAAAGAACCACCTCATCTCATGAGCTTGTTCGGTGGAAAACCTCTGATTGTGTACAAGGGTGGCACCTCCAGAGAAGGTGGGCAGGCGAGCCCTGCACCGACACGGCTGTTCCAAGTCCGGTCCAGCACTTCTGGAGCTACCAGGGCAGTGGAGGTAAGTGATCCATAAAGACAGAATTCATTGGCAGGATCGTTGCAAACGTATGCACTACTGTATCCTCTTCATGGTTGGACGTGGGGTTTTCTTAGGAGCTCTTGATGGTGTGTTGCAAATTAGTATTACAGCTGAATTCATAAGAACATAAGAAAAGCCATGCTGGATCAGACCAAGGCCCATCAAGTCCAGCAGTCTGTTCACACAGTGGCCAACCAGGTGCCTCTAGGAAGCCCCCAACCAAGACAGCTGCAGCATCAGCATCCTGCCTGTGTTTCACAGCACCTAATATATTCAGTATGCTCCTCTGATCCTTGAGAGAATAGGTATGCATCATGACTAGTATCCATTTCAACTAGTAGCCATGAATACCTCTCCTCCATGAACATGTCCACTCCCCTCTTAAAGCCTTCCAAGTTGGCAGCCATCTCCACATTCTGGGGCAGGGAGTTCCACAATTTCATAATGGAATTCGGGGTCCTGTAGATATAGAATTATGTTCCAAAACAGGAACCCTATTTACCTAAATCCTCTTTGAACACATAAGCCTTCCTATAAGGAATATAATGTATACGTGGCAACAATGTGAACAAAATAGGCATACTTGAAATCTGTTACATAAGACTACAAAACTCATCATGTAGTGTGACTGAGTGACAAGTACACAGTTGTAAATGTAAAGGGCTTTTAAATTGTTCATTTATTCCATGCATGTATATACCACCCTTCCTCCAAGGGGTTTAGGATGGCATAATCCCATTTTTCCTTTACAACAATGCTGTGAGGTAGGCTAGGCCAAGAGAGAATGATTGGCCCAAGGTCAGCTTTGTGGCCCTAACGTGAATTGGAACCCAGGCCTCCTCAGTCCAAGCCAAACTTTCAGCCATCACATGGTCTGTAATAGGTGCAAATGGCAGAACTCACATGGCAATATTAAATTTGGAAGGTAGAAATCTGTTGGCCTAGGCCAGGTAAATGCACTTGAACATGGAATTCTTCCCAGGAGCTTCCACCAACACTAATGTAAATATTGTGGGGAGCTGGTAGTGCATTTCAGAGGTTATCTATTTGGATTTCATTTGATCTGTGGACAGATAGTTGCCTCCAGTCAACATTGCTGTAAGGTGTGAATGTAATTTATTGGTAGAGTCCAAAGGGACAACCTTGTGAATTTTATGTACTGAAGGAAGTTTCAACTGCCATGCAATCAACCAGATGAGTTCAGGTTTGCTGGGACTTGTATATCAATTTAGATAGCGCTTCATGGTCTAGATACATTACTGGGAGATTCCTCTTTTCCTGCCGATAAGAATGACCAAATACCAAGCTGTTCCCATGAACTTGTACTTTATTCCCAGAATACTTTTTTGCCCTGTGGGCTTCTCTCCAGGAAAGCTTTTATTGTTAGAGTTGATTTTGTTAATGACTTTATATATATTGTCAATGGTGTCTGCCTTGCTGGAAGCCAAAAGGAAATTAGGCATTTGAGTGCCTTTGTAGAGAAGTCTCAGCACCTCAAAAAAAGTCAGCATGGTCAATCCTGATGCCAAGCTGTGGTTATTCCTTTACAGGTGGATCCAGCGGCCAAAGAACTCAATTCTAATGATGCCTTTGTATTAAAAACTCCCTCTGCTGCTTACCTCTGGGTGGGCCAAGGGGCCAGCGATGCAGAGAAGTCTGGGGCCCAGGAGCTGTTGAAGGTTCTGGGTGTGAGGGGGACCCAGGTCACTGAGGGTCGAGAACCAGGTATGAAATGGTATTCTGAATCATATCTGCCCGTTCTTCTATGATCGGCAGCCTAGGATGGTTTGTGGGCCTCTCTCTCTCTCTTTCTCTCTCTCTCTCTCTCTGTGTGTGTGTGTGTGTGTGTGTAAAGCACCGTCAAGTCGCAGCCGACTTATGGCAAACCAGTAGGGTTTTCAAGGCAAGAGACTAACAGAGGTGGTTTGCCATTGCTTTAATGACTCTAGTATTCCTTGGTGGTCTCCCATCCAAGTACTAACCAGGGCCAACCCTGCTTAGCTTCTGAGATCTGACGAGATGAGCCCGGGCCATCCATAAGAGCCCCAAACTCAAAATTATGAGCATTTCAGAGCTAGACTCTTGCTTTCTTGATTTCATTTATATCCCACATTTCTTCCATCATGGAACATAAAGTGGCTTATATCAGGTTCCCAAGAGGTCTCCCATCTGGGCACTGACCTGATCCAGATTTTAGCAAGTGTGTTGGTTCATGTGCCATCAGATCATGTACTAGGCCCCTTTGCAAGTTTCAGCTTTTGAAAGAAGTTAGATCTCCTGGATGAACTATGGAGGCTATAATATTAAGCGTTACCTTTCCAAATTCCATCTTGATTGGTTCTTGTAGGTTATCCGGGCTGTGTAACCGTGGTCTTGGTATTTTCTTTTCTGACGTTTCGCCAGCAGCTGTGGCAGGCATCTTCAGAGGAGTAACACTGAAGGACAGTGTCTCTCAGTGTCAAGTGTGTAGGAAGAGTAATATATAGTCAGAAGGGGGTTGAGTTTGAGCTGAGTCATTATCCTGCAAAGTATTAAAGGTAATGTGCAAATCATTGTCCTTAAGAATCAAGATAATGTGCTAATGAGGGTGGGGTATGTTAATGTGGAACCATTGTATCCTGAAGTGATCTGTTAACATGTGGAATCCAAGGCTAATCCGCATGGCTATTGTGGACTGTAGTCTTAGGCTTGGCTTCCTGTCCTGAAAACCTCCAGACTAACAAAGACTGCAGTCCACAATAGCCACCCTTCCCCTCCCCACAACAGACACCCTGTGAGGTAGGTGGGGCTGAGAGAGTGTGACTAGTCACCCAGCTGGCTTCATGGGTAGGAGCAGGGAAACTAATCCAGCTCACCAGATTAGTCTCCCCCGCTCATGTGGAGGTGTGGGGAATCAAACCCGGTTCTCCAGATCAGACTCCACCGCTCCAAACCACTGCTCTTAACCACTACACACTGAAAGCAGCCCACCAGGCATTTTCCCAAGAAGGGCCAATCCATTGTAGCGGGTACACTCGGTGTATACCACTCTCTTGTAGGCAATGGGGTGGATGTGGTTTCTGATGCTTCTGTTCCATTTTGCAGACAGCTTCTGGGAAGCTCTGGGTGGGAGAGCCCCATATCGCACTTCCCCACGGCTGAAGGACAAGAAAATGGATGCGCATCCACCTCGGCTCTTTGCCTGTTCCAACAAGAGTGGACGCTTTGTTGTGAGTATCTCATTTGTTAATGCCACGGAACGTTGCTCCTTTTT
Organism: Euleptes europaea; assembly: GCF_029931775.1. NCBI lineage: Eukaryota > Metazoa > Chordata > Lepidosauria > Squamata > Sphaerodactylidae > Euleptes > Euleptes europaea. Next base: position 42,093,854 of record NC_079325.1, on the reverse strand, counting down.
CAAGAATCCCAAAGATCTGGATCTTGTTGGGGACAGCTGTCCCTTGATCACCCAGCTGCCTCTTGTGGCTAACCCGCTGGTTATTAGGAGCAGGGTCTTCTTCGTGGTAGCTGCCCAAAGATGTGAATGCCTTTTAGTTTTACTTGAAGTATTCATACCCATTACATATTATCTTTAAATATTACTTTTAGATTGAAGAAGTCCCTGGAGAGCTGACCCAAGAGGATTTGGCCACAGATGATGTGATGCTTTTGGATACCTGGGACCAGGTATGTAGCCCATCCCTTGCAGCGAGGTCTGTTCATGCTGTACACCGGAGAGACTGAGCCTTCTACAATGAAGAAAACTTTGTCATTTTATTGGGATGTGTGTTGACAAAGGAGGAGAGAGACACGAGGCTGCAGCTCTTTGCAGAACCCCAACAACTCCTGTAACATCTAATTCTACCCTTAGCAGTTCATCCAAAATAGGTGAACTGCAAGAGCTTCTGTGGTCAGCAGGATGAGTTTTATCAGGCTGAGGGCCAGTGTGTAGAGTCACCTGAATCAAGTGATAAACTTAACATTTCAACATGTTTGAATTCTCCTTCCTGATGCTTGAAATTGAACATTTGAACATGGTTGGATGCTCCTTCCTGAGAATAGTTCCTTGTTCGAAGAAAACTAGCATATCAGGAAGAAGCATTTGACCCACGCTTCACCCCCAGCATGCTGTTTTTCGGTGTGCAGGATTGTTTTTTTCTTTTTTAATTATGAGCACACATTTATATACTCCAACCCCTTACCTGCTGCCTGAAATAGTTCAATCCAAGAAAAACTACTGCTTGATTCTGCTGGTTGTAGAAGTTGTTCCTAAGCTGTTCATGTTTCTTAAAGCCACTATCCCAAATTTTCTTGTTGCAGCTGCTTGTATATTTTGGGGATCTGCCTTTCTTATTGCATTATCCCCTTTTTATTTTTAAAGGTCTTTGTGTGGATAGGAAAAGATGCCCAAGAAGAGGAAAAGACAGAGGCTCAGGCATCGGGTAAGTTGGCCTGCCTGCATTTCTCATTGTGTAAAAGAAGGACTTGCTTTGGGATTGTCCTGAATCTACTGCCCACAAACATTGAATGCCCCTGAGTTCCACTATAAGGGACAAAAGGGTTTCGCTTTCCGCTTTCTAAATATCCCGTATTCCCTTAAGAGTGGAATGTCCAAACTGCATACCACCGAAGGTCCGGACATTTTCACCCATTCTTCAATGCAACTGCAGCGGGAAAGTGCTTACATTTCCCCCTAACAGCATCTTCCAAGTGGGGAGAAAATGTAGATTTGGAAACTGGCGTGGTTAAATACTCTGGCCCCTTGGCAATGCTGCTCCAATCACATTCGGACTCTCTCTTCAGAGGCTGCATTAGTAAAAATGGGATTATGGGCAGACGGTCACAGTTCTCCTACGTAGGGTGCAGCTGGGCCTTAGGATCAGAGCAGTACACTTTTTTTTAAACCTTTCAGCAACACGATACGTCGAGACCGATCCTGCCAACCGCGACAGAAGAACCCCCATCACCATCATCCGGCAAAGTCACGAGCCACCCACCTTCACCGGCTGGTTCCTGGGCTGGGAAGATGATTACTGGAGCACGGATCCTTTGGAGAGGGCTCTGGCAGAGCTAGATGGATAAACACAAAAACGGTGCCTTCACGATCTGCAAAGAACAACAGCCCTCCTCTTCCACAAGCCACAGAGATGTGTCCTTTGTGATTTTAGGGTGTGTTTTTTTTTTAAAAAAATAGCCAAATAGTTGTGCCATAGCTGAGAACTGCCCACGAACTGTATCGTTACTTTGCTGCTTTGAAGAACGACCTTTAATAAAGCTTACATGGAACTTGCAAAGAACAACCTCTTTTGTTGGGTTCCGATAATTTTTAATCCTGTAATTCCCTCGCTCTGGGTCCCTTTTCTTGAAGGGGGTCAGGGCAGCATGCACAGTCCTGCTCCATTTTACCCTTGCTACAAGCCTGTGAGGTAGGCTAGCATGAGAGAGGGTGACAGGTTCAAGATTACCCATTGAATTTCATGGCTGAATGTGAAGTTGAGGTCAATCCTGTCCTGGTCAGACGAACTCTCGGGCATTTTATGCAGGGCCGTTTCCCCGCGGTCACCCCCGCCGACTGCTTTGGGGCTTCCTTTTGCTTATGCTTGCCTTTTCCAACCGTCAGAGGTCGCCTTGCTCTCCCCGTGCGTTTTCCAGATGCCGTTTTAGCCAGAATCCAGAAAACGCAGGCAAAACACGCAGAAACATGCAGGGAGCATGAGGCGACCTCTGACAGACGGGAAAGGCATGCATAATCAAAAGGAAGCCCCAAAGCAATCGGCGGGGGTGACCTTGGGGAAACGGCCCTGCATAAAAGGTTCTAGACTGCACTGGCTCCAATGAGAGGTTCGGGGCCTGGAGCCTCCCCAAAGTTACCCTGCCAACCCTGGGAGTCCTCCTTCCATCCCACAGTCCCCAATTGGTGCAGACCAGGTGTGGTTACTCGGCAGAGAAGGGAACACACTCCGCACGTACGCAAAGGCACGCCACGATTTATTAACGCTTCACAAATTGCAGAGCTGAGTCATGGTGCTGAAAATTAGGTGCAGCCAGATCCCTCATAAGATTGAATAGTCAACGTAGCTGTTTCCTACCCCTCCCTTGCTTCAGAAGCCACAAGCAATTGTGGAAGAAGCTTAAAAAGTGCCTCTAAGAGTTTGTAATGGAGACGAGGCTCTGGGCGTGATCTTCAGCGAGAGAACAGGGCATGGTTTGTATGTGATGTAACTTTGCAATCTGCTGAGCCTATAGAACTTTGCAGTTTCCTGTTGGCTGGGATTGCCCCATTCATTTGCTTCCGCCTACGTTTCAGGTGTTGTAGAATGAATGAAACTGCTTTACATTGATTCAGTCCATTGGTCCATCTAGCTGAGTAGGGTTTGCTCTGACTGGCTGCAGCCCTTCCGGTCTTTCCCAAGGCCTCCTGTCCTTTAAGACGAAGTGCCAGGGATTGAGGCAAAGTCTTCATGAATGTGAAGAGAGGGCTCTGGGCCAACACCATAGCGATTTCTCTTTCCTCCAGCCACCCAACATAAACACTGAGGAGGGGAGAGAGAGCATCAAGAACATCTGTTTGGGAAACTTTGCAATCTTTGAGAAGAAGAGTTGGTTTTTATACCCCGATTTTCTCTACCAAACGGAGTCTCAAACTGGCTTACAATCACCTTCCCTTCCTCTCCCCACAACGGACACCCTGTGAGGTAGGTAGGGCTGAGAGAGTTCAGAGAGAACTGTGACTAGCCCAAGGTCAACCAGTAGGCTTCATGTGTAGGAGTGGGGAATCAAACAGGTTCTCCAGATTAGAGTCCTCTGCTCTTAACCACTACAACATGCTGGCTCTGATTTCCCCCCCATACCCTTATCACAACTGTACCCAGTCCAAAAATACTACTGATTTTCTTTTTTAGAGAGAGAAGAAAAATGGGAAAAAATGTCCAGGTTTGGTGAGATCCCAAAACAAATAAGAAGTCATGGTACAGTCTTGTCTAGGGAATACACATTCTTACAAATGGGAAAGAATCTCCACCCCTGCCTCATTAGTGGGATAAACAAAAAGTTTACTAATCAGAGTGTCCCCCCCCCTCCAGCTGGACTGAAAACAAGAAAATCACTTAAAAGAAGAGATCTAAAGTGAAGATAGGCGAACAGCTCCTTCGCTGACTGGCGAAAGCTTTTTTCTCATGTGCCCCAAACATCCTGAAATGACAGCAATGCTACATGTTAAATGCATTGAGAGAACTGCTCATATTGTACTGATGTTTTCTGCAGTCAACATGCAAAGCAGAAGGTTAAAAAGATCAGGTTTGCCAGGACCAAAACAGACAGGCATGATTGACAGGAGGATCCACTAGGATGAGTCCAGCGAAATTACTGGACTAGGCTTTGTGGGTCCTGAGTTAGAATCCTTGAATACATGAAGCTGCCTTATACTGAATTAGATCCCTGGTCCATCGAAGTCAGTGTTGTCTACTCAGACCGGCAGCGGCTCTCCAGGGTCTCAGGCCTCGGAGGTCTTTCACATCACCTACTTGCCTAGTCCCTTTAACTGGAGATGCCGGGGATTGAGCCTGGGACCTTCTGCATGCCAAGCAGATGCTCTGCCATTGAGCCACAGCCCCTCCCCTGGTCCTTATGTATTCTCTCTGTCAGCCTAACCAACTTCACAAAGTTGTTGTGAAAGTAAAAGTGGAGGGTGGGGGGAGTGCCACGTGTGCTGTGCTTCGCTCTTCAGATCAGGATGAAAATGGGACAAAAGGCTGCCTAAAACAGAAGCTGCAGTCTATTTTTAACTGAAAGTGAAGCATGCGAGGGAGGCTCTATACCCAGCCCCTCCCTTGCCTAGGGTTGCCAGCTCCGGGGTGGGAAATACCTGGAGATTTTGGGGGTGGAGCTTGAGTAGGGTAGGGTTTGAGGAGAGGAGGGACGTCAGTGGGGTATAATGCCATCCAGTCCACCTTCCATTTTCTCCAGGGGGAACTGATCTCTGTCGCCTGGAGATCAGTTGTAATAGCGGGAGGTCTCCAGCCACCACCTGCAGGTTGGCAACCCTACCGTTGCTTTAAGCCCCCCTTCCCCAGCTTGGTCTACTTCCTGCATCGGGCAAGCATGGAGCAAAACACAAAGCCACTAAGTGCCATGGTGTGGGAGGGAGAAGCCAGGTTTCACCCTCCCTTCCGTTTACAGTAGAAAACCGGGGCCTCGCCACGGGTTCCTGCAACAGCTGGTGTTTAAAAGGATGGGGAGGAGTTGTGACTCAGTGGTAGAGAATCTGCTTTGTATGCCAAAGGTCCCAGGTTCAATCCCTGGCTTCTCCATCGAAAGGACCAGGCTGTAGGTGATGTAAAAGACTCCCCCCTCCCCGGTCAAAGTGGGCAACATGGACCTTGAGAGATCAACGGGCTGACGTACTAGGGCAGCCCCCGCATGTTCGACATGCAGGTCTGCCTACAGGTCCTTTCTGATCGTGGCACTGCAGGCAGCGGGTGCAAAAGGTGCTGCTTCTCTTTTGGGCAGAGGCAGCCCTGCGGTGAGGCGAGGTCGATTGGCTTTGGGGAGCTGTGGTGGGGGACGCTCAGTGGGAGACTTACGCTGTGTGAGCATGATGCAGTCATCTAAGTTTTCTCCCTAAACTCCACTGCGCAGTGCAGGGAAACAAAACCAGCTCTACGACTGGCCAGGGAGGGATGAGCCTCTTCAACTGTTAACTGGTCCCTCTTTGTCACCGGCGGGAAGTTTTGGGGGCAGAGCCTGTGGAGGGCGGGGTTTGGAGAGGGGAGGGACTTCGATGCCATAGAGTCCAATGGCCAAAGCGGCCATTTTCTCCAGGGGCACTGATCTCGGTCTGCCGGAGCTCAGTTGTAATAGCAGGAGATCTCCAGCTACTCCCTGGAGGTTGCCAACCCTATCTCCAACCCCCAACCCCCCAGGATCAGGCCAGAAGGTGGTTGTTGTAGTCAAGGCTGCTGGCTAAAGGGAAAGGGGAGGGGGTGTCGCTCATTCTCTGGGTTCAATCGACGGAGCCCTGTTTGCCTTGGGAGCAGAGCAGAGCTGGGGCCAAAGCAGAGAGTGAGCTGCACAGAGAGAGACAGAGACTGAGTCGATGGTGAACAAGGAGAGGGCAAGCCCTGAGCAATCTATGCCACTTATGAACTGACTGTTCTCTCCAATGTTGGGTTTTGTTGGATTCGTGCAGCCTGCCTGCCCTTTTCGAACTGGAACGGGTTTGAAGTGCCCAATCTTCTGCGCCTTTTAGTAAGATTTAAGTCCCGCTAAGTTTCTGCCTGGCCGGGGAAACATAAACTATCACCACGTTCCTGAAATTAGTGTGCTGGACTTAGGCCAGTGTGTTGCTGCCTGCAGATCGGAGAAAGGCAAGAGAGGCCCCCAAAACACACAGAAACTGGAGGGAGAGAAACTGGTTGTATCTGGTGTTCTAGTAATACCTGAACAAAGGTTCCAGCTTTCTATAGAGGACCTTCCTGTGTTGTTTCATTCATGTCCTTGGCTGAAGCAAATAATACGGGTGAATTGGTTCTTGTAGGTTATCCGGGCTGTGTAACCGGGTCTTGGAATTTTCTTTCCTGACATTTCGCCAGCAACTGTGGCAGGCATCTTCAGAGTAGTAGCACTGAAGGACAGTGTCTCTCCATTGCTACAAGAACCTACAAGAACCAATGAACTCTGACCGTGAAAGCCTTCGACAATACGGGTGAAGTTTATCCTACAAAGAGAATTCAGCAATGCTGATTCTATGACCTTAGGCAGACCATGAAAGGGAGGGCATCTTCTGGGCATGGAGCACGGGTCACTGGGGGTGTGGGGGGAGGTAGGTGTGACTTTCCAGCATTGTGCAGGGGGTTGGACTAGATGACCCTGGTGGTCCCTTCCAACTCTATGATTCTGTGATTCCATAGTGCAGCACCATAATTCCATGAACATTCAATCCGTTTTAGACAAACTATTTCTTGGAATTTTTTTAAAAAACGTTTTATCTGCACAACTGTGATAAACTCATTTCAACAATATTGAATGAAAATGGATTATGAAGCACTTTAATTCATTTGCCCACTAAGTAAGCAAATGGAAAAATGCACCAAAAATTAGCCATCATCATTACATTCACTTTGATCCCACCTCCCCTTAAAACTTACCATACTTCTGGGGGTTCTGCCTCAGTGTACAGTTTCTGGTTCTTCAGCTCACTTAGGATTGTGCAAGGGACTATATTTGTGTAAAGCCAGCCCTATTTGCCTTTTCCAGCATAAACGCCGAATGGCTTTGGGCACCCCTGGCCCTGTGACTTCAACAAGCCACACAATTGCAATTATTTAGGGGAAACTGCTATATAAATATTAGGGATGGGTTTCAGGGAGATTCTCAGTCTGCACAACCACTGTGTAAGGTAAGCTGGTAGAACTACCCCCCTGGCACCGATGAGGGGTTGGAGGGGGCTGAGATTAAAAGAGTGGCGTCCAAAGTTATATAGCAAGTTGATATTGGGGGACTTCTTGAATCACGGAGCCAAACTAGGCATTACACTGGCCACTAGGGTTGCCAGGTCCCTCTTCACAACCGGCGGGAGGTTTTTTGGGCAGAGCCTGAGTAGGGCGGGGTTTGGGGAAGGACTTCAATGCCATAGAGTCCAATTGCCAAAGCGGCTATTTTCTCCAGGTGAACTGATCTCTGTCGGCTGGAGATCAGTTGTAATAGCAGGAGATCTCCAGCTACTACCTGGAGGTTCAATACATGTAACAGCACACCTGCTCTATTTTCAATAAATTATTAAATAATTCAAAAGAGACCTGATAGTCTGTGTATAATAATATTATTCATACACTAATTCCAACCCAAAAAATTCCAACCATCAAGTCACTATTTAGTCTAGTGTCTTAGCCTTTTTATTTGGTTGGAATTAGTGTATGAATAATATAATCATACACAGACTATCGGGTCTCTTTTGAATTCTTTAATAGTTTATTGAAAATAGAGCAGGTGTGCTGTTACATGTATTGAATATCTATTCCAGCACCTTTCATGTTTATTAAGGGATATATTCCAAAACTACCTGGAGGTTGGCAACCCTAATGGCCACCGACACCATTTTAGAGAAGAATGTGGCCATTTACAAATGCTGTGAAGGCCCAATCGGGCCCACATTGCAGCAAAACCAGGCGATCTTGACCCCCTTCTCCCATGCCTTTTCAAATGCTGAAACAGCCATGGGTGTGGGCAGCCGTTTCAGTACTGGATAAAGTATGGCGGAGGAAGAGCGCATCAGCTAGTTGCACTGTGAGCCTGATCAAGATCAATCTTTGCGGCATTTTTAATTTGGGTTGCCAACCTCCAGGTGCTAGCTGGAGACCTCCTGCTATTACAGCTGATCGCCAGCCAATAGAGACAAGTCCACCTGGAGAAACTGGCCGCTTTGGCAATTGGATTCTATGGCATTAAAGTCCCTCCCCTCTCCAAACCCCGTCCTCCTCAGGCGCCGCCCCAAAGAGGGACCTGGCAACCCTATTTTTAAACCACTTGAAAAAATGGCATCCCCCCCCCTGTAAAAGACACAAGAATGCCATCACATTTAGTTTGGCTCTTGGCAGAGTCTGTATGTGCCACAAATCTGTTAAAAGCACAAACCTCTTGGCTGAGCGGAAAAGGCAGTCAGCCAACAGTGGAGAGGGAACAAGCAGAATCATTTATAGACTGGTGGTGGGGGGAGATCAGGATTGGCACCAGGCCTGCAGGCTATGTGACTAGCAGCAGCTTCTCTGGACAGTTTCCCACTTCCCAGCTGCCCTGAGATTCTTTCCCCACTTGGCTCAAGAGCCCTTGCGCTCCACCACAAACAGGGGAGTCAAACTAAGCTCCTCAACAAAAGCCAAGCATTCAAAACCAGTCACCGTTCATAATGAAGATTGTAGCTTGTAAAGTCGGATACTTCCAGGAAAGTCAGCATTCTTCCTGTGCTGCTCAGAAGAAAGAACCGAGCGCACCCATTGGGAAGCCTGCTTTATAGCCTGGCATAAATATAAATGGATTTTCACCCTCTGTCCTCTCCCTCACCATCTACGGGAAAAGCAGCAATGCAGAGGGGAACGCTTGCTGGCCGAGTTTCTAACGACCATGCCGTTGCTCAAGGCACAATGAAAAGAAAGAAATACCTATCTATGTCCAAAACGGTCAGTACTGAACTCACATAGACTGGCTGATCATATTTTAATACAGCATTTATTAACAATCAAAAATAGTGAAACCTAAACACTCCCGTGAATCCTATATGTGCTATGCAAATGAAACTTAACACTCTAACACATACAGAAACCTTATATAAACAGAGTATCCAATGATGGCTGGTTGCCTATATTCAATGTCCACAGTTGTAGTAGGTATATTCAACAATGGCTGATTGCCTATTATCAATGTCCTTAGTAGTAATAAGAATATTGAGGTGTAGTCTCATCTGAAGATTCCATGTGTGAGAAACACATCAAGACGGACCAAGGCACAGCAACCCTGCTGGAAACACAAAGGTGGCAACTGCGACTAACAAACTATGCCAGAGCAACTGCATGCTATTTGGGAGTGCCCATTGGAGTCAGGGGCATATCCAATCAGAGAAATATAGAGCCAGAAGGGGCCTCAAGGGTCATCTAGGCCAGCCCATTGCACAACACAGGAAATTCACAACTACCTCTCCCCTTTCCCCCAGTGACCCCCTGCTCTATGCCCAGAAGTATGCAAAACCCCCTCCCAGGTTATTATTTGGTGAAGAAATCCAGATGAGCATCTTCAGTGAATCAGTTGCTTTTGCTCTGCTTCTGCAGTCAGGTAACACAAATGCCACGTATAATATAAAAAATACCAGTGTCTCAAGCAGCTGGATGCTAAAGCGTATGTTCTCTACCTCCAAGAAACAGGACACTGGCCAGTCCCACCCTGCAACATTCTTTAAAAGGAGAGGAGCTCTTGCAGTGATCGGAACTTGACAATGAAGACGTGTTTATCTATAAAAATTTATCTCACACTTCAGAATGGGTATAGGGTTCTCTCCTCTCACATTTTATTCTCACAGCGCAAGGCAGATTAGGCTGAGACTGTACAACTGGGCTAAGGTCACCTGGTGAGCTTTATGACTGGAGCGGATATTTGAACCTGGGTCTCCCCACTATTAATCCAGCACGCTAACGCTAGGCTTCTTAAACCTGAAATCCTCTTGCTGGTATCCCAACATCTATTTATCCACATACATTACGCACCCCTTCTTTGCCAGCTCAAGTCCATGCTGAAAATAAAGCTCATTAAAAATTGGAAGGGAACCAAAATTATGCAAAGGCATACAAGTGCAGCAAGTTTGCATATTTTACCAAGGGTACAAATTGGCATGGAGTATATAAGTCAATACCTGTCAAGTACGAAGCTGCCACATACCCAGACAGACCACTGGTCCAGATAGCTCAGTACTTTCTCTGCCATCTGCTTTCCAGGGTTCCTTCCACCCAGAGAGGATTCTGTGTGTAACCCTTGTTGCCGCTGTGCATGCAGAGGCACTTGTAGCAGCAACGAAATGTTCATATGGCCGTTTTCTCCATTCTTTGTTCGCCTCAATCCCTCCCCCCGCCAGATATCATTTCCTGCCCACAGGACTTTTGGGGAAATGAGTGGTTGATACAATACATTAAAGCAGGGGTGGGGAACGTCAGGCCCGGGGGCCGTTTAAGGCATGTAATCATTTGGTCTGGCAGATCTCTAGCTCAGAAGGATCTAAGTCTGGTGATCCGCCCCCTCCCGCGGACAGGAATAGCCTCTACTCAAGACAGATGTGAGTTTGTTTTGCTGAGAAAAAGAAACTTTTCCCCCCTTGCAGAAGAGTCGTTAGCTATGGAGCTGCTAGGACCACCCAAGAAACTGTGTTAACCCTTTCCCACCTGGGCCATGGAGAAACGTATTCCCTCTGTACAAGAGGGCTGGGGGTAGAAATGGCGACAATGGAGGGGTTAAAGGGGGAAGGGCCAGAATGCGTGGGGCGGGGGGAGTTCTTAGCCAGTGTGTCCTCATTTCATCCCTGCAGGCGGAGGTAGCAGGAACCAGCTGTAGAATCCGGCCCCGACCATGCAGAGCAGGAGCAACTCCAGTGTGTAGCTGGATGGCTACGCCTGGCTGGTGCAACAGACCATCTTGTGCCACCAGGTGGGCGAGTGGGCCAATGGTTGGATGCCGGCCTGCTTGCCCGCAACGGGGGGGTGTCATCTGGGGCAGCTGCCTGCTTGGGGCTTGGTCAGCTAATTTTTAAGTTGATAATTTTGTATGGCCCGCAAATGATGTTATGAATATCCAAATGGCCCTTGGCGGAAAAAAGGTTCCCCACTCCCTGCATTAAAGTTTTAACAACCTACTCTACTGGCTCCTCTGAATTCCTAACTTTCATTAAAAAATGTTTCTATCCCCTTTCTGTTGCAGCTAACGGGTTTGTCAAAGTAGGGGAGAAACCCCCCAAAATGGACAAGGGGATGCCATTATGTGGCTGCTCCCTCCCCAAAAACCCAACCTCACCCCAATGAGAATGCCAAACCAGAGCAAAACTTCCACATGGAAGCAGCTGAAGTCTCCAGCAGATGATCTGTGACTTGAATTTTTTACAGTGGGAAATGCTAGAAATGGAAATTTCTTTGGCATGCCAAGCATGGGCCCTCTCTTCCCCTGACTTAAGCTTTACAAATCTCAAAAGCAAGAACTCATTAGGAGAAAGACACAACCTTTATTTATTACAGGCATAATCATGTGAACAAAGACACCTTTGAAGGATACATGGTCACACTTCATTTACACAGTTTTTCCATTTCCCCTTCTGCTGGCATTTCCACATACAACATTGAAAGCACTTCTGGTGGGCAGGCCTTTAATGAAAGCTCTGAGGTTTGTCTAGCTCTGTACTCTTGCGTGAGAGTGTAGGGAACTCTTCCTTCCTAATCAGCAATGACCTGGTTAAGGTTGCTAGAAGAGAAATATGTCGTCTTGGAAACAGCCACCACGGAGCACGCTTCCTGTTGCTGTGGCCGATTTCTTTGCCTTGCTATGGGACGAACACCATTCACACTAAGTGACGGGAAATCAGAAAGGGGCATTTAAGAAAGATCCTATGCTCTAGGGAGGATAGGCATTATATTTGCAGGGTTTCCCAATATTAATGTGTGAAAACAACCTCACAGGGTGGCAATTTGCATGCAACCCCAACCGGTGCGAGGCAGCATGCATACATACAGTGGTTTCCAAGAGGAACGCAAAGTTTGCTGATGGACAAATTGCGGTTCCTTGTTCCGCTCTGGCTGGCATGGGCACAGCATTGCAAGGGCACCAAAGTGCAAAAGACCTTTCGCCCTGTAACCTTTGGTCTGCTGAAAATAAACTGTGCGAAACCAGCCCCTCAATATAAGAGAGGATCCAGGGGTAACCATCTGCAGGGGACGCAGCACCTGGACGGTGAATAGTAACAACAGCAGTTTGGAAACAAGCCTGAATTGGAATTGCCATTTGGTTTTCCTACTCTGCCTAACTACAGAATTGACAGGAAGTCCTCCGGTGAAATGTTGCGTCCCTGCTTCACACACTAGGGACAGCTTCACCTGAAGAGATCCTATCTGAACAGCTTCTGAAAGACAGGGGGGAAAGAAGGCAGCAATCCTCGTCTGAATGTTTGTAACACTCAAAGGCCACTGAGCAAGGCCAAGTGCCTTGCTTTGAAAGCACGGTCCGCCAATTCCAACAATTCTCTCTCTGAAATGTCTGGGAGTAAGGCAAACTTCCACTATACAGCAGCATCATGATTCACACTGGATGCAAAGATTATGAAATTTTTAGACAAATATACAGATATATGTGGCCAAGCATGAACCCTGATTTTCAGCCACTACAAAACAGGCCATTTATGCATCGCTGTTTCCTTGTGGTAACCCCGCTAACTACTTTGGGGCTTTGCCTTGATTATGCATGCATTTCCCAAGCATCAGGGGTTTCCTGGCTTTTCCCCTCATGTTTCCACATGTTTCCCCCACTTTTTCTGGATTCGTGTTTAGCCAGCATCCAGAAAACCCGGGCAAAATGCAGGGAAACGCGCGGAGAGAGCCAGGCGGTCAGAAAACACATGCATAATCAAGGCAAAGCCCCAAAGTAGTTGGCGGGGGGACCACGTGGAAACAGCCATGCATAAATGGCCACAGTTAACGCTAATGTTCACAAAGATCTAGTTCCGCTTGCTAACAATCAGAGCACAATGAGAAACAAACAAAATAGAGTCAAGAATGAAAGGCACCAGCTAGGGTTCCAATCTGGAATGTCGGTTACTCATGCTTTTTATATATATCAAAAAATTCAATGGATAGCCATCTAAAAATAAGAGGATTTTATTTATCATTTTTAAAAAGCACACATTTGTTTTATTAAAAAACGTACAAATAAAAAGATATCCAGAGGCATTTTCAGGTGGTTATAGAAGGCATTTTTTCTTAGTCTGCGCACAAAACAAAACACACTCAAGAATGACCGAACATCGTAGCTACAAGCATATTGTTCCCATAACTACTGTGTGTTCATTCCTTTCTCTACTTGCTGTAGCAAGGCAACAGGTGGAAAGTTCCACTTCTGATTCACCACTGAGAAGCTGCTTCCCAGGAGAAAAATGTTATGTATATTTTTAAAGTCATCTGCCTGCTTCAAGGAGACGCTGTGGCATCCTCCAACTGTCAAGTGCAGGTGATCCTAAAACTCTTATGTAAAAACAACAACAGACTTATTGAAAGCTCGAGTTTTCTGATGACAGCCTAAAATCCAAGCATAATTTGTTCAGATAAACAGCAACGGGATACGGGTCGCCAACAGACACAAATCACGGGACACGCATCTATGTGGAAAGCTAGACAGAAATATTCATTTCCCCCGTTCTTTTCTACTCTCCCGACACTGCCTTGCCCTTTGAAATAAGCTGGTCTCCCTCCCTGTTAGTGTTTTGTCCCCAGGATGCCTTGCAACATGTCTATGGGCAGCGGGAAGACGATCGTGGAGTTCTTCTCGGCAGCAATGGTGGTCAGGGTCTGCAGATAGCGGAGCTGGAGGGCCGCGGGAGACTCCGAGATCACAATGGAGGCTTCCTTCAGGGCTCTGGAGGCATTCATTTCTCCCTCTGCAGCAATCACCTAGAAGGAAGGCAGTCATAAATATCGGAGTACCTAGGAAGTCACCTTCCACCCCACTCTCGTCTATTCGGGCTGGCAGCAGCTCTTCGAAGGGCACTTTCACACATGCTGAATAATGCACTTTTGAGCCACTTTCAATGCATTTTGCAGCTGGATTTTAATGTGTGAAACGGCAAAAACCACTTGCAAACAATTGCTGAAGTGCATTGAAGTGGCTTGAAAGTGCATTATTCAGCATGTGTGAAAGTGCCTCAGTCTTGCGCACCAGGGAGGGAGGCCACGGCTCAGCATCACAGCACCTGCTTTGCGTGCACATTGTCCTAGGTTCCGTCTCCGGCATCTCCCCAGAAAGGCTCTCGGGTAGTAGTAGGGTTGCTAGGTGCCCGCTGGTGGTGGCCAAACCCCCGGCAATTAACCCCTCTGCCTGCCGACCACCTGAGGGTCGGTGGGCAAACATGCACGTACGTGTACATACCATGCGCGTCACTTCCGGCTTAGAACCGGAAGTTCCGCCTTGTCAGGGACCTTATTCCTTTTAGTTTGAGTGGTAAAGGGCTGCTTTACTACTCAAACTAAAGGTATAAGGCCCCTTGCAAGGCGGCACTTCCAGTTCTAAACCGGAAGTGATGTGTGTGTGTCAGCGCACGCACTCGCACATGCACACACACATTCCCGATATCAGGGCATTAGCCTCCCGCTGGAGGAGAGGGGGGACCTGGCAGCCCTAGGTAGTAGGTGTTGGAAGAGGCCTTTCTCTGCCCGACATCCTGACAGCTTTGAGCCAGGTGGACCGATGCAACTCAAGTAGGAGGCAACTGCATGTGCTCATATGTTTAACGAGTGACGCTAGAGACTCTCTGCATGCAAAGCACGCACTCTATCACTATGCTACGGATGACAGCATTACAAACCAAAGGTCTCGCTGGCATGCCTGTATTTCGACAGTAAAGGGCATTGTCTCTCTATAGATGCTATCTTCATCTTCTAAAAATAAACTTGAGCCAGAAATTTTTTCCAGGCAAGAGAGCAATGCAATACACAGAACTGTTAACTGTCTTGAAAAACAGCATCACAAGAGGAAGAACTGACGGAGGATGATTTTACTGACTACATTAAAACAATTTTGTAAAATACTAAATCAAAAACAGTTAAGATATCAGGGGTCCCATGCTCCCTCCTGCCCACCCTGCTTTGCACTTGGCCAAAATTAATTCCACGAAGACCCATTAAAAAGTTTAGTTAAGCCATTATGCTGAAGTCCTTATAGCACTAGACCACCTCAAAACGTAGCAGTTAAATATGTATATCTCACATTTCTTAGTTTGTAAGTTGCTTCTGAAAAAAATGTATTAGATTATTGCAAAAATATATTGCAAAATGTGTTAAAAAAATTTAAAAAACGAAACATCCAATAAATTAAAAGCATGTTGAAAAATAGATCTTATAGGCTCTATACACTGCTGTTACAAAGCTGAAAAGCCAATAGGAGGTAACTAAACAGGCTAGAAGGAAATGAGGTTACAATCAACATAAGAGCAGCCCTTCTTGATCAGATCAACTGATCAGATCAATGGTCTACCTACTCCAACATCCTGTTTATTGTGTGGTCAACCAGTTACCTATGAAGGAGGCCATGGAGACTAAAAGCTTCATTTCCTGTTGCCTCCTGCAGCAACCACTATTCAGAGGTACTCAGCCCCCGAACGTGAAGGAAAGATCTCAGTAAACTAACAAATTTGTACAAGAGAAAACAGTGCGGTTATATGTGTCAGGTTCACCTATCCACTGCAGAGGATTCTAGGGAGTGTCCTAAAATGTATGCTCGGTTCACATGAAGTGTTGGCCAGGCCCCACAACCACATCACATGAACAAAATCTATCCCAGAATATGCTCCTATACTTCTTTCAGTGGCTGCACTTTGCAGAGGACAGTAAGGGTAGACAAGCTATTGGTCAGGCAAATGTCCATTATTTTGGTTGTCTCACAGAGGAGCCCAGATAAGCTTCCAAGCAGCCTCACAATTTCCTGGAGCACAGTTTGGAAGCATATAAACTAGAAGAACACCTGGATATTGGCAGCCAACGCAGTTCATGTGCGTATGTAAATCAAACACAATGACTCATTGCTTATGGGAAATAAAAAGATAATGAGATCTCTGGAGCAAGCATTCAATTCCAGTTGTTTATAGTCATACTACTGTGGAGAAATCACCACAAACAAAGCTATCCTGAACATTGAAAACAGCCAACCATTTGTCTGGACCTTGGACAATGTTCTAAGAAAAAAGTATCACACTGAGCAAGTTAACTGCTCCCCTTTCTCTCCTTAAGTCACGTAGTCCGGAAGAATCATCTCCATACTCTCCTGGCCGTTGATGCAGCCAGTGCCATGATTTCAAGCCACTGTGTTATGAAATTTCACGTCCGGGCCAAAAAAGTGTATGTCAGACAGAACGGCATCCTCTTAGGCAAACACTCAGCCATTTTGGAGAGGCCCTAAGTGTTAATAATCAATTATTATAAGAGCCTGACAGGGAAAGTACATGTTGGCCTATAGGGCAGTAGGATGTTGGAAAGACAATCCATCTGTAATGAAGGACTTATCTTTCAGAATGCTAAGTGGACAGATGATCTCATACACTTTGACCAGGTACTTTCCAAGGACAGTTGTGGGTTCTGACCAATAGGGACAATATTAAGATGTATCATACATTCAAGGCCAATGATCCATCTGGCTCAATACTGTTGAAGTAGACAACCAGTAACAGCTCTCCAGGGTCCTGAGCAGAGAAAGTTCCTGGGAAACACTCAAGGTTCATTGGAAATGCCAGGGATTGAATTTGGGACCTTCTGCATGCAAAGCAGGTGCTCTGATCTTGAACATCAGTCTCACCCCAAACATACATGAGAGTCAGGACTCTGGTTGGTTAGTCACTCTGAGGAAAGAATTTCCTGGGTCATCCCATCTATGATTCCTCTAATAATGCCTGCCTCAGTTTAGTTAGCTAAGACAAGATGTAACCTAACGTATACAATTGTAAAACTTTTCCTTTACATTTTAACTTCTTATTCAATCACATTGTCATCGCCATATTAAAATGCCTTCTTGTCTAGGTTTTGAAACTTATCCAATTTGTTATTTTTTACTGTATGAAATAATATCTTATTCTTCCTTATGGTGGTCTTGTACTTGGTAAACTTCAAAAGATTAGTAAACTTTGTCAGAATCTAATCAGATTCTGATTTTTTTTTTAGTAAAAACACCATGCTGTGAAACTGAATGGGACACGTCTCAACCCAGAAACCAGGATGACTATCAAAAGCCAAAGACTATGGATCAACAGCTGTAAGATTTTAAAGATGGCCCCCGCTTTCCTGTTCTGGGGGACACCTTTTAGTAATGATCTCCCTCGCTGGTCACAGACAAAATCAAGCATGGTTCGCAAAGCCACGGCCTCATATCTCTTTAACATTATATCACCTCAACTGAGATGGGCATTCTCCAGAGCACAATTTGATGCCCTTCCCTTGGCTATTCTCTTAGGTAATTTCTAAATCAACCCAGAGAGCTGAGAAAATGTTGATGTACAGTGGGAGAGGAAGAATCCCTGGCACACATTTTATTTCACTGTGAATTTTACCTGGAATTTAGAAGAACTATAATCGACCCCTGGTTACAACAATTTGGCCTTTTACATCAATCTATAACCAATGAGAGTTCAATCATTCAATTTTTGCTTGAGGATAAAATCCCGCTATATCTTACGATGTAAAAGGAACGCTCAAAATAAAAAGGGTTATACTTTTTGCGATGCACCAGATGATGAGTGAGGGGTGAAGCATGGTATAATGTATTTTTTTCTCTTTTTTCTTTTGTATTTTAATATGCTGACAAATGTATTTTAACTTGTCCATGTTAGGATATTTTATTCAACTTTCTATCACTTCAGTTATCGGTGAGTGTGTGTGTGTGCATATATATAGATATATACACACACCTGTACTGTTTTGTAATTTTATGCTGGCCATTGGCCGTAACAAACAAACAAACAAACAAACAAACCCGGCTCCCTTGGGATCTTTAGGAGGCAACTGAAGAAGGTTTTTTCCAGAACAGCATTTGATTAATTTTCATTTTTCTATTTCTTGGCTGTCTTAAATTGTGATTTAAATTATGGTTGTAATGTCTTTTCACGGTTATTGTTTGGCTTAAGTGGTAAGCCACCCGGAGTTCCATAAGGGAGAAAGACAGCCAATACACGTTTTAAATAAAGAAAGAAATAAACTCTCCTACCTTGGCTCTCGCCTCACGAGCCGCTTCCGCTTCAGCGGCCATCGCTCTCTGGAGTTGGATGGGCAGCTTCACATCTTTGATTTCCACACGCTCCACTTTGATCCCCCAGTCATCAGTGGCATCGTCGAGGGTGGTCTGTTAACAATGTGACATATTAGCCATGTCAAAAGTAGTTCATCAACACAACAGGTCATTCAGATCGAAAGAGAGGTTGTAGGAACGACAAAGTTTAAACGTGGCTCAAGAGAACCAATACATTGATCATTTATGGCTGTGTGTACCAGATCATGTACCCATTATTTTAAGTGACAAGAAGGGGTCAAATAAGTTGCTTTGTCACAAGCAGGTGCTGTGTGAGAGCCAATGTGGTGTAGTGGTTAACAGTGGTGGTTTGGAGAGGTGGACTTTAATCTGGAGAACCGGGTTTGATTCCCCACTCCTCCACATGAGCGGTGGATGCTAATCTGGTGAACTGGGTTGGTTTCCCCACTCCTACACATGAAGCCAGATGGGTGACCTTGGGCTAGTCACAGCTCTTAGAGCTCTCTCAGCCCCACCTATCTCACAGGGTGTCTATTGTGGGGAGGGGGAGGGAAGGTGATTGTAAGCCGGTTTGGTTCTCCTTTAAGTGGTAGAAAAAGTCAGAATATAAAAACCAAATCTTCTTCTTCTTCTGTGCATCGGCTAGCACTTCACAAGCAACACTAGGAAACTACTTGGCATGCACCCTCTCTGTTTCCAGCTTCTGAGCTAATACCCAAATTCTTTCAACCCTATTCTCACAGCCTGAAGGACTAGAAAACTGGCCCGTTCCAAAATTAAAAAACAAAGCAAATTTGGCAAGTTTCTAAGTTTAGCACCTGTTACTAAGTTCCACACTGGCGTGGTGAGACTGCACACACACACACACACACACACACAACTTATTAAAGAATGCATGTCATTAAAGACCAAAGGTTCTTCTAGCTTTTGATTATCTCTAACACAATTCTTGCACGTGAACATGCCTTCCCATTCAAATATTTAATGCAGAAGCACCGCTGGAGCTATTAAGGACATTTTTTTATTAAGAATTATGCAGTGTTTGTATCCCTCCGCTTTATGCTGAGCAATATTTTTCAGACAGCCATATCTGCGCAATAAACTTTCATTTCTAAAGTCCCAACAGGGATTTCATTCTGGAACACTCCAAGGACACCCTGTTTGAACATCGTTTAGTCATACCTGCATGCTGTGTGCAATTTCTTCCCGGTCGGAGAGGATTTGGGCGAGGTTCTTGGTCCCCAGAACGTTCCTCAAAGTGGTTTGGGCCAAGAGCCGAGTGGCAGAATCAGCATTTGTGATGTTCGCTACAGCAAGGGTTGCGTTCTGAACTCGGTAATAGACCACGCCATCCACATTAACAGTTACTGAATCTTTGGTAAGGATCTGTGGCAGAAGCAGAGATAAAATTCAATGTAAGAATTATTCATTTTTAAACAAAAGAAAAATAATCGATGCAAACCATTTAGCTAGCAGCAGCGCTGACCAGCAAGTTGCTAGTAACCACCAGTCTGTCCAATTGCTCATCACCAAGTAATTTATTAACCAACTTTATTGCTTTCTTGATACACATTTGGTTGTCTCCTGGTTTGCGTCACTCCTGTGTTATCACATGGCTTGTGAGGCTATTGGCACAGAGCAGATGTTTGTGTAGATGGCTAAATTAATTGGAGAATAAAGTGTTCGACAATAGATTAACGGGCATTAGAAGATAACACTGAACTCTACCTTATGGCCTTGTGCTGCCTCTTATGCCAGTATTCCCAGTTACATGGCAACAGACCTCACTACTGAAGATCCACAAAACTGAAGCAAAGAAACCTTTGCTGTGACAAAGGGATCTCGTACAATTACAGCATCCGGCTGGTTGTTTGCAATTTGTCCAACCAGAATCTTTGACACTTAGGGCTGAAATATTTTAAAATTGATGTCCTATTTGAGATGTAAATGGCCTCTGATAGGAACTTCACCATCTCCCTTATTCTCTGACTCTAGCCAAGCAAGCAGTCCTTTACCTCTGCCAGTTTCCCCATACCCTCTAACATCGTAGAATAACCTTGGTTATTCTTGCAAGCAAATCAGTTGCCCAAGTGTTACACTTTGTAGCTTGCCATTGATTTGCCCGCTCTGATGTCACAGCCCACAACATACCAATAATTGGGGGACCCAATGGGCTATTTGGAAAACAATTTACATTTTGTGTGTGTGTGTGCTTTTTGGAGTTCGGTTTTTAATACGTCACTCCACCCCAACATATCTTCTCACTGGTCATTTATTTTAGGTTGTAATTTCTTTTCATTAAACACACAGATTTTTCCAAAAATGGAATTTGCCACATTTTACAAAAGTTTTGAGTGGCTTTGGAACTCCAGTTAAGAAGCAAGCAAAAGCTATTAATTTAAAAATACTGTATTTACTGGAAAGGAAGACAACCCTGGATGTAAGACAACCCCTGTAAAAGTGTTATACACACACAAAAACATTATTGGACATAACTGTAACTTGTATATGAATGTAAGACAACCACCTCTTGTCTTCTGATGGCATACCTGGGAGAAAACCTAGTCTTGTATTTCAACAAATACTGTACTTCTGCCACAAGGTCCATGAGCAGTTGTTGCTACGCTAAACTTTAAAAGAACTGCATATTTATGGCAAGGACTTTAATCATTAAAACAAGAACACTGGGTTCCTGCCAATGCCTTACAATCTAACATGCAATTCACAAAAGGGATTTTTTTTTTAAAGGAGTGATTAAAATGGATAGCATGCTGCTGCAGACCACTCAGCTAATTTCAGATGTTTTTGCCAGAAAGCGGCAGACTTTTTAAACTGCTTATAAAATAGGGACACGATTGGGAAGAGGGGAAACCAGGCTCTTTTCAGGGAGTGGGACTGAAAGGGAGAAAAGATATGAAATAATCATATGAACTGCAGTTTCTCCCCCCCACCAGGGCAAACAAACTTCCAGAGCAATCCTACACAGAGATGCAACCTTCTAAAACAGTGGTTCCCAAACTTTTCGGGGGGCCGCCCCCTTGGTTCCACAAACTCAACCCCAGCGCCCCCTATCCTATCCTATAAAAAGCATTATTCAAAATAGGGGTTTCCACGACTCACTAAAGAAGACAGTAACAATAAAAAGAGTAACAATTAATTGCACATCTATTCAACATCAAATGAAAACATTTTAGTTGGAATTTATTCAACAAAACTGATGAACTTGATCCAGTGGTACCAGCTCTTCAACGTCTGGGGGGAAAGTTCTGATAGTTTCCCCCAAATTTGCCAGCATGGTGCCCTAGCTTGATCTATTGTAAATGAGTGAACAGCACAGTTGAAGGGGCCCACCTCCAGTGCCCTCCTGCTGCCCCCTTGCCTCTTAGTGCCCCCCTAGGTAATCCCACCGCCCCCCAGGGGGTGGTACTGCCCACTTTGGGAACCACTGTTCTAAAACAACCGATGTCGATGCTCAGGTCTGCACTGTTCCCATCCTTAAACAGGAGGCCATGTTTGCTTTCTTCTGGCAATGTTAAAATGACAGTGCAGTGTATGGAGTAGGAAGAGCCAACCCCCATTCCTATCCTGAAAAATGCAAGGCCCTCAACCGGATTGCTTATCAGATATTAAACTGGTAGAAACAGATCCCATGCATGATCTCAGGGCAGAGAAGCCGTCCCTCTGGCAAGAGCTGCTGACCACATGAAGCCGCAACACAACCGCACCCAGCCTAACCACCCCTGCCCAGAAAGAGAGGAGGCTCCAGTTGAGCAGGAGCCCCGTCCAAACGGGTTCCATGAAATCTTATTTATTTATAAGGCAAATATCCCGCCTCTCCCTTCAAAGAATATCAAGGCAGCTTAAAGCAGTTAAGTAAGCATTCATCTATCAACTCCAGTCATAAATAGGAACAGAAATAAAACCCATCAAATAATCAACTAAAAAACAACAATAACTCATCATCACAATCGGTTAAATCGATAATAACAGACAGGACAGTATTTTAAAGAAGAAGAAGAGTTGGGTTTTATACGCCGACTTTCTCTACCACTTAAGGAAGAATCAAACCAGCTTACGATCACCTTCCCTTCATCTCCCCACAACAGACACCCTGTGAGGTAGGTGGGGCTGAGAGATAACTGTGACTGGCCCAAGGTCACCCAGCTGGCTTCATGTTTAGGAGTGGGGAAACCAACCCAGTTCACCAGATTAGAGTCCGCCGCTTATGTGGGAGTGGGGAATCAAACCTGGTTCTCCAGATTAGAGTCTGCTGCTCCTAACCACTACACCACACTGGCTCCCCCTGACTTGGACAACCCCAGGCTAGCCTGATCTTGTCAGAAGCTAAGCAGGGTCAGCCCTGACATGTATTTGGTTGGATGACTTCCAAGGAATACTGGGGTCTTGAGACGAAGGCAGGCAATGGCAAACCACCTCTGAATGTCTCTTGCCTTGAAAACCCTATGGGATCACCATAAGTCATCTGTGACTTGATGGCAAAAAAAAAGTATTTTAAAAGACCTCAGGGTGGAATGAATCAAGCTTATCAATAAATGCCACAGGCCCTTCAGAATACGCTTATTTTTAGACTATGCCAGAAGCCTCCCCCACCCACCCAAAGGGGGTGTCAACTGCACCTTTGTGGGTGGAAATTCCACAGTTCCGGGGACGGAGATGAAAAAGCACCAGTGGGCTGTCTAATAGGGTTGGCTCCTGCACCAAAGCGCCCCCAGGTGACCTCAGATCCTCAGCCGGTTTCATATGGGTGGAGCAGATCCTTCATGTCCGTGGGGCCCAAGCCATTTGGGGCTTTATACGACAAACACCCCTCTTTGAACTGGGCCCGAACACAAATTAGAAACCAATGCTGTTTCCGGCCTTGTTTGTTCATCAAGGAGAGATCTGGTTTAAAAACTCCAGCTACCACTTTCTGAGTCAACTGAGATTTCTGGACTGTCTTCAAAGGCAGATGACTAGGGATGCCAGCCTCCAGGTGGGACCTGGGGATCCCCCAGAATTTCAGCTCAGGTGAAAATTGATGCTTTGAAGCAAGGGTGGGGAACCTTTTTTCCGCCAGGGGCCATTTGGATATTTATAACATCATTCGCGGGCCATACAAAATTATCAACAAAAATTAGCCAACCAAGTCCCAAGCAGGCAGCTGCCCCAGATGACACACACACCCCGGCGTGGGCAAGCAGGCAGGCATCCAACCGGGAGTACGTTTCTCCATGGCCTGGATGGGAAAGGGTTAACACAGTTTCTTGGGTGGTCCTAGCAGCTCCATAGCTAACGACTCTTCTGCAAGGGGGGAAAAGGTGTCTTTTCTCAGCAAAACAAACTCACATCTGCCTTGAATAGAGGCTATTCCTGTCTGCGGGAGGGGGTGGATCACCAGTCTTAGATCCTTCTGAACTAGAGATCTGCCAGGACCCACGAAGGGCCAGACCAAATGATTTCGCGGGCCTTAAAAGGCCCCCGGGCCTGACGTTCCCCACCCCTGCTTTGAAGGGTGGGCTCTATGGCACTGTACCCCACTCAGGCCCCTGTCCTCCCCAGGCTCCACCCCCAAATCTCCAGGAATTGCCCAACTTGGGTCTGGCAACCCTACCACCTCATTCCCACCAGTGGCTGGGGGGGACCTGGCAAGCCTACAATGATGGTAATCTAATCTGGACGTCATAAAGCATGTGCAGAACAGGCCACAACCGATCAATTTTTGCTGTAAGAAATAACCTATCACTCCTCGTTGCCTAAAGCATAAAACATCTATTCCTCGGATCATGTGAGTATACCCAACAAAGGAGCCTTAACTGTTCCTCCTTTTTGTAATTCCCTCTGACCGGAGCACATGGGGAAAGGCAACAACAACAGTCAAGTCAGTGTTCAATCTGTGCATAAATGTGGCCGCAGGAAAACACTCCTCGATGCTAACCAGAAACCGTTCCCTGGGTTTGCATTTGAACTGCGGGTGCTGGCCTGATTCACAGCCACGCCTCATCCCTGTGGTGACAGGGCTCGAAGCTGTGGTGGCACCAGGTAAGTTGTTGGCCGTCTGTCAGGCACTTTGGAAAGACACAAAAGACATGCCCCTTTGTCGTCTAACGTCATTTATGCATGGGAGTTTTACCTGAGGTTCGTTGCTCACTGGACTCACACTTCACTGTTGGGAATCTATGGCCATTTATGCATGGGAGGTTTTGCCTTGGATTTGCCACTCCCTAGATGTTCATTTGCCCCATCTGAATTCCCAAAACTCAAAAATAAGCTCCCATGCAGAGTTCTGAAAATTCAGATGGGGAAAATGTGCATACAGAGAGCAGCAAATCAAAGGCAAAACCTCCCATGCATGCATGGCCTATGCACCAGCAGTCTCCAAGCTCAAATCAAGTCCCGCCCCTTTAAATGCTGCTTTGTAATTGGCTTACTTGTAGTGCTTACTGTAAGAGAAAATCCCCCCAACCAAATTGCCACATAAAAAAGCATTTTGAGAACAACATAAAAAATGGAGCAATCTGAAAGGTGGGGGGGAGAGAAATCCATCCCAACGGAAGTCAGTTTCAGATAGCCGGCTCAGGGTTGACTCAGCCTTCCATCCTTCCGAGGTCGGTAAAACGAGTACCCAGCTTGCTGGGGGTAAAGTGTAGGTGACTGGGAGAGGGCAATGGAAAACCACCCCGTAAACATAGTCTACCTAGTAAGTGTCGTAATGTGACGTCACCCCATTTGTCAGTAATGACTTAGCGCTTGCACAGTTGACTACCTTTGCGTTTTTAAACATATGGCAGCTTTATATGTCTGCACTTCAACCCTTTACACAGTCACATAAGTAAGAGGAGATAGGTCCCTGACACAAAGATCTACTTTGCTGGCCAATGGCCGTAATAAATTGAACTGAATTGACACAGAGATCTTGCAGTTGAGATTTTGATAGCTTGAGGAGGATGGGAACTAAGAGAGATGGACTTAACACATTCTTGGATTTTGTTTTAGTTGGCAATGAGTCTTATGTGGCAGGGTCCAACAAGATTTTGCAGAGAGGGTAGGCTTTAAGGAAGAATTGGAAGGAAGCAATGACATCCAGAGAAAGGCGTGCAAAGAAAAGAAGTCTGGAGGGGAGGGAACAAAAGCAAATGAACACATGAAGCTGCCTTATACTGAATCAGACCCTCGGTCCATCAAAGTCAGTATTGTCTACTCAGACCGGCAGCGGCTCTCCAGGGTCTCAGGCAGGGGTCTTTCGCATCACCTACCTGCCTAGTCCCTTTAACTGGAGATGCCGGGGATGGAACCTGGGACCTTCTGCATGCCAAGCAGATGCTCTACCACTGAGCCACGGCCCCTCCCTATGTGACGGGAACTCTGCAAATTGTTAACCCGGCTTGTTCCATGCAGGGCATCAATAGTCACAATAATAAATTTACTCTCTCCTCCTTCCATTAAAAAAAAAAAGAGCCTTTCCTCAAGCAATTAGATTTTCTTCCAGCCGTATTTCATTTGCTAGTAAATACAACACAAACTGATCTCGGGGTAATCTAATCACGTAGTTGGCAGGGAACGCTGGATTTCATTTAGTGAGTTTGGAAGGGAGAGAGGGAAATGTGGCAGCTGGCCAAAGCACTCCAAGCAGAAGCCTCCCCCATGGCCAAGTGCAGCAGCTGGAAGCCGGCTCTTCCCAAGAGCTACGAAGCACACAGTGGAAAAGGAAAGAGTAGCTACAGTCCTGCAAGGACCAGTGGGTTATTTGGGCATTAGGTCATCTGGGCATAGGGTTGCCAGGTTCCTTTTCCATACCAGCGGGAGGTTTTTGGGGTGGAGCCTGAGGAGGGCAGGCTTTGGGGAGGGGAGGGACTTCAATGCCATAGAGTCCAACTGTCAAAGCGGCCATTTTCTCCAGGTGAACTGATCTCTATTGGCTGGAGATCAGTTCCAATAGCAGAAGATCTCCAGCTAGTACCTGGAGGTTGGCAACCCTATTTAGGCACTAATACCCACTGCTGGTGGCCCTGGGCAAGATTTCATTAGTGGCTCCCCCACCACTAAGCACCCTGCTCCCTTGAGACAAGCCCCCCAAGCCCCTTCTAGAAGAAAGAACAGAATGCAACCAGTAAGGCAAAAAGGAGCTTTGCCCCTTGCAGTAAGAAATGAAATGCTGCAAGTGGAAGAGGCACTTGGAGAGGCAGTGGGGCACAAAGCTCATGCTCCTTAAAGCCTCCTTAAAGTGCAGGCATTGCCTACCTGTAGGGGTAGGGACCTTGGAGATGATCTCCTATTTCCCAACAGAAGAGCAAGCTTGGCCTTTTATCCACGGCTGTCTCTCTCGCAGTCACCCCTCCGACGACTTCAGCTCTTTGTTTTGATTATGCATTGCCATTTCCACCTGTCAGAAGCCGCCTCGCTCTCCCCCTGCGTTTCCCCGTGTTTTGCCCACGTTTTTAAATTCGTGATAAAACAGGTCCCTGAAAACATGGGCAGAAAGCGGGGAAGGAGGCCTCTGATGGCCGGAAACGGCACGCATAATCAAAACAAAGACATAAGAACATAAGAAAGGCCATGCTGGATCAGACCAAGGCCCATCAAGTCCAGCAGTCTGGTCACACAGTGGCCAACCAGGTGCCTCTAGGAAGCCCCCAAACAAGACGACTGCAGCAGCATTGTCTTGCCTGTGCTCCACAAGCACCTAATAGGCATCCTCCTGGAGAGAATAGGTATGCATCATGACTAGTATCCATTTTTACTAGTAGCCATGAATAGTCCTCTCTTCCATGAACATGTCCACTCCCCTCTTAAAGCCTTCCAAGTTGGCAGCCATCACTACCTCCTGGGGCAGGGAGTTCCACAATTGAGCTATGCGTTGTGTGAAGAAATACTTCCTTTTATCAGTTCTGAATCTCTCACCCTCAAGCTTCAGCAGATGACCCCACGTTCTAGTACTATGAGAAAGAAAAGCTTCTCCCTGTCCACTCTCTCCATACCATGCATAATTTTACAGATCTCTATCATGTCTCCCCTTAACCGCCTTCTTTCCAAGCTAAACAGCCCCAAGCATTTTAACCGCTCCTCATAGGCAGTTGTCAGAGGGGTGACCCTGAGGGAAACAGCCATGCATAAAAAGGCCTTTGAGTCCAGGAGCACCTTAAAGGCCAACAAAATTTTCAGGGTAAAAGTTTTCAGGAGTCAAATCTCCCTTCATCCAACAAGGATGAAGGAAGCTTCGACTCTCGAAAGCTTTTACCCTGGAAATCGTGTTGGCCTTTCAAGGTATTCCTAGGGTCAAAGCTTGCTTTTCCACTGCAGAACAACACACTACCGTCTTGAAACCAACTCCTAGCAGGAACAGCATTGGAGAGAAGAAGTTGGTTTTTATATGCCGACTTTCTCTACCACTTAAGGGAGAATCAAACTGGCTTACCATCTCCTTCCCGTCCCCTCCCCACAACAGACACCCTGTAAGGTAGGTGGGGCTGAGAGAGCTCTAAGAGAGCTGTGACTAGCCCAAGGTCACCCAGCTGGCTTTGGGTGGAGGGGTGGGGAAACCAACCCAGTTCACCAGATTAGCCTCCGCCGCTCATGTGGAGGAGTGGGGAATCAAACCTGGTTCTCCAGTTTAAAGTCCACAGCTCCAAACCACCGCTCTTAACCACTACACCACGCAGAGCCTCTTTTGGACTCTCTAGATATCTTGGCACTCGATGGCAGAAAGGTGAGACAGCCGGCTCTCTCCAGCATGGCTGCCCTTGGGAGGGAAGGGCGGGGGTGGGAAAAGACCAATGCTGCAAAGCGGGAAGGAAGGCCACAATTTGGGAGGTGGGCGTGATGTGGGGCGGGCGTAGAAGCTGTGAGGAAGGAGGCCCGGAAAGACACACTGTGCACAGGGCTCCATAAAACCTGCAGCCTGACCTGGAGGGCCTTAAATTGAGCAGACCCGATAGTAAAAAAAAAAAAAAAAAGAGGGCGAGAAACAATCACAAGGAAGAAGTTGGGTGCCTTTTGGAAGGGACCGGGTTCCTCGCATGAGGAAGCAGAGCTGCCAGTCTGCAACCCGGAGATAATCTTTTTACAAACATGCCGCTGAGTCAGAAATTGCGGCTTCTCTCGCCTGCTCCTCCCCTGCCTCTTGCGTGGTGCACCTGGTGCCCTGCTTCCTCTTGCAGGGGGGAAGTGAGGACAGGACAGAAAGGCCCGGGGAGAAGCGACAGGGGGCCACACTCAGGCAGCCAATTTAGAAAGAGGAAAGGGGTGATGTCCGGGCTGCCGTGGGGCAACCTGATAAGCATCAAAAATATAAGAGCATGGAAGAGCAAATTGGCAGAATGTGCTGTGATGGCAAAACTAACCAATCCAGGAAATAAAAGACCTAGAGAAGAGGGATTTCCCCGCCTGAAACCGTGTCCTCCTATGTGAGCTTGCTGACAATCCCAGGCCACAGACGTGCCTTTATGCTTGCCAGACTAAATGCTTATCCAACTGCAGAGTTGTCAGGTCGTTTTGCGAAAATTTCCTATTCTGGTCGAGTTTGCGAATGTAAATCTGGAGATACTGGGACTCTGCACCATCTTTTATTGTTTTGTCAGCACTGGTCAGCTCCTAGGTTGCGTTGGATTTCTCCGATATTGTCTAAATACAAACTTCCACTAGAGTCCTGGGTGATATCCCATATAATGGGAGATATTCACCCTGATATAACTAGTTCTGTTGCAAGATTTCTGGCGGAGGTGATGTCGCTTAAACGTCAAAATAAAATAAGCACGCAGGCTGCAAGATGAATGTTGGATTAAATTATATGATTTGAACGATCCCAGTTCAATGACGCTGGTTCAGGGGGAATACATTGATTGCTATGGTATTAGTGATGCTATGTTTAGTAACTACAATTCTACTGTGTTTTAACTTTAAATATATGTTGGGTATTGTAAATTGATTATTTGGTGTTGTTTCATAGTATTTGGTGTTGTTTTATTTTATGTATTATGTACTATTGCTATGGTTAAGCTCAAGACCTCTGGTCAAAGGTGCTAGTAAATAAATAAATGGAATGGACCTAGAGAAGAATTTATCTCAAACTGGAAGCTCTATTATGCTTACGCGAGAACAATATAAGCTATGAGGAGTTTGATATGGAGGATATCAAAACTGTGTTATTAAAATGTATTGTTGTTTGAGTTCAATAGAAATACAGAAACAGACAATAAATATAGTATACTTTAGAATGTATCGGGATATCCACAAGCAGGGTAGACATGCATACTTTTGTCGAAATAACTGAACAGTAGAGAAGATTTGTGAAGTATCACTGTAACGCCCATCCCCCTCATCCTTTTTTTAATGTTTATCCTTTATTTTTTATTTTTTTTAAAATACCCGATAAGCATCAAAGGGTTAGCGGGAAGAAACTTGATGAGAAGGGAGCGCTTTGGTCCATGTGCTCTTTCTGACCAGAGATGACAGAGCTAAGTTTCCCCCACTGAACTCATGAACGAGGGCGTCAGGAGAAGATAACTGGCCAGAAACCTAATTGTCATTAGGCATAATGTCTCTGCTGCTACAAATGAAACTTCTCTCCCCCACCCCCCCATTTTCCTCCTGGCTCTTCTGCTTTCCGTTCAATTAGATTAAAAATTGTGTGCAAAGTTAAAGGCCTTGCGGTTGCACAAGAATATCTGAATCTCCATCATCGGCAGTTTCCACTGGCCCTTCGTGATTATCAAGCTGCCCAGCCCTGTTGCAGATGCCCTTCTAACCATGGGCTGATTCACTCCTGCCTGTTGATACCTTAATGATGGGGGCGAAGGAAAAAACCACAGATCAAAACACCAGAGGTGGGGCTCCCAGGTGACCTCACACAGCTGTTCTTTGCAGCTGTTCTTAACTGATAGGATTCTTATAACCGTTTTAAAAACTGTTTTATTTATATTGCAAGCCGCCTTGAGTTCTGCGCGGCAGAAAGGCAGCTAATAAATGTTAAATAAAGAAGGAATCTGCAAACTGGACGCAGATTTTGGATGCTACTGGGGGAGGCGTAGCTGACCTACAAAGACCAGGAAGTTCTCCTGTGCACAATGGCCCCTGAAATGAGCAAGAACTGTCCAAGACCAAGGGTGAAAACACATGGTCGCTTTAGCCTCCTTTATTCCCTGTTTCAGCCAGGATCAAACGCATGCGTTTCGCCAAACGTGCATTCGATCCTGGCTGAATCAGGGAATACAGGGAATAAAGGAGGATAAAGCGACCATGCATTTTCTCCCCATGACTTTTTCTCTCGCAATTAACAATTGAAGACAGTTTAGTACTATTATACAGAATAATTACATTCTAATGGGATAACTAAATAAGGTTATGATAAATGCAAGTATTGTATTACTTTTACTCCTTTTATTATTATTCGGTGTGCTAAATATTATATAAGCAAATTTTGACATCAGTAAACATGAATGCGTAATCTCCCAGGTAAAATCAAAATACATATATACCTATACGTATACAGCAGGATAATAGGGTGTTAATTAATCAATATTATCCTTTGTATTTAACGGTTTTATATTAGTTTAGGTTAGAAGGTTTATATTCATCCCAGCTATTTACAAACAGTAACTTGTCCAAGACTTGTATTGATAGGTAGAACTGTTCTGTGGTGTAGTTTGTATGTTTCTTTGTTGTATGTTTTATATTGTGTTGAAAAATAATTTTTAAAAAATTAAAAATAAAAAGAACTGTCCAAGACAATGCTTGCTTTTAAAAAAACAAAAACGTTTTGCCACTTTCCAGAATACTTATTTTAATAAGGCCTGGACAAGAGAAATCCCGAGTGGATCGACAGTGCTCTGTGCTAATTAAGAGGATGGCTGTATTATATAGTCCTGTCCCGTCCCCCCACTGCCCGCCCGCCAAATGCTGGGATTTCGCCCTTGGCAATAGTGTCACAACTGACATAGTCCTCTTTTATGAAGGAGAGAACAAGGCAAACCCCCACCCCCCCCGCAAACACCCACACTTTCTTAATGAAAATCCATTGCCTTCCCTCCCACACACAAAACACAAACCCACAAGTACATTTTAACCTAATGGAGGGTGGACTACCAAGGAGCCAAAAGGAAAGAGGGAGAGGAGGTGGCTTGGTAATAGTACCTCTGCAACAGCAAACACATTATGCCTAATGATCATTAGGTTTTCCAGCCAATTAAACTTTTGCCACTTCTGTGACAGCTACCGCCTACAGAAACCTATTACTGGTGACTGGCAGGCCTGCTGAGCGGATCGAAAACAAGACCCACTGATCTAGCTGTTAGTGCACACTGTCTGCTTTGACAGAAGAGGCTGGAGAGTTTGCAAACGGCATCGCTAAACAAAACAGGTGCCTCTCCATAGCGGAAAAGAGAATTCTTTGCCCAGAAGCACGTGCCCAGACTTTATTCCTGGGTCACATTTACAGTACAGGCTTGATCTGGTTTAATAACCCTTCCCAATGCCAGGAACTCGGTGAACTGTGGTTCTGGTAGGCAGGCTAGGGATCTCCGACAAGGAATTCTCAGCACCTTCACCAGACTACTATGTCCAGAAGTGCTCACGCAGGGGCCGCACATTAAAATAACAAAAGGACATTTTTGGAATTGCCTTGCTGGGTCAGACCAAGCCCAGCTTTCTGTCTTCAACAGGAGACAGCAAGATGCTGTTCAGAGCTCAAAACAGAGGGGGTTACCGCACTTTGTATTCCCAGCGATGTATTAAGAGTTTGAAAAGGTTACAAAAAATACTGTTCGCACTTTCTATGTATTCCCACCGTTGTATTAAGAGTTTGAAAACATTATAAAAAATACTGTTCGCACTTTGTTTGGCCCCTTTAGCTGTGAAGACGTTTCCCAACTATTTATTAGCCGTGGTATCCAAAAACCCTTTTAAAGCAATGTTTTTTATAACATTTTCAAACTCTTAATACTGGGAATTGCTGGGAATACAAAGTGCGGTAACCCCCAGAGTGTGATGACAGTGAAACTATTCCCAGCTTGCCCTCCAGCATCTGATTCTCAGAGATATCCTGCCTTAGTATTAAGAGGCTCAATTTGGATCTGATGAGGACTGATCAATCCTCCAGGCATTTAGGTAACCTTCCCCGCCCCCTTTTAACAAAAACCATCCAAGCACCACATCTTGTGGCAGTGAATTCCTTAACTTACAATCCTCATGAAGAAGTACTTTTTGGAGTCCATCCTGAAACCAACACTGATCAACATCATGTGTGTAAAGTGCCGCAGCTGACTTATGGCAACCCAGTAGGGTTTTCAAGGCAAGAAAACTAACAGAGGTGGTCAGCCATTGCCTTCCTCTGCATAATGACCCTGGTATTCCCTGGTGGTCTCCCATCCAAATATTAACCAGGGCCCACCCTGCTTAGCTTCTAAGATCCAACGAGATCAGGCTAGCCTGGGCCAGCCTGGTCAGGGCTGATCAGCATCATATGAACACATAAACATGAACATGTGAAGCTGCCTTATCCTGTTAGACCACTCATCCATCAGGACCAATATGACTCGCAGTGGCTCTCCAGGATTTCAGGCAGAGGTTTTACACATCACATGGCACCTGGATCCTTTTAACTGGAGTTGCCGAAGAGTGAACCTGGGACCTTTCTGTGTGCAAAGGAAGTGCTCCACCCTTATTTCAAGTAGTTTCAGGAAACAAAAAATAAAAGTACTTCGTTGAACACAGTATCTTTTAATTACCTGGAAACTACACATTACTAAATCATCTCTCTTCTGGAAACATAAAAACAGCTGGAGTCAAAGATAACCCCAAGCAGGGGGTGGCGGTAACAATGTAAGGAAACTGCTGTAGAGCCAAGTCCTGAGGATCATGGGCAACCATTCCAACTCTCCCAATGATACAGTATGTTAAACTAAACTCGTTCCAATTCTGACGGATGATAGGGTTACTGAGTTCAGACTCTGAGAATGACTCTGAGTGCCATTAAGAGATATACAGAAACAGATGTGCTATGGACGATTTTCAATTGGATCTCCCAACATTTTAACTTAGGAACAACTGCCAAGGAAGCTCCCAAACCAGATGGAGGAAGAATTGGAAGGGTGTGGCCCTTTCAACTGGAGGTGCCAAGGACTGAACCTGGGACTTTCTGCAGGCCAAGCAGATGTTCTACCAACGAATCACAGCTCCTGCCCAAAGAAGGCAACCCAGGAAAGGGAACACATACCTCTTGTGGTGGTATGTCGAAGGATATCGTCCGCATGTCCACTTTGATGATGTTGTCTGTGCAAGGCAAGACAAAAAAAAGGCCTGCAGGGAAGAAAAACACCACCATGAAACAATGTGGCCCTGTGACATCCATGATACCTGAACAGATGGGTGTATAACGTTGCCTTGTATC
This sequence comes from Euleptes europaea, assembly GCF_029931775.1. NCBI lineage: Eukaryota > Metazoa > Chordata > Lepidosauria > Squamata > Sphaerodactylidae > Euleptes > Euleptes europaea. Next base: position 42,060,377 of record NC_079325.1, on the reverse strand, counting down.
ACAACACTTGTCCATCAAGCTCAATACGGTCTCTCCAACCATCAAGAGATCTCCAGAGACTCTACCTGAGGCCTTTCTCTGCCTTTCCCCAATGCTGAAGATCGATTACATGAAGATGTCAGGGACTGAAACAGGAACCTTCTGCATACAAAGCAGGGACCACAGTCCCTGCCCAACACAAGCACGAGCTCTTTCACGTCTTCTTTGTGCCATTTGCTTTAAAATAACGTTCCAGTGTTTGAACCTCAGCTTTCTCGTTGCCATTGAACTGGAAACCTTCCAGCTTTCGTAAGCAGCCGTCTCTTGTTTCCTGCAGAAGCCTCTTCTTTCCTAAAAGCTCACCCTCATTGCCAAACAATTACTTTAAGTACTGGCTTACAGTACTGTGTTCAGTTCCGGGCACCGCAATTTAAGAAAGATGGAGACAAGCTGGAACATGTCCAGAGGAGGGCAACGAAGATGGTGAGGGGTCTGGAGACCAAGTCCTATGAGGAAAGGTTGAAGGAGCTGGGTATGTTTAACCTGGAGAGGAGAAGACTGAGAGGGGGATATGATAACCATCTTCAAGTACTTGGAAGGGCTGTTATATAGAGGATGGTGCCGAGTTGTTTTCTGATGCCCCAGAGGGTCGGACCAGAACCAACAGGTTGAAATTAAATCAAACGAATTTCCATCTAAACATTAGGAAGAATTTTCTAACAGTTAGAGCGGTTCCTCAGTGGAACAGGCTTCCTCAGGAGGTGGTAAGCTCTCCTTCCATGGAGATTATTAAGAGGAGGTTAGATGGCCATCTGACATGGGCATCTTGGCCATCTTCTGGTCACTGGGGGTGTGGGGGGGGAGGTAGTTGTGAGTTTCCTGCATTGTGCAGGGGGTTGGATTAGATGACCCTGGTGGTCCCTTCCAACTCTCTGATTCTATGGCTTAATGCAAAGATAATGGGAGATCTCAACTAACTTTCTTGGGAGTCCAGACGATTAGGTTACAAGATTAGTTACAAGATTAGGTTACAAGAAAAACTACATAGCAACGACTTGTCACAACAACTGGTCCTGGAGTACACTGTTAACCGCAGCTAAGATAGAAATTCCTAGGCCAGAGCAGAGAAACCAGAAGTGTGCACAAAGGTACAGACCTGCTTCAGGGTCGGCTGGGAGCAAGGTAGCCAACTTTTCAACCAACCACCATGGTTGTGCCTTTTACAGCTGCTCAACATGGAGCCAAGGACAGGTGATTCTGCTTCTCTCCGGGGGGGGGTTCACCTGTGCATTAAGTAGCAGCCATAAAGAGCAGGCCAGGCCTTTTTCTGATCAGTTGGCAATGTGAGCCACAAGAACCTGAGAGCCAGCATGGTGAAGTGGTTAAGAGCGGTGGACTCTAATCTGGAGAACCGGGTTTGATTCCCCACTCCACATGAGCAGTAGATTCTAATCTGGTGAACCGGGTTGGTTTCCCAACTTCTACACATGAAGCCAGCTGGGTGACCTTGGGCTAGTCACAGTTCTCTTTGAGCTCTCTCAGCCCCACCTACCTCACAATGTGTCTGTTGTGGGGAGGGGAAGGGAAGGTGATTGTAAGCCGGTTTAATTCTCCTTAAAAAGGTAGAGAAAATCGGCATATAAAAACCAACTCTTCTTCTAAATTGACTACAAAGAGACTACTAAAATGCCCCTAGAAGATTGTTCTTATATCTGAACCCACCCTCAAAGAATTCTCCGCAGTTTCAGGACAAGCCACAGCCGCTACCGACGCATGTAATGGAAGAAATTATAAAAACAGCAGTAATGCAAGTGGGTGCTTCACAGAAGATAGCAGCAAGACAGTCTGAAGGCAAAAAAACATGTTTCCGATGTTCAAAAATACCACATCAGCCCCTATTGTTTGTATTCCCCGGAATGACAGAAAGGTTAGAATAGGCGGAGATTATAAGGTCACACTTATAATGGAAGGTTATTTCTGGTCAGAAGGTGACTTCCCGGCAGGGCTGAAAGGAACATCTGAGTTTGCAAGACAAACGGATGAATGGGAAAGAAGAAATTTCAAGGTAAGCGGCAGGATTCGGCAGACACACCAATTTCTCCCGAGGTGCAGTCTTGGCCAAGGCAAAACCACAAACCACCAGATTGGTTGGATTTGTACAAACAAGTGAGAAGAACGTAAAAGATTACAGGGTGGATGGTGTGGTGTATGTAACAGTTTCACAAAGAGCGTTGCGGCACCTCTACACAGACTTCCTGTTTCTCTGATTTGGCCTAGATGTTTCTGGCTTAGTGGCTGTGGTTAAGATGGGGCTCTGGGCCGAGTTGTTGGTAATTACTGTTCAGTAGTTCTTCTTGTAACCTCATTCTTTGGTCTCCAACAAAGATAGGCGAGACCTCTCTTTACCTTTGTGTGACGATACTTCACTGCTTTAAAACATGCATATACAATTTAACGGTTGCTAGCAATTTAATGGTTGCTGAGCTCAAATGCAAAATATATAGTTAGAATTAAAAAAACACACAGCTCACTGCAAACAAAGCACTTTTCCATCAGGAAACAAGGACCACCTGACATATTCTAGTTTTCCTCACACATTTAAAGCCGGCTTCTGAGCAATCTCCTTTGTTGGTTCTTGTAGGTTATCCGCTCTGTGTGACCGTGGTCTTGGCGAAACGTCAGGAAAGAAAATACCAAGACCACAGTCACACAGCCCGGATAACCTACAAGAACCGATGAACTCTGATCGTGAAAGCCTTCGACAATATTTTAATCTCCTTTGTGTTTCATTGTTAAGTTTCTAAGCCCTAAGACAGGGGTGGGGAACCTCAGGCCCGGGGGCCGTATGCGGCCCCCAAGGACATTTTATGTGGCCCTCCAGAGCTCCAGGGCCCTGCTGCAGAGGTGGGGGGCAGGGCGGCCCTCCCAGAGGGTGTTCCTGGCTTACAGCGGCGCTGCAGCACCCTTTGGACCTCCTCTCGCCGACTGTTGGCTGTTGAGCAGCGAGAGGGAGGGGGAAAGAGGCTGGCGGCTCCCGGCGGCAGATCATGCATGCAGGAGCCAATCGGGCTTCGGGGGGGGGCCTTTTGTGGACTCTGGGGAGGAGAGGGCATAGAGACTGGGGCCCGGTCGCACGGGGCCAGCGTGCGTGTGTGTGTGTGTGTGCGGGGGGGGGGAGGCTTTTCTCTCTTTTCTTCCTCTTTTTCTGTCACTCTTTCTCCTTTCTCTCCCTCTCTTTCTCCCTCTTTTTCTGTCTCTTTCTTTGTCTCCCTCCATCCTTTTCTTTGTCTCCCTTCGTCCTTTTCTTTCTCCCTCTCTCTCCATTTCTTTCTCCCTTTCTCCCTCCCTCCCTTTTCCTCTTTCTCTGTTTTCCTTCCTCCCTTGCTGATCGACTGTGGGCTGCACCCCCCTGGCACCTCGTTTGCTCGGGCCCACTGCTGGCTGCCCTTCCGCCTGGGAGGGGGGAGTGGGGGCACCCTGCAGGCCTTCTCTGTGTGGCCTCCCCTGGGGGTTGCCAGCCTCCAGGTGGTGGCTGGAGACCTGGCAACCCTAGCCTCTTCCCCCCCCCCACCGGGAGATCTACACCTGGTATGGCCCCTGAATGATGTCATAAATGTGCAAATGGCCCTTGGCAGGAAAAAGGTTCCCCACCCCTGCCCTAAGAGAAAAGCTCAAAAAAAGGACGGACAGATCTCAAAAAAGCTATCTTAACGTAGCCAAGGACGCTCTGTAGGGCTTGGCTCCCCAGCCCCTTTAACCGTGTGTGTGTGTGTGTGTGTGTGTGTGTGTGTGTGTGTATACAGAGAACAAGAGAAGAATGGTTAAGTTGGTGATCCTGTTCCATTTGTTGATACCATTTTTAAACCTTGAGTGTATGACCAAGCTAACTGCATGCTTTTTAGGAACCTGGGCAGCATCTGTTTAAAGTCCTGTGGGAATGTTTGGGGAAGGAAAATTGTTTTAAACCCAGGCAGGTGCTGTCATATCATTGGCAAACACAAGAGTTACATCATGTGGCTGATCCTAATATAACACTTACCTGGTCCTTTTGCCCCTCCTTTTAAGATACGCCCCAGCCGGAAGATGATGGCTCGCTCGTACTCTTTCACTATCTGCAATTAGAACAATAAGTGAGGGGGGGAAATTAATTCCATGCGTGGAAAAATAAAATCACCTTTCAGCCTAGAATCATAGAATCATAGAGTTGGAAGGGACCAAAGGTCATCAAGTCCAACCCCCTGCACAATGCAGGAAATTCACAACTACCTCCCCCCACACCTAGTGACCAGAAGATGGCCAAGATGCCCTCCCTCTCATCATCTGCCCAAGGTCACAGAATCAGCATTGCTGACAGATGGCCATCTAACCTCTTCTTAAAAACCTCCAGGGAAGGAGAGCTTACCACCTCCTGAGGAAGCCTGTTCCACTGAGGAACTGCTCTAACTGTTAGAAAATTCTTCCTAATATCTAGACGGAAACTCTTTTGATTTAATTTCAACCCGTTGGTTCTGATCCGACCTTCTTGGGCATCAGAAAACAACTCGGCACCATCCTCAATATGACAGCCCCTCAAGTACTTGAACATGGTTATCATATCCCCTCTCAGTCTTCTCCTCTTCAGGCTAAACATACCCAGCTCCTTCAACCTTTCCTCATAGGACTTGGTCTCCAGACCCCTCACCATCTTTGTTGCCCTCCTCTGGACACGTTCCAGCTTGTCTACATCTCTTTTAAATTGTGGTGCCCAAAACTGAACACAGTACTCTAGTTGAGGTCTAACCAGAGCTGAGTAAAGCGATACCATCACCTCGCGTGATCTGGACACTATACTTCTGTTGATGCAGCCCAAGACTGCATTTAACTTTTTAGCTACAGCATCACACTGTTGACTCATGTTCAGTGTTTGGTCTACTAAGACCCCAAGATCCTTTTCACACACACTACTGCTCAGACAAGCCTTGTCAACATATGTCAAAGTTATGCCTAGTCTGCAGTTTGCTAAACACATCATACTGATCAGAGTGACAGCTAAGTCATGTGATGATGCTGGTCTGATCCAGTCTGTACAGCCAGGAATGGGGATTTCCAGAATGACTCATCTCAGGTGAACTGTGATTGGTCATAAATGTGTATATAAGTCTGTGAAGTGAATGTAAGTTACCTCTTGCCTGAAATATACGTGCTGGCAGAGCATGCTGATGCTCAGAGCTGTGAATGTTAACAGCCAAAGGACTCTGTGTAGATATTGTAAATAAACTGTACATAGCAGAACTGCGTGGTGTGAAGTTGCTACCAGGTAAACTCCTGAAGTCCAGACAAGCTGTGCGCGACAAGCCTCCCCCATCCTATGATTATGCATTTGATTTTTTCTACTTAAATGCAGAAATGCAGAGCCTATTTTAGGCTAAGTTCCTGTAAAACACTCACATGTCACATAGGTACTATAATATACAGAAAAGAAACTGGGTGTCTCCACTGCTTTGGATGTTATAGAAAAGGCCTAATTAGAATGCTACAGTAACAGAGGACACGAGGGAAGAATGAACAGTGCAGACATTTTATATGTAAAATGGCTAACGCTTATAATGTTCCAGGATGGGTTACAACCCAGCGTTTGGTTCTCTGTCATCTGTTGCCGGTATGGAAATAATTTCTGGTTTACTGTAAGAAGGAAATTCAGGATTACTTTTATTGCAGCATAGGTTGATTGTGGTATACATTCATCTTGGAAAGTTATTTATTGCATTTACTGTTTGATACAATTGTTAACAGTAAAAGCAAGAAACTAAATGTAAACCAGAAACAAGACAGATTTTAAAGAAACAGCCAATCTCAGCCTCAGGGCTCTATTTGGATGGAACAAGCCCTGGTGCATTCCCCTGCTTACAATTCCAAAGCCTAGTTTTAATCTTGGTATGGAGGCAAAAGAACAAACCACGGTTTGTTAATTTGTTTAACCAGGATGTCGTAACAACTGTAGTTTTTGGGAAACCAGACACAATTTCTGATGGTGTGTCATGCACAAAAAGAAGGGGTATGCACCAGCACATGGGTTTCTCATGGCAATAAACAAAGGTCTGGTGTTACATCTGAATGCAGCCCATGTATTGGGGGGGAGGAGCTTCTGTTAAGAAGCTAGAGCTGTAACAGCTCAGAGAGAGAGAAACTTGCCTGCCACACAGATTACAGATAATTTTATAAGGTTTCCAGGCAACCAATACATTTTTGCATTCAGGATGGAAGATGCAGTACATTGAAAAATGAAATCTGCCGCAGGCATGCTCTTGGAACCAGTTTGTACAATCAACAGACTCCAGCAGGAGAGGGCTTCTTCGTAGACTGCACCGCTTCAAGTGGCTGGATGATAGTGAAAGTTTAAATTCTCCCCATGAAATTAGCTTCCCTTCACTTAAAACAGCAGCATCTCAGGCAAACAGGTAGGCTCAACTCTTCTTCCAAAGTGGAAGGGAGCATTCAAACATGCAATTCACTACCTGTGCAATCCTTTGGAAGACGTGCACATTCAAGGTCTTTATCGCTCACTCTTTTGCAAAATCTGAACAATTCATGACTCAGACCGATGAGACACAGAAAACTGCAGGTTTGTACAGCCTCAATCAACCTTAGGTGTATTAAGGGAAGGGGGTTAACCTTCTATTTGAAACTAGTTCATATGCTCTCTTGTGTGTGTGTGTAAAGTGCCATCAAGTCGCAGTCGACTTATGGCGACCCCTTTCGGGGTTTTCATACAAGAGACTAACTGAGTTAGTTTGCCAGTGCCTTCCTCTGCACAGCAACCCTGGCATTCCTTGGTGGTCTCCCATCCAAATACTAACCAGGGCTGACCCTGCTTAGCTTCTGAGATCTGAAGAGATCAGGCTAGCCTGGGCCATCCATATGCTCTCTTACTATCATTTTAAAGGAAAGTATGAGGTTTCATTTTTTTAAATGTTAATAGCAGAATAGGAGAAAGCAGGTTTCCTATATTCAAAACCAACTGGAGGTGGAAGGGTTAAACCCCCTCTCCCTCCCCTGCATGCCACTGAGGCAAATTGAGCCTGCACAGGCATGCAGGAAAGGGGCCGTGGCTCAGTGGCAGAGCATCTGCTTTGCATGAACAAGGTCTCAAGTTCAATTTCCAGTTGGATCAAGCAGCAGGTGATGTGAAAGACCTCGACTTAAGAGCCACTGCCAGTCAGAGTAGTCAGTACTGAGCTTGGCAGACCAAAGGTTTGGCAGCTTCATGTGTGTGGATTAAGATGTGCCAAGTCTGAGATATTTTTTTTAAAAGCTCAGTCACTGGCACATTCTCTGCTAAGGATGAAAATGCTATTCAAATGTTATTCCGTTCGAGGGAAATTCCACACCTTGAATGTTTCCCAAGAAACATTTTTTTACCTTTATGCAGAACCAGACGGAGAAGGGAAAAGTCACCAGGGTCAAAACGAAGGAAAAGATGACTAGCAGCCATCCGCACATCCCAAGGCCATGGTCAGAACCTTCTGGAGAAGACAGACACAGAAATTGGGAAGATCAGTGGAACTCCTTTTAAATTTAACATATAGAAGTAAACGCACAAAAACCGAGTTCTCTTCAACAAGGAATAACTAGAGTTCTGAGACTGTACAAGTTTAGCTAATATATTGGTTTACTTGGCATAATTGCTCCTGACCATAATGGAGAAGATTGATGAATTAAACTGGGCAGGGCTTAGCCCCTCATCCCAGGATATCCAACATCCTATGGCTTCTCTGATCTTGCAAAGTGGTGCTCAGTTGCTTCCAAGCTTAGCTTTACATAGGTAAGGACTAGAAACTTCTCTTTCATTTTGTATGTTTTTGAGCTTAAAGAAAGTTTAACAATATGAATTCTGGGAAGTTGACTGTTTGCATATGAGTAAGACAATCTCTCCAGAGCAAAAAGTTTATTTTGTTTTCAACTTGGCTGACATGGCACTAAGGCTCAGAGGACAAGTTGTGATGCAGGAGGGGCTGACAAATTTGTCCCCCAACAGGGAACAGGTCTTCCAGTAGTGCAGGGCATCCCCAACTGGGGGAAACGTTTTCTTCCTCTCTGATGCTACTACAAAACCAGAGACTGAAAGAAACATAGAGCTGGGAAGGACCTCAAGGGTCATCTAGTCCAACCCCCTGCACAATGCCAAGAACCCTCCAGGATCCCTTGCCCAATCTGACCTGGAAGAAAATTCCTTCCCGACCCCAAAGTGGCGATCAGCATTAACCTGGGCATGAAAGAAAGGGTCTCAAGAGCCGAACACTGACTCATCCCTTCCTGCCCTCCCTCTCAGGCTCTGTCTAAGTTCACAGAATCAGCCCTGCTATCAAATGACCATCTAGCCTCCGCTTTAAAACCTCCAAAGGGGGGGCCCACCACCTCCCGAGGAAGCCTGTTCCACTGAGGAACCGCACCAACTGTCAGAAAGGGCTTCCTAATATTTAGCCAAAAACTCTTTTGATTTAATTTCAACCCATTGGTTCTGCTCAGGAATGCAATAACGTTGACGGGCAACTTCTTTCCAGTGTATTCACTTAAGACGTTTTCGTACAAATACTTGGTGGGGGGGGGGGACATATCAATACAGCAATAAAATAAAAATTTAGAACAATAAAGTGCAAAAAAGAAAGAAAAGAACATATAAGTCATCAAGCTGTCTTATCAAAAATCAACCACCCTGGACAACAGCAACCAATAACAGCTTATGAAACCACCTTGTCATACAGCAAGCACAACCAAAAGGAATCCACAGAAATCACTGCCACAAGATGTAAAAGAAGAAGAAGACTTGGTTTTTTTATGCCAATTTTCTCTACCTTTTGGTCTGGCCCTTCATGGGTCCTGGCAGATCTCTAGCTCAGAAGGATCTAAGACTGGCAATCCGCCCCCTCCCGCGGACAGGAATAGCCTCTATTCAAGGCGGATGTGAGTTTGTTTTGCGAGAAAAGGAACCTTTTTTCCCCCTTGCGGAAGAGTTGTTAGCTATGGAGCTGCTAGGACCACCCAAGAAACCGTGTTAACCCTTTCTCACCCGGGCCGTGGAGAAACGTATTCCCTCTGTACTACAAGAGGGCTAGGGGCAGAAGTGGCGACAATGGAGGGGTTAAAGGGGGAAGGGCCAGAATGCGTGGGGCGGGGGGAGTTCTTAGCCAGTGTGTCCTCATTTCATCCCTGCAGGCGGAGGTAGCAGGAGCCGGCTGTAGAATCCGGCCCCGACCATGCAGAGCAGGAGCAACGTCGGCGTGCGGCTGGACGGCTATGCCCGGCTGGTGCAACAGATCATTCTGTGCCACCAGGTGGGCGAGTGCGCCACCGGTTGGATGCCTGCCTGCTTGCCCACGCGGGGGGTCATCGGGGCAGCTGCCTGCTTGGGGCTTGGTCGGCTAATTTTTAAGTTGATAATTTTGTATGGCCCGCGAATGATGTTATAAATATCCAAATGGACCTTGGCGGAATAAAGGTTCCCCACCCCTGTTTTAAGTAGAATAAACTGGCTTACAATCTCCTTCCCTTCCCCACAACAGACACCCTGGGAGGTAGGTGGGGCTGAGAGAGTTCTAAGAGAACTGTGACTAGCCTAAAGTCATCCGGCTGGCTTCACGTGTAGGAGCAGGGAAAACAACCTGGCTCACCAGATTCAAGTCCACCGCTCATGTGGAGGAGTGGGGAATCAAACCCGGTTCTCCAGTCCACCTCTCCTAATCACTACACCACGCTGATATCATGTAGTGGTGGCTGCTCACTTTAAAAGGGGATGAGACATGTTCATGGAAGACAGGTTTGTCAGTGGCTATCAGCCATGATGGCCTCTGAGCTCAGAAGCAAGTTACCACAAAATATCAGTTGCTGGAGGGCCAACAAGAGGCAGATTTGGCCCCTCTGCCCCTGCTGGGCATTGGGCTAGCCTCTGTGAATATAAGAACATAGGAAAAGCCACGCTGGGTCAGACCGAGGCCCATCAAGTCCAGCAGTCTGTTCACACAGTGGCCAACCAGGTGCCTCCAGGAAGCCCCCAAACAAGACGACTGCAGCAGCATTGTCCTGCCTGGGTTCCAAAGCACCTAATATAATGGGCATGCTCCTCTGATCCTGGAGAGAATAGGTATGCACCGTGACTAGTAGCCATATTGATTAGTAGCCATGGATAGCCCTCTCCTCCATGTCCACTCCCCTCTTAAAGCCTTCTAGTATTGTGAGAGAGGGAGAAAAGCTTCTCCCTGTCCACTCTCTCCATACCATGCATAATTTTATAGACCTCGATCATGTCTCCCCTTAATCACCTTCTTTCCAAGCTAAACAGCCCTAAGCCCTAAGCGTTTAGCCTGTGTGGGGCACTGGCATGGGTATACCGCTGATCAGATTCTGCAGGGCTGCCCCCAGTTGCGGCCTGATTTAAGCTGCTGCTGCAATACTCTTAACACCGTACTTTTTTCACTTTATTGTTTTTTTTTTAAAGAGAAGGAACTAGGAAAGAGGCAGCAGGAAAGGAGGGGGAATGAGAAACTCAGGGCGGGTGTACTGTTAAATTTTTTAAAAGCACAGCCCTATCTGCATGTTTGGGACTGACAGGGTAATAATTTGACAACTGCAGTAGGAGGTAAAATAGAAAGAGTGCATGCCGATTGCTAGATTTCGTTCACATTAAGACTCAAATGATTTATCCCGTTTTCATTCCGCCCTTCCTTTCATTCCGCCCTTCCCTGAATCCAGAGTTCCTCCCTCACATTTATCCTCACAACAGTCCTGTGAGGTAGTTTAACCTGGAAAAAGAATGACCGAATCAAGGTCCTTATCAAGCATGAATAGATAAGAGCCATGGGGGAAAGAGGATTTGAACCCAGTTCTCCTTAAACCTACTAAGCTTTACCAACATGGTATTTCAAAGGGAAACCCCAGGAGATGCACAAATGCACCAAAATATTGTGGGGAAACACGAAAAAAACTGCTTCCCAAAGGTACTGAACTCAGGGCAGATAACCTGAGCGGAAACGGCCCTAGTGAGCTCATGAAAAAGGAGAGATTTGAATCAGGGACTTTATTCATGGACCACAGGGAACCAGGAGCTTGATTTGCAGACTAGACCTGTTCTATGTTTAATTTTAGCCGGTGGCAAGTCTCTTAAATCCTGCCCCACCCCAAATTACTATTAATCCGTGGAATCTGTGTGAAAGATTCCCCTGTGGCATGCAGAGGCAACCCATTCGACAAAAAAAGAAGAAGCAATTCAAATAACTGTAACAGAGTTCCAACAGAAAGCAATAATAACGCAGAGGTCAAGCCAAGGAAACCCTCCCAAACCAAATAACTGGAGTATGAGCTCACTCCCAGAAATGTACACACAGGACTCCGAAGGGGAACTTCAGGCGCCTGCCCCTCCCGCCGTTCCCGGCCTTGGCAACTGTTTTTCCGGAAAGGCCGAGTCAGGAGGAAAGAGCAACAGGAAGAAACAGTGCAAAGCCTGCAAAGGTCCTTGCTCAACCGAACGGAGGCAGTTTGCATCAAGGTTACACCGCACCTAGATGATGCACCCTGGTCCAGATTCCTTACTCCTGCAGCATCTCCAGTACACGCAGGGGAATAGCTGGAGAAAAGATAGTTATCTGTTGTAGGAATGTTCCAAGGGAGCATTCAGGCACAGTGCGTGCAGTCGCTATAGCGCAGGGTCCCCAAAGTGACAAGGGGCAAATCTGGTTGCCTAGAGTAGTGGTTCCCAAACTTTTCAAGCCACCGCCCCCTTGGTTCCACAAACTCAACCCTATCCTATAAAAGGCATTATTCAAAATAGGGGTTTGCACGACTCCCTAAATAGGAGCCCGGTGGCACAGAGTGGTAAGCTGCAGTACTGCAGTCCAAGCTCTGTTCACGACCTGAGTTCGATCCCGACAGAAGTTGGTTTCAGGTAGCTGGCTCAAGGTTGACTCAGCCTTCCATCCCTCCGAGGTCGGTCAAATGAGTACCCGGCTTGCTGGGGGTAAAGAGAAGATGACTGGGGAAGGCACTTGCAAACCACCCCGTAAACAGAGTGTGCCTAGTAAACGTCGGGATGTGATGTCACCCCATGGGTCAGGAATGACCCGGTGCTTGCACAGGGGACCTTTACCTTTACGACTCACTAAAGAAGATCATAACAAATAAAATTTCAAAACAGTAACAATTAATTGCACATCTATTCAAAACCAAATTAAAACTTTTTAGTTGAAATTTATTCAACAAAACTGATGAACTTGATCCAGTGGTACCAGCTCTTCAAAGTCTGGAAAAAAATTCTGATAGTTTCCCCCAAATTTGCCAGCATGGTGCCATAGCCTGATCTATTGTAAATTAGTGAACAACACAGCTGAAGGGGCCCACCTCTAGCGCCCCCACTGCTGCCCCCTTGCCTCTTAGTGCTGCCCTAGGTAATACCACCGCCCCCCAGAGCGTGGTACTGCCAACTTTGGAAACCAATGGCCTAGAGGAAACTGTTCGTCAACAGGTCAACAGCACTGAATTGCCAAGATGCAGCTGGCATGTTCTTCTACCAAAACACGCTTGGTACAGATCCTTCGTATTACTCCGAGGAGAGAAAGGAAAGGAAGATTCCTACTCGGTCTTGCTACTGTTTTTGTTGTTGCAACGGAAAGTGATGTTGCAGAAGTGATTGTCATCCAATTAAGATTACCCCTGGAGAAAGAAAGCTGTTGTTTGGCAAAGAAAGGATTTCTTTAATTGTTTTTCTGGCTGGAGAGAGCGGAGCCGTTTGTAGAATATTAACTGCCCAGGGCTCAAAATCCAAGTGGAAAATGCCAGTACCAGGAGGGCAAAGTTTTGCACTTCAGTTGCATCCAGATCAGGGAAGGGATAACACTCCCAGCCTCACCTAGATAGTATGGCATAGTGGCTACAGTGCCAAACTAGAATCTGGGAGGCCCGGGTGCAAATCCCCACTCTGCCATTACACCTCGTTGGGCGACCTCGGGCCACTCACATGCTCTCAGCCTAATCTACCTCATAAGGTTGTTGTGAGGATAAAATGGAGGAGAATGATGTTTGCTGTTTGGGTCCACATTGGGGAGAAAGGCGAGGTACAAGCAATTCATCCTTGACTCTGACACCAGCCCTGCTCAATACAAAGGATTAGTGCCTTCGCTAATTGGCCACATTAAGTGGTCAAAATGGGGCATGCCAACCCTGCCCTCCCAAATCATGGCATTATATAAGCCCACTAGAATAGATTGCCGGCAGAAAATGTTGATGGAGTCAAACAGCCACTATTTCCAAAGGCACTGAATGCATCTGGAACACAGAACAAAACATCTTGGCCTCTTTTAGCTCTGCAAAAGAAAGGCGGAGGGAGTATGGTAACATCATACGCATTTTAGGGAAGTGCAGCCGGAAGAGCTATTTAAATTCAATCAAACAGCTGGTGCAGCAGCTCCCAAACATAATTTTAGTCTCCTGATTTCAATTAAAAGGAATCTGTTTAATGTAATCTGCATAAATCAAGAGGTATACCGATTTCCCCCCTGGATTGTACCACTTCAGTAAGCAGGCAAGGAGTTGCATGACTGTATACTTGGGAAGGGTGCATGGAGAAAAACCTCCCTGCTGATAGAAAACTAACACGTCAAGAAGAATGTTTCAGCTAGCTTTCTCATGGATGTGCTAACTTTTTATGCCCAGGGAGTTTTTGTTCTCATGGGAAAACATTCATATGTAGAACTATTCCCCAGCCCCTCATTAAAGTGGTACAATCTAAAAAGATCCGTACCCCTTAATTCCTGACCAATGTAAATAAACTGGCAATTTAACTGTGTCAGCCGCTGTCCCACTCCCTCCTGGCACAGCTGCAGGACAAAAGAACGTCACTTAGCTCGCAACACCACTTAAAACACATTGTCAAGGCTACCCCCGATCCCAATGGAATCAGAAGGGTTTCCCCCACCCCCTGGATTTTTTCCAGTTTACTTCTGTCCCTGCCCTGCACGCCCTTTTCCTCCCTAGCCAGAGGACTCACAGCCGGCTGATATCAAAAGCCTTGGAATCACGGCCCAACACTTTGTCGAGAGACACGAATGACCACAAGTGATAAATATGAAACGCAAGACAAGACTTGTGATAATCCTGTCCGGGTGGAGGGGACGAACAGAGCCGGGAGGAGACTTTCAGCCTCTTGGAGGACACAATACACACCTCTCCAAGTGCTGCCACCCAGGGGTCTGATCTACCCTGGAGGCGACAGATGTACCAGAGCCCTGCCGCACCACCTTTTTCCCTGGTCTACCCCTGGGCCAAATGGGCTTACAGCCAGCAGTGGGGCCCGGCTTACCACCTAGGGTGCCTCGCACACAGGGGCACTTTTAGCACCACCAGACCCTTCGGCCCTGTCCCTTCAGGGAGAAGCAAGACACAAAGACACAGGAGGTTTGGCTTAGGGCTGCGACCTTAAGGTGGCACCACTGATTTGCAAAAAAAGGCCTAGAAGAGAGCACACCTGATTCTTGGGGCCCACTGTGCAAAGAGAAGCCAACCGCGGACCCCTAAACAACTGGGGGTTAGGCTGGAGAAAATGCCGGCTGTCCTCCCGTTCTGACATGCCCAGTCTCTTCCCTCTCCAGTATGGATGTTAGAGTCGCTTGCCAAGGAGGAGGAGAAGTTGGTTTTCATATGCTGATGTCCTCTACCTTTTTAAAGGAGAATCAAACCGGTTTACAATCCCCTTCCCTTCCTCTCCCCACAACAGACGCCTTGTGAGGTAGGTGAGACTGAGAGAGCTCGAAGAGAACTGTGACTAGCCCAAGGTCACCCGGCTGGCTTCATGTATAGGAGTGGGGAAACCAACCCGGCTCACCAGATTAGCGTCCACCGCTCATGTGGAGGAGTGGGGGATCAAACCCGGTTCTCCAGATTAGTCTGCCGCTCATGTGGAGGAGTGGGGGATCAAACCCGGTTCTCCAGATTAGTCTGCCGCTCACGTGGAGGAGTGGGGGATCAAACCCGTTCTCCAGATTAGTCTGCTGCTCATGTGGAGGAGTGAGGAATCAAACCCGGTTCACCAGATTAGCGTCTGCCGCTCATGTGGGGGAGTGGGGAATCAAACCCGGTTCTCCAGATTACACTGCTCTTAACCACTACACCACACTGGCTCTCCCAGTAGCCATCTAGTAGTCTTGGGTCATAAATGGGGCAAAGTCAAGGAAGGTCTAGGGAAGCCAAGGCCGAAAGTGGTGCCTTCCTGTTTTCAATGTCTGTCTCCTTGAAAACTATTTGTATCGATAGCATCTTGCAGGCATGCAATTGACACAAGGGAGTCAGACAGCGCAGGTTTGGTTTGGGCAACACCACCTACCTGTATCTCTGTTAGACAGGATGGAATTATGCACTCCATGCTCTTCAGCAATAATTTGTCAGTCTGCATGCTGGAAGCTGACAACCTCACGTTCACACGCCCAGCAGCCAGACCCTTATATATTTATAAATTTATCCCCCGCTTTTCTCTCCAATGGGGGCTCCAAAGGAGCTTCCAACATTGTTCTCTCCGCCTGCATTTTATCCTCATAAACCCCCACCCTGTAAAGTAGGGTAGGCTGAGAGAGTGACAGGCCAAAGTCACCCAGCAAGCTTTCATGACAGTCGGGATTCGAACTCAGCACTCCAACCAGCAACCCACACTGGCTCTCTGACACTGCCTCATGCAAAGAACTGAGAGCGGAAGGATGCTCCATGGTAAGAGCCCACATAATATTTTTCTCTCGGCAAAATACAGAACGCGGCCAAGTTGGGGGGGGTATCCATTTTGTGTTTGTGTGTGCACAAGAAGTCCGTATCGTAATCAAAATATCCATCCCGCTGGTATACATCCTGCCATGTTTCGACACAAACTGGTTAATATCACTCTCGACTGGCATTTAATCTAGCAAGTAGCCACCAGCCAAACATTTTCTTTTTACCATCGACAATGGAGTAAACAAAAAAACGTCCCCCCGGTGCTTTTTCTTACTTGGCATTCACCACTAGAACTCCTCGAGGAGGATTAATTTTTGACAACACACTTCGCTTAGATACACAGGGGAGGGGTGAGTTCTGCTTCGGCGAAGTTTCACATGCCTTATTTTCAACACAAAGTTTAAGTTACAGGAAAGGGGATGAAGGGGGGAGGCGTGGGAAATGGCTAAGAAGTCTGGATGGCTGAACCTCAGAGGAATGTAGCTTTGGAAGCGGCTCAATCATCATCTGGGTGTTCTTTACGCCAAAGCAAGTTCCTAGTCCTTACGATCTCCAAAAACACACAACCCTTCCCCCCCACCTGTAGCCACAGTATTCCAGAATACAGAGAACCTCCACCGAAACCCTAAAATAGGGTTGCCAACTCTCGCTTGGGACATTCTTGGAGATTTGGAGGTGGGACATGGGGAGTGGCGGGGCCTCAGCAGGGTATGATGGCCATAGCGCCATGAGATGAGACGGATTGACTCTATAAAGGAAGCCAGGGCCCTCCATTTGCAAGACCTGAGCAAGGCTGTTAAGGATAGGATGTTTTGGAGGACATTGATTTATAGGGTCGCCATGAGCTAGAAGCGAATTGAGGGAACTTCGCACACACAACGCTCCAAAACAGCCGTTTTCTCCAGGGGAACTGTAGTCTGGAGATCAGTTGTAATTCCAGGAGATCTCCAGACTCCACCTGGAGGCCGGCAACCCTACTTAAAAACCAGATCCGGGCTGAACAGGAGCTGGCCACAACCCATAGACTCCAATTTCTGCTTTCTTGTTTTCCTGCGTGCCCAATTCAGTTTGGGCAAGTGAAACTCCTGTGCCATCCGGAAGGCACCCCCCCCCATAAACAACAGGCCTTGAGCCCTCCGACTATGAGGCTCTGGACCCCTTTCTGCGTACAGAAAACCACCACCATAACCAAAACTGGAGACCCTCTGCGTGTGGCCCCCAACTCCGCTTTCTCTCTTCCTTCCTGAATATCAGCAGCAAACTCAGATTCAGCCTCATCCAGCGTGACACCCCTTGTAATGCTATCTCAAAAACCATTGAGCACCCTTCTGAAACAGAAGCAACAAGCACCTGTCAAATGGTGAACACTCAAGCACACTCTGTGTAGGCTCAGAAGCACCCAGGCTTGATAACTGAGCTTCAAGAAATACAGATTTGGGGAGGGGGGGTCATGATACGGCACAAAGCAACCATTTTTTCAGCAACAGGGAGAGTACGTTTCAAGACTAATGTGCGAAAACACACGGGAGGTTTTCCCTTGGATCGGCCGCTCTCGAGATGCACATTTCCCCCATCCGAATTCTCAAAACTCTGCATGGGGGCTTATTTTTTAGTTTTGAGAATATGGATGGGGGAAATGTGCATCTAGAGAGGGGCAAATCCAAGGCAAAAAACAACAACACCCGATTTATGCATGGGAGGTTTTGCCTTGGATCTGCCGCTCTGTAGATGCACCTTTTCCCCATCCGAATTCTCCAAACTCTGCAAGGGGGCTTATTTTTTAGTTCTGAGAATATGGATGGGGAAAAGGTGCATCTAGAGAGGGGCAACTCCAAGGCAAAAAAAACAAACAAGCAAACCCATTTATGCCTGGGAGGCTTTGCCTTGGATCTGCCGCTTCTCGGTTGAGTTTTGAGAAATCGGATGGGGGAAAAGGCAGAGCAGCCAAATCCAAGGCGCAACCCCCCACGCACAAATGGCCCATCTCTCCCTGCCGATCAAAGCCCACAACTCCCCTCCGGCGGCCAGCACTCAGAGGGCCGGCGAGCGCGAGGCACTCTGCGCGCGCTCAGAGGCACCGCGTGCTTGAGAGCAGCCGAGGTTGAAGCTCGCCTGCGCAGGCAAGGGGGGGGGGTTTCTCCAGCAACAGCCGCGCAACGGAGGGAAACGGACCGCTCGCCCCTTCCCCGGGCTCTCCCCCCACCCCACCCCACCCCCCGACGGCTGGGTCCCCCCAAAGCCGCGCAGGGCAGGGCTGGGCCTCTCACCGCCGAACTTGAGCTCCCGCCTGCCGCGGTCGGCGTGGCCCTTCTCCGCATCCTCCATGTCCACGACGCCCACCGACTTGCCCAGCCTGCCGCCGCCTGCTGCTCCTGCTGCTGCTGCTGCTGCTCCGACGGCGCCACCGACGCAGAGGAGCCGACTGCAGGCGGCGGGGCTCCGGCCGCCCAGCTTGACTCGCCTCGCCCGGCCCCCCAACCAAGCTCGCGCCGCCCACTCCCTCCTGCCCGGGCTGCGCGCGGCGGAGAGGCAGAAGGCGCGCCTCGCCCTTTACGCACGGCAGCTTTTGCCTGGCATCGGCCGCGCTCTAGGTGCGCGTTTTCCCCATCCGCATTCTCCAAACTCTGCCTGGGGGGTTATTTTTTAGTTTTGAGAATATGGATGGGGGAAGTGTGCATCTAGAGAGGGGCAAATCCAAGGCAAAAAAACAAACAAACCCATTTATGCCTGAGAGGTTTTGCCTTGGATCTGCCGCTCTCTAGGTGCGCATTTCCCCCATCTGAATTCTCCAAACTCAACCAAGGCCATTTATGCACTGGAGGTTTTGCCTTGGATCTGCCGCTCTCTAGATGCGCATTTCCCCCATCCAAGTTCTCAACACTCTGCCTGGGGGCTTATTTTTTAGTTTTGAGAATATGGATGGGGGAAGTGTGCATCTAGAGAGGGGCAAATGCAAGGCAAAAAACAAAAACAAAAAAACACCCCGATTTATGCCTGGGAGGTTTTGCCTTGGATCTGCCGCTCTGTAGATGCACCTTTTCCTCATCTGAATTCTCAAAACTCTGCCTGGGGGCTTATTTTTTAGTTTTGAGAATATGGATGGGGGAAGTGTGCATCTAGAGAGGGGCAAATCCAAGGCAAAAAACAACAACAACCCCGATTTATGCCTGGGAGGTTTTGCCTTGGATCTGCCGCTCTCTAGATGCGCATTTTCCCCATCCGAATTCTCCGAACTCAACCAAGGCCATTTATGCACGGGAGGTTTTGCCTTGGATCTGCTGCTCTCTAGATGCGCATTTCCCCCATCCAAGTTCTCAAAACTCAACAATCAGCCCCCCCCACAGAGTTCGGAGAATTCGGATGGGGAAAATGCGCGCCCCAGAGAGCGGCAAATCCAAGGCAAAACCTCCCGTGTGTAAATGGCCCAAGAAGCCCCCAGGCAGAGTTTTGAGAATTCGGAAGGGGAAAATGTGCATCTACAGAGCGGCAGATCCAAGGCAAAACCTCCCAGGCATAAATGGTTTTTTGTTTTTGTTTTTGCCTTGGATTTGCCCCTCTCTAGATGCACACTTTCCCCATCCATATTCTCAAAACTAAAAAATAAGCCCCCTTGCAGAGTTTTGAGAATTCGGATGGGGAAAATGTGCATCTACAGAGAGGCAGATCCAAGGGAAAACCTCCCATGCATAAATGTTTCTGTTTTGTTTTTTGCCTTGGATTTTGCTGCTCTCTAGAGGCACATTTCCCCCAGCCAAATTCTCAAAACTCTGCATGGGGGGCTTCTTGTTGAGTTTTGAGAATTTGGATTGGGAAAATGTGCCTCTAAAGAATGGCAAACCCAAGGCAACCCCCCATGCATAAATGGCTGGAGGGTTTGCGGATCCGGCTGGAACCTCTCTGCGCCTGGCATAGGTGCGTGGCAGGCAGGAACCCAACCGGTGAAAACCTCGGTTGCGCGCGAGGGTGGGTATGCCCTTTGGCATTCCTGCCCCAATGCCATTTTGAAAGAAGGTTGGGCTTGGTTGTTTTTCCCCTCTGCTTTGAGAGGCGCAGGCAAAAATCCAACTGGGAAAGCGCAGGGGAGTTTCACTTGTTGGATTTCTGCTGCCCAATGTTATGCCATGCTTGCTGAACTTCCTACGATAGACACTGACAACACCAGGCTAAAGAATCTAAACAGTTTATAAAGAGACTAACAATCAAAAATTTTGAAACATACATCATTCTATTAAAATCACCTGGATACATACAAAAACTACAGCCCAACCCCACAACAAGGTAAGAAATAAGTCCAACAAAATGTGAACTCCATGGGAGAACTTAAGCAAAGAAGAACACCAAAATGATCAGGTGAGTGTGGAAGATAAACCGCAGTCCAAAGGAGATCAAAGGAGATATTTTGCTTTTGATTGCTGAACTTGCTAGGCAATTCTCAACATGTTTATTTGGAATCAAACCCCATAGTGTTTATTGGAGATTTCTCCCAGAGAAACTTTTAAGCACCAGGCAGGTTACATTATTTTTTAAGCACCAGGCAGGTTACATTCTCAATTAAATACAAAACCTATTTTTGAATATATCTTTCATTGGGACCAGGCAAAAGGACACACAGCACAGTGCAAGTTTTGAATTATTCAGAACTCTTTATCTGCCTGATTTTTATTTTGGTATTAAGGAGGGGAACATTTTAAAAAGATGCACCCTAATGAAGAGCTCTGGAGAACCAAAATCTCATGTGCTGTTCTGTGTCATTTTGCCTGGTCCTTATAAAAGTCATGACCTGGCTTTTGTTTTTTGGATTTTGCTTTCGGCCAAGGAAACTACCTGCAACCTCATTCTCAGGTACAAATCACAACAACGATACAGTGAAACCACAAAAATTTGTTTTGCTTTTTTAATTTTACAGCATTTCTTGTCTGCCTTTTCTCCACAGGGCTCAAGGCAGATTACACTCAAAATCTTAACACTACAATAAAGCAGATAGGTGAAAGTGGAGTGAAAATTGGTGGAACACCAATTGGTGGAACACAGACCATAATGGTCATTACTTTTATCTTCTGGATGTTCTTCTGTAATCCTGCTTTAACCTTCATGAGGAGCCATTTCAAGTCTTCCCTATTTTCTGTCAGTAATGTGGTGTCATCTCAGATGTGCAGATGACACCACATTACTGTCAGAAAACAGTGAAGCCTTGAAATGACTCCTGACGAAGGTTAAAGCGGAAAGCGCCAAAGCAGGATTACAGAAGAAAATCCAGAAGACAAAAGTTATGAGTGTTACGGTCTGGGTTCCAGGACCCATGGCCAAACTGTTTATTTTCCCAGGGAGCGGGGAGTAATCAAAAACAGGAACTTGGTTCAGCTGGAAACCGACCATTTGGCCTACATGCCAAAGAGGAGCTGATGGATGGGCATCATAAAATTCAGAGCTATGTGCAGAGAGGACCATTGGCAGAGCAGCCCCAGGTGGGCAAGGATTCGGACTCTGGATTGGGGAAGGGAGGTTTTCAACTCAGCAGGCAGAAGTGTTAAAAGGTGAAGCCTTCCTATATTCTGGGTTCAAACACATTCAGACGTGTGGAAACCCGTCTCTGAGATGCAGGGATGGGGGAGGGGATGTGTTTCCAGCTGAAGGTAACTAGCATGATGTGCATCAAGTAGATGCATGTTTTCCTTTTGTTTCTTCAGTGCTGTATTCTCTTACTACGTTGGCTATTTCCATGTATGTGCTGTAGTTTAATCTGTAGTAATAAAGCTTCTCTCCTGTTTAAGAAAGCAGACAGTGCCTGAAATCTCACCCACATGCTAAGGCTGCTCTTACTTGCTCAAGAAAACAACAAAAAAAGGGGGGGAACTCAACCAGAAAAGTTCAAGGAGCCTCATTGGTTGTGCTTGAAACAATAAAACCTCTAACAAAATGGCCACTTTGGCAATTGGACTCTATGGCATTGAAGTCCCTCCCCAAACCTTCCTCTGGCTCCACCCCCAAAATCTCCAGGTATTTCCCAACCCAGAGCTGGCAACCCTAAGAATGACCCTGGTTCTCAGCTCGTGCTGTCTGCAGGCCCAGTTTGTTGGAGCCGGGGATCTCTTGCACAAGTGAAGGGCACTCTGCTCATACTGGGGGGGTTGCGATTTCTGTGGACTTCCCACTCAAGACTAGGTTTGCCAGATCCCTAGATTTTGGGGGCGGAGACTGAAGAGGGCGGGGTTTGGGGGAGGGACTTCAATGCCATAGAGTTCAATTGCCAAAGCGGCCATTCTCCAGGTGAGGTGATCTCTATCAGCTGGAGATCAGTTGAATTAGCAGGAGATCTCCTGCTACTACCTGGCAGTTGGCAACCCTACTCAAGACACAGCCCTGGCAGGCCCCCAATGCCGGGTCCTCTGGCTCTCAGGAGCAGCAACAGGTTGGGAGATCCATTCCATACACAGAGCTCCTTCTTGTGATTTTCCAGATCTAGCCCAGCATCATTTTCTATAGAAAGGTGGTAGAAATCATATATCATTCCGACTAAAGGTACTTTTTTTTTTCCTCCTGAAAAGGGGCCTCCTTGTTTTTTGTTGAAAAGTGACTTACATTAACAAGATAGTATAAAACCCCAGATGAGTTGCCATCTTACAGCCTGGGTCTATACCGGTACATTTTTACTCAAAATAAGCCCCACGTTTCTTTAATGGGACTTGGTATTACAGCCCTAAAAAGCAAAAGTATCCTGCAGTACCTGAAGAGCTAATGGATTTTTATGAAAAAAAATTATTTGAGAATGTTGAAAGATTGCAACGATCGATTATCTTCAATGGTCAGAGCCACATGTGAGTCATCTCTAAAGACTGCCTTCCCAATAAAGAATGACTTGCTTAAATGAACCTGTCACAATGTTATCTCCTTTCTTAAGAAATTACTTTATTTCAGCAACATCCACATGACTAATTCCTATTCATTTATTTAAAAAAGGAACAGATGGAACTTTCCATTCGTAGCCTAACATATGCTACATGCGATCTGGTACATGCGATCAAAGTTCCCAGTAGTGAATGGGTTATGCTCTTAGTCATAAAGAATTATAGTATCTAACATTAACTTGATCTTCATTATTTCTTTCCATGACTCGCTTTTTCTTATTTGGATTTCAAGGAATAGAAGGGCGGTACTATGTTGGCAAGATGTCATTGGTGATGGAAGTAAAGTTTGTGCACCTCCGGGGAGCATAACATGGAAGAGATGGACCACTGAGCACACTTGGATTCATGCTAGGGTTGCCAACCTCCAGGTGGTGGCTGGAGTTCTCCACTATTTCAGCTGATCTCGAGGTTTACCTGGAGGAAATGGCCACTTTGACAATTGAACTCTATGGCATTGAAGTCCTTCCCCTCTCCAAACCCCACCCTCCTCAGGCTCCATCCCCAAAATCTTCTGGTATTTCCCAACACAGAGCTGATAACCCTAATGCATACCAAGCACCATGACCATCAGGCCATGCATACTAAGATGGTCCTAATGCTGCCTGCAGGGGCTACCAAGGTGAATGGATCCAGGGGCATACAGTTCTGGGGCCCAAGCCACCCTGGAGACCTGGGGAACTAGGCAAGGCACACCTCCTGTACGTGCTCTTTTGAATGTTAAAGGGGTTAAAATGGGTTGGGGGAGCAGAGGGCATCTATTGGTGATTGCTCTGCCCTGTGCATAACTCTGTCAATGAACAAAAGGGAGTGGGGAGGGAACCAAAGTGATCTGATGAGACGGAGCATGTGCCATAAGTAGGGCTGCCAACCTCCAGGTGGTGCCTGGAGATCTGCTATTGCAACTGATCTCCAGGCAACAGAGATCAATTCACCTGGAGGAAATGGCCACTTTGGAAGGTGGAATCTATGGCATTATACTCAATTGAAGTCCCTGCCCTCCTCAGGCTCCGTCCCCAAAATCTCCAGGTATTTCCCAAACTGGAGCTACGAGGCAAAGAATGTTAAGCAGGATTGCCAGCCTCCAGGTGGGGTCTGGAAATCTTCTGGAATTGCAACTGATCGCCAGACAACAGAGATCAGTTCTCCTGGAGAAAGTGGCTTCTTTGGAGGGGGGACTACATGGTATTTATATTGTTACGTTGCAATGCTCTCCCTTCAGCTATAATGGAAGGGAGATATAAGAAGATCCCCTATGGTGAACGTGTATGCCCTTGTTCTGATGGGAGCGTAGAGACCCTTGAACATGTCATTTGTGACTGCAAAATTTATAATAAAATAAGAGAAGACATCTCCCTTGTAATAGCTGACCACCCAGGGAGAACTAGAGCGACTCGCCTTTTTAACATGCTCTCAGATAAAGACACCGAGCTAACCTTTAAAATGGCCAAATTTGGATGGCGAATTATGAAGACTAGACGAGCATGGGTCGAACCTAACGAATGAGTGTTTTTATATTTATATGTGGATTCTAACTGTGTTTTAGTTAAGCTTAAGTTTTTAATAGTTCTCCTACGAATGTATGATTATGTATTTATTGGTGTATATAGCTATTATTTTTATCATGAAAACGTTTTTCATCGTTGTTCTGGGACTGTATTAAACACTTTCATTTCATTTCATTATATGGTATTTACGTATATCCCACTGAGATCCCTTCCCTTCCTTCCCCAAACCCTGCCCTCCCCAGGTTGCACCCCCAAAAATCAAGGAATTCCCCAACCTGAAGTTGGCAACCCTATGTTAAGACCGGTTGAAACTCAAATTAAATGGGACAGAGAAATCTGCCCTGTCAAGCCCAGTGAGAGTTAACAGAGTAATGGAAAGGGGGATTTGGGTGTGGGGAAGGGGAAGGGGAGGATTTCCAAAATGTTCTTCCCTTGTGGGACTCTAGTTTGTTTTGTTTGTAATACTATTTTATTTTCTTTGCTGTTGAATTGCTGTTGTCTTGCTGTTTTGATTTTTAATGTAGAATGTTATTTTAATGACTATTAGCAAATATTTGTGTGTGTGAGGGGGTTATATATATTTGATCTATGCTGGAAGCTGCCTTAGGAACTGAATGGTTGAGGTAGCAGGATATAAACAAATAAACAAAAGTTATTGGTGTTCCCAAATCTAGCCCCTAAATATACCGCATACCTGTTTCTTCCTGATAAAATCCAAATATTTTATATTTTCCCAAAGTTACATGTTTCCTATTATTAGAAAAAGAAGTGTTCTCAAGTTTAATGGTGCCCCTAATAGAAAATCTTTATTAACTTCTGAATGTTCTATAAATATTTAAACCAAAATGGCACCTGACCCTCTATCATTTGCTTAATTTGTTCATGTTCCTGGAAATTAAACCTGACGAATTGATCAGGACAGAATATTTTGCATACTAGAAGCTATTTCTTCCAATGATTATCTGGGCCTGGTCCACGAAAGCAGCTGCCACAATAAAACAGTTATGCCTGGAGGAAATATAGTTTCTTCTTATCTATTTTACGGCTTTCCACTCGTGAGAAATGATAGTCAGAGCCGCACCCTGGCCTGAAGGACATCAGTCCTGACTAGTACTGTAAACACTGTTATGTCAAGAGTAAGCCCTATATAACAGAGCAGGGACTTTTTTTGCGATAACACGCATGCAGTGGACTGCGCATGACCTTCAGGATTCAGCATTTCCCCCATCTAATTAAAAGTGTTACTTTTTTCCCCACACAAAAATCCCCTTCCTTCCATTTCAGTTTTTGTGAAAAGCATCTTTCAAATCACCCCCCTTATTCCTCCTCCTCTTCCTCCTCTTTTACAACAGCAAGTAAAAAAAGTCAGTTTGTATCCTCTGCTGCCATGTCCCACCACCAGCAGCTTTCTACATCCCATCTAAAAGAACATTCAGGTATACAGTGTGTGTGTAGGGTTGCCAACCTCCAGGTACTAGCTGGAAATTTCCTGCTATTACAACTGATCTCCAGCCGACAGAGATCAGTTCACCTGGAGAAAATGGCCACTTTGGCCATTGGACTCTACGTCGTTGAAGTCCCTCCCCTCCCCAAACTCCACCCTCCTCCGGCTCCGCCCCAAAAACCTCCCACCGGTGGTGAAGAGGGACCTGGCAACCCTATGTGTGTGTGATGCGCTATTCAAATTATTTTTATTTTATTTTATTTAGCTTATTTATAGCCCATCTTTCGCACTGCTCCTCAAGGTAGATTACGGAGTATAGATAGAGAAAGAAAAAATGTAATCATATATCATAGGACAGTGATGGCGAACCTTTCAGAGACCGAGTGCCCAAACTGCAACCCAAAACCCACTTATTTATCGCCGAGTGCCAATGCGGCAATTTAACCTGAATACCACCCCCAGAGGGGGCCCAGAGGGAGAGGCTAGGGTTGCCAAGTTCCTCTTTGTCATGAGTGGGAGGCTTTTGGGGTGGCGCCTGAGAAGGGCGGGGTTTGGGGAAGGACTTCAGTGCCATAGAGTCCAATTGCCAAAGTGGCAATTTTTTCCAGGGGAACTGATCTCTATTGGTTGGAGATCACTTGTAATAGCAGGAGATCTCCAGCTAGTACCTGGAGATTGGGAACTAGTTCCTTAGTGTTTTCTCTCTACATATCAAGACAAATGGAAAGGTGTTTGGAGGATGGCTTGTGGGCACTTCAAAGGTGGAAAAGGACTGCACGCCCCTCCGCCCGCACCGACCCAGAGGGCGCCGGAGAAGCCTCTGGAGGGAAAGAAGGAAGGAAGAAAGGGAAGGGAGGGGGAAAGGGAAGAAAGGGAGGGAGAGAAAGAAAGAAAAAGAGAAAGGGAGAAAGAAATGGAGCGAGGGAGAGAAAGAAAAATAGGGAAAGAAAAGGACGGAGGGAGACGGAGAAAGAAAGAGGCCACTCAAGTATGGGAAGTTTTGCCTTGGATTTGCCACTCTCCAGATGCACATTTTCCCCCATCCGGGGCAGGACAGAGCCGGAATGGCCAGCGGCTTGGAGGAACCACGCGTGCCGGCAGAGAGGGCTACGCGTGCCGGAAGTGGCACCCGTGCCATAGGTTCGCCAACACAGTCATAGGACATCCAATGAACAATGTATTAGGTCTAGAAGCACAAAACTGAATGATCATGTGAACGGCAAACCGCCACCCATACTGGCATAGTGTGCAAGCAACGCAGAATATAGAATCACAAAGGTGCTAGACAGTGTAGTATCCACTCCTCACTTCCATCTGAAGGCATCCTTCTGGACCGTACGGTACTATCCTACTACAGTTCTAATTCAATTACAAGCATTTCTGTTTTGCATTTTTTGTGGAATGACAATAATGTGGGCGCTTTCCTGACCTCCTAGAATCTAGAAAGTTGCTTGATATTGACGCCAGGAGCCTGAAACGCAGGGGGAGGGTTGTAAGAAATTCAGCAATGATCCTAGTCCGAGAAGTTAGTTTAATTTTGGTGTGAGAATAAATGAAAGAATAATGACAACGAAGAAGAGAACACTTCTGAATAAATCATACAGCTGCTTTTCCTTCGTTACACTTCCAAGCACCTTCCATTCTAGCAGGAGAGGCGCAGCCCGCACCTGACTCTTCCCTCTCCCAGAATGAGAGGAGGGACTAAAACATTTACCCAGCAATGGGGATTAATACTGGGAATGTTTTGGGGGGAGATAGGGTTGCCATCCTCCAGGTGGCCATGAAATGAACACCTCTATACTGCTACCATAGGTTTGGAAATTAGTACAGGAAAATGCTGATATTAACAATGCATAACAAATTGTATTAGAGTGCTGCACAACAAAGTAACAAATAAGTGCTATGTACAATAGGTGACTTATCGAATACAAGTATATACAATAATTAATGGTAGTCCATAATTAATGTTTTCAAGATGTCAAATGATGTCCAAAATAGTTATCATCAAGCTGAAGAATAAGATGGAAAGATGGGATACGATCGTTTCGAAGTCTTCTTCAGTCCCACTTATATCACCAATAATGTACACACCTATTTCAATTTCGACTCAGTGTCCTTTCCCACAGAGGGAAATAAGAAGTTCCTCATAAGGATACAAAAATTCTTTGCAGTACTCAATAGTTCCAAAGGATACCAAATATTGCAGTGCAGGCTATTTCCACAGCATCTTGTAACAAGTACATCACGTTCCCGCAAGGGATACAAAGTGTAGCAACCTCCAGGTGGTGGCTGGAGATCTTCCGCCATTACAACTCATCTCCAGCTGATAGAAATCAGTTCACCTGGATAAAGTGGCCGCTTTGGCAATTGGACTCTATGGCTAGGCTTGCCAGGCTCTGTAGCTCCACCAGCAGGAGCTTTCTGGGGCTGTGGCTGCGGTGCAGGATGTGCGCGCTCGCCTGGCACGATGCCCGTGCGCACCCCGCGCAACGCGCCTACGTCACTTCCGGGTTTACCCGGAAGAGACGCGGATCCTCTAGCGATCTTAGCTAAAACTCTATGGCCACCACCGGGCACTTGGCAACCCTATCTATGGCATTGAAGTCCCTCCCCTCTCCAAACCTCGCCCTCCTCAGGCTCTGCCCACAAAATCTCCAGGTATTTCCCAGAGCTGGCAACCCTAGAAAGAGATGTAATTTACTTGCTTATTGGAAGCAGCTTTGAGCAACAGCAGTATGGAAATATAGTAAATAAACAAGTCATCACTTATTATCATGTCTGTCCAAAGCACTAGAGAAGATCCAGCCATATTTTCCTGGGCAGTTGCTGCTGCTAACTGGTGCTATTTGAGCAACTTTCAAACGTTGAGTGCAGTCTTAAGAACATGTACTCAGAAGTAAGTCCTGCTGAGCTCCCTGGGACGTGATCCCTATGAAGTGCTCTTAGGATTGCAACGGTTGTGTTCTGAAACTCCACTTCGGGAACAAGACCTGGCCCTAGGGTCGCCAGCTCCGGGTTGGGAAATACCTGGAGATTTTGGAGGTGGAGCCTGAGGAGGGTGGGATTTGGAGAGGGGAAGGACCTCAATGCCATAGAGTCCAATTACCAAAGCGGCCATTTTCTCCCGGTGAACGGATCACTATCGGCTGGAGATCTGTTGGAAAAGCAGGAGATCTCCAGCCACCACCTGGAGGTTGGCAACCCTACCTGGCCCTGAGCTCTGTTCTTATGATGATGATGAAGAAGAAGAGTTGGTTTTTATACCCCTCTTTTCTCTACCAAAAGGAGCCTCAAAGCAGCCTAGTCACCTTCCTTTCCCCTCCCGACAACAGACACCTTGTGAGGTAGGGTAGGGCTGAGAGAGTTCTGAGGGAAATGTGACTAGCCCAAGGTCACCCAGCAAGCTGCAAGTGGAGGAATGGGGAAATCAAATCCAGTTCTCCAGACTAGAGTCTGCCGCTCTTAACCACTATACTGCACTGGTTCAAACAATTCCACAAAGTTACTTCTAAAGCATGTAGTAGTAGTAGTAGTAGTAAAAATTTATTGCGGCGTTTCACCAATAGAAAGTTAAAACAAACGATACAAAGATATTTCAGAAGGTAATTTAAAAACTATATAGGTTATATCATAGTAGTTTAAAAAGAAGCACACATTTAAACTGTTTTGTGGTAAAACAGAATACAATATCCATTTGCGCACTATTTGCAGGTTAAATTTAATAATTTCTTTGGGAGTTCAGTTAACAAGACTTTGACAAATTTTATAAATTGTAGCACAGAATTTGGCAACCTCACTAGTTAGGTATGGATTCTCATCCGAAAGAAGCTTTCTGATCCCAAGTTTGTCAGAGTATCCTGAAATTTTATCTGCCGGAGGTCGAATTAGTTTAAAACGGGGTACCTTATAAAATTAGCATTGGAAAAAACACATGTTCCAGTGTTTCGACTTTGCCAGAATTACATGGGGAAAATCTCTCTAAACTATTTCTAAAGCATTACTTAACTGCTTTCTTGCCCTTCACCTGACACGTCAGGAGGCAGGGCCTGTAAACATTTCACAGACGCATCACATGTGTGCCTGAATTGCATTCCATTTGGTCCAGGCCTCTTTTCTCATTTGTTTAAAAAAATACCATCCTGGTAAGACTTACTCATGTTTGTCGAAGGGGACTTTGAAATGGCACAATAATGAGTAATGCAATGAGTTGCAAAAGTGGGAAATGAACAGACACACCTCTTCCAAGTGATGTCAAGATATGGGATTGCCCTTGCCTTCGAGAAGGATATATCCTCGTTTTCTTTACTAGGGCTGTCTGTATTCTCCCTTATAAATCTTTTGCAATTTGCCCTCCTTGGTGTGTAACTGCCTTGCTGTGGCTGATGCCAGATAATCTGCATGGCAGCATATCACTCTTAGATTAATCAATGAAGATGGTGGGGAGAAAACCCTCCGCTGTCCATTTACATACATTGACAACCTGGAGTCTTCAGAGAAGACGATATCATTGGAAAGGGGATGCAAAGATTATAGAAGCCTTAATCCCCCAAGGAGCTGCCACTTTGCCCTGCAGGCTAAACATACAGGCACCAGTATCTGTATCTGCCTTAGGGTTGCCAGCTCCGGGTTGGGAAATACCTGGAGATTTTTCGGGAGGAGCTAGGGTTGCCAACCTCCAGGTAGTAAATAAATACAAAATTACACCCCTATACCACTAGAAGTAGTACAAAACCAGTATAGGAAAATACTAAATAATTTCACACAATTCACTACAAGGTATAGCATATAACATGTGTTGGAAAATATATTCCTCAATCTCACAATTCCATAAGAAGCTGTTATACTGGTTCTTGTAGGTTATCCGGGCTGTGTAACCGTGGTCTTGGTATTTTCTTTCCTGACGTTTCGCCAGCAGCTGTGGCAGGCATCTTCAGAGGAATACCACTGAAGGACAGTGTCTCTCAGTGTCAAGTGTGTAGGAAGAGTAATATATAGTCAGAAAGGGGTTGGGTTGAGCTGAATCATTGTCCTGCATTGTTCAGCTCAACCCAACCCCTTTCTGACTATATATTACTCTTCCTACACACTTGACACTGAGAGACACTGTCCTTCAGTGGTACTCCTCTGAAGATGCCTGCCACAGCTGCTGGCGAAACGTCAGGAAAGAAAATACCAAGACCACGGTCACTCAGCCCGGATAACCTACAAGAACCAATGAACTCTGACCGTGAAAGCCTTCGACAATATTTTAAGCTGTTATACCATTCACAGCAATACAAAAATCTCTGAACAATGCAACCTAATCAAAAGTATCAAGGCAAAAGTCCCATCCAAATTATTGTAAGGCCCGTGATGGCGCTGGTTGGAGACAGTCCTGTGTTCTCCGAAGTGTGTGTCAGTTTCACCAGCTCCGAGGCGTGGATAACATGCAATTATTTGGAAAACAAGGGTTGCACAGCAAACAAGGAGCATGCAGTACATGCACAGACAGCTTTCCCAGGTATTATGCTGTTTCAAGTCGGGTCATTTCATCAGTGTGCTCTGTCACACTTCTTAAACAAGTTCAACTATTTCATGAGCTTAATTGTGTGTTCCGAGAGCTGCAGTTGCAGACATAGTATTGTAACACGGCGTACAATGGCCGCGCCGGCGCGGGGGGCGTTCCTGGGGTGGGCCGGGGGGAGGAGCCGCCGGTTAGGCGGCTTCCTGTCCCCATTCGCGCCAGTACGCCGGCACCGGAAACAGCTGGCTCACAGGCTGGATAAGAGCTCTCAAGGGGCCAGATTCGGCCCACAGGCCTTATGTTTGACACCCCTGGTCTACTCAGACTGGCAGCAGCGTTCCAGGGATCTTTCAGCATCACCTGTTACCTGACCCTTTTAACTGGAGATCCCAAGGATTGAACCTAGGACCTTCTGCATGCAAAGTCACAGCCCCGTTGCCTTTTGCCTGATCTTGAATCTAATCCCCCCTCAGATTCATTGCGTGTCCATTCTTTCAGCATTATGGGAGAAGGTGGAAAGGTTGTCTGTGTACATTTTGTACACACCACCTCTGACACCCCTTGCATTGTATCAACAGTAGAGTCAAAGTCACCTTTTAAACCAGTCTTTCTAGCACTTTCTTTTAATATAGTTTAAGTCATAATCCCTTATCGAGAGCCGGTGTTGTGTACACATGAACACATGAATCTGCCTTATACTGAATCAGACCCTTGGTCCATCAAAGTCCGTATTGTCTACTCAGACCGGCAGCGGCTCTCCAGGGTCTCAGGCGGAGGTCTTTCACATCATCTCCTTGCCTAGTCCCTTTAACTGGAGATGCCGGGGATTGAACCTGGGACCTTCTGCATGCCAAACAGATGCTCTACCACTGAGCCACAGCCACACTAACAGTGTTTAGGAGCGGCGGATTCTAATCTGGAGAAATGAGCTCGATTCCCCACTCCTCCACATGAGTGGCAGAGTCAGACTCTAATCTAGTGAACCAGGTTTGTTTCCCCACTCCTCCACATGAAGCCTGCTGGGTGACCTTGGACCAGTCACAGTTCTCTTCGAACTCTCTCAGCCCACGTGGAGGCAGACAATGGCAAACCACCTCTGAACATCTCTTGCCTTGAAAACTCTATGGGGTCACCATAAATCAGCTGTGACTTGACGGCATTTTCCACCACCATAAACCATTATCAGATTATGTAATTTAGCCCCATGCCACAAAAGCTTCATATGTTCATTTCTACATAGTAAATCTCTATTCAAGGGACAGGGCTTTGTTCTCCACTCACCAGTTGGTACCCCTAGTCACATCAAACCCTGTTTAGAGAAAAATTGGGGTTAACAATCCCAACCCTAATTTGAAATCCAGGTTTGGCACCAACTGACAACCTCAGTTTGTTGCACAATCTGTATTTGTGTTGGTTATGCTCAAACCATGGTGCATTGTGATGTCTGAATGCAGTGCATGTCTTTGAAGTTGAAATGTACTTGAGGTTCATATTTAATCTACAGTTTTAATAGAGAGGGAGAAAGAAAATATATTTGCTCCATTGTGGCCCTTCTTAAAGCCTATGAATCCCAAGAGAATTTGAAGCATTTGTCTTAAGATCTCTCTCTCTCCCACTGGGATGAAAATGTGTTGTAAACAGTTCTGTAATATATCAGTATATAATATATAACAGAACTGTTTACAACAGTATATCAGTGTTACCATTTTGTGTTGACTGTGAACTTCCACTGGTTCTGAGACCGTGTGACTCTGACCCGGGACCAGACCCTGACACTTTGTTTGGATTATGCTTTTGGTACTGCTGCTCCCAAAAGGGAGACTGCAGCCAAGAAATCAGAAGGAGATTGAGACTAGGAAGGGCATCCATGAAGGAGCTAGAAAAGATTTTGAAGTGTAATATGTGTCACTGGCCACCAAGACTAGATTAATTCATGCCATCGTATTTCCTATTACTATGTATGGGTGTGAAAGCTGGACAGTGAAGAAAGCTGATAGGAAGAAAATAGATTCCTTTGAAATGTGGTGTTGGAGGAGAGTGTTACGGATTCCGTGGACTGCCAAAAAAAACAAATCAGTGGGTTATAGATCAAATCGAGCCTGAACTGACCCTAGAAGCTAAAATGACTAAACTGAGGCTATCGTATTTTGGTCACGTCATCAGACGACAAGAGTCACTGGAAAAGACAGTCATGCTAGGAAAAGTTGAGGGCAGCAGGAAAAGAGGAAGACCCAACAAGAGATGGATTGACTCAATAAAGGAAGCCACAGCCTTCAGTTTGCAAGATCTGAGCAAGGCTGTCAAGGATAGGACATTTTGGAGGACTTTCATTCATAGGGTCGCCATGAGTCGGAAGCGACTTGACGGCACTTAACACACACACACACACACACTGCTGCTTGGAACCCGAACCTCGAGTCAACCTGGCATTTGACTTGGACAGCTCCTGACCACGCCTCATGCCTCTGGCCTGCTGCTGTACAGGACAGCTGCTGTGCATACCC
This sequence comes from Euleptes europaea, assembly GCF_029931775.1. Taxonomy (NCBI): domain Eukaryota; kingdom Metazoa; phylum Chordata; class Lepidosauria; order Squamata; family Sphaerodactylidae; genus Euleptes; species Euleptes europaea. The sequence continues at coordinate 42,026,817 of NC_079325.1, read as the reverse complement.
TGATGCCCCGGTGTTCTCTCATCCAATGATCACACAATGGACTAGTGCTACTCTGAAAGTTTTCACTGCACAGGGAAGGAGCTAGGTTTGCCAGGTCCCTCTTTGCTACCAGCGGGAGATCGCACAAAAGCCGGGATGGTTGCTGTGCGGGCAAGAAAGTCCAGGTTTTCCCAGTCCTGCCCACGTTTTGCCTGTCTGTGCCACCTGGGCCTTTTTTGGCTGCTTTAACAAAACAGTAATTGACATATTGTTATACTAGGGTTGCCAACCTCCAGGCACTACAAACAAACTCACTTATGCTGAAATTAACTAAGTTATAACAACAATCAGCACGTAGGCTCCAATGTAAAAATAAAACTATTACAAGTGTTTCCTGCTAATTGCTGTCTTCTGCCATCACATTGTCAGCAGCCATTGGAGCGTTATCTCCTCTGCATTTTTGTTTGGACTTATTTGGGTGAAGTAACCATATTTATGTTGATAGAACCAATAGGAATTTGGACTTTGAAGTATTATTCCTGCATACTTTGGACTGACCTACACCCCTCATGGGGAATATAATTAGGTTGTTTATTTAACTTGTACATTGCTATTGATTTGATTTACTTGTATTGCTGTGGAGAAACAGTATTGTTCACTTCCCTTACTCTGAAGGAGATTACAATTCCTGTTGGAACGTTGCTTGTATTAGTTTTATTTTTACATTGGAGCCTACGTGCTGATTGTTGTTATAACCTCCAGGCACTAGCTGGAGATCTCCCGCTATTACAACTGATCTCCAGCCAATATAGATCAGCTCACCTGGAGAAAATGGCCACTTTGGCAATTGGACTCTATGGCACTGAAGTCCCTCCCCTCTCCAAACCCTGCCCTCCTGAGGCTCTGCCCCCAAAATCCAGGTATTTCCCAACCTGGAGCTGGCAACCCAATGTTATGCTGATACATTGGTATGTTGACACATCAGTTACCAGCTTAAAAAAAACTTGAAAATCCCCCCTCCATCTGCATTGGAGGGGAGGATGGTTGCTGTGCGGAATGATGTAGAGAAAATTCAGGGGAACCTGCTATGGGGGAGCCCCATTACTCCTTCTCTGCATGGGCAGCCGCAGTAACAAGGGGGAATCCACAGGAAATGGTCCTTGTCTGGGAAGGGCCATGGTCATGAAAAGTTGAGGAGTCGGGTTTGCTCCTCTGACATCACCGTGCCAGTGCCGATTTATGCAATCGTGTTGCTTCATTGTGAACAGAATGAGCGACTGCTGGGATCTGCTCTCATCCTGCCCTCCCAACCCGCTAGAGCTAAGTGTAGAACTCGCTGTGCAGCCTTCGGCAAATCAGAAGCAATCTTTTTCCTTATATAATATACACTGGGAATAATAGCCAGTTGCCGCACAAGGTCATTGTGAAGCTGTTTGACCCTGAAAAACATTATTCAGGCTTGTTTATTTATGTCTTGTATGTTTATCCTGTTTTCAGGAAGGAAGGAAAGAAAGACTCGCATCGTTTTAAAAGTGTCTCTCAGCTGAACCTAGATCACACTCCATTACGCCTCCATTAAAGGGACAGGGCATTTTTATTCTCCTGGCAGTTGGCAACCCTAACCACGAGGGGTGCCTGCTGCTTCCTTTTCTCCCTCCGACATCCACTTTAGCAGCTGGTAGCTCAGAGGATGGGAAGGAAGGCATCATGGTATAGCCCGATCTCATCAGATCTCGGAAGCTAAGCAGGGTCAGCCCTGGTTAGCATTTGACTGGGAGACCACCAAGGAATACCAGGGTTGCTATGTCAAGGAAGTCAAGGGCAAATCACCTCTGTTAGTCTCTTCCCTTGAAAACCCTATAAGGAGTCGTCATGAGCAGTGGCGAACCTACATTTTTGGGGTCCTGAAGCTTGAACTGTTATGGGGCTCCCTTCGCAACCAGCAACAATAGGGCTACATCCAACAAGGTCCAAAGGGCCTAAAAGTATGTGGCTGACTTCAACAAGGTCTAGTACAGCCACAAAATTCATATAAAAACCTTTAACGCCAATTTAACATGGTATCAAATACAAAATTATCTAATGAGTAACAAACACACCCAAGTGTGATATAGCCCAGTGTCTTTGGCCTTAGGCCTGTTGTGCATATTCTTCACACCGATGTAACACACAATAGGCCTAAGGCCAAACTTAAAAACTGATGTTATAGCTGCAATAGCAACTTGTTAAAATTTGTAAAAACTGTCTTGAAATATACATATTCTTGTTTGTTTGTTGTTTAGATAGGTATTGTTAAGTTAGGCATTGGGATATGTCACACTTGGGTGTGTTTATTAGATAATTTTGTATTTGGTATCATGTTAAATTGGCATTAAAGGTTTTTATATGAATTTTGTGGTTGTACTATGCGAATTGTGACAGTGATAGTAGGTGTATACCGTAGTTCAGATTGTATTATCCTCAACAAGGGCCAGGGCTTTTTTGGCCCTGGCCCCAGCCTGATGGAGGGCTCTTCCAAGTAACATCAGGGCCCTGCGGGACCTTCAGATGTTCCACAGAGCCTGTAAGACAGAACGATTCCACAAGGCCTAAAATGGAGGGCAACCACAGGTTGTCATCTTTGTTGGCCTCCCTCCCCTCGGGGCTTCTGATATGAGGATTTGGCTGCTTGGCCAGGCCTCCAACTGCCCTGTAATGATATGACTATAGGGTTGCCAGGTCCCTCTTCACCACCGGTGGGAGATTTTGGGGGCGGAGCCTGAAGAAGGTGGGGTTTGGGGAGGGGAGGGACTTCAATGCCATAGAGCCATTTTTCTCCAGGTGATCTGATCTCTATCGGCTGGAGATCAGTTGAATTAGCAGGAGATCTCCTGCTACTACGTGGCAGTTGGCAACCCTATATGAGTACCATCTTGTTAACTGTATTAATTGTACTGAATGGTGTTGTGAATTTTATTGACTACTTATGAATTTTAGATCTATATGATTTTGTGACGATTGTTGTTACCTGCTATCAGGTAAGGGAGAGGAATGGGGATCTTCAGTAGCTGCCACCACTCTGGTGTGGGCCTAACTCAGGAGGGCCCAGATAACCCTCCCTGCCCTGTAATGCCTGAAATCATTATATGCTATGGGAAATGTATTGGAAATGTATTCTTTGATTTGAAATATATTCTTTGTATTCAATAAAGTATATCTGCACTCGTGAACACGCCACAGCATATTAGAGGTGGCTTGTATAGTTACACCAAGCACTTGCATATGTTACAGGCCTCAAGAATAATAGGGCCACTGTTGCTCCTTAGTTAAAAGCTAATTAAAGAATCCATAGATGGCTTTAGTATGCTTGCATAAGCTGGTTTTCCAGAGATAAGAACGAGCTAGGAACCCTCTTAGTTAGCCTTGGCAGCTGCCAGGGTCCAAGATAAGAAGAACTGCAGTAATTTAGGATCAAACAGAGAAGCACCTGGGAATATGGGTCTTCACTGCTCATTAGTGAGAATGAGATCACCATTTCTATGTAACGCCTCCGAATCTCTAATAGGGCATTCAAATCCTTAAATATCTATTATTGGTTCTATGTATTGACGCCATGCATTTCGTCTTTTGTACCTCCCATTACCAAAGATTATATCCCGTGCTTGCACTCCTTTGATGCGTGTGTGAATTGTCCTGCGCATTTGGGGCAGTTTTCGCCCGGTGTGTCTATTGGGCCTAATAACCAAACTGCTTTGAACTATCAACCTCCTACTGTGTTATTGTCATTGGGCATTGATGCAATAATGCAGGCATACCAGCCCCTGCTTGCATCTTCTCCCAACAGGGCATACTGTAAACCAGTAAAGGCAGGCAAACAAATAAAAGCCCTAATGCGTCTATCTTGACTATCCTGGCACTAGGCCTCAGGCATACTCACCCCTTCCTGGATGAATCATCCCTCCGGTCTGCAGCACCCCAGCCCTGCTTCCTCGGAGTGAACCCCTTCCCTTTTCAGGCAAGGCCTTTTATTCCTTCTGCCCAGGCACCACTTCCTTACCCCCGATTGGCCCTAGCCTTCCCTCCAAATCCTCTTCCACCAATCACAAGGGCCAGAGGCTGGGGTGGGGGGGAGATGTAGGCCTGGGGTGGGGGGAGATGTATTAACTACTTTAATATAGGTCTCCCTAAGGCTTGTGGGCTGCACTTGAGGACTAGGAACGTGACACCCACCCTAGGGCTGCCAGGTCCCCTTTGTCCTCCGGCGGGAGGCTACGGGGCAGCGGTTGTGATTGTGCGCACGTGCGCACGCACGCCGACGTGCATGCGTGTCACTTCCGGTTTACAACCCTAGTGTTGTGGGAAGGTGTAATATAGGGTTGCCAACGGCCAGGCAGTGTCTATTTGTGAGCTACCAACATAGCACAACAATCTACAGTCTATACATCAATATCCATAATCTACATAGTCATAGCAAATGTCCTTGCATGCTTCTTCCAAAAATTATGCGCAAGGTTGCATAATTTTTGGAAGAAACATGCACGGACATTTGCTATGACTATGTAGATTATGGATATTGATGTATAGATTGTAGATTGTTGTATTATGTTGGTTGTTCACAAATAGATACTTTTGCACTTTGACCATATGCTGTTCCACTCCTGTGCTAATTTCCTAACTTTGCAGTATCAGTACAGTGGTGTCTGTTTTTTTACAACTGCCAGGTAGTAGGAGATCTGCTAATTCAACTGATCTCCAGCCGATAGAGATCAGATCACCTGGAGAAAAATGGCTGCTTTGGCAATTGAACCCTCCCCTCCCCAAACCCCGCCCTCCTCATGTTCCTCCCCAAAAATCTCCCGCCAGTGGCGAAGAGGGACCTGGCAACCCTAGTGTAATAGGACTCTTAGCTGGGGTACTGTCACATGTGCCTCTCTCCACTCAGCAGGTTTGCATGCCCCGATGCATAGGGTTGCCAACCTCCAGGTAATTGGCACGGGAAGAAATCAGTACAATAATACAAAATGTGTATATTGTGTTTCAAAACATTTCAACAAGTACAATGGACTACAACAAGTGACAATAAACAATATATACAAAATATACAAAACGTGTTTGATGCAGTCTATGAATAGTAGAATCTTCTTAGTATATAGAAAAGTATTTTAAAAGTCCATCAGGTACATGTATAAATGATCACAAAGTCTTCATTAAGCATGATGGGTGGGGGACGGCCGTTTCAAAATTTCTTCAGCCCCATTTCCAATCAAGTATCCAAGCTTAATTAGATTCTATATATCATCATGAAGCCAGTTCACCAGTTCCTATAGGATACTCCCAAGTGTAGGCAGCAGCTTAGCTAGTATATTTTGTATATATTGTTTATTGTCACTTGTTGTAGTCCATTGTACTTGTTGAAATGTTTTGAAACACAATATACACATTTTGTATTATTGTACTGATTTCTTCCCGTGCCAGTTTCCAAACCTGACGGTAGTAGCATGAGGTGCTCTTTTCTTGTTTTGCTAACCTCCAGGTAATAGCAGAAGATCTCCCGTTATTACAATTGATCTTCAGACGACAGAGATCAGTTCACCTGGAGAAAATGGCTGCTTTGGCAATTGGACTCTATGGTATCGAAGTCCCTCCCCTCCCAAACCCCGCCCTCCTCAGGCTCCGCCCCAGAAATCTCCTGCCGATAGCAAAGAGGGACCAGGTATCCCTACCGATGCAGCAGGAGGGAAAGGAAGGGGAGGAGAGGAGAGGGCGTGGATGCAAAACTTTCTCTTCGGATGTAAGGAAAGCAGGCAACCAGAATTAACTGTACGTTTGGCAAAGGCACTTCTGAAACAATACCTGGACTTGACCAACGAACTGTTTTGCTTTTGTGTTTCAGAGGGTAGCCCTGTTGGTCTGCAGTAGAACAAGTAGGGTTGAGTCCAATAGAATCTTAGGCCTTTTATGCAGGTCTGTTTCCCCGTGGTCGCCCCCGCCGACTGCTTCGGGGCTTCCTTTTGATTATGCCTGCATTTTCCACCCGTGAGAGGTCGCCTCGCTCTCCCCGCGCGTTTTGCCTGTGTTTTCCAGATGCTGTTTTAACCAGAATCTGGCAAACACAGGCAAAACGAGCGGGGAGAAAGAGGCGACCTCTCACGGGCGGGAAAGGCATGCATCATCAAAAGGAAGCCCCGAAGCAGTTGGCAGGGGTGACCCCCGGGAAACGGCCCTGCATAAAAGCCCTTAGAAACCAAAAGAAGAGTTAGACCGGCATCCAGTAGCACCTTGGAGACCGACAAGATTTTGGGGTATAAGGTTTCGAGAGTCAAAGGTCCCTTCGCCTGACGGTCTGATGAAGGGACCTTTGACTCTCGAAAGCTTATACCATGAAAATCTTGTCGGTCTGCAAGGTGCTACTGGATGCCGGTCTAACTCTTCTTTTGTGTGTAGCTGCTGCCCTCTAATGTCTTTACAGGGAACTGCACTGACCCAGTTTCCATCCTGCAAACGAGCAGGAGGTCCCAGTCTCTATCTGCTTTCTCCTGCACTTTTAGGTAGACAATTTATGAGAGATGAGAGAGTCTATCACTTCCCACTCTCCATATACACCATTATATTATTGGTTAACCAGCTTGGTTTTGCACTGACCTGGATGGCCCAGGCTAGCCTGATCTCCTCAGATCTCAGAAGCTAAGCAGGGTCAGCCCTGGTTAGTATTTGGATGGGAGACCACCAAGGAATACCAGAGTTGCTGTGCAGAAGAAGGCACTGGCAAACCACCTCTGATAGTCTCTTGCCATGAAAACCCCAAAAAGGGGTTGCCATAAGTCGGCTGTGACTTGACGGCACTTTACACACATACAACCAGCTTTTAGCCCACTCTTTGACAAATGAGCTGTTGTCACCTGATTAAAGAAGTTTTGGTTAATTAATAGTATGTTATCTGATCAATCATTTAGGCACACATTTGAATATGAATGAACATTTCATATTTTGTATGATGTACCTGTCTACCTGTGACTCTAAAGAGCTACTCCCAGTCTGAGTAAACAGCACTTACCTTGGCCGACCAATGATCTGATTCAGTATAAGACAGTTTCATGTGTTCCTCAGTGCGTGAAAGGGAAGGGGGACTGCCACCTTAAGAGAATGCAGGAAGAGGCATTCTCTTGTCTATGAGAGACCTCTTCTAAGATGATATTTGGGAGTATTCCCTTCTGCATGTGAGAGTAGGATGGGCTGTCTTTGGAGGAGTTTTCCCTCTGTGTGAGATAGATGTAGTGATAGAAAAGGCATTCCTTCCCGTTAGAGAGAGGCAGAATTCTTCTTCTAGGATCTTCACTAATATATGGATTTTACATCTTCCAATATATCACAGATTAGAAAACAGGAACACATGCACATTTTTGGAACCTTTTATCATATTAAGGATCACTATCTCACCATAACATTTCCATATGGGCTGTCTGTCTCTTATATGAGCTCATTTATTTTTGCAATAGCCAGCCCCGCACTGGTTTCTGATGGAGTACCTTTTACTCAAGTGATCATAACCATTTCCCCAGAATGGTTCGTAGGAGGCTTGATTTCACTATCTGGATGTCCTTGGCACATGCCGCTGAAAGGCTTTCAGCGACGTGGACTATCTAGATGCAATTGAGATTTCACTTCTTGAGATGGGGGGTGGCGTGGTACGGTGCCAGAGAACGGTCGCCCTGGCAACTGGCCCCAACAAGGTTTTCAAATGCCTCAAACCTCACCAAAAGGCCAAGCAGAGACAAGATTTTACCCAGGAAACTTTGGCCAGAAAAACAGGGATGGGTCCTTGGTCACTCATGACTCCGAATACTCTCCATCGGTCTCCACGGCATCCACTCTGCCTTGCCTGCCCAAGATCAAAGAAACCACTCCTGCAAATATGTGTTTGATGGACTTGACGTCTGTTTACCGAGCATTCGGCAGATAAGTGAGAAGGTAAGTTTGCACTGCATACTGTGAAATATGTCAAGGGCAAAAAGGTTGGTTTTCAAGAGTCGTTGCAAGTGTGTTTCAGAAAAGCACCAGGAGGAGAGAGGCCAGTTGCAAAGGCTTAGTCACAACCTTGCTTTTTTCCATGGACTGCAGCACGTACTCCCCAACTCTGCGGGTGCCTTTCTTCCCACTATGGATCTTAGGTGTGCTATCCCCATACGTGTGGGGCGTTTGCTTTGGTTCTCATTGTGAGTGTAAGCCAAAATGGCCAGGGATGCCAGCTCTGGGTTGGGAAACACCTGGAGATTTTGGGAGGGGAGCCTGAGGAGGGCGGGGTTTGGAGAGGGGAGCGACTTCAATGGGGTATAATGCCATAGAGTCCACTTTCCAAAGTGGCCAATTTCTTCAGGTGAACTGATCTCTATTGCCTGGAGATCAGTTGTCATCCCAAGAGATCTCCAGCTACCACCTGGAAGATGGCAACCCTACAAACAGCTCTCATTTGGCTGACTGAGGGGAGTCTTTCAGCAAGGGCCAAGGAGTTCCAGCAGTTTCAGGGACCCCCTTTTCTCTGCTCTCTTTACTACTTATCACAAATGATATGCGTGAGCAGGAGGAGAGGGGTGTTACTGGATCCACTGCAGCGTGGTGTAGTGGTTAAGAGCAGTGGTTTGGAGTGGTGGTGTCTGATCTGAAGGACCGGGTTTGATTCCCCACTCCTCCACATGAGCAGCGGAGGCTAATCAGGTGAACTGGATTTGTTTCCCCACTCCTACACACAAAGCCAGCTGGGTGTCCTTGGGCAAGTTACAGCTCTCAACCCCACCTACCTCACAGGGTGTCTGTTGTGGGGAGGGGAAGGGAAGGTGATTGTAAGCCGGTTTGAGTCTCCCTTAAGTGCTAGAGAAAGTCGGCATATAAAAACCAACTCTTCTTCTTCATCATCCAGTCATCTCCCCCTCTTCCCGCAACTGAGAGCTGTTTATGTCATATGCCCCCACCAGACATTTCATTTTGGCCAAGCACAAACACAATTGTGTTATGGTATCTGTCACACAATAAGCCTAGCTGATGTTTCTTCTTCTTAATATATGTAGTCTTCATGTATGGTTCTGTAAACATTTACATAAGAATGAAGCTTTAACTTGGGTTCTAGGGCAAGGAGAGGCCATGGCTTAGACAGTTAGACCATGTGCTCTGATTGTAGAAGATTCAAGGGTTAACCTCTGGCACCCTTAGTTAAAAAGGTCTCATCCAGGCATGCTGAGAATTTCACAAGAAACATGATCACCAGAAGTTACCTTGTCTGAATTCCCTTGTGTACATGTGAGTCGAGCTCCTTATCAGAACACCTCCACGGTTCTTGGGAAAGTTTGTCTTAAGCAGAGCGCCATGCCAAGATGCTTTGCTCCTCCACAGTAGTTGCTTGGACTACAGGGCCAGATTGTTGCAGCTGCCTTTTCCAAGTTTGAGAACTAAATAACTGTTTGATTTCTTTTTCTGGGAAAGAGGAAATGTCCTCCAAGGTCACAGTCGGTCCATTGAATTGAACGATTTGCATTGTAAAACACAGAGTCAATAGCAATCCATTCCCTCTTTCCATCTGCACAGCTGAATACATTCTAAATGACCAACGTCAGATAGATTACATGTCCTGCTTTTTGCTCCTGTGACAGTCTGAAGCCTCTACTCTAGAAGTGATTGCAAGAACTGATGGTGAGATTAGCCAAGTTCATAGCTGGACACTGAAGACACACAGATGGAGCAATCGTAAGCACATGTACTCAAAAGTAAGTCTCATGTGATTCAATGGGGCTTACTCCCAGGAAAGTGCCCTTGGGGTTGCAAGCAAGAGACATCTAAGTAGCAAGTCTCATCTAATAAAATCTCAAACTTATTTTCTATTTACTATATGTCTTTCAAAAATTGGAGGGGTGGCAAATGGGGCAGCAACTGCAATTTAATTTGTAGTGCCTATAGTGATTAGAATGTTGTGTGTGTGTGTTAAGTGCTGTCAAGTCGCTTCTGTCTCATGGCGACCCTATGAATCAATGTCGTACAAAACATCATATCCTTAACAGCCTTGCTCAGGTCTTACAAACTGAGGGCTGTGGCTTCCTATATGGGTCAATCCATCTCATGTTGGATCTTCCTCTTTTCCTGCTGCCTTCAACTTTTCCAATCATTATTGCCTTTTCCAGTGACTCTTGTTTTCTCATAATGTGACCAAAGTACTGTAGACTCAGTTTAGTCATTTTAGTTTCTAGGGACAGTTCAGGCATGATTTGATCTAGAACCCACTGATTTGCCTTTTTGGTGGTCCACGGTACCTGTAACACTCTCCTCCAACACCATTGCTATATGGCCATTTTCATGGTAATTAGGCTGAATTGCCCCGCATATTTTTTTGAATTTTGCACGCCAAACCGTCATTCCGGAAGTGACTGCAAAGCGGGCGCATACCATTTAACGCAACTTTTGGTGTTTGCCGCGAGCAATCCCCCTCAAGGAACAATGCAAAACAACAGAGGCGTGTTAGCTATGCATATGCTAACGGCTATGCAAACAGGAACAAAGGAGCAGGCGAGTGGGGGGAGTGGAACCTCCTTTTGTGTCGGGACTGTGAAAAGGCATTTTTTAAGTCGCATTTTAAAAAAGAGCTTTGAGCGAGCATCAAAATTGACCATGCAAAAATGGTCTGTCTTCTTAAAACTGGAGTTGGTAGCAAGGGGAGCAGCAATTGAAATTAAGCAATCTCATCTGTAGTGCCTACCAGCATACCTTGTTTTATTGTGCTTCGCAGATATTACGTTTCAGAGCAAGTCTGTTGGCGCCCATTTTTCCAACAGTGTGTGCTCACTTGGTGTCTCTGTGGCACATTTTGGTAATTCTCACAATATTTCAAACTTTTTCATTATTATTACAGTACATTTTATAAAGACATAATGCCATTGCATACTTAATAGACTACAGTATAGTATAAACATAACTTTTATATGCTCTGGGGAACCAAGAAATTCATGCGACTCGCTTTATTGCAATATTCGCTTTATTGCAGTGGTCTGGAACGGAACCTGCAATATCTCCGAGGTATGCTTGTATAGTGGTTAGAATGTTGGGCTAGGACTAAGGAGGCCCGGCTGGCCAGTCACTCACTTTCAGCCTAACCTGCCTTACAGGGTTGTTGTGTATTGGGACGCTGAGAACTTCATGCCAAAGATGTTCAGCAGGCAAACAGATCATTTTCCACAATCGTCATCGGACTTGCGCTCAGCCTCAGATTTCCTCGCTTCCCCACCATCTGACTTGAAAAGCCGCTGACCGGCTTTGAAGCGGCTTAGTTGCTGTACTCGCTATCTTCAGGTCTTTATAATTTGATCACATGTTAGATTTTATCTCCCAGTCAGGTGCACTTACTTTCAAAACATAATTATCCTCGTTTGGGAAGTTCTCCCTGTGTGATCAATTTTTTATTTTTGAAATAACTAGAGGCTTGGAAGGGGGAAAAAAATGAAAACTACTACTGCTATTGGACTAAATGCGTATGTGTGAATTGCTGCCAATCCCAAAAGATCAGCAGTCAATCATGTTGCAACATACAGACTTAAATGAACACCACATGGTAAGATGTATAAGAAAACAACCCTCATAGATTTCTGACTAGCGGATGACTGTTTTCTTCACTTTGTATTTAAGCAGTTGGCTGAGGAGTGGTGCACTGTATAAGGGAGCTTCATATGGTTCTTAGAGGTATACTGCTTCGAAACATGGAGGTTCTGCTTAACTGTTATAGCAAACAGCCACTGATAGACTACCTTCAATAGTGTTTTTCCTCCCTACTCCCATCTGAAAGACATCTAACCTAGTGTTCACCACGACACATGCTGTGGCAATGAATCACACACAGAAAGAAATATCAGAACCCTGGGGTCAGATCAAAGGTCCTTCTAGTCCAATATCGTGTTTTCAGAACTGTCCAGGGAGGTGTTTCTGAGAAGTTCACAGCCTGAAAATAACAGACTGTATTGCTCCACAGCCAGTGACATTCAAAGGTATACTGCCTCTGAACCTGGAGGTTCCACTTAGCCATTTCTGGTGAATAGCCATTCATAGATTTCTCCTGGATAACTCTGTCTAGTCTCCATTCAAAGCCATTTAAGCAAGCACCCACCACTGCCGCTTGCGGCAGTGAATTCCATAAAAGGGCATAATTCTGTGAGAGAAGAACATAGGTTCAGAACATAAGATCAGAGCAGTCGGTTAGCTTCCCTTTCCCATCTGTTCAGCAATTCCATTTCTATGGTGCAGAAGCCTCCAGAGCCGGTTTGTCAATTCAGACATTGCTCCAAGCCACAGTTAGCACCAATCCTGCAAATCCTTTCACACCTTGAATTCTGAATCTGGTTTACCAGGCAATCACAGAGACAGGGCTATCTGCACCAGCCCTTGTGCTGCGATCATCACTCACAGCCCTGCTAGGCTGCTACAGAACCCTTTAGCCTTTCGAAGGCGGATGGGTGGCAGCCAACATCTTCCCCGGCACAAATCCTTTTTGCCCTCCTGCTCTCTTGAACCCATGATGACAGAGAAGAGGGACCACCCTCTTATTTTAACTGTTCTTGACATTTCGGGCACGGGCAGCGTCGCAGGGTTTTAAGCTGGTTTCAGTGCGTATTTTTGTATTTTAAAAATAATATTTGCCATTACATTCAGAGACAGACTGGGAAGTTGACATATCCTAGGACCGTGTTGGCGAACCTATGGCACGCGTGCCAGTTCCGGCACGTGTAGCCCTCTCTGCCGGCACGCGCGGTTCCTCCAAGCTGCTGGCCTTTCTGGCTCTGCCCCGCCCCGAGTGATCTCCAACCAATAGAGATCAGTTCCCCTGAAAAAAATTGCCACTTTGGCAATTGGACTCTATGGCACTGAAGTCCTTCCCCAAACCCCGCCCTCCTCAAGCGCCACCCCAAAAACCTCCCACTCATGGCGAAGAGGAACTTGGCAACCCTAGCCTCTCCCTTTTGGCCCCCTGTGGGGGTGGTATTCAGGTTAAATTGCCGCATTGGCACTCGGCGATAAATAAGTGGGATTTCGGTTGCAGTTTGGGCACTCGGTCTCTAAAAGGTTCGCCATCACTGTCCTAGGAGGAACTCAAGCAAGGGCTGCAGCGGCCTCTTTCAGTGCAGACCAGCCCAGGGTCACCCATGATGCTGCTGCAGCAGAGGGGAGACTCTGGCCAGTTGGGGGTTGAGCGGCAACTGCAGTTTGCTAGGAATTACAACCGTTGCCACCTCACTATGAGCCAGAAAGGCCATTTATGCCTGGGAGGTTTTGCCTTGGATTTGCCACTCTCTAGAGGCACATTAGGAGCCCCGTGGTGCAGAGTGGTAAACTGCAGTACTGCAGTCCAAAGCTTTGCTCACTACCTGAGTTCGATCCCGACGGAAGTTGGTTTCAGGTAGCCGGCTCAAGGTTGACTTGGCCTTCCATCCTTCTGAGGTTGGTGAAATGAGTCCCCAGCTTGCTGGGGGTAAAGGGAAGATGACTGGGGAAGGCACTGGCAAACCACCCCGCAAAACAAAAGTCTGCCTTGGAAACTCGGGATGTGATGTCACCCCATGGGTCAGGAATGACCCGGTGCTTGCACAGGGCATCTTTACCTTTAGAGGCACAATCCCCCCATCCAAATTCTCAAAACTCTGCATGGGGGTTTATTTTTGCGTTCTGAGAATTTGGATGGAGAAAATCCAGGGCAAATCCAAGGCAAACCCCCCATGCATAAGTTTCCAGAAGGCCAGGCTGGCTGGAACGGACGTCTGAAACACACAAAAAGTGGTCTGGCAGCTCAGACGTCCGCCTCGCACTCAGGGCCGGTGCCAGTCATTTTTGCGCCCCAGGCAAGGCTAACTCCTTGAGCACCCCCCCATCGCTAACCAATTTTCGAAAACAGATGTCTTGTAGAAAAAATAAAAGCCTGATGCATCCCTACAAAACTTTTTATAAGATGTTATCATTAATTCTAATAATAATTTATTAATACGGTCACTGAGCAGCAAAAAAAGACAACCAAACAAGCAAACAACAACAGCCACAATGTGTGTGTGTAAAGTGCCATCGAGTTGCAGCTGACTCATGGCGACCCCTTATGGGGTTTTCAAGGCAAGGGACAGCCACAATAGAGAATATGAAAACCACCATAACAGCTACTACTGCTACTTCTAATAATCTAAGCCTAACAATTACATATTACGTGTATGAAAAAAATGTAGATAAACACCATATAACTTGGTGTGACCCCCCCCCCTTAATATTTTGAGTAATAAAGTATTTCTGTTACTCTTATCCTGTCAGGGTATGACATATTTTAATGGCTGCAGTGTGGAATTTAGCAGGCAAGAGTGTAAACTGTGATTTTTCAGCGGTTAAGAGATTCTGGGATGGGCCAGGCTAGCCTGATCTGGTCAGATCTCAGAAGCTAAGCAGGGTCAGCCCTGCTTAGTATTTGGATGGGAGACCACCAAGGAATACCAGGGTCGCTGTGCAGAGGAAGGCACTGGCAAACCACCTCTGTTAGTCTCTTGCCACGAAAACCCCAAAAAGGGGTCGCCATAAGTCGGCTGCGACTTGACGGCACTTTACACACCCACAAGAGCTTCTTAGCCAGAAACCCATCTGGTCGGTCAGGGCGAGCGTTAAGCAAAGGGGAAAGAAACCTTGTGCGGACTTCTTGGTAGAAGGAGCAGTGCATCAAGACGATGTTCTGAAGTTTCTATATCCCCACAAGGGCAAAGCCTTTCTGCCATAGGGACCTCGTTATAATGAATTATTTCCCTAGCACTGTTGGGGGACTGAACTTCAAATCCATCAAGATAAATGGTCAGTTGCATCCCCCCCCCCACACCCCCAAGAAACGGATCTGTTTCAAAACCCCTCCGAGGTGTGCGCCCTAGGCGACCGCCTGGTCCGCCTTCCGGGGAGCCCCGGCCCTGCGCCCGCTCCAAACGCAGCGTCCCCGACCCCGCATGGAAGCGCCGGCCGTCCCGAGCCGGAGGGCCTCTGAGCATGTGCAGAGGGCCCCGGCCTCCAGGCTCCCGGGGGAGCGGGGCTGGGGGGGTCAACCGGGGAGGGGGCTTGCATGGGGGGGTCCCATGCAAGACCGGGGGGGTCTTGCATGGGAATTGATGGGGGGGGTCCCATGAAAGACCGGGGGGGTCTTGCATGGGAATTGATGGGGGGGGTCCCATGCAAGACCGGGGGGGTCTTGCATGGGAATTGATGGGGGGGGTCCCATGCAAGACTGGGGGGGTCTTGCATGGGAATTGATGGGGGGGGGGGTCCCATGCAAGACCAGGTCGGGGCCGGGCCAGGGGGTGGCGCCGTCCGGCCCCTCGCCTCCTCCTCCGCGCCCCCCTCGCCGAAGCTGGGCGGATCCAGCCGGTGGGAGGGAGGGAGGAGAGGGGGGGGGAGAGAGACTCAAGCGGCCGGACAGCCAGCCAGCCAGCCAGCCTGCCTGGGCGGCCGCCGGTCCCCAGTGCGAGATCCCCGGGGCTTGGTGGGGTGGGGGGACGGCCCCCTCCGTGCCCATGGCTCTGGAGGCGGCTCCCTTATCCCGGCTGAGGAGTCGCCGCGCCGCCCTGCTCCGGAAGGGGGTCAGCTTCGAGAGCGAGTCCGAGAACGACAAGTAAGCAGATTGGGGCGGGGGGGGGGAGTCTTGCATAGGAATTGATGGGGGGGGTCAACCGGAATTGCATGGGAATTTATGGGGGTCCCATGCAAGACCGGGGGGTCTTGCATGGGAATTGATGGGGGGGTCAACTGGGGGGGGGCTTGCATGGGAATTGATGGGGGGGGTCAACCGGGGAGGGAGCTTGCATGGGAATTGATGGGGGGGGTGTCCCATGCAAGACCGGGCGGTCTTGCATGGGAATTGATGGGGGGGGGTCAACCGCAATTGCATGGGAATTGATGGGGGGTCAACCGGGGAGGGGGCTTGCATGGGAATTGATGGGGGGGTCCCATGCAAGACCGGGAGGGGCCTCGCATGGGAATTGATGGGGGGGTCAACCGGAATTGCATGGGAATTGATGGGGGGGGTCAACCGGGGAGGGGGCTTGCATGGAAATTGATGGGGGGGTCCCATGCAAGACCCCCCCGGTCTTGATGGGGGGGTCAACTGGGGGTGGGTGGGAACCTTAGATCTGGGAGAGCCAAGCGGGACTCTCTCTTTCCCTCTCTCTCCAGGCTGGATCCCGCCCTCCTCACCTGCAGTTTCCCCCCCACCCCCAGTTTGGGGGCTGCAGCAGCCAAAGCGGCTGGGTTCGGTGCTTCTGCTACTCTCCCTCCCTTCGCACCGGCCGGGGACCCGGATGTCAGTGACATTCGAGGAGACCCTGCCTGGGTGTGATGGGGGGTGGGGGGTCAGCTTTCTTCCAGCCTGCCTTTGGCTTTGCCAGCTGTTCCGTTCCGTTCAAAGCCAGCAACCTCCCTAGTTGGGGCAGGAGATCTGCAACTGGCGCCGCCAAAAGTGCCTATGGAGAGAAGAGATCCCGCTGTAGGGTGGACTACAGTACCGCCTAGCCTGCTACCCCTCATACTGAGAATGGGACCCGTCACCCCACAGGGAAAGAGAAAAGACAGAAAAGCTCCTACAAGGAGATAATCCCTCAATCCCCTCTCAGGTAGCAAAAATTTGTACGGCTGCAATGAAAATTCGTGGCTACAGAGTAGTCTCTTAGTCCAAATGGCAGGTGTAACTTGGATGTTATTTATTTTATTTTATTTTTTTAAGTGACTTAAGACTCGGACTGTAAACCTTTGCGGTAAGACCATTTTAGTCCATGTATCTTGTTTCATCTGGCCAAGGGCCGCAAATAAACTATCACCTAGCCTGCTCTGTTCTCCCTTAGGATCCTCCCCCTTAGGATCCCCCCTTAGTAACCCCGTAGTCTGCAGATGGGCTTTCAGTTGACAAAGCAAAGTGTCTGTGACTCTGTTCGGGATTTCCGTGGAAAAGGACGCTCAGCTGGATCAGACCCAAGGGCCACGGAGGCAGCTTGGCAAGAAGCCTGGTCAACTGGGAATTGCCCAGCGAGCTACAATCGGCTTTCCGCCCAAATTATAAACATCTGAAGCTGCCTGATACGAACTCAGATCACGGTTCATCTGGCTCGGCGTTATTTATTTTGACGGGCTCTTCGGGGTCTGCGGTGATATCTGTTACCTTTTAACTGGAGAGGCTGGGGGTTGAACCTGGGACCTTCTGCCTGCAAAGCAACTGTTCTAGAGCTGAGCCACAGGCCCTCCCCCTCCTTCACCTGGGAGAGAGGATCTGCTTAAGGAATGGAGTGCAAAGCCGCAGCTTTGATTTTTGGAGATATTGAGATACGCTACGAAGGGGGCCGTGGCTCAGTGGCAGAGCCTCTGCTTGGCATGCAGAAGGTCCCGGGTTCAATCCCCGGCATCTCCAGTTAAAGGGACCTGGCAAGTAGGTGATGTGAAAGACCTCTGCCTGAGACCCTGGAAAGCCGCTGCCGGTCTGAGTAGACAATACTGACTTTGATGGACTGAGGGTTTGATTCAGTAGAAGGCAGCTTCATGTGTCCCAGGTTGCCTGAACGCTCAATGCGGTTGTTCAATCAGACTGAAAGTTTCAAACAGGACTGGGACCCCTGCAGCCTCTGTAAAACCAGCAGAGAAAATTACTCTGCACAAAAATCAGTGGGGGTTATCTTCTTGAAAGAGAGGTGTGGGGGGGTTGAAATAGCTCGAGTGATTAACACCGGCTTAGAAGAAAGGCTTGGACCAATTCACGGTCTCTCAGCAACTGTTAGCCCTGATAGCCCGAGGTGTACGGAAGAAGTCTGCCTCTGAGTCACCGATGTTGGGAGCGAACGACAAAGGGTGGTTATCACTTTGACACCCTGCTGGTAAGCATCTGTTGGAAGTTGCTTGCTGGCTGTTGGTGGAGAAAGGATGCTTTGTGAGTGAACCTTTGCTCTGATTCCACAAAGTAATTCTTATGTTCCCACATGAAATTGAAAAAAAAACCATCCTGTTAACCTGGAGGGAGGCTTCTGCCACAGCTGCATTTCAGAAGCTGGCACATATAAAGAAATTACACGATTGCCTCTGAGCTTGTGCAGAATGCATTTCCTTCTCCCCGAGGAACCTGAGCCAGCTTGCAAAAAAAAAACAACAACTCTGGGGTTGTGCATTCCCAGCTGATCATGTGACCTCAAGGAAGGCATCACTGGGTAACCACTGTCAGTCTCCCCACACTGGGGTCGTGGTTCAGTCGTAACACAACCACTTTGTGTGCGGAAGGTCCCAGGTTCAATCCCTGGCATCTGCCGTTTAAAAATCTTCAGGAGGAGTTGCAGGGAAAGACCTTTCTCTGCCTGAGATTCTAGAAAGGTGCTGCCAGCCAGAGTAGGCAATGTCAAGCTAGATGTACCAATGGTCTGACTTTATATAAGGCAGTTTCATATGAGACCATGTTTAGACGAAGAACTGTGGCTCGATGGTTCACACGCAGAAGGTCCCAGGTTCAATTCCTGGTATAGTGAGCCAGCATGGTGTAGTGGTTAAGAGTGGTGGTTTGGAGCTGTGGACTCTGATCTGGAGAAGTGGGTTTGATTCCCCACTCCTCCACATGAGCGGCAGAGGCTAATTTGGTGAACTGGATTTGTTTCCCCACTCCTCCACATGAAGCCTGCTGGGTGACCTTGGGCTAGTCACACTCTCTCAGCCCCACCTATCTCACAGGGTGTCTGTTGTGGGGAGGGGAACGGCAGGTGACTGTAAGCCAGTTTGGTTCTTCCTTAAGTGGTGGTGAAAGTCGGCATATAAAAACCAACTCCTCTTCTTCTAGTGTTGGGAAAGAAGGGCCAGTCAGAGCAGGCAATATTGAGCTAGATGGACCAATGATCTGGCTTGGAATAAAGTTGCTCTTGTAAGTTTGTGCATATAGGTAGGATATCTAAGCCAATTTCCTTGGAGGGGATTATCTGCTCTTTTTATGTTTAGGAAGCTCTACTTCTGGGGCCCTGATGTGTCGAGGGCTTGATGGGTATTACCTGCTGGTGCTTGCTCAGAGGTGCTCTTCTCTTATTTTGTGGTCTAGCGCCCATCCCCGCTTGGCATTAAAAACCCATTCCAAGGCTGAGCCCTTGGAATCCCATGGCTGAAATCAAATCTTTCCCCAAGCAGATTGAAAACCTTGACTGGAACTCAGGTCTCTTGGACATAGGAAGTCAGGCAAGAGCTGGTGAGAATGGCAGATCATTGTGGCAGAGTGGTGCCAAGACAGTCATGGGAGAGTTGTGCTGCTCACAGCAGAGGCTGATTGAAAGGAGCCAGAGCAGGCAATCATGCAGAGATACAGCAGGCAGCCTCTTCTATGCATGAGTACTTTGGGCATACTGTAGATTCTCTCTGTGTCATCATTACATCAACCAAGTTTTCCTTCTGCATTATGGGGAGGCATCAATGGATCATCTTGACTGGTGATTTTCCACCTCGCTCAGGATTGTGTACTCTGACTACTAGATGGACCAATGTTCTCAATAAAGGCAGCTTTGCATGTCTGTAGGTTGACTTGCAAACCATGGTTTGTGTTAACTGTGGTTTGGTGTGACATCTGAACTGGCAAAGCCCCAGTGGGGGTCATTGCTGTGCCACTGGAGAATGCTACATTATGGAAATAGGAGAAAACTTGTGGACTTATGAAAAATAAAACCAGGCCAGAAACTCTGTACCATCACTTATTTGTGATTTTGAAATCTGACACCACAGTTTGGGTTTTGAACCGTAGTTAGTGCAAAATGTGGTTTGGGGTGATGTCTGAAAGGAACTTCTCTGGGGTTCTCTGGAGTGGCAGCATAGAGATTTTCTAAATACAGACACAAAACCACCATTTCTTTGGAGAATGCCATAGATCTGAAGCAACACTTGACAGAAAGCAAATATCCTATACATAGATTGGGAGCCAGCATGGTGTAGTGGTTAAGAGCTGTGGTTTGAAGTGGTGGAGGGAGGCTAGTCTGGGGAACTAGATTTGTTTCCCCACTCCTACACATGAAGCTAGCTGGGTAACCTTGGGCTAGTCACATTCTCTCAGCCCCACCTACCTCACAGGGTGTCTGTTGTGGGGAAGGGAAGGCAAGGCGACTGTAAGCCGGTTTGATTCTTCCTTAAGTGGTAGAGAAAGTCAGCATATAAAAACCAACTCTTCTTCTTCTTCTAGTCTGCCCCCCCCCCCCAATATTTCAAGGAAATAAATGGTGTGCCCTCCTGGAATGGGCTTGTTCCAACTCTGAACAGCCTTTTGAAGTTTTTGCTTAGTCTTAACCTCCCTGTAGTTAGAAATCATGCTCTTTGTACATGCTGGTAATTCAGCTTAAAAAAAAAAAAACAGAATGCAAATTGGTTACATAGATTGCATCTGGATGTCACCTGTCACTGCAGATAAGGAAAAACCTGCACAAACCTGCGTGTTGCCAGGCTCTCCTGAGGACCTCACTCCCCGTTCCTCCTCTCCTCTACTGAGCATTGTAATTAAACCCTAGCAGTTCAATCCTAAACAGAGTGGTAAACTGCAGTACTGCAGTCAAAAGCTCTGAGACCTGAGTTCGATCCTGACAGAAGTCTGTTTCAGGTAGCCGGCTCAAGGTTGACTCAGCCTTCCATTCTTCCGAGGTCGGTCAAATGAGTACCCAGCTTGCTGGGGGTAAAGGGAAGATCACTGGGGAAGGCACTGACAAACCACCCCGTAAACAAAGTCTGCCTAGTAAACGTCGGGATGTGATGTCACCCCATGGGTCAGGAATGACCCAGTGCTTGCACAGGGGACCTTTACCTCTTTTTAGGATTGCACTGTAATTTCCCTTTCTTGTGATGTAGGAATGCAGGGACAAAGTTGAGCAGCAATCCCATACATACTTACTTGAAAATAACCCCTACTGAGCTCAGTGGGATTTACTTCCAAACAAACATGCGTAGGATTATGCCCTTAGTTTCACCATTAGCGATCTTTAACCTGGGTTCAATCCAGGCTTAAAGGCTCTGTTAGTGGGGAAGAAGAAGAAGAGTTGGTTTTTATATGCCAGCTTTCTCCACCACTTAAGGAAAAATTAAACTGGCTTTCAATTACCTTCCCTTCCCCTCCCCACAACAGACTCTCTGTGAGGTAGGTGAGGCTGAGAGAGCTCTAACAGAGCTGTGACTAGCCCAAGGTCACCTGGCTGGCTTCATGTGGTGGAGTGGGGAAACCAGCCCAGTTCACCAGATTAGCATCCACCGCTCATGTGGAAGAGTGGGGAATCAAACCTGGTTCTCCAGATTAGAGTCCACCACTTCAAACTACCACTCTTAACCGCTACACCACGCTGGAAGGGAACGAACGTTGGTTAACTGAGGCACCTACAGTCCTGTGTCATGGGTGACTAGAGTATGCGTTTAACTGGGATACTTGGCCCTAGGGGATAGGCACAGAGAGTGAATCCTGCTGGCAGACCAGGCAAATTGTGTATGTTTCCCTTAAGAGCCGTTTCAGGTGACATTTGAAATATGCCGTATTGTAAAATGCCATGTTTAAATGTAGATGGCAGTGTTTCCAAGTGGGGTGAGCCTGCTCTAGTCATTCCCAAGCAAGGGGATGGGGAGTTGCTCGTCTCATCAGACTTGACGATTTTCGGACTGGTTGGCCTGGGCAGAGCTCTGTTTAGAAACTGCCCTTCTGTTTGGCCAGCTGTGTTGGCAGGGTAGCAGGCTTTTGAGTTGCAAGGGGAGCTTGTGGCCAATATTTTTTTAATGTGTTGGCACGGAAGGATAGGTAAATGGGGCTAAGGGATCATGGAAAGGTTTTTAAAGGGGTCAGTTAATAGAAGTAATAATCACATGGGTTGGAATTGCATGAAAGTAGCTAAATCAAATTGGTGTTTTTAAGGGGACCCCCTTAAAGTTAGGGGTGCCAGCAGATCTGGAGAAAATTGTCCTGTCCCTTTAATAGATGCTTAATGGGTGGAAATGGGTAAATGAAGCTTTCCATGGCATGGAGGTAAGTAACACCACCTGGTAACTAGCATCCCATGGTAGAGCATCTGCTTGGCATGCAGATCCCAGGTTCAATCCCCGGCATCTCCAGTTAAAGGGACTAGGCAAGTAGGTGATGTGAAAGACCTCTGGCTGAGACCCTGGAGAGCCGCTGCTGGTCTGAGTAAACAATACTGACTTTGATGGACCAAGGGTCTGTTTCAGTATAAAGCAGCTTCATGTGTTCAAGACACTCTTAAAGTGACAGGACACTTTTATATAGGCCTGTTGGCAATCCTAATTAAGGGATGTGTGTGTGCTAATTTCAGACTTCCTAACCTTCAGTTCATCTCTCAAGGGATCTCTGTGGATCTGCCATGGAAGTCCATCACATCACGGAGAACTCTGGGGTGTGAGGGAGAGCAAGAGAAAGCAGATGAGAGTGATCAAAACAATCCAGTCGCAGACATGGAAGAATTGCGTGCCCAGTCAGCAGAGGATGGTTGGAAAGACAACCTCCTCTAAGGGTCTGGGCTGCCTTCCATTCTTCTATTTATCATAGAGCACTGGCCATTCTTTTTCAGCACCATAGTGGGTCCTGACACTTAAATTGTGAATTTCAACTCTAGCCACTACTCTTTACCACCATGTGCTTCTACTATCATTTTAGTAGTGGCTGCTTTTTTTTCTTGTGGGTCCCCAGCGTGGTGTAGTTAAGAGTGGTGGTTTGGAGCAGTGGACTCTGATCTGGAGAACCAGGTTTGATTCCCCACTCCTACACATGAGCAGTGGACGCTAATCTGGTGAACTGGATTTGTTTCCCCACTCCTACACATGAAGCCAGCTGGGTGACCTTGGGCTAGTCACACTCTCTCAGCCCCACCTACCTCACAGGGTGTCTGTTGTGGGGAGGGGAAGGGAAGATGATTGTAAGCCTGTTTGATTCTTCCTTAAGTGGTAGAGAAAGTCGGCATATAAAAACCAACTCTTCTTCTAACAATTGCATGCAAATCAGTAATCTGGCAGATGCAGTTTTTCCTAGCATGGAGATGGGGAAAAAACTTTACTTGTTCAATTTCAATTTGTCACGCAGTTATGATCGTTACCAGGAATCCTGCCAGAAAGAAAAAAAGAAGCTGTCTTATATTTCCCTATATTCCCGATCTGGTAACAATTTGCATGATACAGACTAATCTAGCTCTGTCATTTCCATGTGCTACAATTTTCCTCCTCATTTGTTTAATGAGCTGTTTTTCAGAAGGCTAGAAGGAAAGAGCTTCCCTTTGGTTCACTCCCTCCCTTTTATGTTTTTGGCATCCACATATTTGAAGTTCTTGGAAATTACAATCGTAACTTTGGCAGCAGATTTCTTTGTTGCAATACGGCTCTGGGATCTTTTAAATCAGCCAGTAACAAAAGTATATGGCAACATTTCACCTGTGCCAAGGAGCGAATCTGGTGGGTTGATGGGCTCATGCATGTCTTGTTATGAGTGCAGTCTTGGTTTGATGCTTGGCTTTGAACTAGCCTCCTCCTGCCAGGAGAAGGATATTTCTGCCGGTCTCTGTATGGAATGTGGCATGATCAACCACTCTGAATTCAAGGACTTGGCGGAATTACCCACTCTCCCAAGAGGCAGCTTGTTGTGTCTCTGCGTGAGTCACTGCTCTAGGCAGGCCTCCTTCCTGGTGCATTCCAGAAAAAGCTTTGCCACCAGCCCACTGAATGAGAGAGGAAAGGGGAAGGGAATTGTTTTTATCCAGAGCACCAAAATTGGCAGCGGTGCGGGAGGGGGTGGGTCTAGAACCCTGGTCAGCAACTCATTTTCTTGAAATGTCATGTTGGAAATGGAGTAAGGGGTGGAGGTCCAGTTTCCAAATTAGCCACACTTCATGGTGGCCTGCTGGAGACACCTTTTGACATCCACCTTTTGGCAAATGAAGTGGCTGGATGTGGTCCAGGATCTTCCAGCTGCTAACTCTTAAGCAAGAGTTACCAGATCTGGATAGGGCTTCCATGATGTTAAAACCTGATAATCCAGAAAACTGCACCTTTTCCCATCAGCGTCCTCATAAATGAGACCTGGTGTAGCTTACAGGTTAAGCCAGGAAGTTCTTGATCCAAATTTCATCTCAACCATGGAGCTTGCTGGATGATGTGTCTCGTTCTGAGTGGTCAAGATGAATGAAGGCAAAAACAAATGCCAATAGCGCAGTGAGAGAGTGAACATGTATTGATGCAATTGGGCCTTTTTAGTATTCCATCAATAATGTTTTACTTTCCCACTGTGCTATCAGCATTTGGTTTTGAACGCATGAAGCTGCCTTATACTGAATCAGACCCTTTGGTCCATCAAAGTCAGTATTGTCTACTCAGACCAGCAGCGGCTCTCCAGGGTCTCAGGCAGAGGTCTTTCACATCACCTCCTTGCTAGTCCCTTTAACTGGAGATGCCGGGAATTGAACTTGGGACCTTCTGCATGCCAAGCAGATGCTCCGCCACTGAGCTACAACCCTTCGTTTGTCTTGGTGACTTGTGCAGCCCTCTTGTTTTGCTAGTTCTCAGCGGTCACAACGGATAGTTATTGGACAGATGATGAATAATTTAACTGCCTAGTCATAGGTAAAGCAACCAAAGTGTGTTCAACTCTTTGAGTTCCTCAGGAGTTTCTCAGGAGTTTCCTGATGAGAAATTTGGCAACAGGACAACTGAATTCCCTGAAATATAATCTGTGAAAGGTCCAGTAGTAGTTACTAGCCATGGTGAATAAAGAGAACCTCCACATTCAGAGGCAGTAAACCTCTGAATACCAGCGCTAAGAGGCAACATTGGGAGAAGGCCTCAGCCTCTATGGCCTGTTGTTCGTCCTCCAGAATAACTAGTTGGTCAGTGTGTGAGATAGGATGCTGGAGTGGCCACTGGTGGATACTGGTCACTGGTGGTCTGATCCAGCAGAGCTCTTCTTATGTTCTTTTGACCTTCTTATGCCCCATGTGGCCATGTGCCGCCACAGGAAAATGTTGAGAGTGTTCGATTATGACTATAGCAGTGTCCAACAAGGCACTGTGAGAAAAGCGGAAAGGGCTCCTGGAATTATGAAGCCGCAGTATTGGGCGCATCCACAACTCTTAGGCCTTCTGAAAGGCGAGGCCCAGTTTAGTTTTGATACATGGACAGGGCCATCCTGAAGAAAGGTATAAGGCATACTGGGATTCCCTGGCGCAGCCTGCAACTCACCTGACAGGTAACGGGAGTCACACAAACACATGAAACTGCCTTATCCTGAATCAGGGTGGGAAAATGAAGGGGAGTGAGACCCAATGTGAAAAACAGAAGCTGGGTACCCAAGGTTGGGTGGGATAAATAAAATAAAACTGTGACACCGTTTTACCTGGTTAATAATTGCACACACGTTTTATATGGGAGACATAGACAGCCCAGTAAAACAACCTGTGGACAATCCAACCAGGTGTTTGTATAATTGGAAATATACTATACAACCTACATATACATGCCTGGTCTGATATATAATTGCCTGCATATGTTTATATATCTGTCCAATAAGGCCTGACTAGGACTCTGTGTGAATACTTCCCAGAATCCTTTACATAAGTCGGAGATTCCCTGACAGATAACGTCTCTAGAGAGACCGGTGGCCGTGCAGAGGGTCCTCTGGAAGTTCCAAACTTGGAAAGCCAGCAACGGGGAAAATGGCTGCATATAACTTAATAGACTGCATGCTGAGCAGAGCTGTGGCTCAGTAGTAGAGCACATGGATTGCACATAGGGTTGCCAACCTCCAGGTGGTGGCTGGAGATCTCCCGCTATTACAGCTGATCTCCGGATGACAGAGATCAGTTCTCCCTGGAGAAAATGGCCATTTTGGCAATTGGACTCTATGGCACTGAAGTCCCTCCCCTCTCCAAACCCCACCTTCCTCAGGCTCCACCCCCAAAATCTCCAGGTATTTCCCAGCCCGGAGCTTGCAACCCTACCCAACCCTAACATGTTCGGCTCCTGGCATCTCAAGAAGGAGAAGAAGGAGAAGAAGAAGAGCTGGTTTTTATATGCCAGCTTTCTCTACTACTTAAGGCAGAATCAAACTGGCTTACAATCACCTTCCCCTCCCCTCGCCACAACAGACACCCTGTGAGGTAGGTGGGGCTGAGAGAGCTCTAAGAGCTGTGACTAGCCCAAAGTCACCCAGCTGGCTTCATGTGGAGGAGTGGGGAAACAATCCAGTTCACCAGATTAGCCTCCACCGCTCATGTGGAGGAGTGGGGGATCGAACCCAGTTCTCCAGATCAGAGTCCATCGCTATAAACCACCACTCTTAACCACTGCTCTTAACCACTACACCACACTGGGTCTCCGATAAATATGATACTATCTTGCACCAAATAAGACCACTGCTCCATCTAGGTCAATATTGTCTACCCTGACTGGCAGTCGCTCTCCAAGGTCCCAGACAGAACATCTCTCCCAAACACCTCCTTCCTGAGTTCCTTTAACTGGAGATGACTTGGGATCTTCTCCATGTTGAGCAGGTATCAGATGTTCGGAAAGTCCTTCCTTTGCCCGGGACTCTAGAGAGCTGCTGCTTTCAGTCAGAGGGGCTGTGGCTCAGAGGTAGAGCACGTGCTTGGCATGCAGAAGGTTCCAGGTTCAGTCCCCAGCATCTCCAGTTAAAGGGACTAAGCAAGTACGTGATGTGAAAGTCCTCTGCCTGAGACCCTGGAGAGCCACTGCCGGTCTGAGTAGGCAATACTGACTTTGATGGACCAAGGGTCTGATTCAGTATAAGGCAGCTTCATATGTTCATGTGTAGATGGTGCCAAGCTAAATGGACCAGTGACCTGTCTCGGAAGAAGGCTGCTTCATTTATAGCAGGGGTGGGGAATGTCAGGCCCGGGGGCTGTTTAAGGCCCATGAAATCTTTTGGTCTGGCCCTTCGTGGGTCCTGGCAGATCTCTTGCTCAGAAGGATCTAAGACTGGTGATCCGCCCCCTCCCGTGGACAGGAATAGCCTCTATTCAAGGCAGATGTGAGTTTGTTTTGCCGAGAAAAGGAACTTTCCCCCCCTGCTAGGGGGGGAACTGATAGGACCATCCAAGAAACCTTGTTAACCCTTTCCCACCCGGGCCGTGGAGAAACGTATTCCCTCTGTACTACAAGAGGTCTGGGGGTGGAAGTGGCAACAGTAGAGGGGTTAAAGGAGGCAGGACCAGAATGTGTCCTCATTTCATTCCTGTATATAGAGGTAGCAGGAGCCAGCTGTAGAATCTGGCCCCAACCAAGCAGAGCAGGAGCAACTCCGGCGTGCGGCTGGACTGCTAGGCCCGACTGGCATCATGTGCCACCAGGTGGGCAAGTACGCCACCGGTTGGATGCCTGCCTGCCCGCACGGAAGGGGGTCATCTGGGGCAGTTGCCTGCTTGGGGCTTGGTCAACTAATTTTTAAGATGATAATTTTGTATGGCCCGCAAATGATGTTATAAATATCCAAATGACCCTTGGAGGAAAAAAATGTTCCCCACCCCTGATTTACAGGAAGGAGGATGACTTGGTGGCAGAATATCTGCCTTGCATTTTATAGGTCCCAGGGTCAGTTCCTGGTATCTCCAGCGAAAGGATCTCTGGTAGCAGCCCCGAGGGAAGGCTTTTTCTGCCTAGCGAGATGCTGCCAGTCAGAGCAGACAATGCTGAGCTTAGGAGGTTTATATGAATATAGCTGGTTTAGAATGTTCAAGTACCTGGACTTGGCTATAGAGGCAGGAGAGGGGGGCATCTTCTATCAGTTTGAACCCTCAGCCACCAGGAAGTTTTCCCTCGCAAGCCCCCTTACAATCAACCAGGGCTTTGCAAGAACAATACCTTGCATTTCAGTGAATCTTGTGCAAGAAACCTTCGCAGAATGTTCCTTTTGGTTCCTGACTTGGCTATTTTTTCCCCCAGTATCATGACTTGTGACCTTAAATGGGCAGAAACAGATATAAACAAACCCAACGGCAGTCCAGACAGCTTGCTGTAGATCCTAGATATGTCTAGCAATAAAACAACCCCAGATTTGCTATCATTGAGTGCCCCCCGTCCCTCCTGACATTATTGTTCGAATGACTGCTGTGTTTTGTATCAGGCTTTGCCGTTCCTGATGCTCCCAACGGTTCCTTTTCACTTCCAATTCCGTTCCCTGCTTAATAATATTTACTCTGCATTTTTTAAAATCCTGTGTTGTTTGAGATTTTCTGATGTCTGGTTTCTTTGTGGGTTTTAAAAATATTGTTTTTATTATAATAAAACACTCATGTAGTGTAGTGGTTAGCCTGCTGGACTAGGATCAGGGAGACCCCGGTTGGAATCCACACTGTGCCATGGAAGCTTGCAGGATGGCCTTAGACCAGTCAAACTCTCTCAACTTAACCTACCTTACAGGGTTGTTGTAAGGATAAAAAGGAGGAGAAGAGAAGGATATAAGCCACTCTGTCCCCATTGAGGGGAAAAAAGAGGGATATAGAATAATAGAATCATAGTTGTACCAGGGTCATCTAGCCCAACCCCCTGCACAATGCAGGAAATTCACAACTATCTCCCCCCACACACACCCAGTGACCCTTACTCCATGCCCAGAAGATGGCCAAGATGCCCTCCCTCTCATCATCTGCTTAAGGTCATAGAATCAGCATTGCTGACAGATGGCCATCCAACCTCTTCTTAAAAACCTCCAGGGAAGGAGAGCTTACCACCTCCCGAGGAAGCCTGTTCCACTGAGGAGCCACTCTGTTAGAAAATTCTTCCTAATGTCTAGACGGAAACTCTTTTGATAACACAGTACTCTAGGTGAGGTCTAACCAAAACAGAGTAAAGCGATACCATCACTTCATGTGATCTGGACACTATACTTCTGTTGATACAGATCGCATTTGACTTTTTAGGTACCGCATCACACTGCTGACTCATGTTCAGTGTTTGGTCTACTAAGACCCCAAGATCCTTTTCGCACACACTACTGCTCAGACAAGTTTCCCCCATCCTATAATTATGCATTCGATTTTTCCTACCTAAATGTAGAACTTTACATTTATCTGTGTTGAAGTGCATTTTATTAGTTTTAGCTCAGTTATCCAGCCTGTCAAGATCACCTTGTATCCTGGCTCTGTCTTCTATTATATTTGCTACCCCTCCCAATTTAGTATCATCTGCAAATTTAATAAGCCTCCCCTCTATTCCTTCTTCCAAATCATTTATAAAAATTTTGAACAACACAGGGCCCAGCACAGATCCCTGAGGCACTCCACTAGTCACTCTTCTCCAAGTGGATGAGGAACCATTAACAAGCACTCTTTGGGTGCGATCTGTCAACCAGTTGCAGATCCACCTAACAGTAATAGGATCTAAACCACATTTTCCCAATTTGTCAACTAGAATACTATGTGGAACCTTATCAAAAGCCTTACTGAAATCTAGATAAACTATGTCTATGGCACTCCCCTGATCCAGCAAGGTAGTAACTTTCTCAAAAAAGGAGATAAGATTAGTCTGACATGACTTGTTCTTGAGAAACCTGTGCTGGCTCTTAGTGATCAGATCCATCCTTTCTAAATGCTTAAGGACTGACTGTTTGATTATTTGTTCGAAATGAGGAAGGGAGAACCATGTACAGTACTCTGAGTTCCTTGTGCTGCATATAGCACTTCCAGGGAGGTGCCGACTGCCAGAAGTATAGTATTTGATTTAATCTTATAGGTCCTCTCTAATCCATTGCATTTGGAGGAAAGGAGGGGTTAAAAATGTACTTGCTAGAAATTATTTATGTATTTATTTATTATATTTTTATCCCACCCTTCCAACTAAAGCCGGGTTCAGGGCGGCTAACAGTATAAAATTATTGCAATTAAAAGCATAAATAACACACATATAATTAAAACATTAAATTATTAATAAACTGTAATGGTGCCCTGATCATAGATCCCAGATTATCTTATGATTTCTCTTTGGGGAGCCACAAGGTATTAATGGATGGAAAAGGGAAAAGAGGGAGGGAGAGAAGGGAAAAGGGGAAAGAAGAGAAGGAGGGAGGGGAAGGGGGAAGGGAGAGGAGATGGAAAGGAAGGGGAATCAGTGGAATCAGCTACCTGAGGTGGTGAGCTCCACGTCACTGGCAGTCTTTAAGCAGAGGCTGGACAAGCACTTGTCAGGGATGCTCTAGGCTGATCCTATATTGAGCAGGGGGTTGGACTAGATGGCCTGTATGGCCCCTTCCAACTCTATGATTCTATGAAGGGGGGAGGAGTTAAGGAAGTTGCAGTACAAACTGAAGAAGTGTCCCTTGACATCTAAAAGACAAGCATACATATTGTAATTCCAAAGGGGGGACCATTTGAACCTCTTTCATTAGAAGTAAAGCAGGTCTCTGGTGGCATTGATTCACTTTGGCATCTTTGGGTGCCTGAGCCCTCTTCATCAGATTCAGCAGATCTTCAGGGTCTCAGGAACAAAATAAGGTCTGAGAGCCTTTAACTGGAGCTGCCAGGAACTGAACCTATGACCTTCTGAACACAAAACAGGCGCTTCGCCACTGAGCTGTGTCTATTTGGCTAAGCCAGCTGAAGAGCAGCTTTTGTGGTCTAGGAGCTTCGGTGGACTTAACGGGCGAAGCTGAATTAAGCTCTCCTCGGCTTGCCGCCAGCCTTCCTCTCTGAGCATAACCGCGATTCTCCCTGGGCTGTGCCAGCCCTGTGGTGCCAGCCCTCTTTGCTGCATTGTGTGCTGCCCTCCTGCTAAGGAGGGAAAAAAATACCCCTTTAATTCCTGCAAAGAGGCAAGATTGAAATCCTGAGTTTAAACTAGGCAGTATCTCGCTGACAAATGTGCGTCATTCATGCCAACCCTTCGCTGTTTCTTCTTCCTTTCCCATTTTAAAAATTAGCCTGTCTTCTCCCACCCCCTCCCCTTTGGTTGCTTGTTGTTCATGCTAAATGGATAAGAAATGCTGGCAGGATGAGGTAAGGGAAGAAACCTTTAGCAGTGCTATGAATTGAAGCTACCCCCCCCCCCAATGCTTTTCAGATTTTTTTTTTTTTTTTTTGGCAGTTCTGCAAAGGGTAGCTACGTTTCTAAACGTCCTTGGTGCTGACTTTTTTCTTTTTAAAGCATGCAAACGTTTACTGTATATTGTTTTCCAGCTTGACTAGGTCATAAATATATTGCAAATTTCAGACCCAAATATGGAAACATTCTTACTAAAACCTTTCCAAGGGGGGCTCCCATGTTTCATTAACTTGGCAGGATTAATGGAGGGAAGGGGAAGGGTTGGTGCAATATATATACAGTATATACACACTGAAGAAGCTTTGCTGATGCTGCACTTTCAAATATATATAATCCATAGCTTGGGGAAAGAAGGGAGAATCCTTGGCTGCATTCAGGAATTGGGGTGTGCCTGAGTCTCTGCCTTTCTCATGGCAGACCAGAAGAGGGCACTAAAGAGTTACTGATGCTAGCGATAAGATTATATTAATTCCTGGCTTTGGCAGGGAGAGGGGAAAAATCCCTTTCTTGTGGCTGAGAATAAAAACTTCAAGAGATGGAAACTGAGATCTGCACCAAGGGTATTGGGGGTGGACAGGCTTCTTTCAAATTATGTTTTTATTTGTTGCCGTTAGATGTCCAAATGCAATTAAATGTTTGGAGCGCGAGAGAAGCTGTGTTCCAGGAAAGGATGCTGAATTCTATGACCAATCAACCTCTTGAAGTGCCGCGCATGTAGGTTGCATGGAATGAAGATTTGAATAGTGGCTTTTGGGGGGCAGGGTACAGTGTGCTGCTTTGTACAGATCCCTGGTGGAATCCTTATAGATGAAATATAGAATGTTTGTTTTCCTTAATCCGCTGTTAGAATCAGTTATAATTAGGGTACTTAGAGGACCACCTCCCCCTGTACTTCTGGCCCACCAGTTAAAATCCTCTTCCAGTCCTGTTTTCTGTGCTCCCACCTGCAGAGGTGAGGCAGGTGGCAGCCGGAGAGAGGACTTTTTCAGTGGTGGCACCTCGCCTTAGGATAGGTTTGCCAACCTCCAGGTACTAGCTGGAGATCTCCTGCTATTACAACTAATCTCCAGCTGATAGAGATCAGTTCACCTGGAGAAAGTGGTCGCTTTGGCAATTGGACTCTATGGCATTGAAGTCCCTCCCCTCCCCAAACCCCGCCCTCCTCAGGCTCCGCCCCAAAAACCTCCCGCCGGTGGTGAAGAGGAACCTGACAACCCTACCTTAGGAATGCCCTCCCCCTTAAAACTAGCTTGGTGCTTACCACATTCTCTTTTAGGTGCCAGGACAAAACAGTTCTTTGTGCCCAGGCTTTTAACTAAACAGGTGCCATTTTTTTAAGCTGGTTTGGAGTCTGCTTCTAGCCTAAAGAGTGTTTTACAGTTAACGTTTTGAACTTCTTATGATGTTACATGTTGGTTTTATGGCCTAGCTTGTTTTTAGGCTATGTTTTTGTATGGCTTGTTTTACTTGGGAGCTACCTGAAACTGTTCTTTGGAGAGGAGGCATCAGGGCTGGATTAACCATTAAGCAAAATAAGCACAGGTTTAGGGCATCATGAAGGGGGCACCACAGAAATTTTCCATTGCTGGATTTACCATGGACCACATGGTGCAAAACTGCCTATGGTGCAGCTGAACCAGGGTCCACAAAAAGTTGGAGAAAAGTTTTCAAGCATAAATAAAGTGGAAGCATACCAAAAAGAAGCATTATTTTTCATCTTACTGTAAGTGGTGTTTCATTTTGAAAAATAAAATGTTATTTGATGGGTTGTTATTGTTTATTTTTTGAATTACATATATATGGGGGCACCAAAATCTTTTAATTACTTAGGGCCTCTAAAGGTCTTAATCCAGCCCTGGGTGGCATAAACATTTTCTAAAGAATAAATAATTGCTGAGCTTTGAATGTGGAAAAAAGTAGGGTTCTAGTCCTCAAGAGGTCAGAAAGGCATACAGATTGCTCGCATGTTTTTTTCAGGCCAGAGAACAGTATGTGAGGGAGTAATGTTGTGCAGACTGTCAAGCGGTCAATATTTTCTTTTGTCAATGAGTTGATTTGTTACAGGACGATTGCATGGACCAGGGCATTTGGGGAAAAGCCAAGCCCGGGGGGGGGGGTTTCCAGAGAAAAACCTGAGCACGCTGGTAGAGGGGATTGAGGAGAGAATACCAGGGAGAAAGAGAAAAAGCATTTCAGAAATTATTTATGGCAGCCTACTTTGCCAGAAAAGACTGGTGCATAGCCAGACCAGGCCCAAACTCTTGTTTGCAGGAGTTAAAGAGGCACGTCATCAGGGAGTGATCACAAGCCAGAGTTCAAGGATGCTTGAAGGATGTTTTGCTACATAAGATAGACCAGCAGTATGTCTGCAATATCAAAAACCTTCCCCTACACATACCCCCATCTGTAGGGTTGCCATCCTCCAGGTGCTAGCTGGAGATCTGCAGCTATTACCACTGATCTCTAGCCGATAGAGATCAGTTCACCTGGAGAAAATGGCTGCTTTGGCAATTGGACTCCATGGCATTGAAGTCCCCCCCTCCCCAAACCCTGCCCTCCTCAGGCTCAGCCCCCAAAACCTCCAGGTATTTCCCTGGAGCTGGCAACCCTATCCATCTGCCATAATGACATGTGCCTTGCTGATCACATATATAAAAACCACTTCTCTGTGTTCTGTGGGGCTTTAGAGTAACCAAGACCTCCAATTGTTCATACTTCTTGTTGTTTCCACCTCCCCCCCCCCATTTGCTCACAAGGTTGGGGGTGGACCTTGGCAGGTTTAGATTCTCTCATGCTCACAAGGACTGCATGTACAATCCCCTTTGAAGGGCTAGGGGAAAAGTTGATGAAATTGTCAAGGCTTTGACAATTGAAATTGACAAGGCTTTGACAATTGACATTGTCTGCTTCCGTGGAAACCAGTGAGGTAGAGATGAGGAAGAACTGGACAAACTGGACTGTGAGTGACCAAAAAGACACTTCTGTTCAGGGTGGAGAAGCTAAAAATGTGCAAAAAGCCCGTCTGAGATATGTACAAGTTTATGGGAAGATGGATGAAAAGTGAACAGAAAGCTTGAAATATGCAGGTGGGTGGTCAATCGGCCTTCCTGTGTTTATTTACAGTACCCTTCTCTATGCCAGTCAGTTGACTTTATAACCTCACGCCAATGCATTGAAAACTTCTGCCTTTCACAGATGCAAGCCAGTGGTGGGCGAGAAACAGTTTAAGCGGCATGTTTGCCAGTGATTCAGCCAAAGCACCACCCTGCTCAGCATCTCAGTGGTGTGTGGGTAGGGTTGCCAGCTCCGGGTTGGGAAATACCTGGAGATTCTTGGGGTGGAGCCTGAGGAGGGCAGAGTTTGGGGAGGGGAGGGACTTCAATGCCATAGAGTCCAGTTGCCAAGGCAGCCAATTTTCTCCAGGTGAACTGATCTCTGTTGGCTGGAGATCAGTTGTAATAGCGGGAGATCTCCAGCCACCACTTGAAGATTGGCAACCCTATGTGTGGGCCAAATGGGCCCGAGGACAGACACCAGCTGGTTCATCAGGCTTCCCTTTTAGAAGACAAGCGGAGACTTCAAAAGCCTGGCATCCTAATTTCAAATGAAGTCATGAGGAAGGGCTGTCATATAGAGGATGGTGTCGAGTTGTTTTCTGTTGCCCCAGAAGGTCGGACCAGAACCAACGGGTTGAAATTAAATCAAGAGTTTCCATCTAGACATTAGGAAGAATTTCCTAACAGTGGAATTTCCTCAGTGGAACAGGCTTCCTCAGGAGGTGGTAAGCTTCCCCAGAGGTTTTTAAGCAGAGACTACAGCCCCGTGGCGCAGAGTGGTAAGCTGCAGTACTGCAGTCCAAGTTCTGTTCACGACCTGAGCTTGATCCCAATGGAAGTTGGTTTCAGGTAGCCGGCTCAAGGTTGACTCAGCCTTCCATCCTTCTGAGGTCAGTAAAATGAGTACCCAGCTTGCTGGGGGTAAACAGAAAGATGATTGGGGAAGGCACTGGCAAACCACCCTGTAAACAAAAGTCTGCCTAGTAAACGTCGGGATGTGACGTCACGCCACGCCATGGGTCAGGAATGACCCGGTGCTTGCACAGGGGACCTTTACCTTACCTTTTTAGATGGCGATCTGTCAGCGATGCTGATTCTGTGAGCTTAGGTGGATGATGAGAGGGAGGGCATCTTGTCCATCTTCTGGGCATGGCGTAGGGGTCACTGGGTGTGTGTGGGGGGGAGGTAGTTGTTAATTTCCTCCATTGTGCAGGGGGTTGGACTAGATGACCCTGGTGAGCCCTTCCAACTCTCTGATTCTATGACTTTGAAAGAAACATGATTAGGATCCTTTCGCAGTTCTAGCCAAATGTCAAGACAGCCGGCTGCAGTAGAGAAGGGAGGCTGCCAGAAATGGGCTCTGCTGCCCTGCAGCCCCCCCCCCAAGCTGGCTATGATCCAGCTGCGGCTTAAGCCTGTAGCCAGATATAAACACGCTGGCAACAGAATGGAAGGGGAAAACAAGAAGGGACTTGGCCTCTGTGCTGTAGTCTGGATCACTGGCCAACATAGTTGCCAACCAGGGCAGCTGCTCGACGCAGACTTTGGATGAGTGAGATGCTGTGTGTTTCAGAGTTTGTTTGAAGGGAAATTAGGAGTCTGGTTGGAGGGCAGCTAATACAGCAGCCTTGCTGGAGGCAGCGTGGTACAGGGGTTAGAGTGTTCTGGCTTGGTGAATGAATGCAACCCTTCGGGAGTGTACCCAAGTGAGCCCCAAAATCTATGGCAGGAGACACAGGAAGAGCTGTTTGTGTATTTATGAATGGGTGCTGTGTACAGTTGTGCATACCTGATATCAAACAGGTTGCTACAGAGCTGGAAAAGGGGCAGAAAAAGGCAGTTAAATTGATTATATTATTCTTATTATTATTTACAAAATTTATATCCTGCCTTTCTGTCCTTGCAAATTGATCAATATGAGACGACAAGAGTCACTGGAGAAGAAAATCATGCTAGGAAAAGTTGAGGGCAGCAGGAAAAGAGGAGGACCCAACAAGAGATGGATTGACTCTATAAAGGAAGCCACAGCCCTCAATTTGCAAGACCTGAGCAAGGCTGTCAAAGATAGGACATTTTAGAGGACACTGATTCATAGGGTCACCATGAGTCGGAAGTGACTTGATGGCACTTAACACACACACACAAACTGATCAAGGAATTGGAGTACCGCATTTATGAGGAAAGACTGCCCAATTTGGAGTTTTCCAAATTTGGGGGGGGGGGTGCATTGTAGAAGCTTATAAAATGATGCATGGTGTGAAAAATGGGAACAGAATTTTTTTCTGTTGCTGTGGCACTAAACCTAATGAAGTCGATGACTCTGGAGGGGCATAAAAATGTCCTGAACAAATACTGGATAGAACAACAACAGTGCTTCTTCGCACAATGGACATGTGGGATTCACAGCCACAGGATGCAGTGATGGCTACTGGCTTTAAAAGGGGATTAGACAAATCCCGTGAGTTTAGGCTCATGAATGGCTATTAGCCATGATGGCTAAATGGCTTCTCTGTGTTCAGATGCAAGATACAGTTGATAACCAATCACTGGGGATTGAGCAAGGTCTTTTTAATGTTCTTATGTGGTAGGTACATAAGCCTACATGCTCTAAACGCTTCTTAAATGTCCATTGAATTTCGTAGAGACAGCGTGGTGCAGCGGTTAAGAGTGGTGGTTTGGAGTGGTGGACTCTAATCTGGAGAACCAGGTTTGATTCCCCACTCCTACACATAAGACCAGCTGGGTGACCTTGGGCTAGTCACAACTCTCTCAGCCCCACCTACCTCACCGGGTGTCTGTTGTGGGGAGGGGGAAGGTGATTGTAAGCCAGTTTGATTCTTCCTTATGTGGTGGAGAAAGTCAGCATATATAAACCAACTTCTTCTTCTCCTCCTCCTCCTATCATTGGGAGAACAGAGATGGATCAAGGAGTATTTTATTCCCCTCCCTGCCTTCATCTTTAAGATCTTGCATATGGAAACACTTTGGTGCCTCTGGAGAATTTCCACTGTGCGCATTGAGCCTCTTCTCCTTCCCCTCTTCTATCTGTAAGAAACTAGATGGGCTATTTTGGGAGCCAGACCCATAAATTACAGGATGATGATGCTCCTGGTATTGTTCTTTAATTGAATTTCTCTCCTTGTTGTCTCTCCACTTCCCCGAATGTTTCATGATTAAAAGAAGAGCTCTGCTAGATCAGTTCAAAGGTCTGTCTAGCTAAGCATTCTGTTTCCAACAGAAGCCTATCAGACATCCCTGGAATCTCACAAGCAGGGTGCAAAGGCAACCATCATCCCTGTTGTTTGTCTCCAGCATATGTTATTTGAAGGGAAACCGCCTCTGAACACTGAGGTTCTACTTTGCTGTGTGGAACCTCCATGAAGCTGCTTGATCCCTTTTTTAAAAAAGCATTCTGAGGTAGAGACTATCGACAAGGGTTGCCATCCTCTAGGGGTGGCTGGAGATCTCCCACTGTTACAACTGATCTCCAGCCAATACAGATCAGTTCCCCTTGTGAAAATGGCCACTTTGGCAATTGGACTCTGTGGCATTGAAGTCCCTCCCCTTGTCTACATCCTTCTTAAACTGCGGTGCCCCAAACTGAAACACAATACTCTAGTAGTAGAAAAGAGCAAGAGTCCAGTAGCACCTTAAAGACTAACAAAAATATTTTCTGGCAGGGTATGAGCTTTCGTGAGCCTTAGCTCACTTCTTCAGATACAGCTAGAATGTATCTGAAGAAGTGAGCTGTGGCTCACGAAAGCTCATACCCTGCCAGAAAATATTTTTGTTAGTCTTTAAAGTGCTACTGGACTCTAGCTCTTTTCTACTACTGCAGACAGACTAACATGGCTACCCACTGTGAACAATACTCTAGGTGAGGTCTAACCAAAGCAGAGTAAAGCAATACCATCACTTTGCATGATCTGGACACTATACTTCTGTTGATACAGCCCAGGATCCCATTTGCTTTTTAGCTAGCACGTCACACTACTGACTCATGTTCAGTGTTTGGTCTACTAAGACCCCAAGATCCTTTTTGCACACACTACTGCTAAGAAAAGTCTCCCCCATCCTATAATTATGCATTTGATTTTTCCTACCTAAATGCAGAACTTATGTTGTAAATTCTATTCTATTCTCAATTACTCAAACATCTGGTATAATAGGTTCTTGTAATACTGGTTAGTATAAGTCTCTCAAATACTATGTGTGCAGGTATCAACCTAGTGACTGCTTTACTAGGTTGATATCTGCACACATAGTATTTGAGAGATACTAACCAGTATTACAACAAGAACCTATTTACAACATATACACATGCCTGGTTGGGTTTGTACTGTTTCTATTTGTATTCATTAATGTGTTTCTGTAAATGTGTTCAGGTTTACAAAGGGTTTTAATTAACCACTGATGAAGGCCCCATAGCTGAAACGCGTTTGGTATGTGGTTATAGTTATCAACCGCAGGAAATGCCACTGTGCTATTTTAATGCTTTTAAATATTTTTAACTTTTATATAGCGCTTCTAATAAATCATACTTTCAGTATTTATACATAGACTTATATATATTTTCCTTTCACCCAACCTTGGGGACCCAGCTTTTGTTTTTAGGTTGGGTTTTATTCCCCTCCTTTTTTCTTCCACAGGTATTCAATAAACATAAAATACAGGTTTATTCAAACATATGTTAATTAGAATGGGATTGCCAACATCCAGGTTGGGCCTGGTGTTTCCCCAGAATTACAAGAGGTAAGTTCCCCAGAGAAAATGGCTGCTTTGAAAGGTGGACTCTATGTCATTATAGCCCGCTAATAGGGATGCCAGCCTCCAGGTGGTACCTGGGGATCCCGTGGAATTACAGCTCATCTCCAGACTACAGAGCTCAGTTCCCCTGAAGAAAATGGATGCTCTGGAGGGTGGACTGCATAGCGCTGTTCCCACTGAGGTCCCTGTCCTCCCCAAGCTCCATCCCCAAATCTCCAGGAGTTTCCCAA
This sequence comes from Euleptes europaea, assembly GCF_029931775.1. NCBI lineage: Eukaryota > Metazoa > Chordata > Lepidosauria > Squamata > Sphaerodactylidae > Euleptes > Euleptes europaea. The sequence continues at coordinate 41,987,762 of NC_079325.1, read as the reverse complement.
CCTGGAGCTGGCAATCCTACCCCCCTCACCCCTGCAGGTGGCCAAGGAGGACTTTGCAAACTTGCCCACTGAAGACCTTCCCCAACCCCTGCCCTCCCAAGGCTCCACCCCAAATCTCCAGGAATTTCATAACCCAGAGTCAGCAACCCTAGAAGATATATTAACATATACATGGATATTTAGAGCTAGTGTGATGTGGTGGTTAGTGTTTTGGACTAGGATCCAGGAGTTTGAATCCCCACTGCCATGGAAGCTCACTGGGTAGGGTTCCAGGTCCCTCTTTGCCACTGGCAGGATTTTTTGGGGGTGGAGCCTGAAGAGGGCAGGGTTTGGGGAGGGACTTCAATGCCATAGAGTCCAATGGCCAAAGCCTCCAGGGGAACTGATCTATGTTGCAGGAGATCTCCAGCTAGTACCCGGAGGTTGGCAACTCTATCAGTGGGTGACCTGCTTGGGCTAGTCACACACACTCAGCCTAACCTCACAGAGTTGTTGGGAGGATAAACTGAAAAACAATGTTAGCTGCTTTGGGACCCATTCAGGAGAAAAGCAGGAGATAAATGAAGTAAGTACATACTGTATCTTTATATTGTGTGAGCCGCCCTGAGCCCGGCTTCTGCTGGGGAGGGCAGGCTATAAGACTAATAAATACAACAATTCAAACAAGCAAGGGCATTTCAGTGTGTACTTTTGCTTGTTTGATTTCTGTTGGGTACGTGTAGGCACAAGCCTGCAAACAGCGGGAGCTGCATGCACTCGAAATACGCCTTGAGATGAGGGCTCCCCAAGAAATGAATGTAGCCTCTATCTCCTTGTGTGTGTGTTAAGTGCCGTCAAGTTGCCTCCGACTCATGGCGACCCTATGAATCAGTGTCCTCCAAAATGACCTATTTTTGACAGCCTTGCTCAGGTCTTGCAAATTGAGGGCTGTGGCTTCCTTGATAGAGTCAATCCATCTCTTGTTGGGTCTTCCTCTTTTCCTGCTGCCCTCAACTTTTCCTAGCATGACGGTCTTTTCCAGTGACTCTTGTCTTCTCATAATATGTCCAAAATACGACAGCTTCAGTTTAGTCATTTAGCTTCTAGGGTCAGTTCAGGCTTAATAGGATCTATAACCCACTGATTTGTTTTTTTGGCCGTCCACGGTATCCGTAACACTCTCCTCCAACACCACGTTTCAAAGGAGTCTACTTCCTTCCTGTCAGCTTTCTTCATTGTCCAGCTATCTATCTCCTTGTGTGTGCGTGTGTTAAGTGCCGTCAAGTTGCTTCCGACTCATGGCGACCCTAGGAATGAATGAAAGTCCTCCAAAATGTCCTATCCTTGACAGCCTTGCTCAGATCTTGCAAATTGAAGGCTGTGGCTTCCTTTATTGAGTCAATCCATCTCTTGTTGGGTCTTCCTCTTTTCCTGCTGCCCTCAACTTTTCCTAGCATGACTGTCTATCTCCTTAAAAGACCACAAATCCCAGTATCCTCTGCGGCGTCCCTGGCTTAGCGATTGGCTTTGGAGCCACGCGAGAGGCGGATGTTTTGGTCGCAGAGGCGATTGTAATTGGCTTTTAGAAACCCGGCCTTGCGAGGCGCCCGTTATCCCCGGGGCAGACCTCTGATTGGTTGGAGAGATGCGAGCGTGCCGGCCGAGGGCCGCCATTGGCTGGAACCAGGGGAAGGGGGCGGGTGCCGGCGGCTCCGTGAGGGGAATGTCGGCCGCTGTAGCTGCCGGGCTCTCGGGGCCAAACCGGAGCGTCGGCCGGTCTCCGCGGCGGAGGAATGACCCTCGGGAAGCGCCGCAAGCATGGAGCCAAGCGGCGCCGAGGCGGCGGACCCGCGGCTCTTCCACAGCGCTCAACGGTACCTAACGGTCGGAATCACGGGGGCGGTGCTTGTCGGGGGCGGTCCGCTGTCAGGTCCGTTTGGCTCCGCCCAGGGGCGGGGCCTAGCAGAGGGGCGGGAAATAGGAGTGTCTTCCCCCCCCCCCCCGGGCAGGATTCCTGTGCTTTGAAAAGAGCTGTGCGACAGGCAGGCGTTCCAGAGGTGCAGCTCCCCCAAACCCAGTAATGGTGGTGCAATAACTGGAAAGGCTGCATCTGTCAGAGTCATGCTTCTTTCTGTTCCAGTTCCAATGTCATGCTTGCAAGAGTCATGCTGATGTCTGTATCTATGTGCTTGGCAAATGTATCCGTTGGTCTTGCTGTTCAGCCTGCCAGGAGTCCAGGCAGGCTCTTGACATGAGTTAGGCCCATTTCTGTGCAAGTGTTATTCTTTCGTCGTCGAAGGCTTTCACGGTCAGAGTTCATTGGTTCTTGTAGGTTATCCGGGCTGTGCAACTGTGGTCTTGGTATTTTCTTTCCTGACGTTTTGCCAGCAGCTGTGGCCGGCATCTTCAGAGGAGTAACACTGAAGGACAGATAATTCACAGTGGGTAGCCGTGTTAGTCTGTTTGCAGTAGTCAAAAAGGGCAAGAGTCCAGTAGCACCTTAAAGATTAACAAAAATATTTTCTGGTAGGGTATGAGCTTTCGTGAGCCACAGCTCACTTCTTCAGATAAGTCTTTAAGGTGCTACTGGACTCTTGCCCTTTTTGACTACTTAAGGTGCTACTGGACTCTTGCCCTTTTTGACTACTGAAGGACAGAGACTGTCCTTCAGTGTTACTCCTCTGAAGATACCGTCCAAAGCTGCTGGCAAAACGTCAGGAAAGAAAATACCAAGACCACGGTTGCACAGCCCGGATAACCTACAAGAACCAATGTTATTCTTTCGTTTTATTTCTCTGAACAATCCAAGCTGTCCCCGCTCCTTCCTCCCCCCTCTTCTTTGACCTTGAGCGTCTAGCAGGCAACTTCAATGTTATGGCCTGCTCACTCCCTACTTCCCACCAGGCACCGTTATCTCCTATTTCCCAGGCCTCTTGGATTAGCACCTGGGATGACTCTATGCTTAAAGTTATGCTTTGAAGTGTGGTTCGCCATTAGCAGCTTTGAATTTGTGGATTGCTTATGCTGTATCCTGCGGCTCCTGAATAAACGTTTACCTGCTTTAGATCTGCCTGCCTGAGCGAGTGACTTTTTGGGATTGCCAAGGTTAGCTGGAGAACCTCACAGCATCTACTGGATTTCTGCTATTTTAAAATACAAGAGGCTAGGGGAGTAATAACTGCAGGTTATAGCCATGCTTATAGCGTATTATTTTCTGGGGGGAAAGAAATTGCAGATCTGAGAGCTTTCTTGGTTGCAGTGGCAAATTAGTGGAGTGAGGACAGCAGTGTGTCTGCCTGAATTGGTCTTTCTTCGTTAACAGCACATAGAAATGCAGCAGAATCCAAAAACAAGAATGAAATCTATGGATGTGTTTCCTTTTATTGGGACCAACGGTACTGACACAAAACCGTGTGCAGTCTTTCAAGTTTAACTGAGCTCTTCGTTAGTCTGGATTTTACAAAAAATAAAAGGGGGCGAGGGGGAAGCAGATGTCTCAGGTTGTGATCATAAGACCTGGTCTTGTCAGTGTTCTGTGCCAACGCTGAGCAACCGTCTGGTTGGTGTGAGGCTACCCCCTTGGAACTTTGGGGGCAAAAAGTAACCAATGGATTCAAGAAGTCCAAACATTTCTTTAACAGGAGGCAATTGCAATTGTTACACATACAGAGATTGGGGAGCTGAGCGGAGCTTTCTTTCCTGGTATGGAGACCAAGTGATTGGATTCTGTTTTTACGTACGCAAGAACTTGCATTCTAGATAGAAGGAAGCCCTTCATGTCCATAAGACACACAGAGCCATGATTGTATAGATGGCAGCTTCCCATGCTGTGGGCTTGACTTATGTTTTCCTGGGCTTGCACTGTGGGTCTCCGTATGGTTCCGCAACCGCCGTTGCTTGCTTTGTGGACTAGTGAGGACAGCTTCGGGTTCTGATTGGGGAGAAAAATGGAATAGATGTGATCTTTACGTGTGCATGGATGTATTTCAAATACATCTTGCTTTTTCTCTCCAATGGGGACCCAGATCGGCATACAACATTATCCTCTCCTTCATTTTATCCTCACAACAGCAACCTTGTGAGGTAGGTTAGGCTAAGAGTGTGTGACTGGCCCAAGGTCACCCAGCAGCCTTCCTTGGCAGGGGGTGGATTCCAGCCTGGGTCTCCCAGGTCCTAGTCCAGCGCTGTTGACACTGCTGGCTATCAATAAAGAATTAACTGAACAAATAAACTATAGGGCCTTCAAGTGGTGAAGGTGAGGGAAACCTTAAAATTGCAGCAGTTCGAAGTGCGCTGGATAGACATGCATTTCTTAGCAGCTGTTGCAGGCATACAGTGGAAGAGGAGTTGAAGGTGTTTGCCACAGTTTAGGGCATGGTGGCATCTGGCGTGGCAGTAGCCCTATTGTATATCAGAGGTGTTGAACTCATTTGTTACAAGGGCCAGATATGACATAAATGTCACTTGGCTGGACCACATGTTCTATAAAATTTAATGCTAGATACTGGAGATACAAACTTTATAGAAGACACAGGCAAAGCCAATTAATGATTTTATTTTTTATTTAAAATACAGCCATGCTTAAAACAATAACACTCTTTCAGTATTTTCTTTTATTTAACAGTCTTTGATAATTGGCACTTCGGGACTGGGAGAGGTGGCTGCCTCGGCTGGTGAGCCCACAGCGAACTCGCCAAACCAGATCGGGAGTGTGGGGGTGGGGCTGGCTGGCTGGCTCGTGGGCCGGATAAGAGCCCTCAAGGGGCCAGATCTGTCCCCCAGGCCTTATGTTTGACACCCATGTTGTATATAGTTCCCTAAATGTGCATGGCACTTTACAGAGTACCAGGATGGGCCCACGCCCTGAAGAGCTTACTAATTTAAGATTTGATGCAAGACTAATCCCCACCCCCACCCCCCAAGTAATTTCCCCTCAGTTTGTTTAAAAGATATTTCACCTTGTCAAAACGTGACCGGTCTTCGCAAAAACAAAAAAAGAGACCTTCTCACTCGATGCTGCTCTCTGTGCAAAGAAGATGCAGTGTGATCGCTGTTTTAGGTGGCTTTAAGTGAGGGTTGGGTAAACCTATGGAGGAGAGGTCTGTCAACAGATGTTAGCTAGCATGGCTGAACAGAAGCTCCATGTTCAGAGGCAGTGTACCAGATACCAGAAGCAAACAATAAGGAATGGCTTCTTGCGTCTATGCCCATCTTTTGACCATCCAGAGGTATCTGACTGGTCTTTGTTGAAACAGAATGCTGGAACAGGTGAGCCTTTGATCTGATCCAGTAGAGCTCATGTTTATTTACAAGCTAGTCTGTATGCACTGTTTGAAGCCTGATAGCTGTGTTTCAGCCTCTTTGGGAAAGGGACTTTATCTGTCTACCGTGGCTATATATTTCTGTCCTTCCCTCGAGTACATTGTTCTCCCTTCCCTTGGTACACTGGAGTCCTTGTCTATATGTCCAAGGCTGATAAAAGTACTTCTGTACAGGTTGAGTTTAAAAGACTGGGGGAATCTCTGTGTTTGGACGAGGGTCTGACATTTTTGCAGTGGTAAAAAAAACGGTCACCAGTGTTTTGGAAAACACCAAGAGAAGCCAAGTAAGGGAGAAAACAGATATGGGCCACTGACTCTCCTCCCCCTCTGAAAGTTATTTTTAAAACTTTTGCCATTTGTCCGTTTATCATGAAATTATAATAAACATCCCAGATCTTGCTGAAAGATAACTTTTGGCGTCCCATTTTGGTACAGAAGTTTCAGTTCTGTTGTTTTTTTCTTTTTCAACAAGGCTGAAATCATAAGGTCAGTTTGACCAAAGATGCAAGAACTGATTGGGGGCTGAATTTCAGCCATCAAACCTAGCTTAGTTACTGAGATAGGTTTGAAGGCAGCGTATTTGTGGTACGGTTCAGGCACAAGATCAAGAGTAAAGGGCATATAAAATATGCTGCCTTGGGATGCTTCTCTGACTAGATCCAGCAGCCTTTTACAGTAATAGGAGGACGAGCCCCTCCAATAAAGGTGCTGGGCATTGCATGCATGTTTTCTAGAGGTCATTGCCAGCCTAGAAGTGCTCTAGGAAGCCTGTGTGCTGAGGTGTGCTTGGTGCCATATTGGATGTGGTTCTCTGGGAGGAGGGTGATAGGGAGGTAGAAAGAGGAGGAAAACTATTGGGAGAAGAAGGAGAAGAGTTGGTTTTTATATGCCGACTTTCTCTCCCTTTTAAGGAGAATCAAACCGACTTACAATCTCCTTCCCTTCCTCTCCCCTTAACAGACACCTTGTGAGGTAGGTGGGGCTGAGAGAGTTCGGAGAGAACCATGACTAGCCCAAGGTCAACCCCGGTTCTCCAGAGTAGAGTCCACCGCTCCCAACCACTACACCATGCTGGCAGTGGGAAGGCATAATATTGCCCTGACCATTCTATAGCTCTTCTAGACTGGCTTTGTTATCAGCGTACTGGAAATAATGCAGAAAATGCAAATAATGCTTATTTAAAAGCAGGTTTCCGAGTGCACAGCTTGTATGTGAGTGCACAAGTCTTTCCAGAGATGTAAAAACCAGGCAGGGCAATCTAGCAGGAGGATGAAATGCAAACTTCGACCATGCATTCTTGGGCTGGGGGGCAATCTAGTTCCTCCAGCCTGGCCTTCCCCATGCAGGCTCAGGCTGTTCGTTTCACAAGGAGCCCAGTTGGTGGGCACTAAAATCAGGACAAAAGCTTATCAGAATGCAAGACAATCAGGGCCAAGGAGTCTTGAAATAAGGGACACGATGACAGATGTGTTGTCTCAGCGGTAGAGAGAGCTGTAGCTCAGTGGTGGCGCACTTGCTCTGCATGCGTGATGTGGCTGGGAAAGAGCTGAGACCTTGGAGAGCTGCTGTCCTTTGGTGAAGGTGGTACTTAGTTGGATGAACCAACAGTCTGGATAAGGAAAACAAGGAGAGAACTGCAGATGGGAAGGTCCTGTAGCTTAGAGGCAGATGATGTGCTTTGCATTCAGAAAGTTGCAGGTTCAATCCCTGGCATCTGCAGTTAAAGGAAAGCAGGTCATGGACAACTTTTCTCTCTGCTGTGGAGAGTTACTGTCTGCCATAGATTATTGGCCTTCAGCTTTTCTAGGCATGGTACCCATCTTTTATGCCTAGACAGGAGCATGGGACCTCCTCCCACTGCAAGCACAGGATAGGACATCATGTAACATAATTGATTCACTTGACAAGAAAAGGAGGAGTCAGAGTTGTGGCCTCACAGGTGAGGAATGGAGTTTCATGCTGCAAGCACCTGCAGAACATTGGTGTACCAAGCGAAGCTGCCTTTGACCGAGTCAGAACATCGATCTGTGAAGATCAGTACTGCTTACTCTGACAGGCAGTGGCTCTCCAGGGTCTCAGGCAGAAGGATTTCACATCACCTTATGCCCAATCCTTTTTAGCTAGAGATGACAGGGTTTGACCCTGGGACCTTCTTCATGCCAAGCAGATGCTCTGCCAGTGAGTCATGGCCCCTCCCCAAGTGCTAGGTTTGGGGAAGGGAGACTAATGAGGACTGGGGGCGGAGAGGGCAAAGGGGAGCTTTTGTGGGAGGGTGGGTCTCTGAGCTTGCCTTTCTAAAAAGAATGCTCTCCTTCGCTGACCTGCTCATCCTCTTAGCATGTGTGCAGGGAGTGGCAGGAGATTCAGCACCCTTACTTTCTATGCATGAGCAGCAGGTCTTCTCAGAAGGTGGCAACAACTGGCAGACCTGTAGGGGCTTGTGACCCATGGATTGAAGACTACTGGGATAGACAACTGAGGTAGTTGGTCTGACCTGGTATAAGGCAGCTGTATCTGGCCCGTCAGGTGAGCGTGTAGTGTGCAGGAGAGTCTACACCCACTGAGTTGCTGACCCCTATGTCGGGATGCAAGGTAACACTGATTGCAGCTTGCCCTGGAGAAACCAGACATAAGCTCTTTTAGCAAAGCCAGCATAATACGTTTCCCAGGTGCTGCTGCTTTCTACATTTAATTGTATCCTCATTGTCGAAGCTGGAAAACACATCTTGGAGTCTGCCTGCTCTTGACGCTAGACAGGAAGAGGACCTCCCCCATTTCCCCTCAAACAGCCAGCTGTAGAGTTTTCTGTTGGAGTGAACAATAATGTTTTTCCATCCCTCTCCCAAAGCCTCCATTTCTATCAATCAGTTTCTTTACCAGAGCCTCTTTGGGGAGCTCTTCCTCAAAAAGCTGCAGCGTGAAGCACACCTGGATTGTTTCCAGTTTTCGCTACTTCTTACGCAGGAGAGAACCTCAAGTGGGGTTTTACGATGGTCCAAACAAGAGCCTGTTGTTGTAAACAGCATATGGATCTCAAATAATCAGCAAAGAGGCACAAAAAATATACCCGAAGCAAGAAGGCAGATGCTGATTTGCGTATAACTAGGACCAGGGAAGAGGGGTTGCCAAGCCATGAGGTGTTGTACTTTGAATTGTTAGCCCTGACCCTCAGATCTCCTTTGAGGAATGCCATAGGGGAAGAAAAGGTCACATATTCCTTAAATGGTGGAGGGTTTTGCAGAAATTGCTGGCACATTTCCACATATATCACCACCACAGCCACGAGGGCTGGAATCCTGCTTTCAAAAACACTCAGAGTTGGGTTCCATGGAAATTCTCCCAGATGCCATCTTTCATGTGGAGTTCAGTGAGTGTGCAACTGCAGATTGAGCAGGTTGTACGGGCTAGGACCAGACTTTTGCTGAGGGGCTTTATAGCTGGTCTTGAAGCCATGCCCCTTCTTCCTGCACTCATAGAATCAAAGAGTTGGAAGGGACCACCAGGGTCATCTAGTCCAACCCCCTGCACAATGCAGGAAATTCACAACTACCTCTCCCACGCACCCCCAGTGACCCCTACTCCATGCCCAGAAGATGGCCAAGATGCCCTACCTCTTATGATCTGCCTAAGGTCATAGAATCAGCATTGCTGACAGATGGCCATCTAGCCTCTGCTTAAAAACCTCCAGGGAAGGAACACTTACCACCTCCCAAGGAAGCCTGTTCCACTGAGGAACCGCTCTGTTAGAAAATTCTTCCTAATGTCTAGGAAACTCTTTTGATTTAATTTCAACCTGTTGGTTCTGGTCTGACCTTCTGGAGCAACAGAAAACAACTCGGCACCATCCACTATATGACAGCCCTTCAAGTACTGTGGTTCCTGACTATGCTTAAGTTAAGGTCTTTCCTTGAAAGCTGTGCTGGGAACAGCTCTCTGCCATCTAGTATTGACTTTCTGGAGTCCTGGGGCTGATCCTGGGGGCTCTGCATTGGGGAATGTACCAAAGTATGTGGAAAAGGTGTTGGTCTAGTTCTCAGGAGTCAGCTGGCCATCTTTCAGGCTGGCATCCTGGAGTCCTCATCAGAGTGCATTGACTCCTCCTGGACCCAGCGTGCCTTAGGGTCATCTCCCTTGCTGAGACTCCAGAACACACACTAGGATATGGGGATCTAGATGACTCAGCCTTCTTTTCAGAGTATGCCTCTTCTGCTAGGGGCTCTGGGAGGTTGAGAAACATATTTGTTTCTAATTAAAATATGTATATGCCCCATAAGCATCCTTGAAAATACCTGCAAGGAATACCAAATACATAATAAGCCATCTTCAGGGTCAACTCAAACAGGAGCCTATTCGCCCGCCAAGTATATTGGTCAAACAAGTTGCCTGGTCATGGCAGGTGCTCACGTGGAAAGGAAGGTTTTACCAGCCTCCTAAACACCAGAAGAGAAGAAGCCGGGTATGCCTCATGGAGGGTGGGGAAGGACATTCCATCAGTGCCACCACTGAAAAGACCCTGTTACATGTCATCATCCGCCAAATTTCTGCAGATGGAGGCACAAACAACAAGGCTTCAATATCCTTGGTGTCTGGGTGGACTAGTATAGGTGAACATTCTCTATATGGTATCCTGGGCCAAAACCAGGCATTAAAGGTCAGAATTAGCCCATACACTTAGTGAGGTGTATCCAACTTTCTATAGACTCTGTTGGACTTTCCCACTTCCCCCTCCTGCTGCGGTCCACTGAGCGCCCTGAAATTTTGTTCTTAGAGGTCAACACACAGATCCTCAGGAACAGTGTAGGAGAACGATGGAAATCTCTGCCCCCTCTTCCAAAGACTGGTGCCATTAAGTCTTCAAAAAAGAATGGTTGGAGGATCCACCCCAGGGTTTTTCTCCCCACGCCCATTCTTGCTTCTCCCTCCCACGTGTCTGCCCCCCTCATCCAACCCCTTCCCTCCAAGTCATTTGCAAGTACACTAGCCAGAGATAAGTGAGGCTGCTTAGTCAGTTTCATAGCGAGTGTGGGTCAGTTTCGGATTGAACAATTGAGAGAACACTGAGCAGTTAAAACCTTGAGCCAGCAGAGAGGGGAAAGGGGTGGGGAAGCGTGGTGTGGGGTAATAGTGGAAATGGCTGGTCCTTTCATAGCTGCAGTAATATCATGGCTGGGCAGGCCGAGTGAGTCGACGTGAAAGGCGCCACAGCGTCACGCGCTGGTTGCAGAGGGGAGGGAGGGTCAATTTCGGTTCTCGGCAGGATGGAACAGAGCCGGGCTGATTATATGTCATGCCCTCCCTTTATACGTCATGCCCTCCCCTTATATGTCATGCCCTCCCCTTATATGTATCCTCTTATAGGCATGAAAGCCTTTGTTTTTTGTTTGCGAGTGCAAATTGGTGGTGGTGGTGGGAGTTGTCCAGACCCTTCTCTGCTTTGGCTGTAAAAGGGCTACTCGTTTCAGATCAAATGAAGGAATCCCACTGCGGGGCTGGCGGAGGCTGATGATATATTTTTTAAAAATACACTACAGCCAATTACAAAGCAGTGTTTTCAAGGGAAAGGGACTCACACGTTATTCAGAAGCTCAGCATATCTGGGGATGCATGATTCATTATGGTACTCCTGGACTTTCTTCAGGGGGAAAAGCCCCTGTGCATAGTGTTTTGACAAGTCAACTACAAATACTGGCAGTTAGAGAGCAGCAGATCCAGCAGAAACAGACCATACATAAAAGGCCCACGTCTTTCAAGAAAAGCAGATTTCTTCCGGAGAATGGCTGCAACCTTAAAGGCCCCCACCACCTTGCTAGCTGTTCGCTTAAAATCCTACCTGCAACCTTGTCCAGAATAAAAGTCCATCCAAGCAGAATTATTTATATGCTGGTTTCTGTGGCAACCCACACACCCAGCCGCAGAATTAGGCTGCAGGAAGAAAGTGGTTAAAAAAAATCCATCAACAAGTTTTTGTAGAATTTACTAAAACATACATTCACTGCATTGTTCTTATATAAATCTTTTTCATGTCTAAGAGATTCAGAGGTGGCTAATGGAAAACTCTTCCATGTGCACAATTCTACCTTGTGTTCTGTTTATTCCATGTGGTTTCCTACTTTAAAAAAAAAGCAATTAAAAAAAAAGCTGTTGTTTCTGACCAAACACTAGCAGTGCCAGTTTCCATAAACTGAGGTGTTGGATTAAATGACTTCTCCTCAGCTTAGCTTTGCAAAAGCTCAGGCTACGCAGTGAAATAGTGCATGGGATTTCCCCGCACAACAAATTTTAAAAGTGGAAGGACGGGAATAGAGCTGGGACTCAAGACCACGGGTGCCATCCTCAGATGAGTTGCACCCTTATTTATCTTCTAAAAACAAGTTCTGTGCTGCCTCTTCAGAGACCAGCTCGAGGCGACACAAAAAATAAGATAAAAACCACAAAACTTAAAATCATTAAAATTAGCAGCGATTAAAAACCCTGCAGCATAAAAAATACACAACAGCCCAGAGCACAAAACATTTACCATCCTAAATGATTCTCAAAGCAACCCTTAGGCTAGAAGGAGCTTGTGAAATAGTGTAAAAAAATCAAACCCCCTAGTTCAGGGGTGGGGAACCTTTTTTCTGCCAAGGGCCGTTTGGATATTTATAATATCATTCACGGGCCATACAAAATTATCAACTTAAAAATTAGCCTGCTGTATTCTTGGGTGGTCCTAGCAGCTCCATAGCTAATGACTCTTCTGCAAGGGGGGGGGGAAAGGTTCCTTTTCTCTGCAAAACAAACTCACATCCGCCTTGAATAGAGGCTATTCCTGTCCGCGGGAGGGGGCGGATCGCCAGTCTTAGATCCTTCTGAGCTAGAGATCTGCCAGGACCCATGAAGGGCCAGACCAAATGATTTCGCGGGCATTAAACGCCTCCCGGGCCTGACGTTCCTCACCCCTGCCCTAGTTAAAGGGAAATGTTTAGGCCTGATGCCGAAAAGAGAGTAGGGTAGGCATTAGGCAAGCTTCAAGGCGGAGGGCATTCCTCAGGCAAGGTGCCACCACTGAAAAAGCTCTGTCTCTGCTTGCCACCTGCCTTACCACTGCAGATGGGGGCATATAGACCAGAGCTTGTGAGAAAGATCTTAACTAATGGGCTGGACAGACATCAGTGGTCTTAGAAGGTTGTAACTCTGCTTAGGATGGCACTGCAAATCATGTGGGGTGTTGATGAGTGGAAGTAACCTGGAAGTTCCTGTTTATTCTCAAGGGAGAAGCCCAAATGCCAGGTATCGTTGGGTCAGCCCTGGGGTAACCACTGCTCAGTCGCTTGCTTTGATCTTGCAAAGTCTGCTAATACTTGACAGTGGTTCTCAAAATTTTGGGGCCACCGTCCCCTTGGTTCCACAAACTCAACCCTAGCACCCCACCCTATCTAGCATAATTGAAGGGGCCCACCTCTAACACCCCCTGCTGCCCCCTTGCCTCTTAGTGCCCCCCTAGGTAATCCCACTGCTCCCCAGGGGGTGGTACTGCCCACTTTGGGAACCACTGTTCTAGAATGAGGGAGGGGTGTGAGGGGAAGAGGCATAGGGTTGCCAACCTCCAGGTACTAGCTGGAGATCTCCTGCTATTACAACTAATCTCCAGCCAATAGAAATCAGTTCACCTGGAGAAAATGGCCTCTTTGGCAGTTAGACTTTATGGCATTGAAGTCCTTCCCCTCCCCAAAGCCACCTCCAGGCTTCGCCCCCAAATCTCCAGGTATTTCACAAATCAGCTGGCAACCCTAAAAAGGCCTTGCACAGGCCATCCTCCTTCTGAGCATGTCCAAGCTGACTGTTGGTCACCTAGCTCAACAGACAGGAGACATGTCTGCCTTGGCCCCAGATTGACTGGGTCTTTCTTAGAACAGGGCATTCAGCTTGCTTAGGGCTGATTTACACATATGCTTGGAAACAATATAGTTCAATAATGCCTAGGAGTATGCTGGATGGTGTTTCCCCCTCCTCCCCCCCCGCTTGCGGGACCCTCCCTCTGGCCCTCCCCGATTGGTTGCCCTGCACAAGCAGAAAGGGGTGTGTGACGGGCACCCCCACTCCTTGTCTCCAGAATTCCTTCTTGCTGTTACAGGCAGCTGCCTAAGCTCATTTCCTGTTCCCCTCCCCACCTTCTTAATTAGGTCTGGGCATTTGACCAGTCAATTATATGGGCAAACGTTGTCCAGTAATGGCTCATGGACTTGGAAAGCATTAACTTGATTTTCTGTAGAAGTACAAGATAGCGAGGTTGTTTAATATTACCCCTTGTTTGTCTGCTCTGTGTGCCCCCCTTATTTAATAAACTTTATAAAATGTATTGCATGTGTGGATAAATCACAGTATGTATTGCATCTGATTTTTTTCTACAACAAATAAAGCATTGATTTGAGTAGACCAACGGAGAAGACAGTAACACCACCAGATTGGACACTTCCATTAATCCTAAAGCTCAGTTAGCTAAGTGTTATTTTGAAACAACAAAATGCTCCTTAAGGGGGGAGGGGGAAATCTCTCAACATGATTGCCCCTGCCAGTTGGACACGGTCAAAACAGTTGACCATGTGTTGTTGTATTGTATTGTACAGGGAGGTTCGGTCTCTATACTTACCTCCAATCTTGTCACATTTTTCAGGCAGACCTGGTGAATTTTAGATTCCCCTCCTCCTTTCAGGTTGTTCTAACAGGGCCACCTTTAAAGTGGCCAAATTTTGCACCTTGGTATGTTTAACAAGCAAGCAGCAGGCAAAGTCTTTTTATTAATTATTTCTGTACTATGAAATCAGGCTGTTATGTGTCTTTGAAATTTATTTTCTGTAGATGTTCTGACGACTCTGTGTGTCATTCTTGGTTAATCTGTGACCATAACAAATAAAGATTTTTTAAAATTATGAGTCGTTCATGAGTAGCACCTTGCTTGCAGATAGGCCTCTGCTCCCAAGCAGGCTGAAGTTGCAGCTCTTCACTGGAGGAGGATTTTGAACTCTGATGGCTGTAGCCGCCATTCCCCTCCTCTCAAGTCAGCGGCTTGAAAGACACTGATGTATAATGGCTCCAGTGCAGGGCTGCCCATTCCCTTTGCGATCCCTCCAAGTCAGCCTCCTCCCTTCCCCCAGTATGAAGCCCAATTTTATGTTCCAAGGTCTTGGCGCGGCAAGGGTCCTATTGAAGTCTGGTAATTTGCAAATGTGTAGGTTTCTGATAAGTTATTAGGAAAAGGGTGTGTGTGGCTCAGTGGTAGAGCATCTGCTTGCCATGCAGGAGGTCCCAGGTTCAGTCCCCGGCATCTCCAGTTAAAGGGACTAGGCAAGTAGGTGATATGAAAGACCTCTCTCTGCCTGAGACCCTGGAGAGCTGCTGAGTAGACAATACTGGTTTTGGGGAGGGGCTGTAGCTAAGTGGTGGAGCATCTGCTTGGCATGCGGAGGGTCCCAGGTTCAATCCCCAGCATCTCCCATTAAAGGGACTAGGCAGGAAGGTGATGTGAAAGACCCCTCCCTGAGACCCTGGAGAGCTGCTATCAGTCTGAGTAGACAATACGGACTTTGATGGGCCAAGGGTCTGATTCAGTATAAGGCAGCTTCATGTGAAGCCGGGATAGTTTGAGGTCTCCATTCGGCATGCTTTTGGTGGCCACTTGGGCTTTAGGTTGGGTAATGAATGAATGGGGAATGCAACAGGCATTCAGGGGAGATGCTCAGAATGGTGGGACAGAGAACTCTGCTCACTGAATGAGGAGACGGTCAGTGCAGAGATCATCCTGCTTTGGCTTTACAAGGCAAGAGCTGAGATGACTCCCTCTTGTTATCCTCTTTCCCATGTAGGTGGGGGCCTTCCATAGGGCACAGGTACTCTACTTCCCCCCCCCCCCCCATGTCAGCCTTGGCTTTATTTTCAAGGTTAGTCCAGAGCCAGCTGGGAGACGAAGCAGCAAAGAAACTCACCACTTCCTTTCTTAGCTGGATCTGGAATAACCTGCTGCAAGCCAGCCAGCGGCCAATAGGTCTAGAATCCAGGCCAGGTCTGATATTTAGCCAAATGGGGCAGACGGTGGGGGTGATCTCAAGCACAGCTTGGGAACCAAGAAGCAAGAGTTGGATTGGGAGCAACACAAGAATGCCAGGAACTAAAATCCTGGACCGAGGTGGGATTGGGAGAGCTGGCCAGCCTCAAGTAGACTCCAGGGCAGGACTTTCCCAACGTGGGTTAGCTGACAGATATTTCTTTTCTGCCATTTGATTGGAAGCACACTTCTTATACCCCAATATGTGGTGTTTTTTTTAAAGAAAATGAAAGAATTACCTTTCCTCAAGCTAGGCTACCCTGAGTATTTGTGTAGGTTCCTTTGCTCAGTGGCATTCCTGGTTGTAAGGCTAGTCATACAGAACCACAACAGACAGCCTCCTCCTTGCTGCGAAGCTGCACTGGTGGTGCCATCCTAACAGTGCCATCCTAAGCAGTTACAAATGAATGCATTTTGAAGGGTGTAACGCTGTTTAGGACTGTGAAGGACCCAATTGTACTCCAGGCAAAGTTAGGAGAGAATTATTTCCCTTTCCTAGTGGGTGTCAATTGGAAGGAATTAAGGCCAAGACAATGAATTGTTCAGAGATCCAGAAGGCAACCTACTATGTGGATAGATGCTGTTGCCTCTAAAGGACTCTTTTCGAAATGTATTTAATTTAATTTCTCCTAGCACACAGCGTGTTGTGAGCAGGTGCTGCACCAGTGAAGATTCCATTGCCGGTTAGTTTAGCTCAGTTGCTAGCTTGCTTAGAGGAGGGAAAGCTGGCAGACATTGTAACAGACGTGGTGGTGGTGGATGGGCTGTGCCGTCAAGTCACAACCGACTTATGGCGACCCCCCTCATGGGATTTTTAAACCAAGATCCGGTCAGAGGTGGTTTGCCATCGCCTGCCTCTGCATAGTGATCCCGGACTTCCTTGGTGGTCTCCCATCCAAGGATGAATCAGGGCCAACCCTGCTTAGCGTTGGAGATCTGACGAGTATATTTTATCGTGGGTGTCCTTTTAAAAAACTTTGCTGTATCATTTTATTAAGTTCCGTGCCTAACAGAGCAATCCAAAGCAGAGTTGCACCATTCTAGGGCCAATGACATCAATGGGCTTAGAAAGCTGTCATTCTGCTTTGGGGGCCCTTAAATTTCCCCCAAACCTTCTGGGGATTTATTTATGGTAATTGTGTGGCAAGGGGAGGTTAAAGGTTGCCAGGGTGGGCCTTTCCTCACTCCTGTGGCAACCCCCCTGAGCAGTGGTGCTGTATGCCATAGAGTAGGTTGTTACAAAGTATAAGGGTGGTCTTTGCATCCCCCTCCTCTTTTTAATTTTGTGTGAACCAAGCCAAGTGCTGTTTTGGTAGAAGGGTGGGCAGAGTAAAAATGTTCAATATAAATAATGTTTTTGAAATAGTCCAGTGTCTGAAAATTGAGTGGTTGCATTCCTTTTTTTTTTTTTTTTAATGACAAACTTGCGTGGATTGGCCCTTGGAAATAAAGGTTTGGCCATCCACCACCTCATCAATGGCCAAAATCACGTCAACAGCGCCCAGCCAGAGAATCAAATTGGAATGTTGATATCTTGAGACTATTGGCAAAGCCTGGTAATTGCATCTGTGCTTTAAAAGGCTACTTAAGGCGGCCCCTTTCATTTAGATGCACTGTACGATTTCCCATAATTTGTCCTTTAGTTCTGGAGAGGGGCACTGTGGCAAGTCAGCTGTCTGATTACTTTGGATGGGTCTGTCACTGTGGTTTTACCTGAAGTGGCACCTGATGGGATTGGAGGGGGGGGGGATGCTTTGACAGAAGGAAGTGAATGGTTTTTTTTAATGGCTGTGGATGTTTCCTGAACAGGGAGTGCATTCTTAGGAAGGGGTCCCCCTGAATAGCTCTGCCTTCTTGAATAAGATGCCTATCAGAGCGTGGCAGCAAAATACATAGGTAGCTGTGTGGCAAAAATCCTCGAATGAAAGCTGTGTAAAAAGGTGTTACCCCGTGTTTGTCATTGTGGCTTAGAAAAAGTGGTGGGCAGTTTTGTGTGTGTGTGAAATAACAGCAGTTCGGAAGAGAGATAGGTGGAGAATCGTGGTGGAGGGAAGCACTTTGGGGTTCTAGGTCTTGTCTCCTGCTCCCTGTGGATCTGATACTAGTTTGCTTTGTTGGAGTGCCTCTTTACCTGTGTGCTAATTATATATTTGTAAATCAAACAAATATTCAAAAATGTCATAAGTCTCTCATGCTCTTATGCCAAGGTAGCTTTGCACACTGTTTAGGGGAAGTGAGCAACATGTGGTAACCATGAAGTTGGGCAGGACCAATGTATATCACATTTTATCTCACTGCTTCCTTCAAGGTTCTCAGAGTGGCATCGGGGTGTGTCTTCTTTCACACTAACTGGTGACATTTAAAGCATGGGAAGAGGAGTGCGTAACTGGTTTATAGTAACCAAATTTTTTTTGGGGGGGGGAGATTCCCATGTGATTATGAAAAAGCCTGCTTTTGTTCAGATATAATGGTGGTAATTGCACTACTTGAATCAGCCGGTAGGATGTTTGAGCTGGCGCACTCTCTTGTGCAACTAGCCACTGGGTTATTTTCACTTTGTGGCAAACCATAATTTACCCCCCAACCGATAAACCAAGGATTTGTGCTTTTTCTGCAAGCTGGAATTCCAAACCAGAATCGAACTAGTGGGTCTTGTAGGTCGTTTCTTCCAAGGGCAGCACTTTTCTCTGCTGCAAGAGGCTTATCCGAGCCACTGTATGAAGTCTTGGTTTTCAGGGAAAGCATAAGCTACAGTTTGCTGGTATTGATGGGAAATGTGTTGTGCCATTGGGAGGGAAAATAATTGATTTTACACAAGAGGAGGAAGGAGGATGCAAGCCCAAGCATTGTTCACCCTTTCCCCTATTCATCCACTCAATGGCAAATGTCCTGAAGAAGAACATCGGAGTCCTGTTAGATCCATTGAGTTCAGCTTCTTGTTTCTCACAGTGACCAAACCAGATGCCTCCAGGAGGCCTATAAATAGGACAAGGAGGTCCCCCCTAACCAGCCAAGAGTATTCGGAAGTATCTCCCCATCTTTTCCTCTCGGCTAATCTGTCTAATCCCCCTTTTAAGCCATCTGAACTCGTGATCGTCCCCTCGTCTCCTCTGAACCCTGGAAACGTAAATGTAATTTCATCTTGATGCCTGCTGGTAATCCCAGCGGTGACAAGAGTCCAAGTCTGTACGACTTCATTGGTTCACACCTGTCCCTTCCCCTTTCCTCTGCTGTCCCTCCCCATAATTAAAATTTAGATGGGAAGCTTCTCTGGGGCAGAGACCCCCCTCTGTCTCCTTTGGCATACGAAACTCTGCAACCGCCCATGTGCCTAGACGGTGATGCACCAGCAACAACACACAGGGTCTTTCCATCTCTCATGACGGCTAGCGGGGCTTCTTTCTGTGAGAACTTACTCTTTGTCACGGAGACCCGGCAAAGGTCATTGATATTGTGTGTGTGTGTGTGTGTGTGTTTTAATGCAGAAATGGGAAAATCCCCCCTCCCCGTGTAGCCCCAGGAAATGCAAAATGTCCTAAAAAGAAAGTTTTTAATTGCCAGGCGCCTGAGTGTGAGCTAATGTTGCAGAGGGAGGTGGCTGCCTTGCCTTTCATCTCTCTCTCCCCCCCCCCCTTCTCTCTGCATTTAAGCCTGCTTCAGGGACTCTCTTTGATCAGAGGAAGAGTCTGGAAAACGTCATTCCAGCCACTGTCTGCCCCTGCCCTCCTCTATCGATCATTATACCGTGATTAAATATTTAATTGAATTGTAGCTTCTTTTTTTTTTGCCTTTCCAACTGAAGGCAGGGCAGGCGGCATCCTCTCCCCCCCCTTTTCCCCTTCTTTCGGCAAGGCAGTCTCCGCAATGGCTGCGCGTGGTTGTGCATCTTTCGAGGGTCTCCCGCAGTGGTGAAGCTGTGTGCTGCAGACCTCCTTTGGCACAACTGGGGGGGGGGGTTTCTTTATTTTTTCTTAAGAGCTTGAGGGGCCAGTTAGCTATGTCTACTGATGAAGCACTTCTATTCCAGCTCTGTCTCCGAGGACCTGGGCTGTAGACGGGGAGAATTCAGCCGAAAACATTATGGATCGGTAGAGCTGGTAAGTTTTTTTTTGTTTTGTTTTTAGAAAAATTATTTTAAAATGCAACACATTCCATACACCTGAAAGGCTTCTGAAAATGGTCTTGAGCGCCTCCTCGGAGAGATTCTGCCAGTTCTTGGCTCGCTGTTTTTCTTTCCTGGCTGAAGCGGTTACGACACAGAAACATCAGAAAGAAGCTTGGATTTCTCTGGACTGGATTGAATATATTTGTCTGCTGTAGATTTGTTCTTTTAAATCTCTCGGTTCTGGTTATCCCACTGGGTAAAAGAAAAAAGAAAAATGTACATGGTTCCTCTGCAATTGCCTTTAAAAAAAAAGATGTAATTGTAGCTGGTTGCTCCTTTGCAAATCTTGAGGTCTATATGAAGAACGGGGATGGATCATTCATTGTTTTGTTTACCAGGCTGGATAGAAATTGATATGGGAAAGGGGGAGGTAGGGAAAAGCCTCATCTTTTTTCTTTTCTTTTTAAATACAACTGCTCACATCCCACTTTGATTCTCCACCCCCGCAGAGGCACCGCTTTACATACTGAGTACCAAATGAATATTTTGACTTTTGAATGGAAGCTTAACAAAAAAAAACTTGCAGAGTGTATGGCAATTATGCCCTTACTCTGGTAATTTGGAATAGCATTGTACAAGTCAGCTATGGAAACAGCAGTATGCGGAGGGAGGAAAGCCCTTTCTTTGACTGTAGCACAGTTGTGAGGGGTTCATGAATGGAATGCATGCTGGTGAATATGCGTTCAGCACCACACCTGATGGATGATTGATGTGGAGTGCCATGGCACGGAGATCGAATCCTGGGTGTGTTTTTACATCTGGTGTGATGAAGGCCAGTAATTTGATAAGATTCAAGGGGCAGATGTTCTGTGTCCTGCTAAAGAGGTTATTTGCTTCTTCTCTGTGAGCTGAAGGTGTTTGGAAAAGCAATGGATATGATTTCTCTCTCTTTCTCTTTGGCCTTCAGTCTGTTGGTTACAGTTCAGTCATTATTTTCTTTGGCACATCCTTCAGAAAGAGGTTCAGTAAATTATCCAGGGCCAAGCAGCACATGACATTGGGGACCAGTGATGAGATTCCTCCACCCCCCCACCTCCCCGCCCGAAGCATACACAGAATAGAGCTTCAGAAAGCAGCTTGGGGGGAGTCTATTTCAATTGCAGAGATGGCAAAAGGGTATGAAGGAGATTAAAAGATCCCTTGCCTAGCTCCATGGCTTCAATTTTGGAGATCTTCCCATGGCTACATTTTGAGGGTGAATTAAACATCTGGGGATCCACTCACAAACCCCCCAGTGTCGCATGTACTTTGGCCAGTAGCCCTACCGTTTTGCTGAATGCAGCTTATGTGATATCCAAAACAGGTGTGGTATCTAAACCTGCCATGCTGGTTTTCCACACCTAACAGATTGTGGGTGAAAGGGTTCCGCTATTCTAGACCCTAGAACACCCTCAGTGCTTTCCCACAAACCCTTTGCAGCATGTCCATGTCCTCTTGGAACTGTGATTGCTAGAGCTGGAAATGGACAGGATGCTTTTGTTCATCTGTGTGTGTGTAAAGTGCCTTCAAGTCGCAGCCGACTTATGGCGACCCCTTTAAGGTTTTCATGGCAAGAGACTAACAGAGGTGGTTTGCCAGTGCCTTCCTCTGCACAGCAACCCTGGTATTCCTTGGTGGTCTCCCATCCAAATACTAACCAGGGCTGACCCTGCTTAGCTTCTGACGAGATCAGGCTAGCCTGGGACTAGCCCCTAATAATATTGGACTGTATAATGTGGTCCATTCTTGTTCTCTTCCTTATCCACTATAATCCCTAGATTGGAAAGGCTATTCTTTATCATTGAGAACAGTGATGAAAATGTCTCCTCTTCAGCCATCCTGAGCTAAAGGATAGTTTCCCTTCCTTTTGAATTTGTTAATTCCTGCTACGCAGCATCTGCTAATTATTATTAAGATTCTTCCTGGTTAATCTGCCTGTAGTTCTGTCCTTGGACCAGAGCTGGGTAAACCTCCAGCTTGATATCCCTGGTCCATGCTGTGAGAAAAACAACTACAGGTTGAGTATCCCTTATCTGGACTGCTTGGGACCAGCAGTGGTCTGTATTTTGGATCTTTCCATATTTTGGAATTTTTGCAGGTACATAATGAGATACCTTGGGGATGGGACCCAAGTCTAAACACGAAATTCATTTGTTTTATGTATGTTTTATATATACTTTATACACATAGCCTGAATGTAATTTTAAGCAATATTTCAAATACTTTTGTGTACATTGAACCATCAGTGGCACTGCTGAGGGCCTGTGAGTAATTCCTGCATGGCTCAAAAGGTCCAGTTTTCGGATCAGTCCGAATATTGGATGCCTGGATGAGGAATACTCAATCTATACAAATATTATAGTGGATGAGATCAAAATTGAAGTTATTTGGTTGGCTAAGGGACACGACCCATCTTGAGCTGTATTGTTGTGTAGCTTCTCTTTGCTTGTAGTACAGTGTGGTCTTGGTTGCATAAGCTGGTGTGTGTAACTTGGGTGGATGGATGACTTAGGTTGGGCTGTGTGGCGTTCCAGGAGTAGCATGTTAGGGGAGCCTGCAAGTACCAAGAGAGCAACAAAAAATTATAAATAAAGAAAATTACAAGTTCACAAAATGGTACAAGCATGAAAAAAGAGGTTTGTGCCACTGTCACTAATCTGACAGGCAATTGCCAATAGAGTCTTATGACCTGATGTGCCATTCTCAGGAAGAGTTGCATTTTCCCAGGTACCAAAATTAGGATTGCTTAGTTCTGGGAAAGAGCAAAACCTCTAACGGACACAGTGTCCAGGAAGAGGGAGTTCATGTTGAAGAAAGCAATGTATAACTGATTAGTGCAACTACATACTTGTTATACTAAAAACTCATCTAGGAAGGCTTTGCATCTTTTGTCATCTGTATCTTTTTAGTTATTTGAAATGTGCCGTTGGAGGTTAGTTTTGCGAATACCGTGGACTGCCGAAAAGACAAATAAGTGGGCGCTAGATCAAATCAAGCCTGAATTCTTCCTATAAGTTAAATGACTAAACTGACACTATCATATCACATCATGAGAAGACGAGACTCACTGGAAAAGACTATACTGCTAGCAAAAGGTAGTAGGAAAAGAGGAAGACCCATTCTGAGATGGATTGACTCAATAAAGGAGGCTACTACCTTCAGTCTGCAATTCCTGAGCATGGCTGTTAATGACTGGATGTTTTAGAAGTCAGTGATTTGACGGCATATAATGTTCACCTTTTTTTATGGTGACCATCCCCAACTGGCTTATGCATTTCTGGATATCCGGGCTCAGCCTGAGATAGTCCACTGCTACAAAAACGAAGGCTGACCAAAGATATTTTGGCACAACGTCTATGAGAGCTAAATGGAACCTAGTGTCACATTTGTTGGTTTTCATGGTTTTAGTTTACCAGGTGTAGATTTCAACTGGCACTGTAACCTGCCTTGAATCCTTCAAAGAGAAAGATAGATGACATATACCAAAAGTAACATGTTCATCGCCAGTTTGCCTCCAAATACCAGTTGATAGTGGGCACAGAGAGAGAGCTTGCCTTCATGTCTTGTTTGAGAGCTTTCAAGAAGCATCTGACTTATCACTGCTGGGAATAGAACGCTGGTCTAGACGGGCCATTGGAGTGATCCAGCCGGCCTCTTCTTGCATTGTTATGTCCCAGGGACCAGATGCACACACCACTCACGCTTCTGACCTTAAGGGCTTCCCAGATCTCCTGCCTGTCTTCTCTGCAGTGGAAGGCAGGGCCTGGCTTTCTCCGACAGGCATCTGCTGCTCATGTGTCCCATTAGGGATATGCAAACCTGGCTTAGGATGAAGCTGGGTGAATAGTGAGGAGGGAAGTAACCAGAAGCACATGCTGCAGTCTTATGAAATTGGTAATCCTTCATCCTCTGTGATGTCATTGAAGTCTATTTTTGTACGCTGAGTTGCTCCGTCTGAGGGAGGCAACGCATTTCAGTGTCTTCGATTGAACCAGCTCTTCAGATCTGTGGGGGAGAAAAGTGGATCCCTAACGGATTTGTTTGTGTTGAAATGAGATTAATGATCTCGTTAGATCGAATGTCACGGTTTGGGCGGCTAGGCTAGTGCAGTGGCTACAAGAAAGAGCTGTGCCTGAGGCAGTCCCTGGTTCAAATCCCATCTTGGTCAGAAGCTCACCATTAAGCAAGTCACTCTCAGTCTTACAGCCCATTTCTGAAGGGGTGGGGAGCAGTTAAGCAGTGGCTGGGAACGGCGCAGCCACTCCGCCTCCACAGAGGCTTCCCTGCCGTCGAAAATAAAATAAAAAGGAATTTAAAAATAAAAGAAGGAAGATGCCCCCATTGAAAACAGCGAGGCTGCTCCACCAAAAAACAGGGTGTTCCTGGGGCACAAGGGGGCATTCGTGGGGTGAAAGAGGTTAGGAAGCTGCCTAAAGGCAGCTTCGCCCCCAGGAACGCCTCCTAGGACGCTGGCGCTGGGACTTGCACCTCTGGAATGCTGGCAGGAGGCCTGCGTGGATGCCACTGGTGACAGCATAAGTGCCCCTTATCATGGATTGAATGGGCACTTACGCCAGCTCCTAAGGAGCTTTGCCCCCCCCCCCCAGGATTGCAGCCTTAGTCCCGCATCTGCACTATGGGAAATAACAACATTGGTCTATCTTGATGTATACAAAGCTCTTTCAACCCTGAAAGCGCTGTACAAATGCTAATTAGTGGTATTATCGCTAGAGAAGGCTCAAGAGAGCCAAGCTGTCACAATGAGTATCCAGAGCAACATGCGGTCTCTACCATCTCATTCTGAAGCATGTGTAGACCAGGCCATCGATGACTTTAAAAAGGGAATCAAATAAATTCGTGGCTGATAACTAAATGGAGCTTCCAGATACCGAAACAGCTTACCTTTGAATACAAGTGCTCAAACGACACAGGGATGGCTATCTTCTGTTTTCCCATGGGTCACTCTGTTCTCCAGGCACAGATTCGAGGGCTGGAACATTTCAGTTCCCACATGGATAGTTAGGCAGTACAATAAAGTCAGCGTTGCCTAGCAGGCAGGCCTTCCGCTGTTTGGAGCTGTGCATCTTGATAGGATGAGGCTGCTGGTTGGGGGGCAGAAAAATGAATGTGATTCCAGGTTGGCAACAGCCATTTTCCTTTCTAAAAAGTTACCGTAGAGAGCAATACATTTTTATGAAGTACCCACAATGTCTCTACAACTGCTTTTCTTTGGGTGGGTGGGGGGATGGACGACATGTTCTGACACATATGGCAGGACAACCAGAGCTAGATGAAAGGAAGGTTCAAGCATAGCCCAGGGGCTTCTGTTTAGCTTTCCCAGTTCCAGAATAAGGTCTGGTTTTCAACATGGCCCTGGTGGGCAAGAAGGACTCTCCTGTGCAATACTGTACGTCCTTGTGTTACGCCAAGCACAAGGGTCTCCTTTTATTGGGGGAAATTAGCTGGAGACTAGATAGAGCTTTACAAGAGGCTGGTGTGGGAATCTTTAAACCAATTTGGAAGAATCCCAACAAAAAGGATACCAAACATTTTTAGTCTGATTCAGATTCAGACACCTTTATTGGCATAGTAAAATAGCAACAACATTTTTAGTCTCTGGCTACACAACACTGTTCCATCCTTTGCACTCTAGCTCCAATCCTGAACATCTTGTGGGGTGTCCCAGGGTAGCTTAGGGCCTATTAGGATACCATAACACTTGGAGACTCGTGCCCTCATTTGCTGCATGCACAAAGTTAGCATACTGGGGAATCTCTAGCTCAGGCAAGCGTTGCCTGGCATGCTAGCATTTCACTCATAACGGTAGAGAGCCCAGTTTCAATAAGATTTGGGGCATGTGAAACATGGCATGGGTAAGACGTTCCTGTCTGTGAGTGTCAGATTTAAACTGGGACTGAAGGACAGTGTAGTGGGTCTCTTAAAGCAGAGGGCATCTGGCGACCAGCGAAAGCTGACCCTTTTAAAATGCCAGTCCTGTTGACTGAACTGTCTGAGCTAAATAGGCTAAAATGGGATTGTTTTTCTGATCCATCTTTGTTCAAGAGGCTCGTAGGCTCTGGATGGGTCAGCTCCACCCAAAGTGTGCTTCAGGGCCAGCCATCGCCCATTACAATCTTTTAGGAGCTAGACATTAACGACCGGCTTTTAAATCTGGAATTGCTTTTCAAGGTGCTGTAAGAGAGGACGATGGGATGACATTGCTGTTGTGGGTGCGCCTGGAGGAAACAGCGGAAGTCTTAAACTTGCAAAGTCAATCTGCAGATCTTCTTTTGGGGGGTAGGCTTCCGAGGGAAAAACAAAGAGACAGTGGGGAATAAAATATAAACCCACTCAGAATGGGGGAGGGGTGCACTGATTATCTGTAATTTTTTGTTTTAGGAAGTGAAAATTGTGTTTGCAGATGGAAATAAGGGTGCAGACCTCCTGCCATTTTCAACTTCTATAAATGCCACCTGTAGTTGGTGGGGTGACATTGCCTCTGGGCATGGACTTTTTAACTGTCCCCCCCAATCCCTTTCCTGATGCAAGTCATGCCCTTCAAAGTACTATTTACTCTGCTAGGAAAAGAAAATACTGCATATAGGGTCTGATCAGTAGTTGCAAATCCAAACAGCATCCTATATGAGCATTAGGAAGGAATCTTCATTTTGAATAGTGGAAGCCAAGACGTATGTTTCTCTGCCAGTGTAGATAGTACCTCCCAGGGGCCTGTTTGCGTCTGGAAAAGTGATGTATGTATGGAGGGGCCTGGAGCAATGGTCATGGTCTACCCCCCCCCCCCACACTCCAAGCTGTTGTTTTTAGAAGCTAAGAGTTGGGATTTCTGGCCTCGGATAACCAACATGTCATCTGCACAGTAACAGCATGGCCTTATGTAGAGAATTACTCCTGTCTAAGACCATTAAAAGCAAATGAGTTTGGGCTGGAGTAAGTGTGCACAGGAGTATACTGTAAGTGTCCTATATGTGGCTGCAAGCTTTCAAATGGTTATTAAAGAGCCACAAAAAAAGAGAGACAAGCAGCTCATCAAAACATGACAACTTGTGGGTGATTTTATACAATGTTTTATACAATGTGAAGCCAGCTAGCACATTGAAACAAGGAATACAGGTTACTTGGTTCTTGTAGGTTATCCGGGCTGTGTAACCGTGGTCTTGGAATTTTCTTTCCTGACGTTTCGCCAGCAACTGTGGCAGGCATCTTCAGAGTAGTAACACTGAAGGACAGTGTCTCTCAGTGTCAAGGGTGTAGGAAGAGTAATATATAGTCAGAAAGGGGTTGGGTTTGAGCTGAGTATTGTCCTGCAAAAGTATTGTCCTCAAACCCAACCCCTTTCTGACTATATATTACTCTTCCTACACCCTTGGCACTGAGAGACACTGTCCTTCAGTGTTACTACTCTGAAGATGCCTGCCACAGTTGCTGGCGAAACGTCAGGAAAGAAAATTCCAAGACCACGGTTACACAGCCCGGATAACCTACAAGAACCAATGAACTCTGACCGTGAAAGCCTTCGACAATACAGGTTACCTTTGGCTCACCTTTTTCAACAGCATGTCTTTGCCCCTCCCCTGCTTGTAGAATGATCTCATGCATTGCTTTTCAACTGGGGGGGGGGGGAATCAGACCCCACATGTGAGTCCTTCCATGCCCTAAGGTTGCAAGAAGCCTTGCCTCTATTTTTTTTCCTTTTATTTGGGGGGTGGTGAAGAAGAGTAGAAAGATGCAAGAGGATAATTGGGAGACATGGACAGTATTTGCAGAGTGCTGTAGGTTCATTTCCTGTAATAGTTGTGGAGGAGAGAATGCTGGCGGGTGCAATTTCTCACACCCTGCTTGACAAGCTTGTGCCTGCCAAATTTCCCTCTTGGTAGAAATTATTAAAAGGAGAGCCTCATCCTCTTTTTTGCATCTGGACATCCCAGTAAGAGGAGAAAGATGGGGACGTATATCTGGTAGAAAAATTGAAAACCAGTTCCCATGCTGGAGAGATGGGCTTTGGCTTTGAAATGTTAGTAGCTAATCTATTCAAGCATTCGGTGGCATTATGTAAGAGTGGTTATATATCAAGTAATTTGGGGGTTTTAAAAGACAGCTACTTCTGATGGTGGTAGTTGCCATACAATCCTAATCAGAGTTCCACCCTTTTAGGCCTGTTAATTTAAGTGGATTTAAAAGGGAAAGATTGCTAACCAGTGCATTGGCGATGTCTTTTTTCCTTCACTCTTCGTCTTTGCTCCCCAAATTTGACCCCTTCCCTCAGCTGCCCACAGGTCTCCCCTCTCTTATCAAACATTTAGCACATCTGTTCGCAGACACCTTGCCACAGGCACACCGGTGGCAGCAAACAAAATCTCGATGGTGCCAATTAGCTTCAGCAATTCAATAAAAATTATATAGCATAAAATGCATTTTTTAGAAGAAAACTCTTTACAGAAATATGAAGAGCTATATTTGACCTTCCCCTCTGATGTTTGTGTTTGATAGCCTAAGGCAGAAATGGACTCAACTTCTTTTCATTCTCCCTTGATGCCCTATTCTGAGAAGTTGGAATGTTTGTAAATATTCCTTAATACCTTTGTGTCAACTATCTGTATCTCATTTCAAGCAGTTGTGCCTGGAACTCTCTCTTAGAGTCCATTTCCAATCTCACCACAAAGTTCCCCAAACCTTTCGCCTTAACTTTTCACTCACAAGACTTGGGCTTCAGTTTAGGTAAGAGGCTGCATTCATCCTTTTACTATTCCAAGCTCTTATTTTCCTTCTCTTTGACATTTTCTCTTCTCAAAATGTAGATAGTAAGCTGTCATAGCAGAGACCAGGCATATTGATGGCACTGTACGTATACAAATGTAGACTTTTGGTATGTAATGCTTGCATTTCCTTCTTCAGTCTACTGTACACTCTACCAGTCTCTTTTTGAACTTTGCCATTCACTCCCCCATATCCATATACAACATTTGCATGGCCCTCTCTCCTACAGAAGAGCTGGATGCACAGAATGATGGTTGACCAAACACAGCCTACTTCCTGCTTTCTTCCTGAACTCTTTTTCACTAGTAGTGGACAGCCCTGTCTGTGCCTCACGTGTTGATAGTTTTTCTTTCTTCTGAGAAGTTGGAGTGTTCAGAAATATTCCGTGACGCCTCAGCAACGGATTCTGTGGTATGGAAGGCCTCATTCCAATGAAGCCAGAACTCTTTTAACCGCCAGCTACAGAGGTTTTAAAGACTTCAGCCTGTGTTGAATTCAGGTCTTTCCTTTTGTTGCTTTAATTTTAATTGGCGGAGGGAAATAGGCAGAAAAAGAGGGATTTTTGCCAGGGTGCGTGCTTTGCTCTCTAATTTGATACCTCATTTTCCTTTCTGTGATAATCCAGAGCTGGCGATGACTTTGCAAAGAGCTGCAGGCACTTTTATTCCATCCTTTTAAAAACATTTTGATATTGTTCTTTCTGTAATTTTTGCAATTTAGTTTGCCATTCAGAGATGCTTTAAATTCCTCTCACAAGCAAGGGCAGTCAAATAACACCCCTTTTCCGAGGGGGTCGCCGCGTCACTTGAAATTTGACGGTTACTTTTTTGGTACATTGCGTTCTTCCTTCCTTGTACCTTTTTATTCTTTTCACTTTTATTACCCTTCAGGTTTTTAAGAAGCTAATTTATTCACTGATGTGGCACTTCATTGTTCGGGTGGAACTCTTTTTTTTTAATTTGGCATTTTAATGTGTTGGTTCTAAATGAAGAAACCAGTGTAATTTCCACTTTGCTATGGTGCCTAGGGCTGCAGCCTGCTGAACACAGTAACTGTGCAGTCGTAAGCAAACTTACACCCTTCTAAACCCACTGACTTCAAGGGAGTAACTTTGCTTAGGATTGCACTGTAATTCCCACTGAAGTTGGTAGGACTTGCTTCCTTCATATTCCCTATTACTATGTATGGGTGTGAAAGCTGGACATTGAAGAAAGCTGATAGGAAGAAAGTAGATTCTTTTGAAATGTGGTGTTGGAGGAGAGTGTTACAGATACCGTGGACTGCCAAAAAAAAAAAAAAATCAGTTGGTTCTAGGTCAAATCAAGCCTGAACTGACCCTAGAAGCCAAAATGACTCAACTGAGGCTATAGTATTTTGGTCACATTATGAGAACACAAGAGTCACTGGAGAAGACAATCATGCTAGGGAAAGTTGAAGACAGCAGGAAAAGAGGAGGACCCAACAAGAGATGGATTGACTCTATAAACGAAGCCACGGCCCTCAGTTTGCAAGATCTGAGCAAGGCTGTCAAAGATAGGACATTTTGGAGGACATTGATTCATAGGGTCGCCATGAGTTGGAAGCGACTTGACAGCACTTAACACACAAACGTGCATAATATTGAGCAGCAAATGTGCAGATTTTGTCTCTTTTACCCTCGTCCTATTGATCTCAGTGCAGCTACTCAAGTATTTGTGGTCATCGAATTGCCATCTGAGCCATCTAGTAATGATTGGAACAGGTTGCACCTAGCAAGAAGTAACCAAATCACACCTGGTTGACACATGCAGGTGGAGTGAGGTGGCAAAATGGACTGCACCACTTAATGCTGCAGGTGGTAGATTCCAGTGTGAAATGTTCCTTTGCGTAAAAGTGTTCCTGCAAATACTAGCACAGCAAGGGAAACATTTTGAATCCCCCTCCCCAGTTGCTGGCTATGTTAGTTTTCAGTTTGTAGGGAGTTTTGAACATAGAGGAATGTTCCAAAATGTGATTCTCCACCTTCATTCGGAAACCGTTTACTTTATTCCAACCCCTCATTCTTCTGCATGTGTGAACCAGGCCTAAGACTGGGACATGAGACTGGGAGGAGGAGGCTAGGAAGGTTCTAATCTAGTTCTATTTGAGATATCCTCTAGTGTCACCGAAATCACTGGCTTCCATGGGAAGTTGTGCTTTAAATGTGTCCAACAGAAGCTACAGCAGTATTCCCCTATAGACCAGGCTGGGGGGTGGGTCATTGTCAGAGGCCTCCCTCCATGTGTGGTGGGAGGCTATAAGCAGAGGGCCTTCTCTATAGCAGAGCTGCAGCTCCGGAATTCTCTCTCCCAAGGGAAACCTGCCCAGCTGCATCACTGCTGATTGCTCATCATTGGCTGAAAACATTGGTGGTTGTGCAATTTAAACTGTACTAATGGATCGTCTTTCTGACTGGCTAATGTGCTTTCAAATGATACAGACAGATTGAGAAATTAGAGGTTGTGTTCTGGCTGGTGGCTGTTTTTAATGTAATGCTGTTGTTTTTATAGTAACTAAATCTTCCCTCATGTGGATTAGAATCAGGATTTATATAGAACAATGTGCAAATTTTCAATGAAAATGGCATGCATGTGTCCCACTGTCTGCACCAGAAGCATTTTCTGGGTGACTGCAAGCAAAAAATACAATATATTTCAGTGCATAATTATCACTTTCTGTGGAATTAAAAATATCCCTGGCTTGAAGACCTGATTCTGGCCGAGCTCGCAAAATGTCAAATCATGCCTTCTACCTGAATTTGTGAAAGGGTCTATATATAGAATCATTAAAATAGGCTGCTGTTTTATTTATGAGGTATTCATGTCCCTCCTTGCTTGATATACCCTTTGGTTGGTATCCTGTTTCCAGCAATATAATTTATTTCAGTTGACTTGAAAGAAAAGGAAAGAAAGAAACTCTATTAGAATCCTGATGTGGTAATTCATAGGGCTGTGAGGGGAGGGAGGTGAACATGTCTAGTGAAGGAATAGCTTAACATTCCCCACAAGCCCTCTGCAGCAAGAAAGGGAAGCCTGTGCAGATCTGTTCTGTTTGCTTCAACGGACCAGCACCACGTGGTCTGGGCTAGGCAGAAAAAGAGCCCCCCATAGCAACTAGCAAACCCAAATTGTGTATGAATGAAAATAAGCTCATCTGGAAAGAGTTAAACCTCTTCTTCCCCATTTTTCTAAACTCAGAGATTGGAGAGCTCCAGCAATATGGTTGGCGCAGGGTTTTTAATTTATATTCTGGTCACTTGTGGCAAATGTAGCTTGTGAGTTAAAATTGGGTGCCAACTGCCCTGATTTCCCCCCTTCCTTATCCTGTATATGTAGCCCCAGTTTTACCTATTACATTTTTATTCCACTCTTTTTCCAGGGTTGTGTACATTCTCCGCATTGTATCCTTGCAACAACCCTGTGAGTTGGGTTAGACACACACACACACAGAAAGCGTGGATGTCCCAAGGTAACCCAGGGAAGTTTAATTGAGTAGGGATCTCCCCAGTTCTAGTCAAGCATTCTAAAGCGTCCTGCGGTTTCTTGTTCTGGGTTTCCAAGAGCACATTCTTGTAGTCCATATTATGCAGTCGTGAGATATTGCAGGAGACTCATGGATATTTCCAGAAACTGCATCCCTGTATCATGCCCTCCATTTGGCTTCTGATGATGATATTATCATACTGTGGGGTTCCTGTCCCCCGTCCCGCATCTTGTCTGCCAGGCGCCAGGAAACCCACTCCAGGATGCTGCCACATGAGGCAGTGAATGATACTACCCATTAGAAGACATGATATTTAGGGGAGGGAAATGCTATTTTGGTCAGTATTCCTGGGGTCTCTTGCAAGATGTGGTTCTGCCCTAACTACCAGTGTTCCTTGACATGCTAATTTTGTATGTGGAAGGAGTTTTTGAAGTGGGCTCTTTTAATATACAATACCACTTGCATTCTGACATAGTGTCACAATATTTTCCTGAATTCTGTCCTAATGAACTGGTGCTAATTTAGTTTTTTTTTTCCAGATTAGAAGCCTGTAGCAGCACAAATTGCTCGTTGAGTAGGTCTTACTTTAATCACACCAACTTTATGACCGACCCACCCTTGCTAAACTGCAACACCCTTAATTTTCTCTGGTGGCCCAGCATCAAAAGGGACCAGATCTTTGTACAACTCAGGGCACACAGGCAACTTATTTTCATGCAGGATAGTTTCCTGCATAAAACCTTCTGAACACCCTGTTGTATGAACAGTCAGGATGGTTAAAGAAGGGCAGGGGACCTGTTCTTGCAAGACATGCACGTATGTGAAATCCAGACGCTAGTCCACATGAGGACTAGGCTCTATGCTGGAAGGTCCATGGGCTTTTTTATGGTTTATTGTTCCCACACTATACTGCTGACATGTGCAGAAACCATGTGAGTGGGTCCAGTGACGTCGTTCCTTTCCACAGTCCCTCCTCAGCCTATGGGGAGGCTGACATTCGAATAGGAAAGAACTATGTTACTGGACTTGCCAATGTTTTTCACTTGAAGGACAGTTTAGGTCCTTTCCCCTTTCCTTACTAGTTTTCTGTGGGTGGAAAGGTTTTAGCATGAGGGAGCATTTACGCTAGCCGTTCCCATCAGTGGTACTGTCCCCAAAGGATCTCTTCTTGTAATTTTTCCTGAACACATCGCTCAAGGCTCAGGGCCAAACTAGACGTGACTTTTTAATGAGTTGGGTCTGGCAGAGTGCTCGAGAACTTGTGACTGTGGTTAGGAGATAGGCATTGTGTTTGCGCCATGCCAAAGAGAAACCCTTTCTAGAGGCCATTAGTCTTCTTTTCAAGGCGATCCTTCTGTTCCCTTGCTCTACCTTTTCAGACTGTGCCTGCCAGCAAGCGTTCCGGCTCCCGCTGCTCTCAATAGGCACTTCTGGAAGACAGGCATCTTCTCTTAAGGCATCTCTCGCCTTGTAATGGCAGTGAAGTAGGGAGCTTTTCTTTTGCGAAGCATCTATTCAGGGCTGCAGGAGGGCTGACAGCTATGATTTGGCAGGGGAGACATCTGGGCTGGTGCGTGGAGAGGGATGGGGGGGAGAGAAGGAGGACAGTTAACCCTTTGCACCGTTAAGGCTGCTGAGCTGGTATATTTCACTTCTGAGACCTCCAAGCACTTCACATCCCTGCCTTTATAGCAGTCCTTTTAACAACCCTGTGAAGTTGGTGCTGATTTATTATCCCCATATGGAAGCTGGGAGGACTGTGATTGGCAGGGGAAGGACAACGGACAGTACTGCATGGGAAGACCGCTAATCCTTCCCACTGCACAGTGGAGGGGACTGTTCAGTAATCATGCGGAGCGTATATGAGTTTTCGAAGCATTGAGGCTGAGACTGAATAGCTTGCCAGTAGGCACCTAGTGAGTTTCTGGCAGAGGTGGTAACTGAAGGCTTTCTGGCTCCCAGGACAATGTTTGCTGCCTTGCTACCCATTTATTGCTTTTATTTATTTAGATGTTTATACCCATAGCAGCTTCCTGCATTCTCCCCTCCTCCATTTTATCCTCATAACAACAACCCTAGAGTAGGGATTTGAACCATGGTCTTCCTGAGCCCTGTGGCGCAGAGTGGTAAGCTGCAGTACTGAGTTCGATCCCAACGGAAGTTGGTTTCAGGTTGCTGGCTCAAGGTTAACTCAGCCTTCCATCCTTCCGAGGTCGGTAAAATGAGTACCCAGCTTGCTGAGGGTAAAGGGAAGATGACTGGGGAAGGCACTGGCAAACCACCCTGCAAAACAAAGTCTGCCTTGGAAACGTTGGGATGTGACGTCACCCCATGGGTCAGGAATGATCCAGTGCTTACACAGGGGACCTTTACCTTACCTTTTACTTCCTGATCCTATTTATTTAAAATATTTATTAGCTGCCTTTCTTCCTTACGGAGCTCAAGGTGGCTTGCAATATATTTATTGATTTATTGTATTTAAGACATTTTGCATAACGTTTTCTGTTTTTATAACAAAGAATGATTGGGAGGAGCTGGGCAGGGGAGGAACGGGTCTTGTCCTGGGATCCTCATCCTTTAATAAAAATGTTACTATCTTAGTTCTACCAACAGACACTAAGTTTCTTAGGATTGGACCTAACCATTTCATACTGTGTACAATCCAAGATCATATGATCCATTTGTTCAAGCTCTCTCCATCCACTTCCTCAACTGGAAGATCTTAGAGGATATATTTTTGAATGTTGTGTATAACTACCTGAAAGCTCAGTTCCTAATAATGGGAGACTTTAATGCACAGATTGGGGCAAGTAATGAGCAGGTGATAAGAGTTATTTTGGGGGATGAGAGTGACTTAGTGAATAATGTAATGGTTAGCAGGAGCTCAAGAGACAATAAGATAAACACTTTGCACTTTGTTGCTATCTGGAATGATAATTATGAATGGTCTTATAGAGCTAGGTAATAAAGGAGATGTTATTTGTGTGCAAGGGAGCAAGAGATACAGATTTTATTTCAGCTTCTCTAAATCTTGTTCAACAAATTATATCCTTTGAGGTTGGACAATATAATGGAGGTGACCATTTACCAGTTGGGTTCAAGTTGTCAGTGACATCCAACAAAGCAATAATAGACTTGGAGTATTGATTTAAGACAAAGTGGACCAAGACTAAAACCCATGTGATGGTCAGAAGAACTGGGGGCAAAAGCTCAGCAGATTATGTGACGAGATTATGTGAATCTTGAATAAATATGAACTACTAACTGAGCTTTTGAGTCCAGTTATCCAGAAGAAAATGACCATGGGTTTTAAGCAAAATAAATAAATAAATAAATGGATGGTTGGACTCTGAATGTAGAAGGTAGGTTAGAAAGATAAGGTTACATTGTTATTTGAGGCTACCCAACTCAAGAAGGATAATGGAGAAGCTCAAGTTTTGTAAGAAGAAGAGGAGTGGGTGGTAAATGGGATTATTGGATGGGAAAGAGGGGCAAAAGGCCCCTCATATTTAGGGAATAAGCACCTTTAAACCCCCCCCATATTTGAAATGGCTCCAATGATGATATCTCATTGCAGAAATTGCATATGTAGAAATAAGGTGGAGAGAGAAGACAAGACACTTATAATATTCAGAAGTCCAGTTCATGTTTTATTATATCTCTTCCTTGGAGGTGTCCAACTTTGAGTACAGTAAGTTTTCCCATAAATGGCTTTCCATACCCACATTTCATCCTAACAACTGGTAGGCTGAAAAAAAGAGCCCTCCATTGCTTACTCAGTGAGCTTCATGGCAGAGCAGGGATTTGAACTCTGCTCTCCCTGGTACTCTAACAACTATGTATGTGTAAAGTCACAGCCAACGTATGGCAACCTCATAGGATTTTCAAGGCAAGGGACTACCAGAGGTGGTTTGCCATTGCCTGCCTCTGCATAGCGACCCTGGAATTCCTTGATGGTCTCCCATCCAATTACTAACCAGGGCTGAACCTGCTTAGCTTCTGAGATCTGATGAGATCAGGCTAGCCTGGGCCATCCAGGTCAGTGTCTAACAACTATACCCACTGAAAATGCTTTGGTCCCTGTACGTTTAAAGGGTTGGATGCGACTTTTTCTTAAATTCAGACAACTGGGGCTCTCTGTTTTTTATTAAATTTGCCAGTGAAACCTGTTAGCATTCCAGTTTTGACAGCATCTGTGCTGTCGGCTACCTCCTGAGCCGTGCCAAGGGCACGCGTCTCCAAATCTCTAGAGACCGCAAGCAATGCAGAAAGGTGTGTCTTTTTAAGCACTGTGCTGTCCAGATGGGGCTTATTTGTGCAACAGAGCATAGCAATTTGATCGGCCTTCAAAATGCTGCTTATGCTTCTTTGATTTTGCATGCTGCACATCTGCAGCGATTGTGGAGCAATCATTTTATTATTAATGGAAGTAACCGTTTGCGACTTGAAATTTTTACAGCAAGGCTTGCCATTGCGGGGTGTCCGTCAGCCCCTTTCCTTTCACATGGGAACCCAGTTAAGGAACTGGGGTGGTACAGTGGATGGAGCACCAAACTGAAATCCAATAGACCTGATCCTAGCTGACTGAGTTACCCCCTATTACAGTCATTCTCTTTTGGCCTAGCCTACCACATAGGTTTGTTGTGAGAAGTGGAAAAATGGGTTAATCCCATCCCAAGTATGCCATTCTGAGTTCCTTGGGGGGTAAAATAGAAATGTGAGGTGTGAATAGTTTGGAGAACAGAAGGAAGAGGAAGAGAATTGGTTTTTATATGCCAACTTTCTCTACCTTTTAAGGAGAATCAAACCAGTTTACAATCTTCTTCCTCTCCCCACAAGAGACACCTTGTGAGGTAGGTGGGACTGAGAGAGTTCAGCCCAAGGTCACCCAGCAGGCTTCATGTGTAGGAGTAGGGAAACCAACCTGCTTCACCAGAGTAGAGTCCGCCGCTCACGTGGAGGAGTGGGGAATCAAACCCGGTTCTCCAGATTAGAGTCCACCACTCCTAACCACTACACCACACTGGCTCTCTGGCTCTCTGGAATCCTATGTTAAAACAAGAAGAAGAAGAAGATTGACTAAGGCAGTGGTTTTATTTATTTATTTTTATCCTGCCCTTCCTCCAGCATATATATGATGAAAGTCTTTCCCCCCACCCTCCGTACATCTTATTCTCACAACAACCTCATGGTATATCTTTGGCTCAGAGAGAGCTACTGGTCCTAAAAAGTTTCTGGCTCAGTGGATTTGAACCTAGGGTCATTTCCATCCATAGAACCGCCCAGTTAGTGCTTCAGGGCACTAGTTTTCATGCTGTGTGCCTTCAGGGAAGCTCTGTGAGCCTCTGCCAGCAAACTAGTTTGTCGCTGAGGATTCTGGGAAATGTTGCAGGATGCACATTCTATTCGTGTGGGGCCTTGGCCCGGTTTCAAATGGAGAATGTGGCCCAGGACTCAACCACAGTCCCCCACAACTGCACAGTGCAAGGGAAGATTGGATGTGGTGGCCGATCTTCTAATGGGGGAACCCTCGATAACCAGTCATTTGTTATCTTGTTATCACGTTTTTATATTGCCTTTCCTTTAAGGAGCTCAGATAATTTCATTCCTCCAGTTTCATCCTCACAGCCAACTTTTGTGAAGGTTAGGATAAGGAAGAATGACTACCCAAGGCCACCTGCAGTGCAATCCTTTACAGAGTTATACCCTTTAAAGTCCATTGAAGTCAATGGACTTAGAACAGCGTAACTCTGGTTGGGACTGCACTGCAAATGAGATTCGCAGCTGAGTGGGAATTGGAACCCAAGTTTCCCCATTCCTAGTACTGTGTTCTAACCACTATGCTGCACTGGTTTTCCTGTTGCTGAACCATCTTTGGAAGTTAAGTTAGGTCTGAGTCTATGGGAGACCATCTGGGAATCCCATGTTAAAAACAGCAACAGAAACCCATGAACAACTTGTTGTAGCAACAATGGGAAATGAACACAACAAATAAATAAATTGTATCAGATCTGTCCAATTGGCTCAGGAAGGCTTGTTTTGTGTTATAGTAATAAATAAAGTCGATTCCAGTACCCTAGTTGGCAAACTGATATTTTTTTGTTAGCTGGGGCTATATTTTGAATGGAACAAGGAAAGATTGGCCAGCACTGTTGGCTCAGCAAAGTGGCTTGCTGTTGCCAGATCCAAGAAACTGGCAAAGGGCTCTTGAACCCTTTCCAACGCTGTGTGAACAGCAGAGGCTTTGGCAGAGTCCTTCCCTTGTTCTGTGCTTCAGTCCTTTGCCTGTGCCTCAGAGAGGCAGGCTGAGGGACATAAGAAACCGCTGCTACATTTCACAAGGGAGGGGAGGGGGTTGCAGAGCCCTTTGCCGATGTCTCAACCCAGGAGACAGCAACCCAGGAGATGCATGCAACCCAGGAGATTACATTAGAACCCTGCTGCATCAGACCAGTGGTCCTGCCCATCCAGCATCCTGTTTCTCACAGGGGCCAACCAAATGCCCTCCAAAACCTACAGTAGTCTGAGGCTCCCACACTGCCATGCCCCAGTAACTGGCATTCAGAAGTATAGTAACTTTGAACTTGGAGGTTCCATTTAGCTACCATGGCTGGCAGCCATAAAGAAGTATGTGACATAAAACTGAAGCTGGATCCATGGGATCCGAGAGCCAGCGTGGTGTAGTGGTTAAGAGTAGTATCTTGGAGTGATGGACTCTGATCTGGAGCACCGGGTTTGATTCCCCACTCCTCCACATGAGTGGCGGACGCTAATCTGGTGAACTGAGTTGGTTTCCCCACTCCTACTCATGAAGCCAGCTGGGTTACCTTGGGATAGTCACAGCTCTCACAGACACCTACCTCACAGGGTGTCTGTTGTGGGGAGGGGAGGGGAAGGTGATTGTAAGCAGTTTTGATTCTTCCTTAAGTGGTAAAGAAAGTCGGCATATAAAAACCAACTCTCCTTCTCCTTCTCCTTCTCCTTTTCCTTTTCCTTTTCCTTTTCCTTCTCCTTCTCCTTCCTTCTCCTCCTCCTCTTCCTGCTCCTCCTTCTAGCGAGGAAGCCCATGGAACCAAGTTGGGCACACGAGCCCTATTTGATAATGCATAGTTAGTGTCAGGGGTCAGCACGGTTGGGCACCTGCGGATGACCTCACCCTACAGAAGGCCCACCTCCCACTGGTCATGCCGACACAGAGTAGTGCAGAGATCCCATATGCTGTAATAGTTAGAGTATTGGTTAGTATCTGGGAGACCCAGGTTCGAATCCCTACTCTGCCGTGGAAACTTGCTGGGTTACCATGGGCCAGTCAAACACTCTCAGCATCACCGACCTTACAGCATTGTTGTGAGGATAAAATGGAGAAGAGGAGAACTGTATAAGGTGCTTTGGATCCCCATGGGGGGAGAAAGGCCAGGTACAAATGAAGTGAAATAAACAGTCTCCAGCTTCCCAAACGGCAAAGTGCCTAAAAGTAGTGGAGGAAGCAGAGTGCAAGAGATTCGTACTCACATGGACACACGAAGCTCCCTTCTACTGAATCAGACCCTTGGTCCATCAAGTCAGTATTGTCTACTCAGACTGAGAGCGGCTCTCCAGAGTCTCAGGCAGAGGTGTTTGGCATCAACTACTTGCCTGGTCCCTTTAATTGGAGATGCCGGGGATTGAACCTGGGACCTTCTGCATGCCAAGCAGATGCTCTGCCACTGAGCCACAGCCCCTCAGCTGCCTCCTCCAGACCGACCTTTCCAAATTGCCCCAGGAGGCCCTGCAGCATTGTAGTGATTCTCCCTTGCTGCTCTTAGACCCATAGGCACTCGTGGAACTGGAAAAGCTACATAAGCAAGACTCCTTCCACTCATTCCAAGGTTGCCGCAGCTGGGGAGGAAGATGCGAGCAGTGGGGCGGGGGGAAAAGGTGGCTTTAAATGGAAGGGAGAATGGAGCCTCAGTGGGGGGAGAAAGGCGGCATCAATTGTAGAGAGAGAAGCAAGCCTCAGTGGAGGGGCCGGATGCATATGTTTTGTCCTGGAGGGTCCATTAAAAACCTACTTTTAGCCCCAATACAATAGGTTCCCTCTTAGTTTATGATTTCTAAAATCATCTAAAATATATAGGCGCTGTACAGCAATAAAATGGATATCCCTGCCTGGAGGCGCAGAATCCAGACAAAGCAGACAAAAGTGGAAGGGAATTGAAGGCAGGCTTTTCCGTCATGTGCAGAGCCTAAAAGGAAGCAGAAGGATTTAAAGTACAACATAGCTAATAATTAATATGTGGTTAGGAAAAGGATGAAAGGAATCAGAAAGGATATCAGGAAGGAAATACAGGAGAGAAGTTCTCAGTGATTCTTAAAGTAGGACAAAGAGGTGGCCGGATGTATAAGACATAGCATGTTTTATACTGAGAGCAGTGTTTTTAGCCTCACCAACATCCCTGGGAGGTAGGACGAGCAGAGGTAATTCATCTGGATGGGGATTTGGGCTCGGTTGTCCAGAGAGCCCTGCTGCTTTGCCATCACAGTGTATCAGCCTGTGCCTTATTTTTTAAGAGCACAAGGGGGATTTTGCTGTGCTGTAACTTACGGTCACTGGCACAGCCCTGATGTTCTCTCTGTCCCTTTTCAGCAGTTGCCTTGGCTTGATAAGGAGGCAGATTGCCAAGCTGTCAGTGTCAGACTGTGTAGCCCGCGTCTTGTTGTTGTGCTGTC
Source organism: Euleptes europaea (assembly GCF_029931775.1). Taxonomy (NCBI): domain Eukaryota; kingdom Metazoa; phylum Chordata; class Lepidosauria; order Squamata; family Sphaerodactylidae; genus Euleptes; species Euleptes europaea. Next base: position 41,947,252 of record NC_079325.1, on the reverse strand, counting down.
TTATGTTGATTAACACAACCTCTTTGATTCCTGGGCACATCTCCCACAAGGGCTCCACAAACATTCCATGGGCTCCTGCTGGCCTGCTCCTTCCGTTCCAAACCCCACCACCCCACCCAGATGCAAAGTGCCTTGCTGTTTCTGTACAGGTTGGGTATCCCTTATCCGGACATCCGATATACAGACTGACCCGAAAACCAGACTTTTTGAGCCGGCGTGCAGGCATTACTCCCAGGCCCTCAGCAGTGCGCCAGTTTGCTTTCTGATGGTTCAGTGTGCACAAAATTATTAAATAATATTGTTGGAAATTACATCCAGGCTATGTGTATAAACTGTACATAAAACATATATAAAACATAAATGAATGTTGTGTTTAGACTTGGGTCTCATCCCCAAGATATCTCATTATGTATGTGCAAATATTCCAAAATTCAGAAAGATCTGAAATACAGACCACTTCTGGTCCCAAGCAGTCTGGATGCTGTAGCATGGCTCACATGTACAAATAATCTGGCCCTGTTGTTCTGGAAGCACCTCATGCAAAGTGCCTGTTCTCGGCAATCTGGGCCACCACCCTCCAGCCCTCCGTTTGGTGTGGCTGCTCACATATTGGGGTCCACAGCTCTAAAGTAGAGGCCAGAGAGCTCAGATCAGCAATCCCTGTGGGCATGCTATTTCCTCCCCTTTCTGTGAAAGGCCTTAAAAGTGAGTTTTTCCTTTCTGTCGATTGTCTTTTTTCCCCTGCCCTTCCTCCAAGGAGGATGCAGCAACGTATGTGGTTCTTCCTTCACCCGTTTTATCTTCCGAATCCTATGAGGTAAGGCTATGTTGAAAATGGGCCCAGGGTCACTGAGTGAGCTTCACATCGGATTGAGGATCGGAACGTGTGTCTCGACGTCATAGACCCAAAACTGGCATCTGTTAAAAGATTAATTTTATCTCACCCACCAGTACAGATAACAGCACCAGGAGCCCAGTTTTGAGTAGCAAAATTGAATGAGCATTGAAGGGTAAAATCCTCTTTCCCCATCCTGTATGGCCCTGATCCAAATGGCGGGGGCATGTGCTGTGTACCTTTTACAGCTGGGGGGAGATTTGTGTACTTGACCACCTGTGTTTTGGCCCCAAGTGTGAAACTAAATGGCTTCTCTTTCTTGATTCAGACTCAGCGGTGTTCCCTCCTGCTCTGGCACTGGGAACATCTGGCTGCTGTGTTTCTTCCCCAAGTATAGAAGTAGTGTTTGCTATACTGCCATCTTTGCACTTTGACACTAACAAGATTATACAAATGTTGCTTCCCCACTCCTCTTTTTAACCACTTCACTAAATTCTCCAGAAGCCTTTGACTGATACCCCCTAGTCCAGCATCTCTGTTCTGCTCAGTCTCCCCACTAGCCTCCAGTGGCAACATTCTCTTAATGCCTCCACTAATGACAGTCTGTTTTGGACAGAGCAGAGATGATCAAGCCTATGATGTTCCATCACAATTCAGTTTAAGTGGAAGCAGACGATGCTCTATTTACGTGCTGGGCTTTTGGCAGCCGTCAAAGACTCCTTGCATGTCTTGGGAGTTTGGAAACAGTGAAATATAACACAATTTCCAGTTTGGAATGATACCAGGGCGATATAAACCAGACGCAGGAGCAGGATGGTCTTTTTAATGTGGATGTGTTTTTTTTTTTTTTGCAGATGAGTGACGTTATTCTGTACTCAGATCCGGCATATGCTGTTGTGACAGATTTAGTTCCATCATGATCTGCGTATTTCCTAGCATATCTGGACTATAAGTGAGCTGAGATGTAATGGAGTGGCCCTTACTTGCTCGATTCTTTCCTCCCAAGTCCTTAGATGGAGGGTATGAAGCTGCTGGGGGTTAGTAGAGAGGTTCCAGTGGATTTGCTGTTAGGTCCCGCAGAACCAATCCAGGATGGTACTTCATATATAAAGGCACATATATAGGCAGTATACTGTTAAGGCCCTAGTTTATTCATTTAGTGCATTTTTGTCCTGCCTTTCCACCATGGACCCTGGGGCAGCACAGGATACCGACAGATGCTAGTTGGAATAGAAACAGTGGTTCCCAGGATGGACTGACTCCATCAGGGCTGCATCCGGCGCCAAACCACCCACCCAAAGACAGCTCCTATGGGGAGGATGGGATTGGGGTTATCTGGGCAGAGTGGCTGGAATGGGGTGGGAGCTCAGACAACGTCCTGGGGAATAAAAGGGGTCACCTCCACTGACTACTCTGGTGCTTCATTTTGATGATGCACGCCTTTTCTGACCGTCAGAGGACGCCTCGCTTTCCCCGTATGTTTCTCTGCGTTTTGCCCACGTTTTCTGGATTCTCGCTAAAACAGCATCCGGAAAACATGGGCAAAATGCATGGAAACTCGTGGGGGGAGCGAGGCGACCTCTGACGGTCGGGAAAGGCATGCACAATCAAAACGAAGCACCGGAGTAGTCAGTGGGGATGACCACAAGGGAAACAGCGCTGCATAAATGGCCGCAGCGTGGAGAGAACTCTTGACCTGGCCAGGCCAGGTATCTCTGCTGAGACAAGCCCTGAAGGAGGTGATGCTGCAGACACTTGGGTGAGGTGAGTCTGTCAGCCTGAAGAGAGGTAGAGGTAGGACGGCATGATGACCCCACTTGTCGGCAAGGCAGCTGTGTCAGCCATCTTATTACCAATAAAGAATTTACATTTTAGTAGCTGCCATCTCGATCATTATTTAGGTGCTGGAGCCCCGGAGGTATCCACCTCCCTCCTAGAACCCCAAATGTGTGGCGGCTCATGCAGCACTCTAATCCCTGTGCACACGCTCGCAAAGTGTAGTTTGTAGCAATCCCCCGGCTAATTTAATGTTTATGCTCTCCCAAAGCGGCCAAATGCAGTCTGAGAACGAACGCGTCCAGTCCTTAATTACTAACTGCTGGCTGTTTAAGTCAAATATGATGAATAAGGGGGTTTATAGTCTCTCTGAGCACGTCGGGAACGTGGGAACACAAGTCTGGCCAAGCCGCGTCTGGGGAGGAGATTGACAGGGAGACGGTTCAAAGACCAGGCAGCCGAAACATGCTGTGAATTCGCCTCCAAACATTACAGGAGTTTATTGGCAAATGTTCTGTATTCTTTCCACAGCATTTCCTGTAAAACAAAGGCAACTTCCCACAAGGGATAAACATCTTTGCAGGGGGGGAGAGAGGGTGGCGTACTTTACTCATGGAAGTGGGGGCTGATGTAATTGCCTGAACAACTGTTAAGCCCTCTGCAAACAGCCATTCCTCTGTCAAGGCCAGGCCAGGGCCTAGGGTGGCTGAACCCAGATCCACACTTGGTAGGGTTGCCAGGTCCCTCTTCACCACCAGCGGGAGGTTTTTGGGGTGGAGCCTGAGGAGGGCGGGGTTTGGGGAGGAGAAGGACTTCAGTGCCATAGAGTCCAATTGCCAAAGTGGCCATTTTCTCCAGGGGAACTGATATCTATCAGCTGGAGATCAGTTGTGATAGCAGGAGATCTCCAGCTAGTACCTGGAGGTTGGCAACCCTAACACTTGGAGTGTGCACTGTCCATCTTGAGCTGTGTAGACAAGTTAGGGGAAGATGGCCTGGCTCCAAATATTTATAGCAAGCTTGTCCAGTCCTTAGACTTCCCACTGTCGATAGCAGCAGCTGATCTTCCACATCTCCTCGTCGTCATTTGTTCCAGTAGCAAACGATAGTCCTGTTCCGATCAGAGGGTGAATAAAATAGAAATTTTATTACCATCAATGACCAGCACAAGTGATCAGAGGGTGATGAAATGGGGCCGTCCAGCGGCAGGGTAAGGATTTCTGCACACTCCAGGGATTCTTCGGGTATGCAGGGGAAAAATTAATTTAAGAAGAAAATGTTCATCCTCCCAAAAACAATGGCCTGATGAGGACTGAGTGTTTTAATTGTCCACAGAATGTTGAGGGTCATTGAGTATCAATTAAAGGGGAAGGTAAGAAAACAGAGGGGGAAATACCTCACCTCACCTTATAGTATACTGGAGTGGAGATTAGTGTGGAGAGATGTGCACTGTGCAGAGCACATTCCCGAACACTGATTTTTCATCCAACCCCTGATCTTTTAAAGGTTCTTCATATTTTGAACCAACAAGATCCAAGAACTTTTAAAGCTGCTTTTATTGACTTTTAGGTTGTTGTTTTTAAATCAGTTTTAAATTTACTGATCATTGGTAAATTACCGGTTTTAGTTGTGCTTTGGGCTATGGCTGGCAGCTGTGAGATTGTTGTTTTAGCTGTATAGGTTGTTCAATTTTTGCAGCATTTGCGGGTGTATACACCCCCTGAATCAATAAAAATAAGAATAAATAGCAAAAGGGGCAGGACCTCTAAATTGATAATATCCTGGAACGAGGCAGTGGGGTGGGCTTAGTATTGCTCACCCCCCCCCCACACTCTCCTATGCACGAGGAGGGTTAGAAATGTCCGCCTTCTACTTACCCTGAATGTCAGGGCAATTGCTCTATAGCGCTAGACTGCTGATGTTCGGGGCAAGGTGAGCAAGAAGTTATTTGTCACCCCACCCATCACTGTCAATATATGGGGGGGGGTAATTGATTATTCTTCTCCTCTCTGACCCTTGGAGGTCCCTGACTTGTTTCCAGGTGTTCCTGAAGAGGGTTCAGAGCCTTAAAAAATTTTTTTTTATAGAACACATACAATTCACACACATCATACACTCCTTAAACTCCATATCCACAACAATAATAAATAGAGTGGACCCAATACATTCTATAACAGTTAGTTGGACACACACTATATTCTTTACTAAAGCAAAGACGTTAACATTTATTCTCCAATTTACATGTAATCTAGATTATTTATCTTTGTCATTATGTTAACTTAAAACATTAATACTCCTAGATAAAGCTGGTAATCAATATTTCTGAACTACCATTAAAACCAAATATTTTCCATATCAAATCTGCTGTCTTATTATAGCTGTATGTAGTAACCTATATGATCATCAAACTCTCTAATGGTAATTAAAATCTGTATGAATATATCTAAGAGGGCTCAGAGCCTAGAGCCCCCAGTGGCTGACTAGGCCTCAGACCTTGAGATTTCTAGTTTCAAGCCCTGGGGGCCCTTACATTGAGTTGTCTACTACATGATCTCTCCCATCTTTGTGCCACCCCAAGGAGGAACTTTTAATGTAGTGACAGGAGACGTGGCTCAGGTTCTGCTGCCCTCGTCCCTGATGAATAATCAGCCTTGGACAATCCGATAGCCCCGAAACCGCATCTGATTTCATATACCTCATTAAGCTTTTATTGGAGTCATTAGTTGGCGCCTGTCTGAAGAGAAAACAGTCCAACTGTCTTCGCTCTTGTTCATCAGGCTGACATACGTTTGATTATGGATTCATTCATGTCCGCTCACGCCCCGTGTTGGTTTACTAAACCAGCTGTAGGTCTTTCTCCAGGGGTGCAGTCGGAAGTGCCGTCTTGGTCAGTGGTTAGAAACCTACAGCTCATTTTGTAGCATTTGTTTGTAATTGATGCTGTTGGCAGGACAGGGATCGTAACCACAAAACAGCCTTGCAGGAATGGTGGGGCGCTCTACAACTGCATGCAGCCGTTACCACAAGCCTGCCACAAATGTTACATGAGAATGGTGCGGGGAAATTGTAAGATTTCCCAGGAGGCCCTATTTATACTCTTTTGTATACTATAAATAAATCCCAGTTGTATGAGATTCTTGAGGGAGACTTTGTCTGCTGGGTGTTCTCATCCCCCCCACCCCCCGGTCCTATACTGTAACTAGACTAGGAAATTTTTCTAATAGTCGAGGCATCACAAGCGGTCCATTTCTAATTCGTTACTTAGCACATGCCCAGCACCAACAATTGGCGAGAGCAGTCAGTCCTGATCCTTATAAAAGCTGGCTTGGGCTCTGGTTTGAGCAACAAGGGGGATTCTAATGCTTTGCTTGGTTTTTCTCAGCAGCATCACCGTGTATGGCTATACCAGGGGTGTCGAACTCAATTGTTACGAGGGCCAGATATGACATAAATGTCACTTGGTTGGGCTGGGCTATGCCTTGCCAGCCCAGATCGAGAGTGGGTGGTGGGTGGCTGCCTCTTCTGGCTCGTGGGCCAGATAAGAGTTCTCAAGGGGTCGGATCTGGCCCTCGGGCCTTATGTTTGACACCCCTGGGCTGTACCTTGCCCCCAGCTTGGTAGAAGCTAGCTCCACCCTCTGGGAATCTCATGGGGGCCAATGTCTGAAAAATCTGTTGGCTGGGAGGGTATCACTGAGGTCCCTCTATGCTCTCAAGCCAGTTTGTATGGCTGTTCATTTAAAAGATTTCTACCCCTTTCCTCCTGTTGATCAAATGGTACTCATGGCAGTTCGTGACGGTATTAAGAGCAACAGAGAGGTTCAAAATATCAGAATAGCATCAAAATAGCAATGAAGGAGCATTACCAGCAGCAGTGAAAGCAGTAATGAAGCATCCCAAGCAATTAAAAGCAACAAAATAATCCAAAACACTAGATGTGGCAGAGTAGAGTCAGTATGATCAAACCAAAAGGCAGCAGAAAAGTCAACAGTGACTGGCAGGGCACTGCTTTATTTAGCAACCTCCGAAAGCCCTCTGGAAAAGGAAGCCTTTTAACAGATTTCTGGAAGGTTTGTGGATTTCTGGAAGCAAGGGAGCAAAGACAATTTTTCTAGACAAAATGGAGGGAGACACCACTGAAAAAGCCCTGTCCCAAGCTCCCACCGGTTTCATCAGAGTCAGTGTGGGCACCTGTAGCAGGCAGTGACGTGGTTTTCCAGAAAATTATGATCGGAAGAGTTCTGGTAAACTTGCTGGAAATTTAATCTGTTGCCCTAAATAGAGCATGATCTCATTTAGAATCATGGAGCTGGAAGGGACCACAAGGGTCATCTAGTCCAACCCCTTCAAAATGCAGGAACCTCACAACTACCTCCCCCCCACACACCCAGTGACTCCTACTCCATGCCCAGAAGATGGCCAAGATGCCCTCCCTCTCATGAACTGCCTAAGGTCATAGAATCAGCATTGCTGACAGATGGCCATCTAGTCTCTGCTTAAAAACCTCCAGCGAAGGAGCACTCACCACCTCCCGAGGAAGCCTGATCCACTGAGGAACCACTCTAACTGTTAGAAAGTTCTTCCTAATGTCTAGATGGAAACCCTTTTGATTTAATTTCAACCAGTAGGTTCTGGTCCATTTAACATTTACCATTTAACATATTAATGGAGGTTACTGGTACACCACATTTCATTGTCACTCTCTAGACCAGCGTTTCTCAACCAGGATTCCCCGGAACCCTAGGGTTCCGGGAGAAATCGCTAGGGGTCCTGCGAGAAATAGTGATGAATAGGCAAATCACATGTAAATCACATGTAGGGGTTCCCTGAGACATGAATATTATTTCAAGAGTTCCACAAAGGTTAAGAAACGCTGCTGTAGACCTTCACTTTCATTACTTGTTACTTTCAAATAGGATTGGTGAGAGATGGTGTATGAGTAAGAATTTTAGTTTTGGGTTTTGATTTGATCTGCATAGCCAATCGGATGAATTCCTAATTTGATTTTTTTTTTAAAACTTGGATTACTGTATGTATTTGTGCTTCCCCCTCCCTTACTTTATATATGTAGGTATGTGCCAACACATATGTAAGTATGTGCCATGAGTCGGAAGCGACTTGACGGCACTTAACACACACATGTGCCAACAAGTCACAACCTACTTATGGTGACCCCACAGGGTTTCCAAGGCAACTAGTTAAGCAGAGGTGGCTTGCAGGGTTTTCCTTGGTGGTTTCCCATCCAAGTACCGACCCAGCTTAGCTTCTGCACTCTGATGGGAATGGGCTATTACCATACCATTCCGCACACAGCGCACTTTACAGTCAACAAAAATACCTGTACTCTCTTACCTTTCATAGGATAACCATTTGAAGAACATTAATCACAACTCTGAAACTTGCTTTCTTAACATTGTATTGGCAATGGCATCCCTTCATCGTTCTTAATTTTTTGAAACCATTATTTGGAGGAATGAAAAAGTGGCCTCAGTCACTGGAAAACTTTTCATGCTGTGTTTCTGGGAGCAGAGTAGCGGTGGTCAGTGTTAGGTCCTGAACAGATTCAGATGGGCAAAGGTGGTCCCTCAGGCAATTGGGGCTGCTCAGCTCTCCACTCGTGAATGGCGTTTAAATCAAGAATGCGATAATCAACTGGCAGTGTTCAGTCTTCATCCAGCTCCACCCTGGTTGCACATGGCCCTTCTCACATCAATATACCACGCACCACTCTTGCTTGGAAGCAGCCAGCCTGACCAGAGCCGTCCATCCTTCAAGTAACTTCACCCCTGCAGCAAGAATGGTCAGTCCAAGATCTCAGCTTGGCTAGCACCTCTGCCCCCAGTGTGGTCACTCTGGGGACCTACAGGATCGGAGCCAACTCAGACAAGGTCTTGGAACTCTATGTTCCACTGTGTGTGTTTTTTTTTTACTTTATTTTTAGGCATGTAGGGGTCTGAATTGGATCAGGACTGTGGCAGACAGTGGGATGGTTTTTAAGCCTCTCCCCACATAGTTTTTTTAGTACCTTAAATCAGGGGTGTCAGACATAAGGCCTGTGGGCCAGATCCGGCCTCTTGAGAGCTCTTATCTGGCCCACGAGCCAGCCACCTCCCCACTCTCAATCTGGTTTGGTGAGGCAAGGCCTGGCCCAACCAAGTGACATTTATGTCATATCTGGCCCTCGTAACCAGTGAGTTCAACACCCCTGGGGGGCCACTATTTGTCCCACTGGGTATCTGCAAGTTTAGCCCACCAAGGCAAATAACAGCTCCTCTGGACCGTTACAGGTTGGCAAAATAGAAAAAAAAAACCTCATCTCATGTGCTATGGTCCTGATCCAAATCAAGGCATTGTGTGGCTGATTATTTTTTTTTAAATCACTGCAACCTCTAAATAGGAGTCCTGTGGTCCAGAGTAGTAAGGTGCAATACTGCAGTCAAAGCTCTACTCACAACCTGAGTTCGATCCTGACAGAAGTCAGGTTCAGGTAGCTGGCTGAAGGTTGACTCAGCCTTCCATCCTTCTGAGGTCGGTAAAATGAGTACCCAGCTTGCTGGAGGTAAAGTGTAGATGACTGGGGAAGGCAATGGCAAACCATCCCGTAAACACAGTCTGCCTAGTAATCGTTGTAATATGACGTCACTCCATGGGTCAGTAGTGATCCGGTGCTTGCACAGGGGGCTACCTTTACCTTTAAGCTCTGAATACAGATCTTCCAGCACACATCTAGTTTGGCCCGCTGAAGCATTTCTTTACCGAATGATCCTGTACCACCCTGGCCAGCAGGGTTTCAGTCAGCTCCCGGCAATACCAGGGATGGTCTTTCCCTCCCAGGCCTGAAAAGAAAGCTATTTTGTGGTCTAGATCCCCTGATTAGGACTCAATAGAGCAGTCACAGGATATGAATGTAGGAGCCTGGATTTTTGGGGTGGGGAGGTGCATTGCAGTCTCTCCTGCTACCCGACAGAAGGTGACGTCGGAGAAATTCTGGCTGTATTAATGTTTTGAAAATCTACGGATGCTTCCCTTGTTCTTTTGTTCTCTCCGTCTCGATCACAGAATTATCATTTTATGACATTAAGCTCCCAGACTAAGAGCCACATCATCGTAACCTTTTGGTTTCGGAGGGCTAGTTCAAGTCTGAGGCGCCCTCTTCCTACCAGCTATTTGTGCCTGTGTAAATCAATGTGGCTTTGGAGCAGGATTCGTTTTCCTCCTTGTCTCTGTGCCAGCCATTAATTGCGATTTTGGCAGCCGCTGGGGAAGCAAATGTAACTTGTGCTGCTCGTGGCCATGTTGCCTTCAGTGATTTAGAACAGAGGTCAGGGTCGCGGTGACGCGAGGAGGATGATGGACACTTTGCACAGCGGGGGGTAACCTTCACATTGGGGCGGCTGTGAGGTTCTGGCTTTCTGCCCTCCTGAAGCCCATTACCTTAATTAAAAAGAGGAATCCAGAGAATGGGGCTGGTTATAGTCAGGAGAGACGGAAAGCAGAAGACGTTGGAAAGATTCAGGAAGTGGAGCAGCTTGGTCACTAGCAACGAGGCATGATCCCCCCCCCCAACCGAAACACAACCCTCCTTCATCCCTCCTGTCAACCAGTCCCTTGGGAAACTCTGACCTTCTCCATCAACCCAATCTTCCCTAGTGTATACCCTGGAACCCTCTCTTTGTGGCTGCACAGTGTAGGGGCTGAGAGAGAAGCTGTCATCCAAGAGGTTGCTGGTTCATCTTGGTGATAAAACTCACTTGGTGTATGAGCTGGAGCTCGGGTTGCCAGCTCTGGGTTGGGAAATACCTGGAGATTTTGGGGGTGGAGCCTGAGGAGGGCAGGGTTTGGGGAGGGGAGGGACTTCAGTGCCATAGAGTCCAATTGCCAAAATGGCCATTTTCTCTAGGTGAACTGATCTCTATTGGCTAGAAATCAGTTGTAATAGCTGGAAATCTCCAGCTAGTACCTGGAGGTTAGCAACTCTAACTGGAGCATTGAAAGGGCTAAGAGACCGAAAGTGCAATCCTAAGCAGAGTTACATCCTTCTAAGTTGATTGAAGTATGTGGATTTAGGGGGTGCAGCTCTGCTTAGGATTGCCCTGTGAGTTAGGGTTCAGGAAGTACCCAGTTCAGATCTTGCCTCTGCTATAGACTCACTAGGTTTCCTTAGGGGGCAACAGTCTCAGTCTTACCCACCCTTCTTCTGCAATATGGGGAAATAATACTGACCTATCTTTCAAGGTTATTGCAAGGATTGCTGTGATCATACGGTTACACACATGGAACTGCCTTATACTGAATCAGATTATTGGTCCATCAAGGCCAATATTGTCTACTCAGAGTGGCAGCAGCTCTCCAGGGTGTCAGGCTGAGGTCTTTCACATCACCTACTGCCCGGTCCTTTTTACCGGGGATGCTGGGGATTGAACCTGTGACCTCCTGCATGCAAAGCAGAGGCTTTTCCACTGAGCCACAGCCCCTCCCCATTATCATGTGATAATGCATGTGAAGGTCTTTTATAAATGTTAAGTACTAATTAATGGGGGCGGGGCTGAAGAGAGGGAGCTCTAGGGATATAAATATAGGGTTGAAAGAGAATGAGTGAAGCCTTCTTATTGGTCTAGGCATGCTTACATAATTGCTACATACGGCCTTCGCCCTCTTTTAATATACATCATAGGGTCAGATTCAAGTCCAGTAGCACCTTGGGGACCAACAAGACTTTTGGGGATTAAGCTTTTGAGAGTCAAAGAAAGCTAGCTGTTCTGCTGCAGACAAATGAGGCCACCGTCCTGAAACTGGTATCCTGCGGTTGACTTTCTGGCCTTGAGAACAGGAACCTCATTGGCTTCTTCTCTGTTGGGGAATCCACGCACAGTGACCTTTTAGCAGAGAGGCTAGCTGTGGCACCATGGGATGAATCATCCCTCAGTCTAAGCAGCACAACATTCCTCCATTTTATTCTCAGCATCCTCATTACAGCAGAGTGATAAATAAGAACCAGTCCTAGTTAACAATGTCCAAAGATGATGGACCTTTAAAAATTAAAGACATACCTTTAACAGGTCATATTGGAGGGGATCACTGAAATGGAGAGCCTTTGGAAGCAAGATGCATAATGAACTTGTGGAGCTTGCTACCAGAAGGTGTAGTGATGGCTGCTAGTTTAGATATCTTTTGAAAGGGGACTAGACAAATGGATAGCCCAGGCTAGCCTGATCTCAGAAACTAAGCAGAGTCAGCCCTGGGCGGTATTTGGATGGGTGACCACCAAGGAAGTCCAGGGTCGCTTCACAGAGGCAGGCAATAACAAACCGCCTCTGAATATCCCGTGCCTTGAAAATCCTATGGGTCACCATAAGTCGGCTGTGTCTTGAAGGCACACAAAAAGAGAAAGAGAGAAATTCATGAAAAAGAGATCCGTCAATGGCTACTAATTGTGATGGCTACATGGAACCTTCCATGTTCAGACGAGGGTGGGTTTGGCCTCTATGCATAGCTTGTGGGAATCAAGTTGCCGGGTCAGATAGCTGGTCTCATCCAGCAGAACTCTCTTCATTTAAAGGTAAAGGTCCCCTGTGCAAGCACCGGGTCATTCCTGACCCATGGGGTGATATCACATCCCGGCGTTTTCTAGGCAGACTTTGTTTACAGGGTGGTTTGCCAGTGCCTTCCCCAGTCATCTTCCCTTTATCCCCAGCAAGCTGGGTACTCATTTTACCGACCTTGGAAGGATGGAAGGCTGAGTCAACCTTGAGCCGGCTACCTGAAACCAACTTCCGCCGGGATCGAACTCAGGTTGTGAGCAGAGCTTGGACTGCAGCTTACCACTCTGCCCCACGGGGCTCTTCATCTTTTCATTTGGAGACCCGCATTTCTAAAGTAATGTTTCCTCTCTTGTCGCGCAGCTCATTTCCAGTGACGCTGATGGAGCTATCCAAAGAGCTGGCCGGTTCCGTGTGGAAAACGGCTCCATTGATGAGGTAGGAGAAGGTCTCCATTTTAAGGTCTTTTTTCACCCAGACTTGTTAGGCATTGGCTTTGTTACTGTGGGCAACTCTCCAGAGCTGTCTCTGCCATGCCGTAGCCCTTAGCTGGAGGATTCACTTTGCAGCTTGAAGCAATCTCTTGCTTGTTTTTAGGTTTGCTTGGCTTCAGGGGCAGTGTTGGTGCTGGGTTGCTACTCTGTGGTTCAGAGTTCAGCTGTCTCATGACTGAGATAGCCAGCAACACGGGCTCTGTTCACTGGCTCATTTCTGGACAAGAAGACACAGGCAAAGGGCTCTTTTGACCTCTTCCTTTCTATAATGCACAGCAGCAGAGGCTTTTGCATTATGCATTAAGCTGAGCCATGGGCAAAGGACTCTTCATTCACCACCTTTTATATAGGGGACAGCAAGAATGGCTTTGGCAGAACCCTCCTAAGTGCATCAGCTACTCGCTTCCATTTGCCTGAATCTTTGCTGAAGCTCGTGAATCAAGGGGAATGTCTTGCCAATGCTTCCCCTATTGCTTGCATTGAGAAGGAGGGTGGTTAAAGAGGCCTTTGCCCACGTATCAGTTTACATGGGGAAAAGTGGGTAATGCACATAATGTTGTTTGAGATCAAGGGCTGTGGTAGGCAGCAGATTGCACCTCTCAGCTGCCAGTTGCCAACATCTAAGTGTTTCAGAGGTCCTCTTCAGGAGCCATCCCACTCTGGTTTGTGTGTTTGTGTTGAGCGGGGAGAGTATAAAGGCCCCAGGCCAGGGGACACTCCCCCACTTCTTCGCCATGGACAAACGAATGCAAGGGAATGACACTTTAATTGCTCGATCGCATGGAGCAGCACAACTCACGCTATTGACAGTCCCACTCCAGCCAGGGAGGCCAAACTTGCCAGTTACCACCTCCATCAGACATGGGTTTTTCAGCCATTGTTTCAGGCTGCTGCACCCTTCCTGCAGGGTTAAACCTTGAGGTGGCTGTCCCGGGATCCATGTTTGTATTTCTGGGCAGGAATGCTGCCTCCCCAATCCCAGAGAGGTCCTAGTTTCTCTAAACCACCAGGACTCCAGGCCTTATGACCTTCTCCTGGCCATTCCCAGTTCCTGCCCTTCTTAGCTTATTCCTAAAGAGACACTTTCTCCCAAAGAGACCTCTACACCAAAGGAGGCCTACTGCTGGCTGTGAGTCTCCCTGCCTGTTCCTTAACTACCTGTACAGACCTACCTTGCTTTTCCCTCTGCCCTGCCTCTGTGCTTCTGCCATCCTCCAGGGTCAGGGCGCTCAGGGGTGTAACAGACCAGCTCCTCCCCTTCTCTCCCAGGATCAGGGTACTCGAGGGTGTGATGGCGGGGAGATGAATGATTTCCTGGTTTTTCCTTCCCATTTCAGAATGCAGACTATGCCCCTGGTACGTGGCGCAGAACAGATGTGCACTTGGAAAACCCAGAATATCACACCAGATGGTACTTCAAGTATTTTCTAGGAAAAGGTAGTTTACGCTTCTTGGTGTGTGAGCATAAATGACTTAATATCTTTGAATAGTGGTTAATACCCGTTTCTCTTGCCTTGATTGGAGTAAGTGCCTTTCTGAGTGGTCCTTTTCAGCTCTGCGGGGACTTTGCACCTTTCACCCTGTTGTCGTATCAAGAATCTAGAGCTGATTCATCCATTATACAGTTTTGCATGGCCGGTGCCAACTGCTGGCATTTTGGGGCAGCTGCTAGAGCCCCCGGGCCATGGGCTGACCCCATAACAGCTGCAGCGATTTTCTCTCTCTCTCATAATGTGGAGTAGTCTAGGTGAGGAGGGTCACCCAGCGAAATTGGAAGGCACTAGATTCAGAACAGAGAAAAGAAAGCACCCCTTCACAGAATGCATGATAAATAATAATTATAATGACTTAGAGAATTCTCTGCTATCAGATGTGGCCATGTTCACTTAAAGGATTAGCCAAGCTCATGGGAGACGTGAAGTTCTTTGCAGCAGGCAGAGCTGCAAAAGGATAAACAACCATACGGGCACACCCTGGACTGCTATATGGGGTGTGCCACAGCTAAATGGAACCGCCAAGTTCAGAGGCAGGATATCTCTGAACACCATATGCTGGGAGAAAACAACGGCAGGAGGCTTTGGGTGGTTAGAGCTGGAGAAGCATTGAGGTTAAGTGGCTGACTGCCATCTTAAGCAGAGTTACACCCTTCTATGTCCATGCATGTCAGTGGGCTTAGAAGGCTGTAACTCTGCTGGGTACTATGAACCACCAGTTGGGATTCTGGCATTGTGTCTATTGTGGAGCCTCTGTGACATCCCTAGGTGACCTTAGGCAGGCCTTCTCAGCCTGTGGTATGGGGAGAATAATGTGCATGAATTGCTTTAAACATTCCAAAGCAATACATAAACGTGAAGCCTTTGTGAACGTCGCCATCAATAATCGTCTTCCTGAATATCCTGCAGGTGGACTTCTAGCATCTGGCTGGCCTCTGTTGGAAGTAGGATGCTAAGCTAGATGGACCCTGGGCTGAACCAGAAGGGCAGTGCTTGTATTCCTATGTTCTTCCTCTGAAATCTGCTACCTCAATCTGTCATTCTGCAGTGTTCCCCATATAGCAGTCCTGGGTGTGCCCATATGGCTGTTCATCCCTATGCAGCTCTGCCTGCTGCAAAGAACTTCATTTGGTACCAGACACACAGTGGATGTTGGATGGAGGCAGCATGCTATGGACTTGCAACAGGCAACATTTCTGTAGTCTTGCACATGATACTTTTGCATTTCCTGATGGGTGTTGTGTTTTCTTTCTAGTGCATCAGAACTATGTAGGCGCAGACGCAGAGAAGAATCCTTTCTTTCTATCTGTCGTGCTGTCTGACCAGAACAATCAGCGTGTTCCTCAATACCGTGCAATCCTCTGGAGAAAAACAGTAAGGGGCAAATAGCTGTTTTTGCTCTCTGTATTTAATATAATTAGCTCAGATTCTGGTGTTTTTCATGTAATCAGCTGGGAGATGCTGGAGTTTTAAGATGAAAAATTGCAACCCTCCCATTTTTCACCACCATATCTGTGTACTGGCGGCCCTTGAAGTCTTATTCACTCATTAGTATCCTGGACATATTTGTTAGCGTCTTCTTGGTCACGCAGAAAATCTGATATACTGTAGCATTTCTCTTCATTTCTTTCTCCTGTAGGGTACTCAGAAAATATGCCTCCCTTACAGTCCTACAAAAACTCTATCTGTGAAATCTATTTTAAGGTAAGATAGCCATAGTCTATTCATGGCGTGCGTTGCTTCCGGCCTGAACAAAACAAGGCACACCTCTGTGTGATTCTAAAAGAGTTGCAGTTAAGAGCTGTGGATCATGCATTCCTCCCCCCCAAAAAAAAACCTCTTCCCTCCCTTCTCAGCATTACAGCAGCACTGATATTAATCATGGTCAATGTGGACCAGGTCCCATGTTAAAAAAATATTGTTAACCAGCTTCAAACTGTATTTAAACCTGGGGGGTTACCGCATTATGTAGTCCCAGGGATGTATTAAGAGTTTGAAAACATTATAAAAAATACTGTTCGCACTTTCTATGTATTCCCACCGATGTATTAAGAGTTTGAAAATGTTATAAAAAATACTGTTCGTACTTTGTTTGGCCCCTTTAGCTGTGAAGACGTCACCATTTTTTAGCCATGGTATCCAAAACCCTTTTAAAGCGATGTTTTTATAACATTTTTAAACTCTTAATACATTGCTGGGAATACATAATGCGGTAACCCCCCTGGTTAAAAGAGAACCCTGGTTGTTATTAATGGTTAAAATCAGTGCTGTTGTAATGCTTAACCATGGTTAAGTCTGCCTAGGGATTTGATACTGGTAAGTGGACACTTGTGGGGAATGAATGTATGATTCCCATAGCTAACTTCCAAACTTTTAACTGTGGGTAAGATATCTTCAATCTTATGTCCGGCTCAAATCAGGAATCACTAAACTTCGATCATAATGTCTATTGCAGCTTGCAAGATTTGGTAGGATATATACAGAAGGGTCTTTTGTACACTAGTTAATAGTCATTGATAGTCCTATGAAACACTGACATTACATTTTTGTTGGCATTGCAGTGCCATGAATCTCGACAAATTTGAAAAAGGCCCTAGAGAAATTCTTCACCCTGAAATTCAGAAGGTAAGTTGCACCAAGTTTTCTGGGGAATATATTTCAGTATTCCTTTTCTCTGTCAAGACTTTATAGATTGTTGAGTACAACTAGTTTGATGTAAAGTTTGCACTCGGGGCATTTCCTTTTGTACTGGTTCCTTCAGCTGCGGTGGTTGAACATGCCATGACGTCACCACGGACTTATGGTGACCCTGTGGGGTTTTCAAGACGAGACATTCAGATGTGGTTCACCATTGCCTGCCTCTGTGTAGCCATCCTAGACTTCCTTGGCGGCCTCCCATCCAAGTACTCACAAGGGGTGACTCTGCTTAGCTTCTGAGGTCTGATGAAATCCGACCAGCCTGGGCCTGGGCAGCCTGGTCCAGGGCAGCCTGGTCCAGGGCAGCTCCTTCAGCTATATATCTGTAAAAACATTTAGGTGAGCGTTAACCTTTTGTGAAGCTTGTTCAGATGATTCCATGTGTATGTATATTGTGTATGCATATTGGATGTGAGCCGCTCTGAGCCCTGTCTAGGCAGGGAAAGTAGAAAAGAGCAAGAGTCCAGTACCACCTTAAAGACTAACAAAATTTCTGGCAGGATATGAGCTTTCATGAGCCACAGCTCACTTCTTCAGTATCTGGCAGGGTAGGAGCTTTTGTGAGCCCAGCTCACCTCTTCAGTATCTGAAGAAGTGAGCTGTGGCTCACGAAAGCTTATATCCTGCCAGAAATTTTGTTAGTCTTTAAGGTGCTGCTGGACTCTTTGCTCTTTCCTGCTGCTATTGGCAGACTATCACGGCTACCCATTGTGATCTATCTCTAGGCAGGGATCATCATTTTGCTTTCATGGCTTAAATTGATGAATTGAAATTGATTGCATTCATGGCTAAATTCTCAGACAGGGACTTTGCGTGCTGTGGTGACCGTGTTCCAGCTGAAAGTGCATATAAAAAAACTTTTAACAAATCCCAGAGGCTCTCTAGTTAAGGTCAAAATGCAATCAGTCCAAATCTACAAAAAAAAAACACTATTAAAAGTGACAACTGTCCTTTCAGACTTTCCCCCCAGTGCTCTCACATAGTTAATACTCAGGGTGGGGGACCTTTTAAAAAAAAAAATTACCTGTTCGGCTTATGCTTGAAAGATCTTTCAGGACTGAAGTGCCTTTCACCCTTCTGTTCCTAAAAATGCCCTTTTGGTTTTTAAAAATATGGATTATGCCAGGAAGAAACCACAATATTGTAGTGATCATTTTAGTGTCGATCAAACAGTGTAAAAAGTGACAAAGACTGGTATTTCTGTTTTGCCAGTATTTTTTTTAATCTAGGGAAATTCTACATAATCTAGGGAAATTCATTAACCTGTACCTTGGGGAGCAGTGCCTAACATGGGAAGAGAAGGTATTTGAGAAGGTACATACAGGGATGGAAGCAAAGTGGTGTGAGCTGCAGCCCATCACAAAAGGTTGAACAGCCCATCACAAAAGGTATCACAAAAGGTTGAACAGATGGCCCGAACATCTGCAGCTAGACTTGAGGGGCGGTTGCTGGGCATGATGCCAGAGCGGCAGGTGGTAAGGAACACCTTGTTACAGACCCACTTTTAATTAAATTTCTTCCTCTGTATTAAAAGACTGGTTTATAAATACTGTGGAAAACCCCATCCCTTGTGTTCTGATGTGCCTTTTGCATAGGATGTGATGGCTGAAAACTTAGGTCAGCCCCGTGATTTCTTTTAAAGCTGCCTACTTTTTAGAGGAATGTTAGTCTTAAATCTACAGCCTTTTCAGTGGCGGCCCCCGTGCTTCGGAAGAGCCTTGCGGAAGAAGCGCAAAGAGCTCCTTTGTTAACTCAATTCCACAGACAGTCCTATTTCAGCGAGGGTTCGGTTAAATGTAGGGCATCTTGTGGCCTTCTTTCCTGTGGCAAACAGCTGTGACTTGTCGCGTTGAATATATTTTTGTCTCCTCATCACGTCTTGGGAAGTGGGTAGTGTTAGGTGTATGAATCATTGCTTTATGGTTTTATGACTGTTTTTATGCATTTGATTGTAAGCCATTTCAAATGAAAGGGAGTCATACATTTTTTCCAGTATCTAAGACACTCTGCATGCACCCCTTAAGTGCAGTTTCAATCAGTGTCTATGCAACATGCCCAGTTGTTTCTCATCAGGGTCAGCCCAGTGATTTCTTTTAAAGCTGCCTGCTTTTTGGAGGTACATTAGTCTAAGATTCTACAGCCTTTTCAGTGGCAGCCCACACTTTGGAAGAGCCATGCAGAAGAAGTGCAAAGAGCTGTGTTAACTAGATTCCACAGGTCTAGTTCAGAGAGGGTTCAGTTAAATTTAGGACATCTTGTGGCCTTTTTTTCCTGTGGCAAACAGATTTTTAATGCACATGATACTTCCTGCTTCCTTCAATATCTATGCCGATCCCCAACTTCTTGGATTTATTAAAAAACATTTCATATCCTGAGACTTTCCCCTCTTCCCTCCAAAACGTTTAAGAGTCCACTGTGTAAGTTACTGATTCTTTGAGATTGCTTGAAGTGATATCTACATTCGTTAAGATAGCTTCAGAGGGTAGGTAGCCTTGTTATTCTGTAGTAGAAAAGCTAAATTTGAGTCCAGTGGCTCCTTAGAAACCAAGAAGATTTGGGAGGTATAAGCTTTTGAGAGTCAAAGCTTCCTTTGGTATCTGATGAAGGGAACTTCTACTCTCGAATGCTTATACTCTGGAAATCTTGTTGGTCTCTAAGGTGCTACTAAACTTGAATCTAGCTCTTCTACATACATTCAATATCTTACCGGGGAAGTTTTTAACTTACATTCCCTGGGTATTTTTTCCAGATCTAACCTTTCCTACCAACATTTTGATACTTATATAGATGTAATAATGGAGACAAAGGGCAACCCGATCTCACACCTTGTGGTAGTGAATTTGTTTTGCAATGTTTCACCCTTCATGTGTGTTCAACATGTCCTTTGTATGTTGTGATCATGAGAACACCACTGTGACATCCCCATGGTCTATTGTTACTTAGGCACAGGCGGAATTGCTCTTTGGCTGTCAATCCTAGCATGCAAATTAAATGCATGTGCATGGTTTCTCTTACTTTGCATAATTTATTCTTCTTTGTACAGGCATCTGAAGCTGTACCCGCTGACCATCAGAAATTCAGTTTGGCCGCAGTCTGTCTTCTGAGATTTCAGCAGTTACTGCCTAACACTTTCAATAATTTCTTCACAGGCACGAGAACTACTAACTTGCTTGTTTTTTATTACAGTAATGAGATGCTTCAAAAACTGAATTCTGTAGATATTACCATATTCTGTAGCTTTTCTGTGCTCCTGTGAAATCACAGCAGGCACACATCCTGTCCTGTGCAGATCTGTTAATATGCAATAGTTATGCCTTAGGGATCATATTCACTGGTTTTTATGGACTCTCTTCTCGTTTTACTGTGAGCACATTGGAAACTGTGGGTGGGAAGAGTTTTTTAATTAATGTAGAGGCTAAATACATTTCTTTCTCTTTCTCCCTCCCCCAGGATTTATTGGTTCTGGAAGAGCAAGAGGTAAGGCACAGACCAATCCTTTTGAGTTCCTAGTCGCTTATTCAGCAAACATGGTTTTCTGTTTGGAATCCTGCCTCATTCCAATTTGTAGGCTATGTGTTTTTTGTAGGTTTACCCTCAAGCAAACCCTTGGGAGCTACTTCTGAGATTCAACCTATGTGTGCCATCATATTTGTTGCATAAGAATGCCAGTCAGGGATGCGGAACCAGCTCTAGTTTATTGCAGTTCACAGATCCGTTCTGACAGCAGTCACACACAATACTCACATTGGAAAATGTACTTGCTCACATCGCCATATGAGGCCATCATGCGCGCTCAAAGGATGCCACAGAAAACAGCAAAGGTTGAGGATGCTGCTGGAAATGGCTTGCCTGTCTCATTTTCTCCTCTGTCTCCTGTAGAAAGTGTTGGGGACACATACCCCATGATATGACATCATATATTTAATCTCTGCCCCCTCTGGGGTGGAGAAACTGATGACATAATGGGATAAGGATTTCTGCGCAGCCTCTGAGGGGAGAGAACTTTGACCCGGGGGCCCTGTTTTTGGCAGCCAACTATATGATGGACATCACATATGGTTCTGTCCTGAGGCAGGATTCAGAGGTGGAGGTGGGCTCAGGTCATATTCCCACCTCCTCCCCTCCTTCTACTTCATCATGTTCTGAAGAACTAATTGGCAAACTGGCAGATAATCAGTGAGGGAGAGAGAGAGAGATCTTGTAAAATTTTTATTGATGTGTCTCCTTCTTCTTCCTCTAATATTCTCTGTCCCATATATCTGTTCAGTTCAATTGTGGGTCTTCCTAGGGTTCATAGACTGATCTATTTCATTTAAAATAGCTGGTAACTCACCCTCAGCCCCCCGGAGTGGGAGTGGGGCCATAAATCAAAGTGAAGAAGTTGGTGCCGACACAGAGATGACTCATGGGAGCCATCCATGTCTGAGGCACAGAATGGCAGTCTGAGCCACGCAAACCATAATTGAGCGTCTGCAGTCCCTCGTAACAATAACAGTTGTGGGTTTGTACGTGCCGCAGAATGTCTAAAATTGAAGAGCTTCCATTTAAGAAGAATAAAAAGAAGAAGAATTGGTTTTGATATGCCGACTTTCTCTACCACTTAAGGAAGAATCAAACCGGCTTACAATCACCTTCCCTTCCCCTCCCCACAACAGACACCCTGTGGGGTAGGTGGGGCTGAGAGAGCTCAAAGAGAGCTGTGATAACCCAAGGTCACCCAGCTGGCTTCATGTGTAGGAGTGGGGAAACACATCCAGTTCACCAGATTAGCCTCTGCCGCTCATGTGGAGTAGGGAATCAGACCCGGTTCTCCAGATTAGAGCCCACCGCTCCAAACCACTGCTCTTAACCACTACACCACGCAGTGGTATAGAGAGATGGATGTGTTTTAGATCTCCAGT
This sequence comes from Euleptes europaea, assembly GCF_029931775.1. Lineage (NCBI taxonomy): Eukaryota > Metazoa > Chordata > Lepidosauria > Squamata > Sphaerodactylidae > Euleptes > Euleptes europaea. The sequence continues at coordinate 41,925,518 of NC_079325.1, read as the reverse complement.
TGGGAACCAAGGCGCTCCTCCTAAGTGCTGCCTGTTTGGAATGAATGCACCCTGGCTTGCAGAGGGGTCAGCAAGAAAGGGAACCGTCCAGAAGTGCAGAGGCCGGGAGGCCTCCCTCAGCAGTGAGTCACCCAAGCTGAAGGAGTACAGCAAGTGTGGGAGCTTGATGTCAGGCAGTGGCAGGCGGTCAACAACCTTTTCTTTCATGAGAGGTACTTCAGAGTAATGGAAAACATTCGGAGCTACTTCCCCCCTTCCCCAGCCTGTTACCAAGTTTGTTCTGCCCTAGAACAGTACACGGACTAGGAAGGGCACCAGAAATGAAGCTAAGTAGCACAGAGAAAAATCCTGTGAAATTGAAGCTTTTAAAAACCTAGCTCAGATACATTCACAGACTCTTCCTGGGTCTTCTGGGGGCTTCAGAAGTTGTACTGCAGCAGCCGGTGAGCTGATAGTAGCAACCTGTTGGAGACCCCTGCACTAAACCAAGTCAGATTTCCAGGGCCAGGAAGATTCTGGCCCATGGTCCTCGTACCTTGCCTTGAAATGCCTTCTTTTAGCATAGGGAAGACTGTAATTCAAATCCCCACTCAGCCGTGAACTCACTGCAGGTGACTTTGGGTTGGTCAGCTTTCTCATATTAACCTAACGGTGGCGTTTTCCAGACAGCCTTAATGTTCTAGTTTCATTTCCCTTCGTTACCATTTCCCCCCCTCGTTTCCATACAATTCATTAGCAATCCCTTGTTGTCCCAATTTTCTACCTTTCCCCCGCTCCTTCTGAAACCTCCAGGTATCAGAAAGAGCAAGGAAACTGTTCAAAACCAGGAAAACAAGGGATTGCGGTCTCTGATTGTCCATTTGATGCTGTCATTTTTTCATTGTAAACTGCTTTGAATGTTTAAAAAATAAAAGCAGTCTATGTATTTGATAAAATAAGGAGTCTGTCTGGCTCACCCTATAATAACACGCTGTTCTTCTATTTTTCAGGGCTCAGTCAATTTTAAGTTTGGAGTTCTTTATGCCAAAGACGGACAGCTAACAGATGATGAAATGTTCAGCAATGGTGAGTCTGCTACTGATGAACGTTGATCCCTTGGCAGTCAGGCAGATGAGTGCTCTGGGTTTGTCTGAATTTTATTTATTTCACTTATTTATTAGTTGGGTTTCTATCCCGCCCTCCCCGGCCAAGGCTGGGCTCAGGGCGGGTAACAACATTAGAACCCATACATACACTAAAACCGTAATGTATCAATATTAAAAACCAGTAAACATAAATGGTATTAAAACAGCATAGAACAATATAAAACAACCGATGGCGCACAATTACAGCCTACTCCTGAGCTGTGCAGGCGAAAGTTCTTTGGAGCCATGCAAAGGCCCGTGTTGGCATCTGCACCACGTGCGCCGGCGGCCGGGCCACTTATGCCGCCCTGACTGGTACAGGTGCCGGCATTAGCCACGCACACCAGACTGTCTGCGCTGACGCGGCAGCACAACCCTGGGATGTGGGCCTCGAAGTATTCCAGGGGCGCAGCTGCCTTCAGGCCGAGAACACCCCCTTTGCCCTTACTTGCATTTGCATCACCTTTTTTAGGCGGCATGGTGCCATGGGCCCTGCCTTGGGAGCTGAGGACTCGGAGGACTCTGAAGCTGAAGTGGAGGAACAGGTTGCCTCTGGGCCTTCAGTACCTCCATTGCAGTCAGTAGCACAGGAGCCTGAAACAACTCAGCAGCAACCACAGCTAGGCAGAGAGATGGAACAAGGGCAGACAGACGCTACTCTTCCCCCAACCCCTGCAGCGGAAGCTGAGAATGGCAGCCCTCCAAGCTCACCTGAACCTGATAGGCGTATCAGGACTCGGCAATGTGTGATTTTGCAGGGTAAAAGGAGAAGTGCTCGCTTGGAGAGGCTAAGCAGACAGAGAACTGGTGCTGAGTCATTTCAGGATGAAGCCTAGCTTGGAAGTGCACTGACTGATAAAGGCAGTGCAGGCATGCTTTCACTTTGCGGAAGCAACCGTGCAGTTTCTCTGTGTTCCTGCTACCGCCCATGATTGATCTTTCCGGCCGTGACTCCTGCCTGCTTTGACGACGCCTCTGACATCTGACCTTGGTAGATAGCATAATCTTTGTTGCCTGCTCCGAAGGGGGCTAAATACCTCCCGCACGTCTGAGGATTGCGGGCACCGCCCAGCCCTTGGCCTACGCCGGCACACATAGCCCCGTGGAACGGTATGGAGCAGTTCCACCGGGCTTACAAGTAAGGGCAGCTTTCTGCCTTCGGGGGGGACGGGGGGCTGAATCCTCCTTTGGAGGCGGAGGCGCTGCACTGCCTCCAGCCACCAGCGCAGCCCCTCCTCTCTGGAGGAGAGGCTCACCAGTCTGACAGTACCCCATATAATTCATAAAATGAAAAAGGATGGGGTGGTAGTGGTAGGGAGGCCAGTATGGGGGTGGGGGAAGGAAGTGTGTGTGTGCACCAGCATGGTGGCCTTCTTCAGCCTGGAGGACTGGATCCACTCTGGTTGAGCTGCTGGGAGCCAGACTCTACTTTCCAGGTCATGGGGTCAACAGGAAGGCGGGTATGGTTCCCTAGTGTAAAAAAGTTGGCAGGTGCCCTCCCAGTGCAAAAGGAGAGGACACCCCCCTCCCCAAGACACTGATTCTGTATGGATTATTACAGAGTGACATGAGCAGAAGAGAAGTCTTGACTCCAAGGAAATTATCATCTTGCAAGGGGTAGGGGAGAAAACAGAGAAATGGGGGTTGAATGTGTGCAAATGCAGTTACACATATTTAGGCTTTATAATGAAACGAGTTGTCTTCCAAAGCCAGGAATTCTTCTGGCAATCATCTATGCATAGAACTTGGGCAAAACTGGCCTAATTTTTGGACATTCAGTAGTACTTCTGGTGTTCAGTAGTGGAAAGGTTGCAAGTTACCATCCATGAGTTAAACAAACTCCTCTTGACCCTTTCTCTGCTACCTTCTGCTGCCCCAAAGTCTTCTCATCTTTTCACTGTCTCTGCCCATTCTCCTTTGCTTCATGTATGCCTGGGACATCCCCTGGGCATCTTCAGGATATTTCATCTTTCTACCCCTACATCCCATCTTAAAGCTCACTTTCCCTAGGAGGACTAACCTCTTGGCCCTCATTCCTCACTGAAACATATCCAAAGTACATGTAACTGCTCTCGTTCACATTAATCTTACCCTCCCTTTCCATAGTTATCCGTTTAAATTGTCTTTGCTTATAGGTGTTCCTCCAGGGAGCCCAGAGCAACCTACAGGGAGCTGTCCCATTTGTTTATGTCTATCCTGCTCTGCCCCTGGTCACCGAGTGGCTTACATGGCTTTCACCAAACATAAAAACTCCAGCATACAAAACTGGCTTACCCCAAGCATCTAGCTCAGCAGCATCTGCTCTGATTGGCAACAACTTTCTGGCTGAGAGAGGTTATTGCTGCCATCTGAGATCCTTTACGTGGGAATCAAACCTGAGACCCTCTGCCGGTGCTCCAACCCCACCCTGCAGCCTCGAGGATGGATCCAGCTGGAGGCGGCCCCTTGCGAAATGGCCATTTTGTTGAAGGGCTGCTGCAGAGCAGGTGGGAAGCAGCCCTGTCCCAGCTGTAATGGTGGAAGTAGGTGTATCTTCAGCATTGGAAGACAAAAGAAGCTGCGTTGGTCTATAGCCAACAAAAAGGGCCATGTAATGAATAAATAAATAAATAAATATTATTTGCGGCTAGTATGCCAGATAAAACAGGTAAAACAGAAACTGACCATACAGAGTAGATGTTTACAACCAAGGGCAAAAAAATTAGGAATCACCCAATTTTACAATTCCACAGATTAAGGATGTACATTAAGGCGACGTAGCTTCATTGCTACTGCACAATATTTTGCAGCCTGGGTGGTGATTGGTGAGCTGTCTCCCAGCAGAAACCTTTTGGTCCATTCACCCTCACCCTCATCACCAGAGCCCATTTCCCTAATCAAAGGGGCAATAATATTGAAGCAGGTTGACTTGTAGAGGGGACATCTGAAAAATACATGCTCAATGGTTTCCAGCCCCTCTGTGTTACATTGGCACAGTCTCGCCACCCTGGGGATCTTCTTAAATCTCTAATGCCTTTTATCATGAGAGCCGGTGTGGTGTAGTGGTTAAGGGGTCGGACTAAATCCCTACTCGCGCCATGGAAGCTTGCTGGGTGACCTTGCCCTGACCCTGGCTAGTGTTTGGATGGGAAACCTCCAAGGAATACCAGGGTCGTGGCGAGGAGGCAGGCAAACCACCTCCGAACGTCTCTTGCCTTGAAAACCCTACGGGTTTGCCATAAGTCAACTGTGACTTGACGGCAGCAAACAACAACAACACCTTTCATCAAGGCCAACCCAAATAATATGAAATGGTGCACAAGCTTTTGAGTTCTCCAAAACTGTTTTTCAGGCTGGGGGGTTGGGTGGGAAGGCTCTTTCAGGTCATGATCATAAGGCTCCTTTGTTGGCGTCCTGTGTAGGCCGCTTTGCTGACTTCAGTGGGCACAGGGTGTGATCGGGATCAGGCTGTGTACTCTTTGCATGCTGAGAACAAGACGCAAAAGAACTGAAAGCCCTCCATCATGAAACATAGCAAGCAATAGTGAAACAAATGTCTTCGGAGAGTGCTGGGCTTGCTGGGGAGCCACTGTATTTGTTCTTGCTTTCAAAATTTAGATTTCAAACTCTTGGGGGCAGGGGATCAGTCTGACTGTCTGTCTGTCTCTCTCAGCTGCATTTCTCTGTAAATAGCACTGAACATATTGATGACATCCTATTCTAAATATTTATTCTATTCTATAAATTTGTCTGTGCCTGTTGGGCTTTCCCACCAAAAGATGTCACAGTTATCATAAGCAAGCTTCTCACTCATACGTTTATTGTTAATTTTAGCCAGCTCTACTGGGCGGCAAACACACAGCTGGCTCCCCGGTTTCTTGAGAACTCTGGTTTTCCCACATACTAAAAAATTCCCGCTGACAGCTGAGGCAGCGGATTCATTCTATCCCTTCTAAGTGTCTCTGCGTGTCTTGGCATCCGTTTTCTCTACTCATCTCTAAACGACGACAAGAAATATTTAAGCGTCAGACTCGGAACATTTTGTGTTCCTCTGACTAAAAGCTCTGGCAGGCTCTTAATGCTTTGGTTATATTTGCAAAGCCAGTTTGACATATTTGTGTTCACAACAGCCAAAATGAAAAGGAAGAAACACCATCCATTTCTCGCCCACCCCCAGTTTGTCTGTCCTCATTTCTCATGTCTGTTTATCTCATTCTCAAGAGCTTGCACTGCAATATGGCGGGAAGCCTCTTGAGCACAAAACAAGCCGAGAAGAGGCTGTGGCTCAAGGTTAGGCCACCCGATTTGCATGCAGGAAGGTCCCAGGTTTAATCCCCAGCATCTCCAGTGAAAGGCTCTCGGGTAACAAATGAAGGAAAAGACTTTTCTTTGGCTCAGAATCAGGAGAGCTGCTGCTGCCATTTGAGTGGAGACTCCTAGGGGAGATGGACTGTTCATCTGATTTGACATAAGGTGTATATTTACATGGGCTGGATCTAGTCCATATAACCTCTAAGAAAACAGGGATCCAGTTGCTCCTTGAAGACTGACAAAATGCATTTAACTGTACATCCATTAGGTTGATGTTTTTTGTATTTGTAACAGAATGGCAGCAGGGTGTATAAAGAAGCACCTGCTTAATGAATGTACCCTTCAGTCCATCTGTTGAAGTGAGCTGTTACTTACAAAAACATATGCTGGAATAAATGTTATTAGTCTTTAAGGTGCCTCCTGTTGTATTTTGCTTCTACAGACTAGGATGGCCACTGATCTGGAATTACCATCATGGAATTAACCCATAAGTCACCGACCTTTTCTATCTCAGGAACCAACTTTAGGCCTGAGATGTGACCCACTTTTAGCTGTTTCACATATGTGCCTGTCTTTTTCTCGCAAGGTGTATATGCACAGAAACCTAGTGTCGGGTTTGTGCTCGTTTAACTGCCATGTATTTCCCAAATGAGTCCTGGGAATTGTAGTTTGGTGAGGATGCTCTTACAGAACTCAAGCCCTACCATCCGTTTAGAACTGTGATTCCCTGGAAAGAAGGGATGACCTCTAAGCCAGTGTATAGCTGAAGCCCTATGAATGTATTATTTGACAGCTTTCCAAGCAAACATGGACAGGCGCAGGCTGGACATAGGTAGATAATACCTCTTTCCTCTCACCATTCTCAACCCCTCCACAACAAAGAAAGAAATTATGAGAGCACTGCTATTGAGACTCACTTGTGGTTCGTGACCCAGCAGTTGATGACCAATGACTAGTATATAGTGACCCCGTTCCTACTTTGTCTGCAGCTGTTTCATATTTTTTGTTTGTTTATTGCAATATTTACAACCAGCTTTTCTTCCCAGTGGGGACGCAAGGCAATTTACAACATTTTCTTCCCCTCCTCCATTGTGTCCGCACAACAACAACCCTTTGAGGCTAAGAGAAAGACAGAGTGGCGACAGAGTGGCTTCCGTGGCAAAGGACAGATTGAACACACATGAAGCTGCCTTATACTGATTCCATCGGTCCATCAAAGTCAGTATTGTCTACTCAGACCCGCAGCGGCTCTCCAGGGTCTCAGGCTGCGGTCTTTCACATCACCTTCTTGCCTAGTCCCTTTAACTGGAGATGCCGGGGATTGAACCTGGGACCTTCTGCATGCCAACCAGATGTTCTACCACTGAGCCACGGCCCCTCCCAAATGAATGAGTGAGTGAGTGAGTGAGTGAATGAATTTATTTTTATGGCATTAGCCAGAACAGCCAGAACAGATTTGAAACTGGGTCTTCCAGATCTTAGCCTGACACTTTAACTGCTACATGACACTGGCTTTAAATTTATATATGGGCTGACTGACCGAAGCTGCCTTCTGCATGCTTAGATGTACAAATGTGTTGCCCAGTTAAATGACAGGCACAACTGTCTCCCCAAAACACACGCTAACTATCAATCTTGGCTCCATGGTTTTTTGGTTCCTGTGGCAACCTGGTTGTGGTTTTCTTGTCACCTCTGTGAATAAGTTGCTTAAGGGACTTGAAGACGTCCGCCCTTTTTAATTAGAGAGTGCAAGAAGATCTAAAAAGCAGCTATTTTTTTAAAAAAAATCACTGTCTGAGACTTGATTTGGGTTGGTGGCAGGACAGAACTGCTATTGCTATGAATATGTTGTGACCGGTGCACTTGCTTCTCCACTCCTGGAATATTTGTTTTCCATGTCAGTAAGCTGATTATTACAAAAAAATGCTGTAAATATCCAGAACATTATTTCCTAAAGGTGGGCTTACCGGGTTTCTACTTTAGGCAGGACATCTCCCGTCCTGGCCAGCTGGGCAGCAGGAGAAAAAGGGGGGCGGGATTGCTCGCACCCTGTTGTGATGACATCACTTCTGGCGTGACATCACTTCTGGCGTGTGATTAATCGCATCACCGGTGTCAGAACCATAGTTTGGGCCAAATGGTACAGCATCGCCGATGACATGGTGATGTTATGTCCAATTGCGCTGGAAGTGAGACCATCATCTTGCCAGTGATGTCACTGGCAATACACTACTGGCAAAGCCCCCACTCCCCAAGCCAGCGTTGTGGTAACAAACAACCCTACCTAAAGGAAACTTCATCCTGGAAAGGCTTTGTTAATGTTCTGATTGCTGGTGTTGGGATGGGGGGTGGGGATAACCCAGTTGTGTCTCTACTTTTATCTATCTGTCTGTCTGACTGTCTGTCATATTTATAACCACCCTCCTTCCTAGCCTGACCAGGCTCAGAGGGGGTAACAACCTTTAAAATCACATAAAATCATAAAACATCAATTCAAACCCAACAATCGTAACAACTATTAAAATAAGAACATAGTAGCCACTGTGGGCCGGACAAGCAGATGAGCCCCCACCAGTGACGATAGTGGGGGGAGATGGGGAGGGCAGCAACGATGGACAACTTGCGGCTGCCCTGAGTTATAGGCCTGGCAGAATAGCTCCGTTTTACAGGCCCTGCGGAATTCATTAAGGCAGGGGTGTCGAACTCATTACAAGGGACGGATAGGAGATAAATGTCACTTGGTTGGGCCAGGCCATGCCTCTCCAGCCCAGATTGAGAGTGGGGGGGTGGTGGCTGCCTCATGGGCCTGATAAGAGCTCTCGAGAGGCCGGATCTGGTCCTCGGGCCTTATGTTTGACACCCCTGCCTTAAGGTCCAGCAGGGCACCGATGTCACCTGGAAGACTATTCCGCCAGGCCAGGGCCAGGGCTGAAAAGGCCCTGGGCCCTTGTCGAGGACAGCCACACACTCTTCAGACCGGGGACCACCAGTACATTGTTGTTCATAGAACGTAAAGCTCTCTGGGGGGCATACTTTCCAACTCTTCCAGTAACTTGTAGGATGTTGCAATCACTCAAGAATGTGCTGAGGGTTGTCTTGAGTAAACCAAGTATAACTTTATTCAGATATCTGCTAAGCTTAATTTTTTTGGTGCATGCTTATATCAATATAAAGGTGGTATCTTTTTTGGGGGAAAATGTAAAACAGAAAGGCTGTGGTTGTTAATGACTTTTCTGCCTCTTTCTCCTGTCTCATTTGTTTTTGGCCTGCAGAAACAGGAAGTGAAAGCTTTGAGAGGCTATTAAGCCTCTTGGGCGACAACATTACACTGAAGGGCTGGACTGGCTACAGAGGCGGACTGGACACCAAAAGTAAGGCTTCATGGGAGGCAGTAGGAATTGGACCTGACCTGGATGGCCCAGGCTAGCCCGATCTCGTCAGATCTCCGGAGCTAAGCAGGGCCGGCCCTGGCAAGTATTTGGATGGGAAGCCACCAAGGAGGTCCAGGGTTGCTGTGCAGAGGAAGGCAATGGCAGACCGCCTCTGAACACCTCTTGAAAACCCTATGGGGTTGCCCTTTGTCAGCTGCGACTTGACACACACTTCACATATACACACTAGGAATTGCTCTCTAAGTTCCCTGTTTGGTGCTGAACTGGACGCCGACAGTGCAGTTCTAAGCACCTTTACTGAGAAGTAATTCCCGCTGCTCTCAATGGGGACTACTCCCTAGTAAGCGCAGCCTGAGATGGTCTGGGCTGGATCCCTTTGGACCACATTCTGACCTGCTAGATTTCTTTGTGTGGGGTATTGTGTGTATGTGTGTGTGTGTGTGTGCAGAAGAGCTTTCGGTCACGGGATCCCCCTGTCTGTACCCCAGAGTGGCACAGTGAGGCTGGCCACCTCGTTGTCTCAACGGAGGTACAGTGTCCAGATCACGCAAAGTGATGGTATCGCTCTACTCTGCTCTGGTTAGACCTCACCTAGAGCATTGTGTTCAGTTTTGGGCACCACAATTTAAGAAGGATGTAGACAAGCTGGAACATGCCCAGAGGAGGGCAACAAAGATGGCGAGGGGTCTGGAGACCAAGTCCTATGAGGAAAGGTTGAAGGAGCTGGGTATGTTTAGCCTGGAGAGGAGAAGACTGAGAGGGGATATGATAACCGTCTTCAAGTACTTGAAGGGCTGTCATATAGAGGAGGGTGCCGAGTTGTTTTCTGTTGCCCCAGAAGGTTGGACCAGAACCAGTGGGTTGAAATTAAATCAAAAGAGTTTCCATCTAGACATTAGGAAGAATTTTCTAACAGTCAGAGCAGTTCCTCAGTGAACAGGCTTCCTCGGGAGGTGGTGAGCTCTCCTTCCCTGGAGGTTTTTAAACAGAGGCTAGATGGCCACCTATCAGCAACGCTGCTTCTATGACCCTAGGCAGATCATGAGAGGGAGGGCATCTTGGCCATCTTCTGGGCATGGAGTCGGGGTCACTGGGGGTGTGGGGAGGAGGTCGTTGTGAAATTCCTGCATTGTGCAGGGGATTGGACTAGATGACCCTGGTGGTCCTTTCCAACTTTATGGTTCTATGATTCCATGGTTAACTGAATGCTAGTTAGCAAAGCTTTTGCTGTAGGACTAGGAAAGTGACGGGAGAGGTCCTCAGTTGGCTCTAGGCACACTGGAACAGTAATCAGGAGGGGAGGGGGATTCTCAGCTGGAACTGAAGGCAGGAGTGGTATGCATGTTGTATACATGTTAACACACACACAAAGAGAGAAAGAGAGAGAGAATTTAAATTTTATTAAAGGGTGGCATCTTCCAGTTTGCAGAAGTTTTTCTTTCCCTGGTCTCTCAGACTTTTTACTGTGCCTCATTAAAATTTGGTAGAGCTGCCAGGGGGCCAGATAAATTGCTTCTAGCTCATAGGCCTCCGGATGGCCATCCCTGCTAAGGGCTCCCAAATGATGCATGGATTTTCAAACGAGCGCAAAAAAGAAATTAGTTCTGTTAGTGGGGATTGGTAGTTTGCGCCTCTTTCCTCACACCCTTCTTTCCACAGTGGAATTGGATGGTGGTGGTGGTGGTGGTGGTGGTGGTGGGGAGTTAGAAGGAGGTTTTGGTGATAGGGTGGGTGGATCTCCTGCTGGGAAGGAGATCCCAGTGTCCCATAGGCTTCCAGCTGTGACTTTGTAAAAAGTGTGAGCTTGCTTGCCCTGGAGTCCACCATACCCTTTCCCAGGAAGCACCATTTCTTTTCAAATAAGGTTGAGAGATCAGATCAGAAGTTGCTCCTAATGTCCAGCTAAAATTTACCTTTCTGTGATCAAGCCCTTCACCTCTCTTGTGTCAAGTCTGTTTTGGTCCACCGACTCGTGCTTTTTGAGATTCTGCCCTCCTTTTCTCCTCTTGGTCCCCCCCTTGTGCAAATAATGTCTGGTTATCTCAAAGTCTGCATAGTCCGGCTTATCCTCACTTCTGTGGGGCTTCATCAGCAAGTCAGTGTTCGTTTTTGCCCATCTCCACAGGCTGTTCCATCAGAGTTACCAACAGGGGGTTGTGGGGGCTTTAGGAGTCCCTGAACTACATAACCCAACTGAGAGCGTATTTCTTCCCCTCCCCCTTCTTTTCCAGATGACACCACAGGAATCTATTCCGTCTACACGGTCTACCAAGGGCACGAGATAATGTTCCACGTTTCGACCATGCTTCCATATTCTAAAGAGAACAAACAGCAAGTATGTGGTTTCTGTATTGATTTTTCTTGGCGAGCCACAAACCGCTGTCAAAGAACAGAAGGCGGGAAGTGGGGTGGAGGAACGTTGCGCTCCTTCTAGGAGGCGCATTTTTGGAAAACATCACGTTAAGACCTTCCGTATTCTGTGGCAGTCAAAGTTCTGCTTGGTCTGTCTGCTTTCCGCCCTCTGGGAGTGGGCCAGTGGATCTTCGGTGGATCCGTCCAGGTCTTGTCTAGTGGGGCTTGGAGTTGTGCTGAACAAAAATGGATTTACCGTACTTCTGTTTAAAGTTACGTTAAAAAAGAAGAAGAAGAAGAGTTGGTTTTTATATGCTGACTTTCTGTACCACTTAAGGGAGAATCAAACCAGCTTACAATCACCCCCTCCCCACAACAGACACCCTGTGAGGTAGGTGGGGCTGAGAGAGCTCAAAGAGAGCTGTGACTAATCCAAGGTCACCTAGCAGGCTTCATGCGGAGGAGTGGGGAAACCAACACGGTTCACCAGATTAGCGTCCGCCACTCATGTGGAGGAGTGGGAAATCAAACCCAGTTCTCCAGATTAGAGTCCCCCACTCCAAACTACCATTCTTAACCACTGCACCACACTGGCTAAAATGATTTTATTACTGATTATATATGAATGGGATGGGCCTATGTATTTATTTTCTTATGCACTAACTTGGGGTCATTATCTTTTTTATTGTTTATATTTGTAATATTATAATGTTTTAAGTCCTTTAAGATTTTATCATGTTTTATCTTTTATGTATTCTTCATGCTCAAGATCTTTGGTCATATGAGCTTAATAATACAGGAAAAGATTTACTTCTGAAAAACTTGCATAGAATTGGACTGCATGACACATCGTTTGTAGATGGCGTGGGCTTCATGAAGCCGTGATTAGATCTCCTTGTATGTTGTACAGGTGGAAAGGAAACGGCACATTGGGAATGACATCGTTACCATCGTGTTCCAGGAAGGGGAAGAGTCTTCTCCAGCCTTTAAGCCATCCATGATCCGCTCCCACTTTACACGTATCTTTTTCAGTCCTGCTTTGTTGGATGTGCAGTTGACAGCTGCATTTTTCCCCAGCATGAACTGCTGCTTTCCTGATGCTGTTTGCAGACCACAGAGAAATGTTTTAAAGGGCGCACTGTGGTTGGAATCTAAATACCTGACTTGCATGCAACATCCCCCTGTCCACCTGACAAGCCACCTGTGAAACTACGGACAATTTCACAAACATGTTGGTTATTACCTCAAAGTCTTGAATGATTTCAGACCAGGGCGTAAGCCTGCTGAGGATCTGAGATCCTTTTTGGAGGGTCTGGTCCAAATTCTCCCATTTCATGAAAAACAGTGGGTGGTTACAAGAGACAGGGCCTTTCCTGCTGTGGCATCTGTTTGTGGAACATCCTTTCCTCACCCACTGCCTTGATCTCTCCAGTATCAGAGGAGCATGCCTATTATATTAGGTGCTGTGGAACACAGGCAGGATGCTGCTGCTGCAGTTGTCTTGTTTGTGGACTTCCTAGAGGCACCTGGTTGGCCACTGTGTATACAGACTGCTAGACTTGATGGACCTCGGTCTGATCCAGCAGGGCTTTTCTTATGTTCGGCTTTAAGAGGGAAGTGGACATGTTCATGGAGAGGGCTACTAGTCAAAATGGATACTAGTCATGATGCATACCTATTCTCTCCAGGATCAGAGGAGCATGCCTATGATATTAGGTGCTGTGGAACACAGACAGGATGCTGCTGCTGCAGTTGTCTTGTTAGTGGCTTCCTAGAGGCACCTGGTTGGCCACTGTGTCAACAGACTGCTGGACTTGATGAACCTTGGTCTGATCCAACATGGCCTTTCTTATGTTCTTAAGTGTAGTCTGAAGTTTTCTGCCCCAAGCTGAGATCGTTTTTGCCTGACATTTAGGGGCTTGTGATGTTTTGATCTGTATCATTATTTGCTGTTCTTAAAGCCTTTTTGTGTCCTAGGGAACAGTGGCTTACCTTAAAAGCTTTTTATGTGTTCTGTTGTTGTTTTTTAATTGGTTAACACTTCAGATTTTGCTGATTTGTTTTTTAAAAAACCTTTCTAGTTTTAGTACCATTTATTGTTGAGTTTAAAATTGGTTGGATCCCACGGGTCCCTTTCACTAGCTTTGGTTAGAAAAAAATCAGTTCCATTGGAAGAAGTCCTTCTTGCAGCTGAAGGAGTCTTCCTCTTCAAAAAAAATTTTGGTCATAGTGGAAGGGCATGATTGGATCCAACCTGATGTTTTTAAAAGTTGTATTTCCTAGGGGTGGGGATGGTGATGGTGGTGACATGAACTGTCTTGGGAGCCAAGAATGGATGATAGTTCAGCATAGAAAAGAATCAAGTCAGTATCAGTTAGCACAGTGGAAAGAGTTGTGTTTGGAAAGGGTCAAGTATAGTAAAATATCAGAATGGAAAGAAAAGACTCACATCTATGGCAAAGAAATGGATCAAGGGAGTGTTAGACCTGATCATCAAATAGAAGGTTGTCTACAAATGAAGAAGCATCCCCCAGATCAGTCTGGCAGCTATTCCTGTGCTGCTGATGAATGCTCTAGCCATTCAGTCTTTCTCCATTTCTCTATGACATTGCGGGTTAAGAAAACACTGTCCTTTGCAGCCAAGATTGCCCCAATGTTGTACCTGTTTCAAAAGCCCTGATGAACTTTGCGGTGAAGGAAAAGCCATAGCAGCATGTTGGAATGTAGTTTTATTGCTCTAATCACAGCACCACAGGTATTCCTTATGCAGACAGAGCCGTAACCATGGTTAAGGGTGACATCTGAATATCTGTACCATAGTTAATGAGTGGCTTCAAATCAGCATGTGAAACCACATGTGAGTTTGCAAAATATGAGCTGTATTAACGATAATTAAGTATTACATCTGCACAAAAACTCACTGTGGGTGTGGCAGTTTCCTCACTTCTCTAATTGCAAGGGGACAAAAACATCTCTCCTTTTCTGTGCCCTTTTGGGTGTTCGGCCTAGCTTAGCAAGCCAAACCAGGGTTTTACTATCATTAAAATCTTAACCAGGGTTAAGGCAACAGAACACACTTAAGCTGTATGCTTGTAGTGTATTTCTGACCCCTGGGCTGGTCCATGATTCCTATAACTTGAAAAAAAACATTCCAGCATATTGCCATACTTCCTTCTCTTTCTTCTAGATGATCCTGGTGGTCCCTTCCAACTATGATTCTATGATTCTCTTCCTGTGTTTTCTGTATAATTTCGGTCAAAATGTGGACTGTTCCAGTTACGAGCGGTTGCCATCCACCCGAGAGTAATGGATTGCTTTCTTTAACTGATGCTGCAGATATTTTTGCCTTAGTGAGATATAATAAGCAAAATGATAGTTACAGGTGGGTGCAACTTCAGACAAACCATTAATTTTTTCAGTTTGATGGGGCATATTGTGATGTCTGTTTAATGTGAAGCCGCTGAAAATCAGCAGGGGAAAAAAGAGAGATGTAAGAGTGCACAATCTAGAAGAATAATTTGTTTTTCAAAGCTTACAGAATCTTCCCGGAACGTAATTTCATGGCTCAGCCCTAGAGCCTATTTGGATTGTCAAGTACAAATGCCAGGGGTGTAAGTGTAGAGTCAGATTACTGGTCCATCTAGTTTAGGGATAGGCAGCGCTCTATGTTCTTGTTTTTGCTTTGCTTATGAAACTCTGTAAATGTCATGTACAGGGGTGTTGTTGATGCTGATTGGAATAAGCTGGAGGTTGCAAGGTATTGTTCCGTTGGAGGCCAGCATTGGAAATTCTACCCAAGACTGTGGAGTTAATTTCAGAGACTACAGATGGGTGTTTTCTTCTCTTTCCCCCTTTCCTGGTAAAGAAACTTCAGCTACTATCAACATTTTTTTTTGCAGAGCTCACTAAATCCTCATCAGGCCGTTTTTGAGGGATTTTTCTTTCAGTTGATTTGCAGAGTCATATTTTTCTGCATACCTTGTCTGTGGATGGCCCTGTGGTGCGGCTTTTGTGATCCACACAGGGGTGGTCCTGTTTGCTATTAGACGTAGTGATTAGTATAAACAATCAGAATGATAACACTGCATCGCACAACAACAGTACATCATTCAAGCAGTGATTGGAGGGGTAACAAATTACCATTTAAAAAAAATGTACGGTATCTTATCCTGCCATTGGACTAACTGCATCCTGTCCTGTATAACCATATGTGTTTTCTGCTAGGCTGAAAATCTTTTCAGAAGAAAGTGTGCCTCTCTTTGGGCCTCCCCTTCCATCCCCACCACTGTTTACGGACCACCAGGAGTTCAGGGACTTCCTGCTGGTGAAATGTAAGCTGGGTCTTTTTTACTTCTTTCCTTCAAACCAAAGTAGACTTTTCATTTGAAATACTTAACAGTGCAGCCCTAAGCAAAATTGTGCCAATTTAAGCCTATTGACTGGAATGAACTTGGAAGGGTGCAACTTTCCTTAGGACTGCCTTGTTTGTCTTGCAAGCTGGGCTGCCCATATTTCCATCCACCATTTCAGTAACCATCAGCAGGCAACCCCAGGAAAAAGAGAAGTGACTTGAGCATCATGGCCTAAAGGTTTCACAGTCAAATCCTCTGGAGGTAAATGCTTGGTTGGTATTGAGAGCTGCTATTCAGGAGCAGTCTACCAGTGTGTACCACATTCTAGTGATGTGCAAGAGGGGATGGCCTTCATCGTCACACCCTATTTCTGAGCATTCTTGTGCATCTGGTTAATTGATGATTGGAAACAGGCAATTGTGGTACATGGATGTTGGTCTGATCCACCAAGGCAGATTTTACATAACTGACCAAAATCAGAGGCAAGACAAGATAGCAGTTGCAGTGTCAGACTGTAAATTAAAGGCCTGAGTTCAAGTCATCACCCTGCTTTGAATCTCACTGGGTGATCTTGGGCCAGTGATACATTCTCAGAAACAAAGAAGGGGTCCATGTACTCTGCCCTGATCTCCTTGCAGGAAGGGTGGGATTAAAATGATGAGTGCCAGTTTTAGAGTTTTAGCATCTTCCACAATGCTTTACATTATCAGCAGTTCTTGTGACATCCCTGGACAACCACTGGTTAGGCGAGTAGTTATAATCTTCGTATTGCATACATGTAATATACGTGTAGCGTTGGATGCTGATTTGTTGATGCACAGATAAAGTTGAAAAACGTGCATCATTCGTGGGAAAGATGGGCGAGGAAGCCAAAAATGGCATGAAAATGAAAACCACAGGTTCGATTCACGTGGTGAGAAGTAAAATGGAAAGGCGTCTGTTCAAGTCAAATAAGCAAGCTGGTGAAATGTTGGCAGCATCCCTACTTGTTGCTGGCCATGTCCAGACTCGCTTAGTCTCGGGGGTCACTGCTGCTTCATGTCCGCTTCCACCACACCCTTGGAATCTCTGCCAAGAAACATGATTTCTTCCCATGTTCATTGCACCGCAGTGATAAACGGGGAGAAGGCCACTTTGGAAACCCCAACATTCGCTCAGAAACGGCAGCGCACTTTGGACATGTTGATCCGCTCCTTGTACCAGGACCTCATGCCTGATATGACCAAGGTAAACGCGAGCCCTCCATCAACTTAGCTTTTTAATCGCTGAGCTTTCCCTTCCATGGAAGCCCCAGATATCTCTTGATGAAAATCGCCTGCCAAGCAGCGGAGTTGCTGAGCAATAAATAGGTCCCCCCTTTTACCATTTTGGTTTTTCCTAAATCAAGTTCTGATGTTTGCCCAAAGAGGACTCTTTGTTGACTTCTTATTGACTGCTAGCATCATTATATAAACTGCAGGCAACAGAAAATGTCCAGGATCTTTGTGTGCTTTGTTCATTGTGCCCTTCTACAAGGAGGACAGTGTCAGGGGTCAAGGTTTTGTTATCAGTGCCTCATTCAGCCATTGTGCCAAATGAGAAATTTGACTATAGTATGCATGGCATAAGTGAGTAAAATGTTATACATGGAAAGGGGCGCAGGGTCAGGTGCTCTGGGCCCACCTCCTGTCTATGCACATTCACCATACCTGAATGCAGACTCTATGCAGATGTGAACTGTATGTATACAGTTTGAAAAGCATAGTAGTGTTTGAAAAGCATAGATGAGACCAGTGTGTTCAGTTGTCAAACAACAAAGGGGGAATATTGCTGTCCCTTGATTAGGCTGTCCTGTACCCACATACATTGTATGTACTCTTCAACTGATGGCTGCAAGATAGAGGGGTATTTAAAGGGATTAGATAAATTCATGGAAGTTAGGCTCATCAGTGGCTATTAGCCATAGTAACTAAAGGGAACCTCCTCATTCAGAGGCAGTAAACCATTGCTAGGAAGCAACAGCTGGGGAAGAACCTTGGCCTCTATGCCCTATTTCTGGCCCTCCAGAATAACTGGTTGGCCACTGTGTGAGACAGGATACTGGACTACATGGACCACTGGTCTGATCCAGCAAGGCTGTTCTAATATTCTTAAGTATGATGTTTGAATTGACAAACCATGGTTTGCAATTGGTTGGCAGACTGGAATCCGAAACCATGGTTTGAAATGGCTTTACAAACCATGGTTGGCTTAAGGTCTGTGAGTTGTCAAACCAATGGTTGTTGCTCAGCCTGCAGAGGACAGTGAGACTGGCGAGCTAAGCAGATGGAACATGAAGGCATCCAAGCACTTCTAAACCAAGTTTGACTGTAAGTGCAAACCATGGCTCAGTTTGATGATGTCTCAAATCGGACTGGTGTTTCCCATTAGTGACTATTCATTGGTATGGAAGAAAGCTTAACATTGAGGTGGGAGCTATACCTGCTCCCTGACTGTGGTGACCCCACATCTTGAGAATCAAGGTTATGCTATCTGCATAGCCCCACCCTTTCATCTACATGGCCCCTCCAAGTGTTCTGTTCTTCCTCCATGCTGGAATATGATGGCACTTCAGCAACTAAATTCTAAATACAAAAGATTTGTCATGGGGAAAAAATGGACTTTCATATCTAGGAAATGTGCTTCAGTTTAGCCTCGGTTACATAACAGAGTTTTAAATTAATTTTAAAAACCTGTGGTACAGTCTTCCTTGGACTGTACCACTTTAGAATGCAGGTAGATGATCACATGTTTGAATTCTCCTCCATATCGAGAGCCTACATATGGAAAGCTAGCATATTGCACAAAATTAAGAGAACCTGCATAGTGGCATCCTGTTTGTTAAAAAAAAAACCCTGTTGTTGTTTTGTTAAGAACATGCTTAACAGGAGGTCCTTCAGCGACGTCTTACCCGAATCCCCCAAATCGGCTAGGAAGAAAGAAGAAGCCCGTCAAGCTGAATTTGTTCGTCTTGGCCAGGTGCGTGCAGGGGAAGGGGATTGGTCAACTCCTTCCACAATTGCTACTTGCAGACTTAAAGTAGCCCAGCAGGGTTTCCTGCCTGCCTTGAAACAGTGTGATATGACGAACTGATACTGTATTTGACTCTCTTGTCGGTTGCCCTCAATAAATTGCAAGACATTACAGAAGCATTGTTACTGTGCCTTGAGATGCCTTAAAGTCCTGCCCATACTTGGGAAAATGCTAGATTTTAATATGCAAAGTCACTGGGCACCTCCTGCTAAGGCAAACCAGTCTTTCTGTGCATCAGGACAAGTGATCGCTTAATGTGGCTAAGAGACTGGGAGCAGGCTGCTGGATCACATGCTCCCTCCTCCCCAACCCTGGTCCCCCAACTCACTGGCATAAATTTCTCTAGCCTCAACCGTGGTTTGCTCCAGCTGGCTTTAACCGAGATCAGTGTTAATCAGATTTCCAATATTAACCAGGGTTTGAGGGAGGTTTGCAGACCTTATGTATGCAGGAAACTGGTTAATGCTAACAGTGGTATGGAGCAATGTACACTTAATTGTTAACAATGGTTAAGCGCATGGGGGACTTTCAGAGAAGGGGAGAAATTCTGTTGGGGAGAGGAATGAGAGAAATAATTGCCTCCACAAAATTCTTTCAGGGTTTTTACCATGGTTATGTTTGCATGGGCCCTCTGCTGTTCTCTTTCTTTCTTTTCAAAGCTCAAATTGTGAGTGCCATCTCCTACTATCCTCTGATGGACTTCTTCCCACTGACTCCTGTCAGATAACATGGTAACACACCAAACATTCAAGAGAGAGGATATACCGATACCAGATATATGGTGGAAATGAGGCTGATACAGAAAATTAAGGAAAGCGGTCCTCACCAAACATTCAAGAGAGAGGATATACCGATACCAGATATATGGTGGAAATGAGGCTGATACAGAAAATTAAGGAAAGCGGTCCTCAGAGAATCTCTGTTGTATGTTCGCAAAGACTGTTAACAAGGGATTGGCTATAAGGAAACTCAATTTGAAGCAAAAGAAATTTGCTTTGGGAAGCTCACTGGGGTCTTGTTTGTGGAGGAAAAGCAAATTGCGGCATCTGGGGATCAGCATTAAATGATTATTAAAGCATCGGAAGTCAGAATTTTCTGTCCCCAGTTCAAAAATGCTTGTTATGAATCTTTGGTTTCATCAGGGATACCAGTTCCTGGCACTGTGACTCAGGAGAGATTCTTCCATTGAAATAAAGGTCTGAATTTGATCAGGGAGATGAAGAAACTAATTATTGCTATTAGCAGTCTCACCAAGTATGCAGAGATGCTGCACCTTTACAAATTCTACATGATTTTTATGCTGAAAAGGTAGCTAGACCAATCAAAGCACTTACCCAAGAACACTAGTGCAGAAGAAATTCACACAATGCATGAATGTATAGAATTCACTGTCTCGCTGGGATTTGGAAAACGAGCACATTCATGAAGGTTACTGTCCATCAATATCTATCCACTGCTAAATGGAACGTCCATATTTAGAGGCACTATACCTCTATAGATATTGGGGACAAATAACTGGAGAACTGAAGAGCCTTCTGTGTCATTTTTTTAGTGACTTTTTATCATTTTATACTTACAATGTTGAATGGTATCTCATTTTAGTAGCTAGCTGCCTTGGAAGCATTCGATGACTATCCCTCTGCATGTAAATTGGTTAGATCTAGAGTGTTGCACCTTGACAAATGGAGCACTGGCTGTAGAGTGCGTAGGGTATGCTCTTTGTACTATCTGGACCTCCCCATTCCAAGGATCCTTCCTGCTTATTTTAAATTTGTAACTGTTCCCAAATATAGAATACTTTCCTCCAAGGCCAGATAAAATGCACTACCATTGGGGGAGTTAGCAGGCAGGTTTTCAGGGATCCCTTTTTCTGAATGCTTTTGTGATTGTAAATCGGGATTAAGGCACTGTTTGGTATTTTTTTAATTGATTGTAAAAAATATGATCTCCCCAGAGATAAATGGATTATAGTATACATCCAGAAGTGGGGACCTGCTCTAAAGCAAGAGATAGTTGCAAGTTATTGGCTGATACTGATCCAAACTTCTTTCTGTATATTTTAGATTTTGTATTTCTGCATGTTTGGTTATTTCTGTATTACCAAACTTAATTGAATTTGTTTTGCTCCTGACCTGTTGGTCCGCACACAGAAAGAACAGGAATAAAGGAAAGGAAGCATTTGACTGAAGAGTAGGATGAACAAAATAAATGTGTTTCCCTTGTGGGCTTCCTGTGTCATCTGGATTGCCTCTATTGGAAACTGAATGTCAGTCACATTCAGTCGGGTGGGTCTCACAGCAGCTAAATGGAGCTTCCATATGTGAGGCTGACCAAAGATCTGCAGCACTTAATATGGGGTTTCCTGCTCTGGAATTGGAAATGGGGAAATTACTGCTTGTAAGTCTATTTCAAGAAAGAAACCTGGCTCCTTGATGCACACTTTTCTTTCTCTCTTGGCCCAGCTTTGGGTCCTTGTGGCAAAACGGTGCTGCCAAGGGAATTATAGGGGAAAGGGAGGTGGTCTGAGCTCTCTCAAGTTAATCCAGGCTGGTGGCAATGCATCATGGCATCCCATCTGTGCAGAGATTAATTAGGACCGGTGGAAGACGGTAGAGTGGGTGGGGTGGGGCAGTATCAGACAGCTGCTCAGAAAAGGGGCTCCTTCCACTCTGAGCACCCTTCCCCCCGTCTCTGACATGTCTCAGTAGAGGGTCTTTAATGGATTCTCACCGGCATGGTATCAGGTGGACGCTTCTTTGGGCAACCTCATTCTTACTGTTTTGTACTATTTTGCATTCTGTTAACTGAAGTGCAAAATATGTCAATCATGAAGAGCACAACGATGTATTAATAGATTGGTTTCTCTGTGACCGGCAGAACATCGAGCTCTTGTTTTATTTTAAAGAGAAATGAGGTCATTCCCTTTGGGGGCTGGTAGGAACAATGAGGCTGGAGAGAGCCCAGCAATTCTCAGATCATTGAGTTCGCTTTTGCACTATGTGTGTGTGTACATGTGGTATCTTGGGATATTTATGAGATCTCACCTTGTTCTAGCAATCTCGGTCAAATCTCCATTGCACATGGGAGGACTGGGTTTCTTATGAAACATCTGATATATTTATTACACGAATACCCTGCTTTCCATCCAAACCAGCTCCTAAAACAGTTTAGAGTTCATAACAATACACAATTTAAATTTTTTAAAATCTAGACTTCAATATAGCAATTAAAATTTCGATGAAGCTGCTTGCACAAGTCTGTCTGACTGCTGGGGTAGTAAGAGTTTTGCTTTAGAAGGCAAGAGAACTGTTGTCAGTGCTGGATGCAGGGCCATCCTCAGTGGCTGATGGTTGGAAACAGGAACAGATGATTCAAAGATGGGGCCTCTGCCCTCATTTCAAACCCAAATCTGCAGTTCTGGCCTCTCCCCAGGACTCCTGCTGACCCTGATGCTACTCTTGCCAATCTCCACAGTGGCCTTAAGAAAAATACTCCATGTCTCCCCTTCCATTGAAACCACCGAACATGTATTGTTCAGCTGTTCATTCTATCATGAGGCCAGTATCAAATTCATTGCTCCCCTGATCAGTGAATTCCCTGATAAGCCAGTACAATTCCTGACTAAGAGGCTCCTGATGGGTGATACTCCACACTTTTAGCTCCCAACTGCCAAATTCTGTGCCATCGCAATCAAAACTCACAAAAATAGAATGGAAAAAATTACTTAACTTTGCTATATTTTTAGAAATATTAAGATGCTAAGTTAATTCTTGTGATTTGTGTTAAAATCTTACATTTTAATAGCATTAGACTTTTAACTAATTTTGTAATTTGTATTAATTTTGCAGTTTTATTGAGTCAGTTAATTTGATGCATAACTTTTGGCTGGTCAAACAGACCGTATCAATAAACTTACTTACTTACTTACTTACTATGTCTCCCCTTCGATATTAATAGTTAGGACAGGACTTCCTCGCTTCAGCCCCAAACTGTTGATTGGCACCTCCGGCTTTTTCCTCGTTTCTCCTCCTTCCTGTTTGCCTACAGGCGCAGAATAAGGAGAGCCGACACCTCAGCTGGGAGATAAAATGGCCCAACTTTATTCAATTCTTTATTTACATTGATCAAAGGGGATCTGTGGCACCTGCAGGCCAAACCCCGTGCCAAACCCATCCGTAGTGCAGGTGATTGGTGGGATGCGGAAGAGCCAGGCCTTCTCATTTGCACATCCCTGAATTTACAGGCGAGGACACCCTGGCTCCAAGCCTCGAGCCATCACATACATACAGCTCAGGCTCCTCCTTGCCAAGCCTTCATGATGCTTGAGAGAGGCGTGCCGTTTCCTGTCCCCCTAGCAGCATGGTCTGTGGGCCAAGGGTAATGACATCAGTCAAGGGCTTCCTGTCCCACATCCATGAAAGCACTGAGGACCCAGGCCTGGTCTGAGGGTTTACCCTTAAGCATCCAAAGTGATGCCCCAGGATGCTCACCTAAGCTGTGCTGCGTATCATTCAAGCAACTTGACCGCACTGCTACCACCTGGAAAATACTCCATGTCTCCCCTTCGATGTTGTTAGGACAGGACTTCCTCACTTCCCCCGAATGGTTTATTGGTAGCGCTGGCTTTTTCATCGCTTCTCCTTCTTCCTATTTTGCCATAAGAATGGTTTTGAGGGTCGAAATCCCAGTTCCTTCTCCCCCCTCCCCCCTGGTTAGAATTGTCCCATTACTTCTGATGTATACGTTGTGTGGGCTGGAAGTACACTGCGAATGAACTCTTCTCTCTTGTTTTTGAAGGCTCTTAAACTCAAAACCATTGTGAAAGGCGATGCCCCGGCAATTCTCGCCACCACAAGCCTCTGCAAGAAGGAGGTGAGTGAGTTGTTCGCAGGTAACACTTTTCAAGGATTCCTTGAAGCCAGAACCATTTTCACTTGCATGTCTGTGCAGGGAAGCAAACTGCATTTCATTCAGATTAGACAGACTCAGCTTGGCAATGACTTCCAGTTCCTGAGATCTTCTCTTTCTTGGCTCTCTCTTTTTTTACAAGAAACGGCAGGAAGATCACTTTACGGTGATCTCAGAAGTGGCTGAATAAGTTTTATTGGTGATTGGGGGTGGCCTGCATAGCAATTTACACCTCTCGGTGATGGGCAAAACCAGCATAAATGACTCATAATATCTCAAAAACCCCAGTGTGTGTAATCAATGCAGGTACAGAATTGAGCTTTGCTTAGTGCAGAATGTTAATGGAATTCACAACTACTCGGTCTTATACTCCACAGGTAATATGTAAGGTTTGTTCTGGTGGTGGTGGGGGCTAGAAAGCAAACTCTTGAACTCCCATAAGTGATTACCACCTCAGAGGACTGCAGAGCCACTTTGGTGATTAATATCTTCTGCATACACAAGATCTCTGTTTCCTCTAGCACTCACCTGCCAATACTTATGTTGTTCCACAGCCCTGGGAATCTCAGTGCTTCTGCAGCAATTTCCCTCATGACGTCATGTGCGCCGATTCATGGGGCCAGTCATTGCTCATCTCTACAGACGTTGGGGTCCTGCTTATGGACGGTTGGTAGATCATCTGGCGCTTTCTAATGTGTACCAAATTGGTAATCTTGCACCCTGTTCCAGCCATTTGGAAATAATCCACTGTGATTTCAGTTAGACCTATTCTCATGCAGATGTGCTTGGGATAACTGTGAATCGTTTCTGTATAGCAAGTCAGCGAGTCCTACCTGGCCTCTGAGCTGTATGTTCAAGAAGAGACACGTGGTAGAACTCTCCTATGACTCTGCATTGTCAGAATGCAGATGAAAGAGCTCAAGACTCAGCACTCCCCTATGTTGTTGCTTTTTAAAGTTCCCTGCATGTAGAATTTTAGCAAATCAGGGAGATGGCTAAAGTAGAACCTGAGAACCTTGCATTTTTTATGGGCAAAGTTGTTTTCATGTTCATTCATGATGATTTCCCCCATCTGTATTTGGAAGTGGCACAGTCCTGCCGGGAGGACTATACCATGTGCTTTTCAGAATATGTAGATGGGCTCCTTATGCACCTTGAGTTCTGCCAGGGGATGAGAGGATAGGCCTTGTGGTCCATCCTGTGATCATTCGCCTGTCTGTCCCTTGGACACAGGAAGCTGCCTTATACTGAATCAGACCACTGGTCTATCACAGACAGTATTGTCTACTCAGACTGGCAGCAGCTCTCCAGGGTCTCAGGCAGAGGTCTTTCATATTACCTCCTACCTGGTCTTTTCAACTGGAGATGCCAGGGATTGAACCTGGGACCTTCTGCATTCCAAGCAGATGCTCTACCAATGAGCCACAGCCCCTCCCCTTGTGAGATACCCCTGCTTTACTCATTGTAAAGGAACTCTGCAAGCAACTGAACGGTGGGGCAGGGAGTTGAAAAATGTATGTTTGCTCCTCTGAATCAGTCAGTATTCATCTGTAAGGTAGGGAAGAAACACAAGTTGCCCCAGTGAGAACTCTTGATTCTTTCTTTCCAGATGGCCAGCCTTCCATCCTCGTATTTGATAAAACTCTGCAAGTCAAACAGATGCACGTATTGGAAACTCTGGACCTACTGATTACTAGAGCAGACAAAGGTAAAGAAGGCATTCATTTGATTGCTGCATTGAGTTTGGGAGCAGAATGTAGCCAGCTGTGTGGTTTTACAGGTCCACCACTGTTGGTCATCCAAATAGATCTCCTGCTGTCAAATAGATCTCCTGCTCCTTCAGAGCTTCTGCTGTTCTTCCCCTGCTGCCCGTTATGCCTGGATTTGCTTCCCAGGACACACCAGTGGGATACCACCTTTCTCACCTCCCTACCTTTGTAAAGCCTTTTGATCCAACCCCTTAGTCTCTGCTGAAGTTCACCCTAAGCTTGTGGAACTGGCACGGACTCACACACTTCTCCTGGTTCTTCCTGCCTCCACCTCTCTCCCCTTCTTTTGCTGTCTCTTTTATCCTCTGTAGAGCGCCTCACCTGTTGCTATATAAATTGACAACCTAATGCTGAGTATTCTGTGATCTATCTCCTCCTCCACTATACAATTAGAACTGGGGCTCCCAAACATCATTTATTATATATCAATCTGTCATTAAATTTCAGTACTCCCTCTTTGAGCCATCAACAGCTCCTGACATGTTTCAGTTGTTTATCTCAGATATCTCTGTGTCTACCTGGACTAGTAGGTTAGACAAAAGATTTTTCCCTCCCAGTAGAGCGACTGAAAGCTGCAAGGAATAGTACCTAAAAAGCAAGCTGTAAACAATTATAAAATAAGATCTTCAATGAGGATTGGTCCTTAGTGTTTAAGGACTCAAATCATGAATGTCCACCTCAACTTCTTCCAGATACCCTTCAACAGAACTTTCTACTTGCCAGACTATTTCCGCAGGTTAGAAATTTGTAAGTTCAGACGAGCTTTCTTATTGGCAAGATGTAATGCCCTAGACTCAGCCGAGACACAAGGGTGATACAATACAATTATTGCAGAAGAACGAAAATGCCTGTTTTGTCCAGATCAAATCGACTCCCTAGCCCACATTGTTTTAGCATGTCCACCAAATAATATTGCACAAAATAAATATATCACTCCCTGGATAAAACAGCTAAAGACGCTTTCTGAGAAGTGGATACTGTGTTATCTGCTGTCAAATAGATTGGTCAGCTGCGTGAGAGATATGGAAAAATTAAATTTCATCTCCCCTTTTTAAAGTGTGAAGTGGTTGATGGATAGCCAGTGGCTGTTAAATCTAGGGAAAGGAAACGTCTTCCCATTGGCAAGCTTTAGTCAAGAAAGGTAAGGGAGGTGTCATTTTGAATCAGAGATGGGTACAGAACCCCAATTTCTAAAATGTCTCTGGTGAGCCAGAGCTCTGTGTGCCCCCTGCCCCTTCAAAGAGGTCCTTTGGTCACTGGCTGTTATATATTAAGAGCTTAAGAAAAGCCATCAGACAAAAGGGTCTGCCTAAACCTGCATTGTGAGTCACCACCACCCTGCATTGTGGGTCACCCCGGACCCTCTTGCACAACATGACTGGGTAATGGGATGGCAAGAATATTTGAGCTATTTCCAGTAGCCTTTCAAATGTAAAATTCTGTATTTGGATTACAATTCTTTCTCCCCTAAGGCAGCGGAGACTTCAAATGACATGTTGAGACTCCTGCAAAATTATGTTCTGTGGGTTTTATAAAAAAAAAAAAAAATTCCAACTGCTGCTCCAGAGCCATCTCTGGAATGCTGAAGTAGGTAGTTACACAAAGAAAGGCAGCCTGACGGAATTTATCGGATTGCAGGGTCTGCTTCCTTGCAAGAGATAACAAGACAAGTCATTATTGCCTTCAAAGCTCAACACTTCCCAAGAACCAACAGTCTCCCTCTTTCAAGAATAACTTCAGCCTTTTCTTACTCAGTGGGCTGCTTCTCCTTCCTGACATCTGGCACGTGCCCACCCCCTCCCCAACCCAGGACCCTGATCAGATCGAGGAAGGAGGACTCCTGAGCTTGAGGAATGTGGCCTAGTTTTGCTTGCTTGTTTGCTTGCTTATTTATTTCATATGGGAATTTATATGCTGCCTCTCCAGAGTCCTGTTTGTGACAATTTAAAAGTAGAACCATACCCCATAATAAATTATTGTCATAAAACAAACGGACAAACTTTTAAAACAAGCCAAGGGCATAAAAACAGCTTTTCTGCTGTGAGCACAAGCACACAACTCCCAGGAGACAAATAGCTCAACCAAAGCTGTCCTGCAATGGAAGCTGGGTCCTTTCTTTCTTTCTTTCTTTCTTTCTTTCTTTCTTTCTTTCTTTCTTTCTTTCTTTCTTTCTTTCTTTCTTTCTTTCTCTTTCTTTCTTTCTTTCTTTCTTTCTTTCTTTCTTTCTTTCTTTCTTTCTTTCTTTCTTTCTTTCTTTCTTTCTTTCTCTCTCTCTCTCTCTCTCTCTCTCTCTCTCTCTCTCTCTCTCTCTCTCTCTCTCTCTCTCTCTCCTTCTCTCCTTCTCTCCTTCTCTCCTTCCCTCCCTTCCTTTCCTACCTCCCTTTCCTTCCTCCCTTTTCTTTCCTTCCTTCCTGGGGCTTGCTCTGTGTGCTTCCCGTACCCTATGACACTTCCCAGATGCACTGACATCTCTATTCTGTTGCTGAGGCAACAGAGACATAAAATCTGATGTCCATTGGGGTCTTCTTCTGTCAGTAGGTGCCTGTTCCTGCTCTGGTCGCCATTCCTCCTGGCTTCACCAGATGCAATTACGAGGGATGCTGGTGATTGGCCCTGATGGAAGCAGGTGCCTGTGTTCCCATAGTGACTGGGAAGCAGCACAATAAAAGGCAGCAGTCCCAAAAACCCTGGAGCTGCTTTTAGCCTCTAGAAGCACGAGAATTATCTTCCTTTTGGAGGGAGGGCAGATTACACTTCCCAGCCAGCAGTGGAATGCTGGCCTGGCTTTCTTGACGTGGACCAGCTTGGGGGTATTCCTTGGACCTCATACCTGTTTGGTTTTTAAAAATCCCAAAATTGGAGGCAGCCTTCCTTCCTTTCACTTCTCTGTTTGCCTCCTGCCCAACAGGGAAGGACTCCCGCCTCCTCGTCTTCCGGCTGAGTGCCGTACGGAAAGACATAGAAGCGAGACAGGCCAAGAGCAAATGTGACTGCCGGGAGAACAAGCTTGAGAAAACAAAAGGTGCCTCACACTGTCAATTGTGATGTCAGGGCAGTCATCCTCCACTGTTTCGGAGTGGGCATCCATTTTTCATCCCAATTTGTCTTCTTTTACCCTGTGTAATCTGTGCCTTTTCCCTTCTCTCTGGCTCATCTGAGACATGGTGCCAAACCGTGGTTCAAACGTTTAGTGGTGTCTGAACTGGTAAACTGTAGTTTGTTTCGATTTATATACGCATTACTTTTTTTAACCCGCCCTTCCTCCAAGGAGCTCAGAGTGGCATACATAGGCATACATAGGCAGGTTACGCTAAGAGGGAATGGCTGTGAGTTTCATATTGAGTAGCTGCAAGCCGCAAGAGTCCAGTCACGCTTAGGCTTCAAATTACCTGCAGAAAGGAAAAGGACATAAATGGTCATCCCAGATCTCCTTCAGCTGACTTAGATGTTCCCTGATTCCCTCTCCTGATGTCCAGCATTCTGTCCCCTGCATTGCTCTGGCTTGAGGACAATTGGGCATGCTCTCTGGGCCTTCTCAACCTCTCAGGCCAGGAGAGGAAGTGTGTGTAGGTATGATAACTCTAGGGACCCCGTCAGTGGTTTAGAGGCGAAGAGCAGTGCAGAGCTATTTCTTCCATCCCTGTCAGCCAGTGAGGGAATCCCATGTAGGCTAGATTGACATATGTCACATTCCTCGTCCAGGCTGCCACGTATATGCCATCAACACCCACCACAGCAACGAACTGCGGATAGTCGCTGCCATTCGGAATAAGCTACTCCTCATCACCAAGAAGTACAAGCAGTGGGAGAACCCCAACAGTGCTCCGTTGACGTCTCCTCAGTCGGACTCTCCTGTTGAGGAATTCCAGTACATCAGGGTAGGTTTGAGGTAAAGCACTGGCAAATTATCGTCGCTCCCTGCACACAGTAATGGGTTCTAGGAGAAAAATGTCACCTCTGGTTTTAAGTTCCAGAGAAGGTACAAAGCTATACCAAGTCAGGCGATTGGTTCATCAGATGCAGTACTTTACACTCTGACTGGGTGCAGCTCTCCAGCCTCTTTCCCAGCCCCCTACCTTGTGGGCCTTTTTAACTGGACATGCCAAGGATTGAACACTTGAACATATGAAGCTGCCTTCTACTGAATCAGACCCTTGGTCCATCAAAGTCAGTATTGTCTACTCAGACTGGCAGCGGCTCTCCAGGGTCTCAGGCAGAGGTCTTTCACATCACCTACTTGCCTAGTCCCTTTAACTGGAGATGCCAGGGATTGAACCTGGGACCTTCTGCATGCCAAGCAGATGCTCTACCACTGCGCTACAACCCTTCCCCTGTGGAGCGTTCTGCATGTGTTCAAACACCCAGCTACAGCCCCCTTCCAAAGAGATGAAAATGCCAATTTGCTTTATTCTGGGTTCTCTGCCCATCACTGAGCTTTAAAGGGTCTCATGTAGAGAGTCTTTCCCGAGTCTTTGTTGGTGACTGAGATCCTTTTAACTGGGCACTCTGGGAATTGAACATGGGACCTTCTGCAGTTTGAGTCTACTGATGTTTGAGCTCTGCTGAGGACAGACGGCTCGGGGAGGGGTATAATCTTTTTAAAATTTTGTATTAAAGTGCAGTAATATATCATCAGAACTAACATACAGAGTGGAAGACATAATCTATCAATTACTAGGGGTATCATTTAATTAAAGATTTGGGGTGGGGGAAGAATTAATGTCCCACTGTTAGATCTAAGGTAAAGGTAGTCCCCTGTGCAAGCACCGGGTCATTACTGACCCATGGGGTGATGTCACATCCTGACGTTTACTAGGCAAACTTTGCTTACAGGGTGGTTTGCCATTGCCTTCCCCAGTCATCTACTACTCAAGCTTAAATTGCAAAAAGAACAAAAAAAAAAAAAGCAGCACATTTAAGATCACTGGGTGTGGTTACGGTTTATACTTCAGATCAGTTATAATTGTTAAAAGTTAAACCTTACAATAATAAGGGTAATGATATAGGTTAGTCACATCCCTCCCCCAGCAAAAAGGGTTTGTGCTCTTAACACATAGGCCTATTGCTCTGTTTTTAACCATAGTTGCCCTGGGTGTAGAACAAGGGAGTTGGCCAGAAGTCAAGATGCTCCTGAGGCGTCACTGTCATGTGAAATATGGCAGCAGTGCTCCCACTCCCGTCGGTGCCACTTTCCCTATATGGTGCTCCTGAGTGGCATCCAGCATAGGGGTGTCATGGTGCCACTGTTGCGGATTAGGGCATTCCTTGGAGTGGCCCATTCTGCACAGCACTAGGCCACTCTCCTCTCGCCAAAACACTGACAATCTTAGACACCTCTCCGGCTTCTGAGAATCCAGCAGTCCTTTCCAATGCACTTTCGAGCATAAGGGCTAGAAACTTGGCTCTTTAAAAAAAAACCAGTACATTGGGTTTTTCATGATGTTGAATTCTGAGTCCTGGACCGCACTATACATCCGTCCTCTCATTTCTGCAAAATCGATCAATATGCAGATGCTGCTGCTATTCACTGATTCAGATCTGGGTCTCTTTGGGTCGCAGGAGATCTGCTTGTCGGACTCTCCGGTTGTCATGACCCTGGTGGACGGGCCCACGGGAGAAAACGACAACCTGATTTGCGTCGCCTACCGGCACCAGTTTGACTTGATCAACGAGAGCACGGGCGAGTCCTACAGGCTGCATCACGTTGAAACGAGCAGGGTAGGTTTCTCAGGCATCGGTAAGTAAGTACATTTATTTGTATATGGCCCTAGGCCTTTACAAAACATCATCAATAAATATAACACAGTCTTAAGGTAATTATACATAGTAAAATATTATTTTATTTTATTATTTTAACCTAACTTTGATTTTTATTCAGAGCTGATATTGTATCGAAATAAAACTTGAACGAATGAACATAGTAAAAGAATAAAATCTGGAAAAATAGTTTACAATAATATAAACAACCTGATGATGATAAATATTAATAAGACAATAAGTTCATCATCCACAGATATAATAATGTTTGGCAATCTGCTCTTGAAGTATCAACTTTGGCCCTTATTTTCCTTGCTGCCAGTGATGTTCTATGGACTATCTCAGGCATCGGGATAGTGCTTCTGCCAGCTGCGTTGCCTCGCCTCCTTCAGAATCTCTTGGCCCAAGTTTGCCTAAGCCAATGCCACCTCAAGAACAGGGCTACAATCTGTGGAGCAGAGATGGGCAGAAAGTTAATCTTGCCTACAGGTGGGCCAGTTTCTGGTAGACCCCCATCTCTTCCGCTGGACTACTAGTGTGCCCTCTTGCTTAAGGATCTAGAAAGTCTAAGGGTCACTTCACACAGATTAATTATGCTTAATCAGTCCATCAGAGTATAGTGGCGAGTGTTGGACTGGGGAGGTCTTCACTCAATTCCCCACTCAGCTGAGATACTCATTGGGTGACCTCTGGCCAGTCAAATGAGTTTTAACCACCTTCTATATTGGCGGAAGTTGGTTTCAGGTAGCCGGCTCAAGGTTGACTCAGCCTTCCATCCTTCCGAGGTCGGTCAAATGAGTACCCAGATTGCTGGGGGTAAAGGGAAGTTGACTGGGGAAGGCACTGGCAAACCACCCCATAAACAAAGTCTGCCTAGGAAACGTTGAGATGTGACGTCACCCCATGGGTCAGGAATGACCCGGTGCTTGCACAGGGGACCTTTACCTTTATATTGGCACTGCTGCTTTAATCTGCTCTTATATTCTGACTGGTTTTATAAAACCAATTATCTTTTGGTTGTTTTATCATACTTCATATATTTTTACCTATAGCCTCCTCGGGGGCCCTTTTTAAGGCTGACAATAGGGGGACGCAAGCTTATTTAAATAAATAAATGTACCTAGGGAGGAAGTTCCACAGGTGGGCGGGGGGCGGGGCCAACCAAGAAGGCCTTTCCCCTGTGAGCCACCCACCTAACTCCTAAAGGTGAGGTCACCTGGAATGAGGGCTGATGGGATATAATAGGGGAACAAAATTCCATGGGTTGTGGTCATTTTGGAGCCCGTGAAACCAGACAAGCCACGATATTTACTTTCAGATTTATTCAGGTTCGATCTAGGTGGTATGAGGGATGTCCAGAAGGGATCTTTGCGTAGGAATCCTTGGTGGCTCCCAACAGCCCTGCCTGGAACAAGGCCTTCACAGTTGATCTCAGTGCTTGGGCATGCTCGTGTCGAAGGAGCCTTTGGATTGTTTTTGGATAGCATGTCATAACCTCTGCCTCCAACTTGCCCACCACCCTTACCCATTGTCATTACAGGTTAATTTTGTTGCAGCTATTGATGTGTACGAAGATGGGGAAGCTGGCCTCCTCTTGTGTTACAACTGTAAGTATCACCAACTCATTCTGTCTAGAGGAGACTGTCTGAATGCAGGATGGCATTCAATCTGCCTCGTAGTAATGCAGAGCTGACATTCAGTTTGGTGGAAGGCTCATTTGGCACAGGAGAGGTTAAAAAAAAGAATTCTGAAAACTGGTAATCAGCAGATAAAATAATACATGAATTGCATGTATATATTGTTTTGATGCAATTTTTAAAACCCTGATAAATGCATTGGGCAAGTATTTGGGACAGGTGCTGCAACCCAAGGCAGTCTAAGGACACCAGCACAGAGTCTTCTTTATCAAAACTGCACCGACAGCCAATGCCTTGGATCGCACTGCGAGTCTTCTACTAACCACCAGTCATTCTTGCTGGTTCACAAGTTCTCATTGGACAGTTTCTGAACAATTCTGGCGGTATCAAAACAGTTGTGACAAAACAAGGTTAGCCTGCTGTGCCAGATAGTCAAAACAAAGAAACAGCAGAACGCCAAAATGTTATGCAATAAACAATTTACCAACGTGCAAAATATACTATACAATCAAGCAACTGCAATACAATAACACATAATACAGTAAGTGGACAATAAAGAAATAAAAGTCCAAACGGGAAATGTCCAAATCTACGTGGGGTATAGATTTGGACATTCCCCGTTTGGACTTTTTGCCGTTCTGCTGTTTCTTTGTTTTGTATCAAAACAGTTGGCAGAGTCTGAAATTAATCACAGCCCTGATGAAACATGTATACTGCTTTTCAACTTTCATTCCCCAAGCAGCCTAAAACTTGAATTTCATAAAACAATTCAAAAACCGACAGCATTTTTTTAAAAAAATAAACGGCAGCAGCAACTGAGGCATCACAGTGTGTGTGGGGGTGGGAGGGGAGTTGATTTCCCAAAGTATGGTGGGTTTTTGCTCAGTTTTAGAACACTCATTTGGAAGAGAATTTCACTGTTCTGGGGCTACAGCAAAAGAGACCCTGTCTGGTATAGGCCTGAGTAAAAGTTGAATACTGCAGTAATATCTTGAATTTCAAGGAGAGTTACATGGGTAAAGGCACTCTCTGAAGTAGTTAGGCTCCAGACCATTTTGGTTCCTTTTTCCCACTTACCTGTACACTAAACAAGGGTTGAAATGGGTGGACAAGGTGGACGCCTTGCATAGTTGCAAGGCAGTCTCCAAGGTTTACTCTACCAAGCATGAAAGAAGGGAAAGCCAAGCCATCAGCTCCATTAGAGGTTGCCCAGCACTTCTGCTGGGTCTTTGACAGCAGCTGGGTGCATAACGCTTAAGCGGGCGACTCTTTTCCCAACGTGACACAGATCCTGTACTGGGGAAGCCTTTCTCTGTGTCTGCCTGCTGTCAGTGGTAGAAGAGCAGGGCCAGCGACGTAACTGGCTGCCCTGGCTCCGTTATGCTTTCTGGAAGAAAAAAGAGGGGAATAAAACCCAACCTAAAAACAGAAGCTGGGTACCCAAGGTTGGGTAGAAATAAATGGATGGATGGATGGATGGATGGATACTGAAAATATAATTTATTTGAAGCGCTATGTGAAGATTAAAAATATTTTAAAATATTTAAATATCACAATGGCATTTCCTAGGGCTGATATCTGTAACCACATACCAAACACGTTTCGGCCTATTGGGCCTTCATCAGTGGTTAATTAAAACCCATGTTAAGCCTGCACACATTTACAGAAATAAATAAATAAATACATATACAAACTTCAAATCAAACCAGGCATGTGTATAGATTGTAAAAATCTATTACCAATTACTTAAACATCTGGTCAGATTGGTTCTAGTCGTAAAACTGGTTTGTATATGTCTCTTATATACGATGTGTGCGATTATCAACCTAGTAGAGCAGTCTGTTATGCTTTCTTACAGTCCCTTTTCTGCACTTAACATTGAAATCGGTGTCTTTTGTTTCAGACGTCTGCTACTACCGAAAAGTGTGCCCCTTCAACGGGGGTTCGCCTCTGGTCCAGCCCTCAGCATCTGACTTCCATTTCAGCTGGAACCAGGTTCCCTATGCTATTGGTAAGAACCAGCCGTTGTGGCAGGTACGGCATTGGCAGCCTCACTATGGAGGGGGAAGGCCTCTCTCAACCCTCTGACCATGTGACGCTTCTCCTTAAATCCTTTTGCTGGGATCCAGCACGAGCTCCTCATCCTTACCGTCAAAAGCCTCCATGGCGGCACTGTTTTATGCCACTATGTCCCTGCCTGTGATCTTCACTTCTCCAGCTCCACAGCTCTCCTGCTCCCTCAACCCCCCTCCCTTTTTTCCTTGCTACCCCATATACCTGGAACTGCCTCCCAGTTCACTTGCACAATACTGCCCTCCTCTCCCTGTTTCTTCACTGTCCTTTGCAGTGTCCCATTTTCCACACAGCCTTTGACGTATACCCTCTTGTCTTTGTCCCTTGCTGAAACTAAACCTAAGGATGTGAAGCTGAACAAGCTGGTTCTTCCTCTGTTTATCCCGACTGCAGTCTTTCTCCACACCTCCTGTAGTGTCGATTTTTGGGTTATAAGCTTCTGGAGCAGGAGCCAATCTTTTGTTGATCTGTAAAATACCATGGATATCTATGATGCCTTACTCATGGAGAGGAGCCGTGGCTCAGTGGCAGAGCTTCTGTTTGGCATGTGCAAGTTCCCAAGTTCAATCTCTGGCATCAGAGAGGAGGTGACATGAGAGACATCTGCCAGAAAACCACTGCCAGTCCGAGTAGACAGTACTGACTGTGATGTACCAAGGGTCTGATTCAGTATAAGGCAGCTTTGTGTGTGTCCACGATGTTGTATAGAAAGGCAAAAACTTGACCTGCTTTTCAGCACGTGTGCTGTGCTGCAGTCATTCCTTTGCGAAGTTGCTTTCTTGCTTCCTCCTACAGTTTGCGCTTTCCCTTACATCTTGGCCTTCACGACCGACTCCATCGAGATCCGGCTAGTGGTGAATGGGAACCTTGTCCACACGGCCGTGGTCCCTGCACTGCAGCTGGTGGCATCAAGGGTAAGGAGCAAAGAGGGACAAAAAAAACGGTTGCCTGCACAAAAGTCTGTTTTTATTGCTTAGACTGCTGCAGACAGAACTAACAGGGTCATCCTGAGCAAAATCACACCCTTCTAAGCCCACTGACTTCATTTAAATATCACAATATCACTGACTTCAGTGGACTTTGAAGGTTGTAAACCTGCTTAGGACAGCACCGAAAGTCCCTCGTGCATAGACAGTTTTCGCCATGGTAAGCCAAGAGAATCAAAGCAATTTGCATAAATTAATCCTGCATTATAACGTTATTCAACAGAGTGCTTTGCCTGGAGCTTTCCACTTCACTGAGTGAGATCCGATTCTCTCTTAGGTGACGGGAGTCAATCCCATTTCACTGTTCCAGTGGATTTTGTCGCATTGAATGGGTCCTGAGAACTTTTCAGCACAGGTCCAGATTTGTGACTTGCCATATCTGCGATGAGCAGAACCCTGGGTCATTTTCACTTGTTTGCCTGTACAAGGAGTTGCACATTAATGTACAAAAATTGTACATAAAGCCCTACCTTTCGTCCAGAAAGTAGCTCACAACCATTAAGTTACAAGCCTTTTATGCAGTGATGTTTCCCGGCGGTCACCCACACCGACTGCTTCAGGGCTTCCTTTTGATTATGCATGCCTTTTCTGACCGTCAGAGGTCGCCTCGCTCTCCCCATGCATTTTGCCCACATTTTCCAGATTCTGGCTAAAACAGCATCTGGAAAACATGGGCAAAACACGTGGGGAGCGCGAGGTGATCTCTGACAGGCAGTAAAGGCATGTGTAATCAAAAGGAAGCCCCGAAGCAGTGGGCGGGGGGTGACCATGGGGAAACGTCCCTGCATAAAAGGCCCTAGTTTAAAGTACTGCTGGAGAGGCAGAATCCAAGCAGAGTAGAGGGGTGCTGGCTCCTGTTTCCCCTCCCTCTGATGGTCTCAGTGATGGCGGTTTGGAGCTGGAGTGGGGAGAGTTCTCCAATGAAGCTGGTTGAAAGCATGAAGGAGACATATCTGGCTGCTGCCTTTTCTCCCTCTGATAGAAGATTGATCCTCATTATCCTAATGTTAAAAAAGGAAGTTTCACAGGGTAGGGAAGAAAAAAAGGAGGGGAATAAAACCCAACCTAAAAACAGAAGCTGGGTACCCAAGGTTGGGTGAAAAGAAAATATATATACCGGTAAGTCTATGAATAAATACTGAAAGTATAATTTATTAGAAGCGCTATATAAAAGTTAAAATTATTTAAAAGCATTAAAATAGCACAATGGCATTTCCTGAGGTTGATAACTACATGCCTGGTTGGGTTTGAACTGTTTGTATTTGTATTTGTATCCATTAATGTATTTCTTTATATGTGTGCAGGTTTAACAAAGAGTTTTAATTAACCACTGATGAAGGCCCCATAGGCCGAAACACGTTTGGTATGTGGTTACAGTTATCAACCTCAGGAAATGCCATTGTGCTATTTTAATGCTTTTAAATAATTTTAACTTTTATATAGCGCTTCTAATAAATTATACTTTCAATATTTATACAAAGACTTATATATATTTTCTTTTCACCCAACCTTGGGTACCCAGTTTCATAGGGTAGCCATGTTGGTCTGAGGAAGAACAGCTTGATACATTACTACGCACAAGAATAATTGGATATAAACCTGACATTAAAAACCACAACACTCAAAAATCAGTAGAACATTTTTATTCTTCAAGGTCATTCTGTTGCCGACCTAAGTGTGGCAGTCCTCAAACAGAGAAGGTTGTAGGAGAGATCACACCGTGAGATCGTTGAACTTGAGTTCAGTCACAACTTTAGAACAATGGACCCCCCAGGGTTGAATAAGAACACAGGATTCTTATCTCACTACAGATCCTAATATTCTGCCCCCAAGCATTTCCCCTCTTCTCTAATCAAGCTAATTACAGTGTGCATTGTGCCTCTGCATCCTGAGTTTCTTCTTTGTGACACCCCTCCCACCTTCTGACTGGGATATAAGGACTCGGAGATCTCCATTCCAACTCGAATCTGACGAAGGGTCCTTTGAAAGTTTATACCCTGAAAATCTGGTTGGTCTCAAAGGTGCTACTGGATTCAAATCTAGCTGTTAAAAAAGAAAGCAGACCATTCTGTGTGTGTGTGTATCTGAGCCTCTCACTCACACACATTGGTACACACATGGAGAAGTTCAGAGTTCTGTCAGTTATAATTAAATGGAGCCTCCATGTTCAGAGGTAGTATGCCTCTGAATACAAGAGGCTGAAGAGGAAAGGAGAGGAGGCCTGTTTCCCGCATTCTCTGCTTGTGGGCTTCCTGGAAGCACCTGGCTGGTCGCTTCTGGGGACAGTGTACTAGACTAGAATAACTTCTGGTCTGATCCAGCAGGGAGCTTCCCAAACTAATTCATAAAGATCAGTGAAGGTGTGTGTTATTACTAGGTCTATGTAGGGCTTGTTCAAGCATCTGGAGACAAGAAAGACTCCTTCTTGCAGAAAATGGCTTAGGAAGTTCTTTTTGCTAACTCACCCTCCATCTCTTTCCAGTCAGATATCTATTTTAAAGCTGCAACGGCAGTGAGCGAACCGTCCAACAGCAGTTCCAAGGAGACCAGTTCGCCCAGTTCCCCGCAGACGCCCTCAATTCATGAGATCCCGGTTTTCTCTCCTTCCGCAGCAGAAGGTAAAGAGTAGCTGGTGGCTGATCCCCAAAGCCAAGGAGGTAGTCTTCGGGCTCTTCATGCAAGAGATCCGCCTTTAATTCCAGTGTGCAACACGGGACCCACTCAGATTTTTAATGTTTGCTTTATATAACCACTGAGCCCCGTGGCGCAGAGTGGTAAGCTGCAGTATTGCAGTCAAAAGTTCTGCTCACGAC
This sequence comes from Euleptes europaea, assembly GCF_029931775.1. Classification (NCBI taxonomy): domain Eukaryota; kingdom Metazoa; phylum Chordata; class Lepidosauria; order Squamata; family Sphaerodactylidae; genus Euleptes; species Euleptes europaea. Next base: position 41,887,014 of record NC_079325.1, on the reverse strand, counting down.
CTGAGTTCGATCTCGGAAGATGGTTTCAGGTAGCCGGCTCAAGGTTGACTCAGCCTTCCATCCTTCCGAGGTCGGTAAAATGAGTACCCAGCTTGCTGGGGATAAAGGGAAGATGGCTGGGGAAGGCACTGGCAAACCATCCCACAAACAAAGTCTGCCTTGGAAACGTTGGGATGTGACGTCACCCCATGGGTCAGGAATAGGGGACCTTTACCTTTACCTTTTTATATAACCACAGTCTGTTTCCTGTCTCTAGAGAAACCAAGTACAAAGAAGAAAGATCTTATACCTTTTATAGCTGTGATAGCACAGGGAGTTTGACAGGCATGGGCGAGAAAAGTCGCACCTATTTTAGCAACAATAGCACAGGGAGTTTTAGAAAATGCACGTGCTGCCTGTCTGGAAGCCTGCTCAAGGTGAAAAGAACCATGTTATCATCAAAATTGCATTAGTTATTTATTTTAAAAAAAACCAACACAAGCCATTGAAACCAGCTTGGGGTCTAAAAACGGCATAAAACAAACAAAGTTCTCCTTCTTGTCATTTTAGGTGAAGTCCTGTGCAAAAACATTTACAAAATTCCTCTCAGCAACCTGGTTGGCAGGAGTATTGAACGCCCACTGAAGTCCCCCCTCGTCCCAAAAGTCATCACCACCCCAACATCAGGCGGCATGGCCTCCATTCCCACCGTTCCTTCCTTGTCGTTGCCACGCATGGAAATCAAAGAGATTGCATGCAGGACTCGCAAAGAATTACTGGGTAAAGCTGAGCGACAGACACCTCTTATTGTGTCACACTAGCTTTTTATGCATGCCTGTTTCCCTCCTGGTCACCCCTCCGACGACTTCTGGTCTTTGTTGTGATTATGCATGCTGTTTCCGACCGTCAGAGGTCGTCTTGCTCTCTCCTTGCATTTCCCTGCATTTTGCCCGTGTTTTCAAATTTGAGATAAAATAGGTCCCTCCGAACGCGGGGAAATGCGGGGGAGAGCGAGGCGACCTCTGATGGTCAGAAACGGCATGCATAATCACAACAAAGACCCAGAGTTGTTGGAGGGGTGACGGCGACTGAAACAGCCATGCATTCAAGACCGCTGTAACTTTCTTGGGTGGCGGCTTTCAGCAATAGGTTAACCTACTTTTCCTTGGCTTTAGAAAACATTTTTTAGCTGCCGTTTTAAAAAACTTGAACCTCATCTTTCTAGTTGATCCTTGGCCAGCCTTGGCTAGTGATGACTGTGGAGGCCGTTTGGATGGGACAGTGATGGGGGAGAGGGTCTCGAACCATGACCTTGGTAGGGTCTGAGGTGCCTTCTGGACTGCCCTCTAGGCCAGATGTGTTGAACTCAATTGTTACGAGGGCCAGATATGACATAAATGTCACTCGGTCAGGCCGGGCCATTCCTCGCCAGTCCAGATCGAGAGTGGGGGTGTGCTATTTCCTCAGCTGGCTCGTGGGCCGGATGAAAGCTCTCAAGGGGCCAGATCCAGCCTGCGGGCCTTATGTTCGACATCCCTGCTCTAGGCATTCCTGTATATACCTGCAGGAGGGTTCCGCCCAGCATGACAATTGCTTAAAAGGGTCTGCCCTCCCAAGGAAATTCCGTGAGATCTTGCTGGCCATGAGATCTTTCAGAGCAGCTGCAGTGTTACTGCCACATAATGCTCTTGCCGACAGCAGGGGAGAGCTATCACCTTCCTACGATGCTTGCAGACTTCTGTGGCATCTGGCGAATGATTGTCAGAAGAGGGTATAGTGGTTGGTGGCAAACGATCACACCTGTAGCGTTCCTCAGGAATGTTTCAGTTGTTTCCCCCCCCCCCTCTGATTCAAACCTTTTTCTTTCTTTCTTATCCAGGCCTCTTAGATGAGCCTGCCCCCAAGTCGGAAGGTGGGCAGAAGCAAAAGAAGGCTGCTCCAAAATTGACAGACCCCAAGCAGGGAACGCTCCGGTCGACTAGCAGCGATAGGTAAAGATGAAAAAAAGTGTAACGCTTCTGTGGATGGTACCTTGAGTTAAGAGATCAAATTCCCTTTGCATCTGGCTGATTGAATGATTTTTTTATCCCCCTGTTCTCACCATCCGCAGCCTGATAACCCAGCCTAGCCCAATCTCATCAGAGCTTGGAAGCTGAGCAAGGTTATCCACAGTTAGTATTTGGATGGGCAACCACCAAGGAAGACATGGGTTGCTATGCAGAGGAAGCCAATGGCAAACCACCTCTGCTCATCTCTTACCTTGAAACCCCATGGGGTCACCATAGGCCAGCTGTGATTTGACGGCACACAATTATTATTATTTCCCACCATAAATGGCAACTTGGTAAAATGGTGTCAATGGCTGATGGATGCATTTCTGGGTAAATCATATGGCCGACTACTTTGGGGGTGTCATCGCTGTTGTTGAGACTCCCTCCTTCAGCCTGCTGTTTGGTTTTCTCTGGAAAGACTGCAATGCCTTTCCTGTATCTGAAGGCATTCGGACCGGCATGGTTTTTGTCAGTGGCTGTTTTTCGGTAACCTAGGATGGATTGTGTTTCAGTTTGGTTGAAGTTGTCTGTTTCTTGTTGATTTATAACTTGGATTTGGGTTTCGTGTGTTAGCGGAAGATGGGTAAAAGCATGCTCAGATCCTTGTTCCTGTTGTTTAAATCCAACTTCCTTTCATTTGATCCTCCATAAAGACAGGGCTGGGTTCTGCAGATCTGTTTCACTACCAGAGGTGATTTCCTCCAGTACGAGGAGCCTTCACCGTGCAAAGAGAAAGCGTTCTCTGCTGGAGAAGCTCCCTCTGCTAGCAGAACAGATCGGTGAGATTAAGCCCATCAACAGTTGCTTTCTCCACTCCCTTTTGTTCCTTTTTGTCTTTCTTGCATGCTTTTGAAATACTCAAAAGGAACTATCAGCGAGTTCCACATGACACACCAAAGGCTGATCTATAGCCAGTGTAGTGTAGTGGTTAAGAGCGGTCGACTCTAATCTGGAGAGCCGGGTTTGATTCCCCATTCCTCCACATGAATGGCGGAAGCTAACTGGCTGAACTGGGTTGGTTTCCCCACTCCTTCACATGAAGCCAGCTGGGTGTGTCACAGCTCTCTTAGAGCTCTCTCAGCCCCACCTACCTCACAGGGTGTCTGTTGTGGGGAGGGGAAGGGAAGGTGACCGTAAGCCGGTTTGATTCTTCCTTAAGTGGTAGAGAAAGCATATAAAAACCAACTACTACTACTACTACTCTTCTTCCTCTTCCTCTTCTTCTTTTCTTCAGCTTGAGAATAATGCTGGGATATAGTCCCTCCTGGAATAGTATCATGTCAGAATACTAGCAGGGAATCACTTGCTTGAATATTTTCTCTGTTCCAGAAATCAGACCCTCTTCCTCCTGATGTGTTAGTTTTCTCTCTGTGTGTATGGGGTGGGCTGGGGTGGGGTGGGCTGGTTACAAAAGGAAGAATCCAATCGTGTAGCTCTTCACCTGCCTTCTAAAATGGTGCAGCCCCAAGAGGGCTGATTCTTTTGAATATGAAAACTGGCTCTTAACTGACTTTTTCTATGGGCCCAATCTTGTAGATGCTTGCCCATCTCTCTTTTAAGCTTTGAGAGATCCCCCCAGTATTCTGCCTGTACCAGCCTTTACTTGTGCAGTGGAGCCTAACCAGACATTAAATTATTTCTGCTGAAAGGTGGAAATCTTGGGGTGGGGGGGAGGAAAGAGAGATAGGTTGGATTCCCCGTCCCTAGTCATGCCGGTTTTTCTCTTTGCAGGCTGGTTCCCAGCTCTTCTGAAAGCACTTCTGAGGAGCGCCACTTCTCCACCAGTTCGGACCCCGACACCACCACACAGGAAGAGAGCCCCCCCTCCGGTGGCACCCTCCTTCTTGGAGCCTCCTTTGACGAAGACACCATTGACTTGAAATGAAGGCGGTCTGGACACAGGACACACCAGACACTCACACACATTCCTCCCCTCCCTTCCCCGCACTCCTCTTCTCCCCTCCTCCCCCGTTTCATACGATCCTCTGAACCAGTATAGAAACATCACGTGACACTTTCTGATAATCCTCAAAACCGAGAATATTGGCTATTAAGCTCTGGACAGCTTGACATTTCTGATTCTTTGAACTGAGGGAGGTGTGTGTGTGTGCGCGGGGGGGGGGGGGTAATTTCTGTTGTCCCTATAGCCATCATCATTTCCTCTTCTGAGTGAGATGTCTGATAGCCAAGGTGATTTTTTTTAAGTTGATGTTCTGTCTGTAAATAAGATCTTCCTCCTGTCCCCAGAACTCTTTAAATTGGAAGTAGGTGATACGTGGCTGAAATGCTTCTTCTTTTCATTGCAAAAAAAAAAAAGGAAAGAATCATAGAGCAAACAACTCTCTCCTTTTTTTGTCCTTCTAAAAACCGAAAGCCAGGAGTGTCACAGGCCTTGGCCGAGCGAGCTCCTGTCCTGTCGGCCGCGCGACTGTTTGCGGGTTCGCTGAAAAGTTTGAAGGCAGAAGCGGAGAGCTTGAGGAAGAGCTGCTACCCCCAACCCCCGCCTTTTAGGCTGGAGACAGGCACCTTGCATCTTCAGAGGTTTGAAAGCCGAGAGGGGAGATAGCTGGCAGTGTGGATCCTCAGCCCGCTTTAGCATCTGCTAAACAGGCCTTGTAGGGTTTTTCATATTGTTTGGAGTATCCGCAAAGCCCGTTCTGACCAGTGGGACGAACACAATGCCTGTGTACACTGCGGGAAGCGAAATGTCTCTTGAGCTGCTTTTAAGCTCTCGCCTGTCTCCGGTTTTGCCTTCCACATGTTTTCTGAGAAAAAAGTGGATCAGGAAGAATTTTTTTTAAAGCAGTGCAGATAATTGGGCAACTGCCAGGCAGAGATAATGTCACCTTTTGTGGAAAGCTAGGGAAATGTTCAATGCTGCTGCTTTTGATGCAGGCATAGCGCCGGCTCGTGTTAACCATGATTAACAAAATCAGGGTCAGGACTCTGTATTGTGCCCCCCCAAACAAAATTTCCCCTTTCACCATGATTTTTAAGCAGTTAATCAGCACCGATACCAGCATGGTGTAGTGGTTAAGAGCGTTGGTTTGGAGCGGTGGAGTCTAATCTGGAGAACCGGGTTTGATTCCCCACTCCTCCACATGAGCGGCGGATGTTAATCTGGTGAACTGGGTTGCTTTCCCCGCTCCTCCACGTGAAGCCAGCTGGGTGACCTTGGGCTAGTCACAGTTCTCTCAGAACTCTCTCAGCCCCACCTACCCCACAAGGTGTCTGTTGTTGGGAGGGGAAGGGAAGATGATTGTAAGCCGGTTTGATTCTTCCTTCAGTGGTAGAGAAAGTCAGCATATCAAAACCAACTCTTTTTCTCTTTCTTTTCCAAGATCTGGAACTTTTACTTGTTGAAAATTTCTGGTACTGGGTTAAGGATAACTCTGTTTAACTTTAACTGCAGTTCACACTAGTGTTGGGAAAGTGATTAAGAAGGGAGGGGAATTTTCTTTGGGGAGAGGCCGTGCCCGTGTCTTAAAGGCTGGTTCCTGATTTGTTACCTAGGGAGCCGGTGTTATATTGACCCCAGACCCATGTATATGGCTCTTTTGGCGTGCTTTGGAAGAGGCCCTGATTAAATGCTTCCATTTGTCCCTTCTGAACTCTGCCTTCTACCCTCCCTGGCCTGTTCCTGTACTGGCATCGCATTAGCTGGCTTTAGCTGTCAATTGAGGGTGGTAGACTGGGGCAGGTGGCTTGGGATGTGCTCCAAGAAGCCTGTCTAGCCAGCACCATTCATTCACCCTGGAGGACTTGAATTACTTGGAGACTTTCTAGAGCGGGAACAGTTGCACAGGATAGCCACAATTGGGGAGACTGTCCAGGACATATCTCCACTTAATCTAAGGGCACGCTGACTGGCAATGTCTTAAGATCCATTGTCTACACAAATTATAGACAGAAAAGAAAATTAAGAGCAGGTTGAAACAGAACGAAACTTATGGGACATCGAGTGCAAGATTGCACATTTGAGTGCTCCACCGCGTCCAAAAGTATCCTGCGTTTAGAAAGCTAGCACATCAGGGAGAAGATTAGCTGGGATCCCATAGGTGCTAGTTCTCTGTGTACAGGCTAGGTGCCACGTGGAAGTTGTTAGATCCAGTAGCCTTTTGCCTGTTCCCCACTTTGGCTGTCCTTTTGCTTTTTTCTCATTGGTTGTTTCTCATGCGTGTAATTGCACAGATCAAAAATGCCTAACTACCTGTCCTGCCAGGGATCCCATCTGCTTCTCGGGGATCTTCTGTTGTTGGTGTGTTGTTGTTTTTTTCCTGTAGCACTAAAAGCTGATCATTAAGTGAAGCAATACTTTCAATTAATGATGCACAGTAGCAGGGCTTTTAACGGTGTGGTTTGAGGCAAGAGCTTGTAGCAGCGGGTAGAATGCCAGTTTTTCGTTTTAAAAACAGCATGTTCCTAGTTCTCATGGGTACAAGGAGAATCAGTTAAAGGCGACTGTGGTCTCCTCATTGAGATTAGGAGGGGATGGGTCTAGGAAGTGGTAAGACTTGTACACTTGTTGCAATTTGCGGTGCTTCCTTTTGGATCCAGATTCTACCTTCCTTTCTCCTACCTCCTTTTGCCCACCAATATTCCATGAGTCCAATCCCTCAGTCCCTTTAGAACACAATTGCCTTATTTTGCTCATAGGCACAGAGCACTTAACCCACCCTGAGCGAGGCGATATTGAATAAGCGGTCGTTCACATCTTGGCCGATGTGGGAGTGACGGTGTCTGATGAACGATCGCTATAATAGATCAAGCCGTGAACGGCAACTTAACTCGTGCATCTTATTTGGCGCGCAGAAGTTGTGCAAACCAATATCCGAGGGGCATGAGCGGACCCCAAAATGAGAGCGAGCCGAGAAAAGCTCCCGCAAGCCATTCAGATGTCACTGAAAAATCGAATCTGGCCAAACGCATGCCTCCTGTTGTGTTGCATGGTTGTTTCAAAGCGGCAGCTGCCGTCGCTCTGTAGTCTCACTGTCTTAATGTGCAGTCAACATAGCCAGCGCGAGTACCCAGCAAGACTGGGCATCTGGGCTAGGGCCCCGGTGTGGTTGAAGGGCCTACGGCCCTAAGCAGCAAAGCACAGAACAACCGCTGTGAACTTTAAAAGCTGCTGAGCGAAGACGTTTGTAGCACCTTCTGAGGTTCACCTCCTGGTTTGTGGTCCCACTGGGGCGAAGACGCCACTGCCTGATTTAGCTGGGAAGGGTCCATTGCAGGTCCTCTAAATCCTGGTGCCAGCCCTGCAGGCAGACCCTGTGCACAAGTAAACATTCCCCTCATTTGAAACCATGACTGTAGATTCCTCTGCCTAAAGAAATGAACCTGTAGTTTTCTCCATCCCTCCTCTTCTTCTTTTGCCACTGTTCGCAGGGCACCACCAGCCCGCATCCGCATTGCGCTTTTAAGGTTGCCCTTTTTCTCTCTCTTGCATCTGCAAACCTAATGTAGGGCTTGTGCTGCTTTCTGTCCCCTTCAGGCCTTTCCCACGCCAACTTGTGGCTTCTTCCCAGTTCCGCATTATAAACAAAACAGGCACCACATGCCACGGCATCCTTGCCGAGAGAGTGCCACAGGCGGTAGATTCCACTTGTGCGGATTAGCAGCAGGGGAACTCTCTGCTTGAAGGCATTTCTTTGTGTGGTGTTTGTACAGTTTGTGCCAGGGAGCTGGAAGCGTACCACAGCAAAGTGGCTGAGCGCAAACAGCAGAACATGTTCAGAGGGCTCTGCTAGCAGCCACCGGGGGAATCCTGCAGGGTCCAGGTGGAAACCATTCCGCTCTCAGCTCTTTCCCCTCCTCTTTGAGATCCTCCAAAGCTATTTGAATTGACTTAAAGTGTTTGGGATTTCTTTCTCCTTCCGATGCTGCTTGGTTTGCATCTGTTGTCTGCTTTGGGGTTTCAAAGCAACGATGAGATACTCTTGACGAATTCTGACTTTGTTTGCTGCCCAGTTAAATGTTACCATTTTTTCCCCTCTTTGATTAACTGCGGTCTCCTTTCCCAGCCTTTCCATCCTTCCCCCATTCTAAAATGAGAGCCAGCGTGGTGTAGTGGTTAAGAGCGGTGGTTTGGAGCGGTGGACTCTGATCTGGAGAACCGGGTTTGAGTCCCCACTCCTCCACATGAGCGGTGGAGGCTAGTCTGGTGAACCGGATGTTTCCCCACTCCTACACATGAAGCCAGCTGGGTGACCTTGGGCTAGTCACAGCTCTCTCAGACCCACCTACCTCACAGGGTGTCTGTTGTGGGAAGGGGAAGGGGAAGGGATTGTAAGCCGGTTTGATTCTTCCTTAAGTGGTGGAGAAAGTCGGCATATAAAAACCAACTCTTCTCCTCCTCCTTTTAAAAAAGAGCTTTTGAGTGGTTCCTGATTTGGGATGAAATCTGCTTACTAGGGCTGCTTTCAGGCTACCTTTTGCTGAACAACGCCGCATTTGTGTCACCTTAGTGAGGTCTACATGCAGGGAGACCCTCTGACAGGCCAGTGAGGTGCCATTCGCAGGCTTATTGACGACTCAGGCCCATGGCTCCTTCAGAGTAAGATGCTTGTTCTTATATGGAGATGTGGGACCAACGGGGTCAACTTGTATATGAAAGTTGTGCATCTCATGGGTTCTTTGCCAGGGCCTTGAAGCCTTCCCAGGATTCCTGAGTCCTGCAAGCTGCAGGTCACTCGTTCACTCCAAAAGGTTTGGGCCTCCATGCAGGGCTGACCACCAGCTAAGCTGTATGCAGTAAACCCGGCCCTGCCGAGACGGAGCTGGAAGCATCATTCCATGTTTACAGTTTATATATCACTGGTACGGTGGCCCCCAAATGGGCAAAATGCACAGCATGGCTTTGTCTTTTGTTCGTGTTTTCTTTTTTAATATGTAACCGAAATATTCAAGCAGGGCACAAGGCAGAGAGCGAGAGAGAATTGACCTGCTGGCTGCTGCTATTACAATGGATTAATTACACGAAAGAGCCTTTTCCTTACTGCCGTTCTTAGGAAAACGTTGCTTTTTTAATAGGCTGGGTCTTGACATATTCCCACCTTTTCTGTTTTTTGACAGCGCCTCTCCTTTCTGCGCTAGCAAAAGTAGCGCAGGAGGAGGCGGACGAGAGAGTCTGGTTCTGGAAGATCTGTGTTTTCTATCCTCGTCTTCCTTGGAAAGCTCAGAGCTGCTGATGCGGGGCTCTGGGGTGGCCCCCCCGCCCATTCGGCCCACGGCTGCGGAGCTCCAGCGGGGAAACGGCTGCACCCAGACCGTTCACTGTTACGAAAAACAAAACCCGGCAAAGCAGCCCTTGGACAAAGGAAAGTCCTTTGGCCAGAACAGGTGGCGAAGTTTCCCTCCTGCAAGCAGGCTCCTAAATTATTGGGGTCCCTGCCTCCTTTGTAGCATTACAACACACACATTCACAGACACACACGAACTCTCTTTGCATGTCTATCCTGTTTTTGTCGTTTGATGCCCGGTGACCAAGAACTTCCACGTTTCCTGCGACATCACTGTGTGAAGGAGGATTTCTCTCTCTCTCTCTCTTTCTTTTTCCTTTCTTCTTTTTTAACAAAAGGGACTGTTGTCTGCAGCTTTGACCTCCAAATATTTATTAAGTATTTTCTCTTGCCAGATGGAAGGCGCACCCGTTCTAATGTTTGTACAAAACAGTTTTGTCGTCGACCCTGGTTGCTTGTTTTCCTTCAAAGGCTTTGGTCAGAATCTGACACAAGTTGGTTGGGACCAGCAGCCTGATCTTTGAGGGGGTTTTGCTCAGAAGCCACCCCGAGCCCGTATCAGTGAGATTTGCTTCTGAGCAAAGCTGCAGTCCTAAACATGCTTGGGGCTTAACTACTGAGTAAACTTACATGGGGCAGGCTTTAAGCGACCTTAAGATTGTAGTGACAGAACCAAACAGATGTTGCTCAGGAGATCCATGGTCAGATTTCCTGACTTGATTTTTTTTTTTAGTCTGAAGCAGCCAGAAGGAGTTCTGTTTTTGACCAGGGCAATAACCTGAAGGGAAAATTTATTGTCCTTGTCCTTCCCTTCCTATGCTGTTTTCCAGATCTAAATTCCCCTATGCCCATATACAGCAAAATCTGCTATAAGCGGCGCAGTAAATTATATAGGTAAGCATGATGCGATATCTGTGTTCTATATGGAGTGTGCGTAAGTGTGTGTACACACACACACACACACATATACATATTATTCTTATTCCACCAGGACTAATAGCAGCTTGGGAAGGGTAGATCAGGAAACCTAAAACATAGAAATAGGTGTGATGCTTACATTCTGTTCTGAAAGAAAACAGGTTTAGTGTACTGCAGCCAAAACAACAAAGCATCTTGTGTCTCCGACAAGCCCGTTCGTTGTGGCACAAGCTTTTCTCAGGCCAGAGCCCATTTTTGTCAGGTGCATAGATGCAGTTGGCAGCGAGAGCATGCTGGGAAACTGGCCTCCTAGACTCTCTTTGCAATAGCTCCCTCCCCTCCCACATGCTCCATTCTGCTGTTTGTAGTGCTAGATGTGTATATGTATTGTCACCTGGCTATAACACCCCATGCATCTGACCAAGCAGACTCTGGCTCGTGAAAGCTTCTGCTGCAATAATTTGGTTAGCCTTTAAGATACCGTAAGATTTCCCCGTTGCTTGATTTATTTAATAAGTTTTTATCCTGCTGCTTCTAGCTTTCATAGGCTCTCAGGGTGTCTCCTGATATAAACATTGTTAAACAAACCCATTAAAACACATAAAACCTGATAACGAAACAGCCGCAAGAGCATACAGACGGTAAAACAGCGGCCTCAAAACGTCAGTGCAGAGACCTAAAAGAGAATCAAAGGGATTGTTATCATCACTTTCTCTTTTAGGTCTCTGCGCTGACGTTGTTGGGTTGCTGTTTTACCGTCTGTATGCTGTTGCGGCAGTTTCGTTGTCAGGTAGATCTACAAACAAGGGGCCAGCAGAAATTTAAAAAAAATCATTTTAAGGAAAAATGATTTTTTTTTTCTGGATCCTAACCAGGTTAATCTCCACTGCTGTTACTCCTTCCTTGGCTGCTTTAGGATTTCAATAAGTCACTACCGATCCTGATTCTGACTCACCCAGTTTGCATCTGTTTTCAGCCTTTGGTTGAAATAAAACCAGTTTCCCTCTTGATTTCTGTGGGAGTATGAGCCGCTCGAACCTCTGGGCATTTGCTCGGCTCAGACATCCCCACCTGAGTCCAACGGGACTTGCTCCCCAGTAAGTATGCTTAGCAGCTCTGCCCCGCCATGCTTAACTTTTGCTGGATTGTGCCCCTTGACTGTTACTCTAGTGGGGTTTTGTACTTTCAATGATTCCGTGCTGTGGGGGTGTGGGTTTATCCTCTTGTGAGTCTCAAAGTTTAAATTACCACCAAGTGTCTTAAACTCGATTGTATCGCCATTGTTTTTAAATGCTATAAAGTAATAATGTATTGATTTTTTTTTCTGTTTGTGTGTGCGTGTGTGTGTTTTCCAATGTAGCCTGTAAAGAAAAGAATCAAGGTATGAATATAATGGCAAATAAAAATTACAGTTCTTAAAAATTCTGTAGACCACAGCTGTAAAATGGACTGTAGGTTCTTTGAGTTTTTTTCCTTCCTTGATATGTAATAAATATTTATGACATTTAACATCCACTCTTTTTTTCCCTGGGGAAGATGTGTAAGGTTTGAAAGGATGGAAATGGCATGTGAACACAGAAGGGGAGGGGCCGTGGCTCAGTGGTAGAGCATCTGTTTGGCATGCAGAAGGTCCCAGGTTCAATCCCCGGCATCTCCAGTTAAGGGGACTAGGCAAGTAGGTGATGTGAACGACCCCTACCTGAGACCCCGGAGAGCCACTGTCGGTCTGAGTAGACAGTACTGACTTTGATGGACCAAGGGTCTGATTCAGTATAAGGCAGCTTCATGTGTTCAAGGAAATGCAGGATCCAGTCAGACAAGATGCTGGAAGATCCATAATGGGAGCTGTTGTACAGATGTTATTTTTAAATAGTAACTCGGGGGGGAGGGCAGGGGGAACCAGTGGCAGCAGCCCCCCCCCCGCCAGAGAACACCTCAAAGGCCTCAAGTCTGGATGCAGCAAAGGCATGAAGGGCTGCCTCAGTACTGTCGTTCCCCCATCGCCTTTCCCCCCCACGCCACATCTTCCAGTCAAAGATAATATATGTCTATTTTTCAAAAGACAAACCTTAAGATTTTAGACATATTAAGCAGTCACTTGCAATAAGTCCCAAGTTTTTTTTTTTTTAACCTTTAAACTGGGGGTGGGGAATGCAATATTTTATGATGAGAGCTGATCTTACATCAGAAATTCAGAGCAACAGATCAAGAAAGGGCCAGGATAAGAAAGCCCATTTGCAGAACTGAAAATACACCACCTAAACACGACATGTTGATTAATAATCAATTCCGTTTCTGCAGCCCTGTTGAGTCCTTCATTAGGAAGTGGCACCCTACTAATAAATACATCCAGGAGTACCTGGTGCAGTTATTTTAGAAGAAGAGTTGGTTTTTATACCCCGCTTTTCTCTATCTTTAAGGAGTCTCAAAGCAGCTTACAATCGTCTTCCCTTCCCCTCCCCGCAACAGGCACCTTGTGAGGTAGGTGGGGCTGAGAGAGTTCGGAGAGAACTGTGACTGGTCCAGGGTCATCCAGCAGGCTTCATGTGGAGGAGTGGGGGAATCAAACCCGGTTCTCCAGATCAGAGTCCACCACTCTTAACCACTACACCGCTCTTAACCACTCTTAACCACTGAGCTGGCTTCGGCCAGGGAGGGCGAGTTATAAATCACTAAATAAATAAATACACCACACTGGCTCTCACTTACTTCAGTCTGGGCACGGTTTGCCCTTGGATTGCTGGCAACGGTACACTTCTATTGTTTCCCTTTCTGTACAGCATCTCTAAGAAGCCCTTTAATCCCATAAAAATCGCCATTCCCTTCACATACCAGTTATTCTAGCGTCCCACCTACTCCCTCTAATACCCCTTAACTTCATAATTTGAAGGTTTTTTTACAAGAAAGACGTATTTGGCCTCTAGAGCCAAGAAGAAGAAAAAATATGTTAGGGCAAAGAGCAGGAAAGGGTGAAGCGGAACCAGTCTTGCTTCGAGCGGCAACCCTGCCAAGCAGTGGATTTGAAAGCCTTAGGGAGCACAAACCAGGAGGGAGGATCTGCAGCCCGCAGCCGTCTCTCCGCACAGTCACCTCATCGGCAGCAGCAGAGAACACAAGCCCAGAAAGACAAAGCTGGAAATAACTGCGCTGAGGGTTGGTGAACTGAATCCTAATGAGGTCTTGGCGCGAGCGCCCAAAGATACCGGCTGCGGCTAGTCGATTTGGCTTGCAGGAGATGCTGGGCCTGGCTGCCCTTCAGGACGCCGCTTTAGCTAGGGGCAGGGACACAGCATCTAACCCCCCATCCGGGCAGCCCAATTACCACCAGCTACAAAGAGCCACAGGTATCAAGCTTTGGGTGAGCTTTTCCCAAATAAGACTTTTGGGTGTAGCCGCTTCTTTGACGTTTACTTGCTTTCCCAGCGTGGTGTAGTGGTCTGGAGCGGTGGACTCTAATCTGGTGAACGGGGTTTGATTCCCCCCCCTCCACATGAGCGGCAGACTCTAATCTGGAGAACCAAATTTGATTCCCCACTCCTCATGAGTGGCACACTCTAATCTGGGTTTGATTCCCCACTCCTCCACATGAGCGGCAGCCTCTAATCTGGTGAATGGGGTTTGATGCCCCGCTCCTCCACATGAGCAGTGGATTCTCATGTGGTGAACCAGGCTGGTTTCCCCACTCCTACACATGAAGCCAGTTGGGTGACCTTGGGCTAGTCACAGCTCTCTTAGAGCTCTCTCAGTCCCACCTACCTCACAGGGTGTCTGTTGGGGGTGGAAGGGAAGGTGATCATAAGCCGGTTTGATTCTTCCTTAAGTGGTAGAGAAAGTCGACATATAAAACCCAACTTCCCTGAGGTTCCTCATTGACAGATACTGGGGGGAGGGTGTGCATTGTGCGTAGTACAACAGAGGACGTACCTGGATGTCAAAGTTGTTGTCCCCCCCATCCTGTTGGGGAGGGCACAAGGCCCACTGCTGAACAGCTGCTGAGCAGCAGATGGAAGAAGCCAGGCTCCAACATCTCACCTGACTGAGGAGGACACAGCTCTGGGAACTGCTGGCTGATTTTCATTTATACCCTGACTTTATCCCCAGTGGGGTTGCTTCCATTGTTCTCCTCTCCTCCATTTTATCCTCCACAACAGCCCCATGCGGTAGGCTAGACTGCCTGTGTGTTAGGCCCCTGGTCCGCTTGCTGACCCTCTCCAAAAGCTAACTGCTGCCCAGAGCTATCTGGCCACAATCCCTTGAAAAACACCTCCAACTACTTGAGTACTATATACACCCTCCCACACACGCATACACACACACAATGCTTTACTAGATGTTAATAAAACAGCCCTAGATAAAACAGTCTCCTTTTTGCTGGTGGATAGAGATCCAAGAACAACATTGGCGGTTGCCAAGTATCTCTCCACCATATTTTCCTTAAAGAAATAAAGGTTCCCCTTTTACTGCTCAAGACCTTTCGGTCAAAAGAGCTTGAAACAAAGAAGGAAAACAGCCCAGGAAGGAAAATTTAAGTTTGGAAAAAAGATCAGTACTCAAAGCATCAGATGGGAACTAATCGTTTTATTTCACATGGCAACCCCACCCCCAAAAAACACATTAAATAGCTTTTTTGTTCAACAGAACACAAAGTCAATCACTAATACTGTTAATTACAAGGTGAGTTACTCAACAAAGAGGAGGAAGCGTTTGGGAATGCACTACCTTTCCTCCAGAGTACAGTGTCTTTCTCCCCCCCTTTTGTCCTCACAACAACCCAGTGAGGTAGGTTAGGCTGAAAGCGAAGAGATTGGATCAAGGTCACCCATTGAGCGGCATGGCTGAGTCAAGATCTGAACTCGGGTCTCCCCAGTTTAACTCCAATTATTACTTCCCCTATACCACACTATATCTGGGACTCGGCTTACAATAAATGCACAGGGTAAGGTGTGATCCAGAGGCAGAGGTGAGCCCATCTATTCACAAAAGTTCCATGCAAAGTTCTGCACTACATCATGACTGGCAAACAATGGGAAAGACAGGAGTTTTTTGGCTATGCATAACCCAACTCCCGAGCCCTGTGTATTAAAGAACCCGGTGACACATGCCACAGACAGAGTTGGCAGAACGAATGCCCATGGAAGGAGGTCATTTTTTTAATGCTCCCTTTCTATGGTAGTGTTGGGGGGGGAGTTATGTGCAAAGACTACAGAAGGACATCCAAACATGTAATCCACCAGCTGCAGACAGAAGTGGTATAGTTCATTCTGTCACCCCAGGACTCTACCACCTCACTCTGCGCAATAAGGCCACAGTCCAAAGCAAGAGAATTCTGGACCAGACTGCTTCAGCCTCCAGTTAGGAGGATGACACCTCTGAATGCTCTCCATCACCCCACCTTGCAAAAAGCCCTCCCTGCCAGCAGTAAGCTAGCCTTGAAGCTAAAATGACTGAAACTGAGGTTGTCGTACTTTCATTACATTATGAGAAGACAAGAGTCACTGGAAAAGACAGTCATGCTAGGAAAGGTTGAGGGCAGCAGGAAAAGAGGAAAGCCCAACAAGAGATGGATCGACTCTATAAAGGAAGCCACGGACCTCAGTTTGCAACACCTGAGCACGGCTGTTAACGATCAGACGTTTGGGAGGCCGTTGATTCAGACGGTCGCCATGAGTCGGAAGCGACTTGACCGCACTTTACACACAGCTAGCATACCAGAGGGCATTTTATCACGACGGGGAAGCGTTCAAAGTAGAACAGACAGAATTTCACCATGTCCTTTTGTATAATATGTAGATCGGCATTCTGATGCAACAGCAGCATCAGCGCATAAGAGTCCTCCAGTCTTTTCATACCGCAGACAGTTTACCACGAGCACATTCTCCAGTCCCGGTTCCCTCCCAACAGAAGGTTCAGAGAATGAATATAACAGTTCAGAGCATCATTCCATGGGTGGAGGCAGGGTGGGGAATACATTTAGGTGACCAACTTTAATGGGGTCTCCTTTGTCTAACATATTCTAGTCAGTACAAAAGTATTACTCTCAACAGTATACCCAAACCAGCCCGTCCTCGGGCCAAACCATCATGCATTAATACACAGTGTGAAACAAGCAACTGTTGAGACAACTTAGGCTGTAATCCTGCGCACATTTACCTCGGAGTAAGCGCTGCTGAACAAAGTGGAACTTACTTGTGAGCAAACGTGCACAGGATTGTTCTGGAAGTCAACCTCCTTCACCATCCTTGTGTTAAAACTGAGAATTCCTTTTTTTTTTTTTAAGAGAGTTCAATCGGTTAGTACCTATACAAGAAAGGTTCATATACAATGCTCAGCTATATTTTTCATCTCAGGTGAAAAAAGTTCTGACAGATCATTACTGATCTCAGCAGCATTGGGGGAGGATTCTTGCCCCCCCCAAAACACACACACACACACAAATGTAGTGCCCACATATCCTCCATTCAAGTAATTGTGGAGGTGGAATTATCATCAAACCACTGACAAGTTTGAATAAATACTGTGGTTAGTAACTAAATTATATACACACACAGACATAAATGTCATCTTTTTGAGCTCTCTTGATTTCATTGCCTGGTGCCTGAGAAAGACATTTACCCCTGCCTTTATGCCCAGTGCACAAAACAGCAGGGACTTCTGCACTTTCCTAGGCTTGCTGAGTACTTAGCAAGGGCAGAAAGATACAGATAAATTAACAAGTGTAGCATCAAGATGCCAGAGCGAAAGTTTAGAATGTCAGTTCGTTGCACTTTGCCAGGCTCCCTGAGTACCTAAGCAAGCATAGAAGGAAAGACCTGTCGTACTAAGGCCTAGCAGGTGAAAGAAGATCAGTTTTATTTGGCATTCCTGATGTCAACAGGAAGACAGAATAGAACTAAGGGACTTAGGTCAAGATGCAAAAGTACACACAAAGCTAGCAACAATTAGTTGAATTCAAGGTATGATCCAACACACACACACATCAGGAAAAAAAATACCAAATCAGAATGCTCAGCGCGAAAGGGGTTGATCAAATAATGCCCATAGATGTGATTTAATCTTTTTGCTTTCATGCCAATATCCACATTAAAAAAAACCAAACAAATATATGCAACCTTTCCCTCAATATGATGCAAATCGAACAAATGTTGAAACATGTTGGACGTTCTTTAATGGAATGTTGGGCGCTCTTTTATGGAATAAAGGTCATTTAATTTCCCAATAGATCAAGTAAGTTTTCACAACTTGCTCTGAACCATTTGTCTTAAGAGACAAACCAGAAAAGACACTGTGTGATTCATGAACAGCTAAATGTCAGCTCTGACGGATCCCAATTTGGATTAAGTCTATGGCACAAAGGAAGGAGGTTTTTAATTCTCCCCCATGCTATTTTTCCCCATTCCAAATGACCCCTTTGAGGTAGGATTTGCCCCTACTGGGAAAAACAGACAAGGGGCATCTATGTGATCCCCAGCAGGATAAGTTAAAGTTGGGGCGGAGTGAGGGGGGCGAGTTTGAAGATGAGAGCATGGTGCAGGAAGGGTTAAACAGTCAACACCTCTCCTCAGTGCTGCAGCTCCAACCCTCTTTGGGGATCTCCTGCCCCACTTCTTTTTTAGCAAGTAGACATGCTAAAGATCCATTCACAGAATTTCCAGGATCCTGCTTGGTCTGACCCTTAGCAGAGTCATGTACTACTTTCTTTGTTTCCCCCTGTTGTTAGACTGAGGTCTTGAACAATAAAATCAGAAAACTTAAATAAGACCCATCTCTAAAAACACCTCCCTTTGACTATTCTCTGCAGCCTCCAAAAAACGAGCAACAAAATAAGTACACTGAGGGTCAGACTCCTCTAAGAGGAACTGAACCGTTTGCTCCAAAGTTGCTTGAGAAAATGCGGACCGTTTGTTAAAACATGGTATAATCCATTTTAGCTAGGGTTGCCAGGTCCCTCTTCGCCACCGGTGGGAATTTTTGGGGCGCAGCCTGAGGAGGGCAGGGTTTTGGGAGGGGAGGGACTTCAATGCCATAGAGTTCAATTGCCAAAGCTGCCATTTTCCTCCAGGTGATCTGATCTCTATCAGCTGGAGATCATTAAATTAGCAGGAGATCTCCTGCTACTACCTGGCAGTTGGCAACCCTAATTTTAGCCTACGTTGGTACACGTAAGGACAGTGCAAAAGGATATGTACTAAGGAGTCCACTAACTGAAGAGGGGAGAGACACAGCCCGTCTGGAAAAGGGATCCTTAGCATACAGCCCAGCAAAACCATTGAAAAAGGGCAATTAAATCTTGAGTGCATAAGATTCTACATAACTTTGGACTAACCAGAGAATTCTGATAGGAAGGAAGCTTACCCTTAGATAACAGGCCCAGGGCATGCAGAGATCATGTCCTCCAAGCATCAAAATGAGTGTAGCTCTTATCTCTAGCATAGATCAATTTGGCCACATGTTTGAGTCATGTACTAGTAACCATTACTGAAACGTCCCTTCATTATTAAGCTCATATGACCAAAGATCTCGAGTTTCCAAACATTTGAAATGATTTGATTTGCATAATACTTTGTTTCCTATATTTTGTTGGGATTTTTTGAATGCAGTTTGCTTTATTGACTGGTGTTTTGTTTTTTTCTCAATGCAAACAATTTAAGAAAGCAAAAGGGTTTAAATTATTCTGTGCGCATTCTTGCATCAGCCCTTTGTGTATTTAGTAGAGTTAGTGTTATTACTGCTTCCACAGCTTAACAGTGGAAACAACAAGAATGAGATACACAGCACATCTTTCACAGCTTCTGTCCTCATCAAAATGCAAAAATTTCCCCACAATAAAGGGCTTCTTTCCTTTCCGAATAGAGTTCTATATACCTCTAAGGCTTGTGCACCAGTGCAGGTTGGTTCGTTTGAATATCATCAATGCATTGCTAGATAGCAAAATCATCAGGTAACATTTCAGCTGGAATTGAACGGAATGGGAACCTGTCTGCATGTACTCAAGATAGAGAAATTTCCAGTAAGGCAAATGTTCAAAGCATGAGCACTCAACAGCAATTTCCCATGTAAATACTTCCTTTCCGGACTGTTGAAATTTCAGGTAATGGAGCTGCCAACTGGAAGCCAGTTCATTTATCTTGATTTCTCAAATGCGGGAATCATTGGTGTTTCAATGATGCTGGTCTCATTGCAGACTAGACTGAATTTTAGAGGCGATATTTGTCATCACTGTGTTTTCTAAGTCAAATTTTTATTGTATTGATACTGTAAAAAGCCTTGCACACATGTGCTCTGTAACCAAAATCAAATAATTATTTTGGGACCTGAACCTCTGTATAAACACATCTGCTTAGTTAAATTCAGTATCTGCAGGGGGGAGGGGATGAATAATATTTGAACTAGACCAACCTCTACTGGTGTAAGGATATGCCAGGTAGGAGAGCTGCTCAGAATTACTAAGCAAGCGGAAGGATGGGGGGAGGCCAACATGGCGTGAAAATTTGTGCATTTCTACTATAACAGACAGAACATTTGTAGTGAAAGAGCCTCAGGTTAACGTGGGGTATGTGGGAATCAATTGGTACAAAATAGCCAAAAACCTAACGCATTTTCATCCTGCCCTTCCAACAAGGAGATCGGGGCAATGTGCAGAGTTCACCCCTTCCCCAACCCAGCGAGGTAGGTTAGGCCGAAAGAGAAAATGGCTTGGCAAAGGTCACCCAGTGAACTTCATGGTCAAGTGGGGATTTGAACCCAGATCTCCCTGCTCCTGGTCCAATGCTCTAACAACACTTGGCTGCCAGAAGACCCTAAAATACCGGTAGCCCAACATGTCGAGAGTTAACTGTATTAAGTATTAATAAAATAACATCTACATATTACAAACTCTAAAAATAAAAAGCCAGTTCCTCAACAGTTTCCTCAAGCATCTTTGCACACATTGCTTAGAATGCTAGAAGGCAGGAAGACGCATCTATCCTGCTGAGCAAATTGGCTAGAATAGTGTTGGTAGGTTTGGCCTTGCATCTCTGTTATGGAAGGGCCGTAGCTCAGTGGTAGAGAATCTGCTTGGCTTGCAGAAGGTCCCAGGTTCAATCCCTGGCATCTCCAGTTAAAGGGACTAGGCAAGTAGATGATGTGAAAGACCTCTACCTGAGACCCTAAAGAGCCGCTGCCGGTCTGAGTAGACAATACTGACTTTGATGGACCAAGGGTCTGATTCAGTAGAAGGCAGCTTCATGTATTCATGTGTTCCTAGGTCCCCCTTTGCCATTGGCAGGAGATTGGGGGGGGGGATGTGTGAGTGCACAGCGATTTGCAAGCACACAATTGCCCGCCATTAACAGGCACCTGGCAACTCTAATCTCTGTATGTCAAAGGCCTACGGACTTTAAAAAAAAGAAAACTGAAAAATCAAGGGAAAGTTGAAACAGGCCACTCACTCTGCTGCTGCCTATTTTGCCCATGTGGTGGCAGCAGCAAGTTTGGGAACCACTGCCCTAAATAAACAAAACAGGTTGAGCATCCCTTATCTGAAATGCTTGGAACCAGAAGTATTTTGGCTGTTTTGCGATGCCCACCACATCTCCCCTGTGGCTTCAGCCCTGTAACGGAACAACTGGCCACCATGTATCTGCTGCTTTCTTAACACTTACCTTTTCAAGCAGCAATCGACAGGCACACTGGAAGATACATGTCATGGCATAGCCAAAGATTAGAGGAGAAAACGTATTTTGGAAAGTTTAGCACCATTCGTTCTCTAGTAACGCTGTGATCAGTCCTCACACAAAGTCCACCTTTGTCTCCCCAAAGACTCCCCAATTACATCGAGTAAACGCTGAACTGGACCAGTTGGCTCCTCATGAAGTTCATGCGAGTCTCCTTGAAACAAGAAGATTTTGGCCCCGTCGGCCAACACCCATGACAAAATCCTAGAGGAAAGACTGCAGATTTCTTCCCTTAGAATGCAGGTGGCTGACTTGATCTCTGGAAGTAAGTTTCTATCTCTTCTAGGGTCTTTCCTTTGGTTTCAGGTACGCAAAGTACAGTGAAGAGCACATTGAGAAGGCAGGTAGCAGAGAACAGCCAGAATGTCCCATAAGGAGTCAGGAGAATCTGGAATAGAAAGAGTTGTATGATCTTGGTCCAGTTGTCACTTAGAAGGTAAGCCTGACTGGACTTTGCCACTTGACACTGCAGCTACGGAGCTCAAATTTGCATAAGCACTGCCATATTTTTTTAAACCTAATCTCTATACTTAGAAAACTAGCTCCTCAGGGAGAAGGCTGTGTTCCTGATTTACTAGCTTTCTGTAAGTAGAGCACGGTGCATTTAATCATGTAATCCAGTCCCCCTTTCTCCCTTCATGACCACATTTCCTATGTTTATAGTCGTTATAAATATGTCTGTCACCAAATCCTAACTTTAGTCAATTAAATATAGGCTATTAAATCTAAATACGTTAGCAAAATGATAAGTTCTAAAACTATGCATTGGTTTTCTACAGTGCACATACATATCATGCCATGTTGGAAGAGGAATTCCATCTTCTTTCTCACATGGGAGGGAACGCCTCTTCAGAGATGCTTGCCGACTCCAGATTTTAATAGCACTTATTAAAAATTGCTTTTAAAATGTAAAAATCTGCTGCCTGATTGGGGTCAATTCATGTGGCATCTTCAATTAGGCAGCAGATTTTTACATTTTTAAAGAGATTTTTAATAAAAGCGCTTATAAAATCTGTAGTCATCTCTGAAAATACTTTCCCTCCCATGTGAAAAAGACGATGGAATGCCCCTTCCAACATTTTCCCCCAATAGTTAAACCACAGAGATACAACACTTCCTTACCATGAAGTCATGGAATTCTTTGGTTATTAGAAACGCCATGAGCCAGTTAGTTAAAACGCAGGCACCGCTGGCTGCTCCTCGTGCTCGGAGGGGGAATATTTCAGACATTATCAGCCATGGGATGGGGCCCCAGCCCAGGGCAAAACCTGCAGGTCACAGAAAAACAACCCAGTCAACCCAGTGAAGAATCCCTGGATGAGCTTATTGGGTATTCAGTGTGGTTGGCTGTGAACCGATCAGCTGACTTCGCAACCATGCTTGGGTGCTTTCATCATCTACTTTTGAGGCAAACAAGACTTCCATGCTCTACTGCCAAGAGAATCTAAGATGAGTAGCTCATTAATTCAACTTCAAAGATGCTGAAGGAAGAATCGTCAACCCTAGTCCTTTTTTCGTAGTAAATAACAGTAGAATTCAGTGTTCATACAGCACTTTAAAAGGTTCAAACACTTCAGATAGACAGAGTCTTCTAATAATCTTTACAACAATATCTTAAGCTAAGTCAACATTATTATCTCCCAACCTGCCAAAGCAATTTTTTTTTTTATTCGATTTTTATACTGCCCTCAATCCCCGGCCAAGGCCGGGCTCAGGGCGGTTAATATCATCCATATTAATACAATAAAACAATAAAACCACCCTTGTAGGACAGGTGACATAGAAACTATTGAACATGTATTGTTCAGCTGTCCATTTTATCATGGGGCTCGTATTAGACTTATTGATCCCCTGATCAGTGGATTCCAAGATAAGTTGGCTGAGTTCCTGTCTAAGAAGCTTCTGATGGGGGAGATTCCTCATCTTTCGCTCCCCACTGCTAAATTCTGCACCATTGCAATTAAAATACGCAAAAATAGGGTAGGAAAAAACGGTTAAACACTTTTATATTTTTAGTAATCTTAAATTGGCAAGCCACTTTTGTGTCATGCACTAATTTTGTATATCTTATTAATACCAATTTTTTTTCTCAATTTCTGTAATTTGTAACAGTTTTTACTGTTTTATCAAGTTGGACAATATGATAAGCTAACTTCTGGCTGGTCAAATAGACCGTATTAATAAACTTGACTTGACAATAAAACCACAATGACATGGATCAATAAACAATTTAAACAACCCCATTTCATCAGTTATACATTAAAATAAAATATCAAACATATAAACAGATTAGAACAGATGGCACTCGACATTGGCGTGGAGACCCCTGCAGAGTTAAAGAACAGTTTGGGCCCTCCCATTTTAGATGAGACAACATGAGGAAAAGTAGGGGGTTTGGAGGCAAGCACCGATTACATAACCGTAGCTGCCCTAAACTGTAGGCCTGGAGGAATATTTCTGTTTTACATGCCCTACGGAATTCCCTAAGGCACCACAGGGCCCTGGTCTCACTGGAAAGGTATTACATAGCGGCTAAGACACAGATGCATAAATTGGGAAGTCTCTTGTACCACTGCAGAATGAAGTTATGAGGCTCTTAATGTTCCTCCAAAGATAAATAAATACATTCTCTGTACATAAAAAGCTACCATGTCAGGGAGAAGTACTCCACTCCCTGACACGCATGAGTGGAACTGGCTTTCTATGAAAGAGCATTCAAACTGGACCTCGCTGTCATGAATTCACGAGGTCGCCCTGGCAACACCATCCTCTTGCAACTTCAGCCACGCCTTCCCATCTGCAGAAATAATATTACTGGCCTACCTTACAGGGCCCTTGTAAGGATAACTTTTGCAAGGCTTGCTTGCAAGGTTGAGGTAATGTGTTGATCACATGGGTACTTTCCCATGACTGCGACAACGAGGAGAGGAGATAAACAAAGGACTGTATATCTTAACATCTAAAGGATACAGGAGCCCAAACAAATGGCTCAATACCACTGCAAGGCCCACACTGACCCGTGATGAAGAGACCCAGACTCAACACTGCCAGCCACGAGAGGTTGTACTCTTCTTCCATGAGTCCGGCACCCGGTGGGTTGATGAAGGTGGAGTTTCCGAGACTTGGGGCTGTTATCTTAAAATAGATCCCGAACACTGCTGCGCTGATGGCCATGATGACCCCTGGAAACACAAGAGAGCTTCTAGTCGTACATCTTGGGAACCATGTGGTCCAACCCTATCTCACTCTGGTGTCTTTTGCCTAGAAGGTCAAGGTGAGCTTAGAGAAGCCAGCCTGAGCTTTGAGGTCAGTCATTGGTACCCAGCAATGCGAGATGGCATGAACAGAACTGAGGTTGGCGGGCACACAGGACAGGGACTTTTCAACAATGGCCCTGGAATTTTCTGTTCAAGGATGTCAGCTCACTTCCTCACTCCTGGCTTTTTGAAGAATGGTTAAAACTTTTATTCTGGAGGATTTTTATGGCCTTTTCCCCTGACTCAGTGTAGCTTTAAATCTGGACGGTTGCCTTCATTTTATTGCTGATGCCTGACTGCTATTGAAAAGCCAGTGTTGTGTAGTTGTTAGGAGCATCAGACTAGGGTTTGGGAGACCCGGGTTTGAATCACCCCTCTGCCATGGAAGCTTGCTGGGTGACATGGGGCCAGTCATTCTCTCTCAGCACCTACCTCACAAGCTTGTTTTGAGGATAAAATGGAGGAGAGGGGAATGACTTCAGCTCCTTTAGGTCGCCATGGTGGAGAAAGGTGGGGTATAAATGAAGTAAATCAATAATATCAATATCAAAACCTTTATTGGCATAAAATAAATAAATAAATACATATTAGGATAAAAGGAGGTTTTGAAACTTGAGTAAAACTCTTCCTTAAAATCATGCACATGGATTAAAATAGTTTTAAAAAGTTTAAAAATAAGTCCCTGGAAGTTGGCAACTCCTGCAGTAACCTGAGAGAGACTATCACTTAGGAGAAATCTGACTTGCTCCTTATCGGTGCCGCCAAGGCAATTTTTCAGGAGGGGTTCAATAATCTGTTCTCGAAAGGGTGAGCCATGCTCACAATGTAGCAAAATGTGGGCCAAAATCAATAATAAATATAGCTGAAGATAGGCGGCAGATAAAAGGTTGGTCGACGAGTGGGCAGGGAAGGTGAAGGTATGGTGGTTGCCAGGAGGAGGGCAAGAAGAAATACTGTGGGAAAGGGGGTTCAGGGAAAAATGAGGGAAGGAGGGAAGGCTGAAGACAAGGGGGCATATAAAGGTAGATGGCCTGGCTGGTGGAAAGCAGAGAAGAAAGCAGGAAAAGGGAAGAGGCTATGGGGGCTTTCAGGGAAGAGAAAGAGGAAATAGTGGGAGGAAGAAGAGTTGGTTTTTATATGCCGACTTTCTCTACCACTTAAGGACGACTCAAACCGGCTTACAATCACCTTTCCTTCCCCTCCCCACAACAGACAGCCTGTGAGGTAGGTGGGGCTGAGAGAGCTGTGACTCGCCCAAGGTCACCCAGCTGGCTTCCTGTGTAGGAGTGGGGAAACCAGTTCACCAGATTAGCTTCCGCCGCTCATGTGGAGGAGTGGGGAATCAAACCCGGTTCTCCAGATCAGACTCCACCGCTCCAAACCACCGCTTTTAACCACTACACCATGCTGGTGGGAGGGGAAAATGAGATGCACCTTGTAAGTCCTTGTGGGTCCTCCACTTGTTATATTCTATTCTGTTCCCTTTGCTCAGAGATTTTAGATTTCAGATTTTCCTGCAAACTTGGGACCTTTTCTCAGGTTTACAGAAAAATCCGTCTTGTCTGTTCATGGCAGGGTATAATGCCACAGAGTCCACCCTGCAAAGCAGCCGTTTTCTTCAGGGGTACTGGTCTCCACTGTCTGGAGGATCAGTTGTAATTCTGGGAGATCTCCAGGCCCCACCTGGAGGTTGGCAAGCCTACTCACTGCTCCCATAATGACCCAGGGATCCCCCCCTTTACACTGGGCAGGTTGCTCCTTTGCAGTACCTGATACAATGAGAAGGATTTTCCTTCCCATTCTGTCGATGCAGAGAGCAGCCACGGCCGTGAAAAAGAGTTGGGTCGACCCCACAATGACAGATGCAGCACTGGCGTTCTGGAAGCATAAGGAACCAAAAAAAAGAAGACAATTATTCCAAGTGTTTCGAGGCACATCACATCTAGTTTGATCCTCAGTTGCTTCGTAAAGGTGAGGGAGGAAGGGACAGACAAAATATCTGCTGGGAACAAGTTTCGCATAAGACAACCACAGGTGGACAGACCAAGGGCCCATTGAGTCCAGCATCTTGTTTTCCCAGAGTGGCCAGCAAGACGTTTCCTTGATTCCCACGAGCAGGATTCTTCCCCGTTGTAGCTCCCAAGCACCTGACATTCACAGATACACTGCTTCGGAACATGGATGTTCCATTTAAGCATCATGGACTTATGACACACATTACCATATGGTGATGCATACTGAGCTATGATCTAGAGCAGGAGTGTCAAACATAAAGCACGGGGGGCGGATCTGGCCCCCTGAGAGCTGATATCTGGCCCGCGAGCCAGCCGAGGCAGTACCCACCCCCCACTCTCATATCTGGGCTGGCGAGGCATGGCCCGGCCCAACCAAGTGACGTTTATGTCATATCCGGCCCTCGTAACAATTGAGTTTGACACCCCTGATCTAAAGGCATTGGGCCATGTCCACACAAAGACACCCCCCCCAATGATGACCCAAGACATTCTCAACATTTCTTCTCTTGAGGCAGGTTAGATTGAGAGCATGACACTAGTTAAGGCCATCCAAGAGGGGACTTGAACCTAGGGCTCTCTAGCCCAATAAACCGCATTACCCTACTGTGTTGATTCCTGAGGCCTCTGCTATACCTAAAACCCAGTATTTTGAATAAGGAACTACTCAGAATCTTTCTTCGCAGTTAAAGCCAGAATCATGTCAATAAGCATTCTGACAGTTTTCGTTAGGATCGTTAGGATCAGCCCCTGCACTGTGCTTTTCACTGGCAGCAGAGGGAAGGAGGCTGCGTTAAGACTCTCTGAGGAAATAAAAAATAAACTGCCGTCTGCTGACCTTGAAGTTGGCCGCCTCAAAGATCGTTTCCGCATAAAACATGATGGCATTGATCCCCGACACTTGTTGGAAGAACATCAAGGTGACTCCAATTAGGAACGGCTTGTAGATGGCTGGATTCTTGAGCTCTGCTATACCCAGTTTCTGCTACAGAGAGAAACACAAGGAGAAGAAGAGTTGGTTTTTATATGCCAACTTTCTCTACCACTTAAGGAAGACTCAAACCGGAACAATCACCTTCCCTTCCCCTCCCCACAACAGACGCTCTGTGAGGTAGGTGAGGCTGAGAGAGCTGTGACTAGCCCAAGGTCACCCAGCAGGCTTCATGTGTAGGAGTGGGGGGGGGGGATTCAGTTCACCAGATTAGCCTCCGCCGTTCATGTGGAGGAGTGGGGAATCAAACCCAGTTCTCCGGATCAGAGTCCACCGCTCCAAACCACTGCTCTTAACCACTACACCCCACTGGCTCTCCAAGGAAAGCTAACAATGGTGAGGGAAGAAGGAAAGCTAACAACGACAGTCATTTCAGAGATGAGAAGGGAAAAGAACCAAGAGCAGGATCCTGAAACCTAGAAAAGGGCTTTAGAAAGGGGAAGAAGAGAGGCCCATCAATGGCTATTAATGACAATGGCTTAGGTGGAACCTCCACATTCAGAGGCAGTGTACTTCTGAATGATAGTTACTGGAAGGGGGGCTGCAGGGGAGGGTGGTTTCTCACTCTATGCAACAGGATGCTGGACATGACAGATCCTGGTTCTGAGCCAGCAGGGCTCTTCTTACGTTCTACAGAGACCAAGGGAAATACCAGGAGGTTCTCTCCTGGGTTGGCAACTGGAGAGGAAGGGATACGTGGCACCCCTCAGGGACAAGATCTGGCCAGTGGCCTCTAGTTGTTGGCCACATTGTTTTGGGTAAAGCGGCATCTCTCAGACTGAAACTGCGACAGGCTGTTCTCTGCCCTGCCAAGTCTAAATCTGGGTCAGCTGTCAGGACAGGGAGGGGCCGTGGCTTAGTGGTAGAGCATCTGCTTGGCATGCAGAAGGTCCCAGGTTCAATCCCTGGCATCTCCAGTTAAAGGGACTAGGCAAGTAGGTGATGTGAAAGACCCCTGCCTGTGACCCTGGAGAGCCGCTGCCAGTCTGTGTAGACAATACTGACTTTGATGGACCAAGGGTCTGATTCAGTAGAAGGCAGCTTCATGTGTTCATGTGACTGGGCTTTCTGTTTCCTGTTGGAACCCCTGCCATCCTCTCCTGCGTTCAGCCTGTGAGCGCAGCCCTCGCGTACCTGCTCGCCAGTGTTTGCTTCAATCTCGCTGCATTCCCACTCGTGGTCCACCAGGGGTCCCCGCAGAAACTGCAGAGCAGCGATAGCTTCCGAGCGCTTGTTCTGATGCAGCAAGAAACGAGGCGTCTCGGGCATGAAAGCCATGATCCCCAGCAGGAAGCAGGGTGGAATGGAGCCCAGGACTGCCAGCCAATGCCACTCGAGCCCCGTGCCTGAGAGGGAAGCATTAAAAGATCAGGAGCTTTTAGGCTTGATCTACTGGCAACGTCCGGTTCCGTGGGGGCAGCTGCTGATTACCTGTGCTCCCTGGGGAATAGCATTTCCATGCCTTTGTCATGTGGCATTTGGCCAAATGTACGCTGCATTGGGCCCATTGGCAAGCCAAATTCCAGAGCTACACATGAAGCATGCGGCCCATAGATCAGAATCCCTTGCATTGTGGTACAAATACATTTACACTTATGTATTGGATAAAATTTCATCAGGAGCCAGTAAATAGCTCCCCCCCGCCGCATGTTTAATCAATAGGGTTGCCAACCTCCAGGTATTAGCTGCAGATCTGCTATTAAAACTGATCTCCAGCTGACAGAGATCAGTTCACCTGGAGAAAATGGCCGCTTGGGCAATTGGACTCTATGGCATTGAAGTTCCTCCTCAAACCCCACCCTTTTCAGGCTCCGCCTCCAAAACTTCCCGCCGGTGGCGAAGAGGGACCTGGCAACCCTATTAATCAAGTGACTCAGGCAATGTAAAAATGTTATTACCCTTGTTTATAGCGGATCTCAAGTTTAGCCATTTTAAAATCTGTGCTTTCAAGAATGAGTTACATTTACTCTCAGGACTCTTGCAGCTCCCCCCACCCAAGAGAGTATTGGATTAATATGAGTAATCATGCCCACCAACTGAACCTGTGTGAGTTCACATTTCTCCCACTCTGAAAAGCTTTTACAAGACTTGGGGTACAGAGCTTTAGATAGAGGATGCTTAAAACTCCAGCAGTGCAACATTGTGGAATTCGTCAGCCGTGGGAGAACTGAAGAGAAGGTACTTCGTATCTCGCAAGAGGAGGACCTGCCAAACTTGCAGGGGGAGGAATTGAGCACCCCTTTGCTCAATTTCCCCTCCCTATTGGCTGCTTCCCCACCACACACACTTTGCTCCCCATCTTCATGCTTACTCACTCTTCTCCCCCACCACTGACTTTTTTGTTTCATAGCGCAGTAGATGTCCACTGAAATCTCAGGAGACTGTCTCATGATATTTCAACAGTCCTGTTGCCTAGACAATCCAAAAAGGCCTGAGGCATCATGGCACAAAAGGTTTTGTGTTTATTTTCTTTCTTCCCCGCCCCTCCATTTTTGCCCCTACCCCCCGCCCCCCAGTCTGCAGAAGCAACTCCCTAGTCCTTATGTAGCCCTACTGTGTCGGGAATCAGGTCTGGAATAAGCCATTAGATATTCTTCCCTACATAATGCTCCCAGATACAGGTTTGAAAGTGAACCTTGATACCTGCTCTCCATTGAGTGATGATGGCAAAATTGGTCTCTTGCTCCATGATCTGGATAAATACATTTACTCATACGGAATCTTCGATTGCCCTGGTAGCTTATGCTATGAATTTGGCCACTCAATCACTGTTCCTTGCCATGGAGGCAATTTATATATAATTATTACAGTGGAGTACACCCAAATGCAGTTTGATCTGAATATAGTCAGTGACATTACAGGTTGAGTATCCCTCATCCAGAGTGCTTGGGACCAGAAGAGGTCAGTATTTTGGATCTTTCCGCATATTGGAATATTTTGGAATTTTTGCATATACATAATGAGATATCTTGGGAATGGGACCCAAATCTATTTGTTTTATATACACTTTAGGCACAAAGCCTGAATGTAACTTTAAACAATATTTTTAATAATTTTGTGTACGTTGAACCATCAGAAAGCAAAGGTGTAACTATCTCACCAGAATGCCTGTTATCAGCTGTTAAACAAGAGCAACAACAAACAAATTAACAACAGCAGGCTTTCAGTCTCCGCATACGATGCAGTGTACACTGTATGTTGTTTTTTTTAGGCAAGAGGAAACAATGAAAGTAGGCAGCATGGATCTGCTTGCAAGCCAGCTCAAAGGGTCCGGTTTTTGGATCAGTCCGGATATGGGATGTCCGGACAAGGGATACGCTACCTGTACCCATCCTGGAGTCCACAGCCTCATACTATCAAGGCTAGGCCTATGGCGCATTGTCACAATCTTTGGTGCCAGACAAAAAAAAGAAGAGCATGTGTGTGTGCATGTGGCCAGCCACCAACCCTCACCCTGCGTGGATGCAGAATGAACATGAGCTCAAACACGCAACGTGGTTCACGATACCTGCCACATAAGCTGCCAGGATGCCCATCACCACCATCAGCTGAACGCAGGAGCCCAGCATGCCTCGAACCTTGGAGTGGGCCACTTCAGAAATATATATCTAGGGAGAGGCAAGCAAGAAGAGGGTTATGCCCAGTGAGACAAAGGAATTGCATGCTGCTGCCATCCTCTTAGAATCATAGAGTTGGAAGGGACCACCAGGGTCATCTATTCCAATCCCCTGCATAATGCAGGAAATTTACAACTACCTTCCCACCCCCACCCTCAGTAACCCCTACTCCATGCCCAGAAGATGGCCAAGATGCCCTCCCTCTCATCATCTGCTTAAGGTCATAGAATCAGCATTGCTGACAGATGGCCATCTAACCTCTTCTTAAAAACCTTCAGGGAAGGAGAGCTTAACCACTTCCCGAGGAAGCCTGTTCCACTGAGGAACCGCTCTGTTAGAAAATTATTCCTAATGTCTAGACGGAAACTCTTTTGATTTAATTTCTGGTCCGACCTTCTTGGGCAGCCCCTCAAGTACTTGAACATGGTTATCCTATCCCCTCTCAGTCTTCTCCTCTCCAGGCTAAACATACCCAGCTCCTTCAACCTTTCCTCACAGGACTTGGTCTCCAGACCCCTCACCATCTTTGTTGTCCTCCTCTGGACACGTTCCAGCTTGTCTACATCTTTCTTAAATTGTGGTGGCCAAAACTGAATGGCAGCTTTGGCAATGGGACTCCATGGCATTGAAGTCCCTCCCCTCCCCAAACCCCGCCCTCCTCAGGCTCCGCCTCAAAAACCTCCCACTGGTAGCAAAGAGGGACCTGGCAGCCCTAACCCTTAGCTGAAGAAACGGGGGGGGGGGGGAACTGAACCTTGGCCCTTACACTTCTAAAAACCATGCTCATCCACTAAGCTGCAATCCACCTAGCTCTGTGATTCACCCACCTAGCTCTCATGCAGAGAAAAGTCTTTGTAAACATCTGCTACTGGAGACCTTTCAACTGAAGATACCACGGATTGAATCTGGGACATTTTATTCGCTAAGCATGTGCTCTGGCCCCAAGCCCTGGCTCCTATTAATTGTTTGGAGAGGCAGAAAGCAAAATTCTCTCTTTTCCCCTCCCTATAGAACCGAAGTTCACCATTTCAGTAGCAGACGTCTATTTTTATCCAGTGTGGCTGCGTGAAAGAACAAGTGTGCATTTTCTCTTACCGGAACCACTAAGGACGTGACGCCACTGGCCAAGCCGTTCAGGAGTCGGCCGACGTAAAGCATCCAGATGCTCTGGGCAGCAATTATTATCGTGAAGCCAATAACGTACGGGAGTGCACAAAGCATCAGGCTCAGCTTCCTGCCGACTTTATCTACCACGTAACCTCCCAGGATTCCGCCAGCTGCAGCGCCCAGAGTTACTATAGACTGCAAAACACACAGACACAAGGTTAAAACAGGAGTGAAAACACCGCATCAGACTCCCAGGAGGCAGCTGTTTTGCAATTGGCGATCCATTTTTTGATTGTAAGCTCCTTGGGAGCAGGGATCTGACTTTGTTGACTCTGGACTGCCACGTACACGGAGTGCTCTATATAAATTTTCAGTTCTTCAAAAGACTAGTCTGGCATAGTGGTTAGAGCGTCGAATGAGAATCTGGGAGATTCAGGTTCCAATCCTTACTCGCTATGACAGTCACTGGGTAATGTTTGGCCAGCCGCACTCTCTTGGCCTGACCTTCCTCACAGGGTTGTTGTAGCAATAAAAGGGAGGACAGGGAACTGTGTATACCGTCTTAAGCTCCTCAGAGAAAGGGCAAGAAACAAATGTACTAGATAGGGTTGTTGTTGTTTTCATAACAACAACAGGCAGTAGGACTGGAGGAAACCGAACTCTGAACATCCAGAAGAGGCCAACTTTGGCTCATTTGCTTGGTGGTAGTGCCGTCAAGTCACAGCCAACTTATAGTGACCCTGCAAGAGACAAACAGAGGTGGCTTGCAATTGCCTACCTCTGTGTAGTGACCCTGGACTTCCTTGGCGTCTCTTTCTTTGCAAAATTGCTGTCCCCTGAACTTCCTTCAAAGATGTCCTCAAAATCCACAAATCCTGCTGCACGACCCCTCAGCTCTCCTCTCCTTCTGCGCCTGATTTAAATGGGATGCTAATGAAGCAAAATGGGTCGCTGTGGACAGACAGCACCCGTTACCCAAGCAAAGCAGCCACGTGTGCTTCA
This sequence comes from Euleptes europaea, assembly GCF_029931775.1. NCBI lineage: Eukaryota > Metazoa > Chordata > Lepidosauria > Squamata > Sphaerodactylidae > Euleptes > Euleptes europaea. The sequence goes on along the minus strand of NC_079325.1, from coordinate 41,854,124 downwards.
CTAGCACCCCAGCACAACCCTTGCCCAGGCTTCAAACCTCTAGTACAAGAAATAAGAATAGCAGAAGAATCTCGGGTGTCAGTAGCTGCCTGCTTACCCCAGAGAAGAGTATTGTCAGCAGCACAGATCCCCAGGATCCAACTGATAGTCATTTGGACACAGCTTTTGTTTTTTCTTTGCGCGAAAAATGCCAATCTCTGGCCGGGAAAGGTTCTAGGCTTGCACCCACCAAGATGTATTTTCTGCCGGCCCCTGATCAACCGGTTCCTTTTGCTCTTCTGGTGGAGACTTACCCCAAACCAAGATGCTTGGTTGTCATCTAGCCTTAAATCTGGGTTGTTGCTTTTCTTCAGGGCTGGAATAGCTGGAGAGCTGTAACCGAGGACAAACCCGAAACTTAGCGGTCCCAACACAGCAGCAAACGTGGCCAGGTAGAGATTCCGGTTCTGGACTCTGCTGCAAGAGAAGCAGGAGTGAGCCAAAGAGAAGAGGGCTCTCCGCTGACTGTAAAAGCTAAGCAGAACACTCAGGACGGAGCCAGTGTTCAGAGTGTGAAACTGGGGAATCCTAGGTTCAGATCCCCACAAAGGTTACCAGGTAACTTCGGGCCAGGTAACTTTGGGTTTACATTTTAGATCTTGTTTACATTTACATTTTAGATTCCCCTCCCCTCTGAAACTCCTCAGAGGCTGAAAACACGAAATACACACATTTACTTTATTTATTCAAGCCATTTACTAGCTTCTTCACTGCCTCTTATGACAAAATAATATAAACAGTAAAACAATACTTACATACGAAGGATCCACAGATCCATTTGGAATGTGTGCTAAAAACAGAACATTGAAGCCCCACCAAAAATCTGTGACCTGGCAACATCTGAGATTTTTCAGACACCTCTAAGTGTCTTTTTACCTCCCAAAATTTTTAAAAATGTAAGACTGGATCTCAGGAAAGTTAACTTTAAGGATTGCCAGCTCCGGGTTGGGAAATACCTGAAGATTTTGGGGGTGGAGCCTGAGGAGGGTGCGGTTTGGAGGGGAGGGACTTCCATAGAGTCCAATTTGCAAAGCGGCCATTTTCTCCAGGGGAACTGATCTCTATCGCCTGGAGATCAGTGGTAATAGTGGGAGATCTCCAGCCACCACTTGGAGGTTAGCAACCCTATTAATTTTGCACCAAATACCGAAACTGTCCTCTCCCCACGCTGACTTATGGCAACCCTGAGGTTTTCAAGGCAAACGATGGACAGAGGTGGTTTGCTGATGCCTGTCTCTGTGCAGCAATCCTAGACATCCTTGGTGGCCTCCCATCGAAGTACCAACTAGGGCTGACCCTGCTGCTTAATTTCCGAGATTCTGATGAGCTCAGGCTAGCCTGGGCTTTCCAGGTCAGGGCAATAATTAAATGCCATTGTAACCGACTCATGGCAACCCCTGATGGGTTTTTCAAGGCAACAAATGAGCAGAGGTGGTGTGTCATTGCCTTCCTCTGCATAGCAACCCCAATCTTCCTTGGTGGTATCCCATCCAAGTACTGGCAGTGTTTGCGCTCTGACAAAGCTCAGGTTTGTCTGGGCTATTCAGGCTGCTTGTTTTCTTTTTTAATTATATTTTATTTTTATATAATGGGATACCGAAAAAAGAAAGAAGCGCTTAAGGATGCTTGTTTTCATTGCAAGGGGCTAAAACAGTTCTGGAATATTTGCTGATTAAAAGCCATTTCAGTTAAACATTTAGAATAAACCCTCTTAGTGCGATTGGATTATTCACCCCTGATTGTTAAACTAGTGATTCAGAGCCTGGTAAACATAGGCTTTAGATCATCTGACCTCAGTAGCAATGAGCAAACTGCTGATCTAGCTTGATGTCAGAGGAGTAGCGAGGGCAGTCGGCAACAAAGCCTTAGATAACCTTGCATATCTTAATCCCTTTTCAGTTACACGGTTTGCAATGTCCAATCTCCCCAGCAGACCTGGCTTAGCTAGAATGACTGCGATTGGCTCACGTCCCAGAAACAATTCTAGAAAAACCTCCAGACAAAGACAACATTCAACAATAGCCATACAGATTAGTTTTGGATTACACACATTAACAGATCACTTCAGGATACAATGGTTCCATATTAACATACCATATCCTCATTAGCACATTATCTTGATACTTACAGGACAATACTTTTGCAGAACAATACTCAGCTCAAACCCAACCCCTTTCTGACTATATATTACTCTTTCTACACCCTTGACACTGAGAGACACTGTCCTTCAGTGTTACTACTCTGAAGATGCCTGCCACAGTTGCTGGCGAAACGTCAGGAAAGAAAATTCCAAGACCACGGTTACACAGCCCGGATAACCTACAAGAACCAATGAACTCTGACCGTGAAAGCCTTCGACAATAATTCTAGCAAAATTGGCATTTTAAAATTAAAAACAAAAAGTAAGGGGGGGGGGTAACACAGAGAAAGCCGGACACGGTGAAGACCCAATTATTTTCACAAGATTTTAGTCTATTTACTGTCTCAGGATTTCACACACACACAGAGAGAGGAACGCTGGTGCCAACTACTTATGAATATTGCCACAACTGTCTGTAAACAGAGGTGGAGAAACTGACAGAGCCTCAGGAACTGGCCCACGGGAGTCTGAAAGGTTTTTGCCCACACTAAGCTGTTAGTCATTAAAGTGCCTAAACACTCCTGTTCTTTCTTTGGGAACAGAATAACATGGCTGCGTGGCAAGCCCTTCTGGAATTTGTCCCAGGTCCATGAAAAGCACAGACCAAGGGTAGGTAAAGGGCTACAGGGAGGGACTTGAATCTGCAAATAGCAGGCCTGCTGATCAAAATGAGGGAATGCACACTTTCCTGCTTTGCTAAGATTATGCAGGCCTCCTTCTGAAAATAAATTATGCTCTCTCCAGCTCAGAAATTCCTAGCCTGTGTGCCAGGGCACGGTATTGTACAAAAAGTAATTAACTGAAGTTAGCAGGGAGCCAAAAGTATCCACCTAAAGAGGAGCCTGCCTTGCTGTATCTCTGCATGAGTCACTGCTCTATCCTTATCACATTCCAATCTGCCTCTGCTAGAGTGTTACTCCCACCAGTGGGGGAATATTACTTAAGACAGGCACATGGAAACCAGAAGTCTCTAATGCATTTACCACTAAACCATACGGCTCTGTGAAGAACGATCCGTCTCTTCACTGACCATTCTGTACATGCACCGGTCCTCTGACTGAACAGAAGTCAGAAGTTCATTTATTCCAAATCTTGGTGAAAACCTTGTATCCAAGCCAATGATCACTCAATGTTGTCTTTTAAGAAGGTTATTTAAAATCTAGTTACTCTTGAACAGATTAAGTAAACCAGAATCACAACTATACAGAAAACACTAGCATAACTTTGATTATAAATTTTAAAAGCATACAAGCCATCGTTTTTCCTACCTAACCTGCATTTAAAGATAAAGGCAATTTCTAAAATTCTTGCCAAACCTTTTCAGGAAAAGGTAAGATAGTCTCACTGCAACCCAGATTTTAGAAATTCGGGGGGGGGGGGTTAGGGTATAGCTTTCATGAGCCCCATGGGACCGAGTGGTAAGCTGCAGTACTACAGTCAAAGCTCTGCTCATTATCTGTTTGATCCTGACAGAAGTCGGTTTCAGGTAGCCAGATCAAGGTTGACTCAGCCTTCCATCCTTCTGAGGTCTGTAAAATGAGTACCCAGCTTGCAGGGGGTAAACAGTTGACAACTGGTGAAGACAATGGCAAACCACTCCGTAAACACGGTCTGCCTAGTAAACGTTGTGATGTGACGTCACCCCATGGGTCAGTAACGACCTGGTGCTTGCACAGAGGACTACTCTTACCTTTACCTTTAGGGTGTAACTGTCTAATAGAGATACAATTGCATGAGCTTCAGATGACTTTCTTAAACCATTTAACTTGTTTTCTCTAAAGGCGTGGTGAGCATTCTAAAGAGTAACTGTTGCAAACTTTGTTCTGGGATTTATTCTGGACGTAAAGCCACTGATTCATAAATTATCTGTCACAAGGCGGAAGCTGCAAGTTGGCTGGAACGGTGGAAAAAAAAACATTTTTGCAGATATACACAAGAATCTAAAAGCAAACTCTCAGCGAGTTTAAAAACAGTGGTTTAAAACTAAAAACGGCAACAAGAGGCTGGCAATTCTGCATCCTCAACCATCCACCAAGCAGCCCACTCTCAGAGGACCCTTTCCCTCACTTTCCTGCATGAGCCTGCTATAGGCAGTTACCTAGTTCTAACTGGGAGATGCCCAGATCAGTGACTTACACAGAGACACACAGTTTAGGTTTCTTTGGAGGCGCACAACTACAATTAAAACCTTCACAGCTGTTTTCTGAATTAAAACTGGAGGCACTTCTCAGCTATCAGACGTCCGGCTTCAAACGTTTGCTTATCCCACCTGATGCCTAAAAAGGCAATGTGAAATTTTGCTTGCCGAGAACCACCGGGAATGCGTAATCCTCTTTAAAATAAAACCACCCACATATGCACCAGTGGAAAATCCATCCTGCTTCCAGAAGCTCAGGTGGAAATACCTCAGATAAATATCCAGCGCAGAGGCTTCAAGGATCCCTTCAGCCCCATGCCTGGCGCCCAAGAGAGGGCTGGATTCCTCGGAAGGCATCTTTTGAGTTGTCAGGAAAGGAGTGTTGCAGCACTGCACAGGCTGTTGTCAACGGGGCCGCCAGAACTTGAGCCCTGAGTCATTAAAAAGGAAAAAAAGAAGAAGGAAGAGCTAGGAAACGGCTCCGGGCAGAAGTGAAAGCAAGTCTTGTGACCTCAGAAGATTTAAGCTTTGCCACGTTTTTCTTGACTTCTCCTCTCTGCATCACAAGGGTCTCGTGTGCCTCAATCAGTGCCAGAGGCAAAACTGAGTTCATGCATAGGGTTGCCAACCTCCAGGTACTAGCTGGAGCGCTCCTGCTATTATAACTGATCTCCAGCCAACAGAGGTCAGTTCACCTGAAGAAAATGGCCCTGAATAATTTTCCTGTGCAGCAGCTTGTCCCACAATAGATTCTCTATCAACTTTTCAAAAGAGAACTCTATAGCTGCAGTGTGGAAAACTGCAGGTTGTAAGATACATGGTACCTTAATGTTCATGCACATGAATGAGCGGTAGGGCCAAGACACTTCTAGCTCCATTCAGAGACTTAACTTCTTGAGACTGAGATGTATCGGTCCTCCAGCACACACACCAAAGCACAAACATTTTCAAGCATCCCCAAAACCTCCACCAAATGCAAAATGGGAACAAATTAGGTAGAGTGATTTACCAGAGAATGGGATCAGAAATTAGGGATTATTGATTTACTCTGCATAATCTGCCTGGAGTCCCTTTGAGAAAGACAGACTATAAATAGCACAAATAAATGAATAAATAAATCCTGGGATTTATGTATCCCCCCCATAGGGTTGCCAGGTCCTCCACCGCCGGGAGGTTTTTTTGGGGTGGAGCCTGAGGAGGGCAGGAGTAGGAGAGGGGAGGGACTTCAATGCCATAGAGTCCAATTGCCAAAGCGGCCATTTTCTCCAGGTGAACTGATCTCTACCGGCTAGAGATCAGTTGTAACAGCAGGAGATCTCCACCCCATACCTGGAGGTTGGCAACCCTAATTCCCCATCCTATCCTAAAGCTGCAGATTAGAACTTTTTCATCTTGCACAACCACATATTCCCTCCCCCCATTTTTTGTTTTAACACCCAACCTGATTATTTAACTGAAAAACATGATCAGTTCTTTGTAGGCTTGCCAACAACCGGCAGGGGGGGAAATCCTGCCCCTTTAACAGAAGCTCAGTGCGGTGCTATGTATCAGGAAATGTTATTTTGCCTCCATGCCATTAAAAACTTCAACTGCCCATTTCTACCCATTAAGCCTCTGTTAAAGCAGCAGGGCATTTCTCCTCCAGGGTATTAGCAACTCTATTTCTTTGTGACCTTCTAGTTGGTCCCAATAAATGTGTTACTCTGCAGCTATCCTCTTTAAAGGGTGTGTGTATTAAATTAATTCTTTATCTAAACCTCCCCAGGCAGCTAGGTAGGCAAAGTGTTTAAAAAGCAGTGTGGAAGCAGTCGTCACATGGGACTCTTCCCTGGCAGCAAATTTAAAATGGAGAGGGGGAAATTGTGCTGCTCTTTCTGTGCCATATCATGAGACAACAGACACAGCCTGGTTACAGAGAAGCCCTTCCAAGCCTTGCTGATTTCTGTGAGAGAGCTGCAAGTATGCAAATAGAAGAATTGGTTTTTATATGCCAATTTTCTCTACCTTTTAAGGAGAATCTAACGTTTACAATGTCCTTCCCTTTCCTTCCCCACAACAGACACCCTGTGACGTAGGTGGGGCTGAGAGAGCTCTAAGAGAACTGTGACTAGCCCAAGGTCACCCAGCAGGCTTTATGTGTAGGAGTGGGGGAACCAACCTGGTTCACCAGATTAGAGTCCACCGCTCCTAACCACACCGGCTCTCTTTTCCACAGACGTAGATAAAAATTTAGAAGTGCGTCACTTTGCTGGAGTAAGCCCAGTATATTTATCCACATCAGGGTTGCCAACCTCCAGGTACTAGCTGCTATTATAGCTCCAGGTACTCCTGCTATTATCTCCTGATTTGGCAAGCCTAATCCACGTACCACTTGTAGAGTAGATATCTGCCTCAAGCCAGAAGATCCCAATTCAAACCTTGGCTTTGCCACAAAGCTTGCTTGGGTCGATTAGAAGTAATCAGCTCAACCTACCTCACTCGGTTGTTTGGGATGAAAAGGGGCAGGAGGACTACACTGACCTTGCGAGATACAAATGTAACTCAGCATCTCAAAGCATGTTGAGCACACGGCATCCCCCCTGCTTTTGTCATTGTGACCTGGGAAAAGCTTGCATCATACTAACTTTGATGTCAGCCAGCTCATCATATGAAGTAATAATGAGGACAGCATGGAAACCCAGGAACATTGCCTTTCCTTCGCTCCTGAGTACCTACGACCACACACACAGAGCAGTCTGGGATAAGTAGGGTTGCCAACCTCCAGGTACTAGCTGGAGATCTCCTGCTATTACAACTGATCTCCAGCCGATAGAGATCAGTTCCCCTGGAGAAAATGGCCACTTTGGCAATTGGACTCTTTGGCATTGAAGCCCCTCCCCAAACTCCGCCCTCCTCCAGCTCCGCTCCCCCACCAAATCTCCCACCTGTGGCGAAAAGGGACCTGGCAACCCTAGAGATAAGAAAGTAGAGCTGGCAGTCGGAAGGTTTGCTTCCAGCAGCCTTCATGTTTTTGTCAACTATATTCATTATATTTATATTTGTTTTAATCTTATTTTTAATTTGTTGCAGTTGCTGCGATTAATATCAGGAAAGGGTGACGATTCGGGCTTCTGGTGTTGCTAGAGTGACTTCTGGAGATTCCTAAGCTTCTCCACTCATATTTGTTTTACTGAGTTCCACCTTATTGAGCGCCACCTTTTGATTTTCTTGCTAGAACTGCTCTTGCTTGGGCAAGTCCTCCTAGCCACTCTGATTGCACTGAGAAGTGAAAAGTTCCACAAAAAACAATAGCTCCTTTCTTAGTGACCGCAGCTGGAGCCTCGTTTTTCTACTCCTCAGGAAGTTTTTGTCCCTGGAAACTGCTCAATCTCTGGGCTTGAAGAGACCGCAGCTGCCATCTGTTCTTGTTGTTCTACGGACCCTCCGCAGATTTCTTGAGTATTGCTCTGCTTTGCTTCTAACCATTAGTTTTCACCATGGGCAAGACAAGAGAGAGTCAAAAGAGATAAAAGGAAGTATTTCTTCACACAATGCATAGTTCAGTTGTGGAACTCCCTGCCCCAGGATGTGGTGATGGCTGCCCACTTGGAAGGCTTTAAGAGGGGAATGGACATGTTTATGGAGGAGAGGGGTATTCATGGCTACTAGTCAAAATGGATACTAGTCATGATGCATACCTATTCTTTCCTGTACAAGAGGAGCATGCCTATTATATTAGATGCTTTGGAACACAGGTGGTACAGAGCTGCTGCAGCCGTCTTGTTTGTGGGCTTCCTAGAGGCACCTGTTCGGCTACTGTGTGAACAGACTGCTGGACTTGATGGGCCTTGGTCTGATCCAGCATGGCCTTTCTTATGTTCATTAGGTGAATAAAATTACTCTTTACCAAAGCGCAATCAACTTGATGGTTTTTTCAATGTTTTCCCAACCTCTAATAAATTTGATGTTTTAACTGGTGAGCCAAGCATACTCTAAATTGTCTCCAGTTTCACTTCATACTGTATCCCCTGATTTAGCTGGTTGTGTATCTAGTTGTGTTCCCGATAATCTAAAGATTCCTTCCTCTGATTTATTGCAGTTTTTACTTTCACAGACTCTTTTGACAGTTGAAACTTTACAGATTTTTACCAAATTGGAATTAGCTATTGATAACTCTTATCTCTGTAAGACTGATCCAGTTAAACATTGCACTATAGGGACAAATACAAATATAAAGTGGTCATCTGGTGTGGGAAAGCCTGTTATCTCTGAAGACCATCTGGGACACCATGACTCAGGCTCTGTCAGATACGATCTGTCCTCTACCTGCCCTTCTTTGAAATTTCTGCTTATCAAGGAAGAACAGTTATGTGGTCATCTATATGGCATATTAAGCATCATTTGGCCTTTTAATTGGAGATACCTGTCTCTAGAATAGATTTAAAGCCATTCAGAAGGGGCCCTGGGTCTTTTAACATGCAGTGACTTGTGTTGTTTTTCTCATCAAGACTGATTCCATATCTTCTTTGATAGGAGAGGTTATTTGGGCAAGTATAGTATTATTGTGCGTGTAAAGTGCCATCAAGTTGAAGCCAACTTATGGCAACCCTGTAATGTTTTCAGGCCAAGAGATTAACAGGTGGTTTGCCATTTACTTCCTCTGCACAACAGCTCTAGCATTCCTTGGTGGTCTCCCATCCAATTACTAGCTTGGTAGTAGGTTGGTAGGTTTTCAGGGCCCAGCTGGGGTGCGCAATGTGCACACACGCCTGGCACGATCCATGCGTGCCCCCCGCACACTGCACCTACTGAATGCTTATTATGATTCAGTAGATCTATTGTATTCCTTCAATAAATTACCACCCCCTGATCAGTTAAAGATGCTAAACTGGTTTGAAGCACTATATTCTAATTTTAAGTCTCTTGCTGCGGCAAGAATAGATATCAAATCACAAGATGTTTCAGCTTCTGCTATGGTGCCAGCTTCTAAAAACCCATCTATTCATTATATTTTCCCTGTTGCTATTGTACCTATTGAGGAAAAGGATCTCCTGCCTGAGAGGTCAACAATTCCCCTAGAACCGCAAATTATAGTTGAGAAAAAGGCTGTTCATTTTATTCAACTTGTTGATTGAACTCAAAGCTGATTAGCTTTGAAAATCGGTTCATGGAATGTAGCCAGCTGGTTTCCTCGTATTTTCTCTCCTGAATCCAGGCGTTTCTTCATACTTATATTATTCTGCTCCAGGAAACTTGGTGTAAAGAACATATTCAACTTTTGGGCTATATATCTTTTGTCAGCCCTGCTGTCCTCAGTTCTAGGAGCAGTAGACTGAAGGGAGGTGTTGCTTGCCATAGTCCTAGTTTTGGATTATCTTTTGGCTGTTCAAATTTATCTTGAGGGTTATGCACTGATTATGTTTACATCTCCCCAGGCCTAATGACTGTTCAGTGGAAGGATACTGAGACTAGGATATACCTGATTCTACAGGATTACCCTAAGGCAATCCTTATGTTAACCGGTAATATGAATGCTCGTGTAGGGCGCTGCGATGAGGCAACTCTTTCCTCTTTGTTTGGGGATGATGTTGGTGACTTGGATTTTACAATCCAGGATAGGATTTCTAAAGATCCTAAAATTAATGTAAGGAGGAAATTTTTCTTCCATTCAGCTCTCAAGTTGGGTCTTAGTATTCTTAATAGTAACAGAGATTTGGGAGATGGGGTGAATTTACAAGAATTGGTAGGAATGGAGCTAGTGTGGTTGATTTCTGCCTGGTCACCTCAAATCTTCTTTCTTACTGCTCTTTGTTTGGGGTGGGTAGCAACCATCGGCCACTCTGTGTTGAATTGGTACTGCTTTTTGGTAAGAAGTTAGATCCCCCAATTCAAGACGGATCTCATTTATTCGGGTAGAGCTACGAGAAGAGTCCATTGGGATACTAGCTAGTCCAAGGAGGCCTATGATATTAATTCTTCGAATGTATGCCTCACACCCTTTTTGCCCTGCTGTAAACTATTTGTTGTTCTATAGACCTGTCATACCTGAATCAGCAAGAGCACAGGAAAAAATAAGGTGATAGACATGCTTATCTTTTGCCTTAGCCAAATTTCGTTCAAAAGACCCATCCCACAAGCATTTTAAATTATATTTTAATTGAGATTTTTATTGGGTTTCAGTTCACATAAGTTGCTTTGGGAGGCAATTTTTGGCTGAAAACCAGGTTAGGAAAATGACTTTCTTTGTGAGAAACTCAACCTTACAAATTCAGTGTCTGTGTTTATCTTGGCTTTTATTTTATATTTATCTGGAAAACGCCTTTAAAATATTTTATTAGAATAAAGTGTGTGTGTTTATCATATACATGCCAGTACAAAATACACTTCATTGGCTCTAGTCCACAAGTTTATGTCACAATATATCTTGTAGTCTTTAAGGTGCTGAGGAGAGCAATCTTAAGCTGGTTTACTAGAAATCCTACTCAGGTGTGTTTAGAAAACAGCCAGTACTCGTATATAAGGTTGCACCGATTTTCACCAATTCTCCCCTCCCTCTGCAGATACCCACTAGGCTGTTCCTGAGGGTCCACTCCATTTTTCTCATGCTGAGTGGGGCAGGCTGTCACACAAGGATCAGAACTAGGCAGAGTCCTGAAAAAAGGTGCCAGTACTCAATATCTGTTTGTGGTGGAAAGTGCCATCAAGTCGTAACTGACTTATGGCAACCCCATACAGTTTTCAAGGCAAGAGACGTTGAGAGGTGGTTTGCCATGGCCTGTCTCTGCGTAGCAACTCCTTGATGATCTCCCATCCAAGTACTAACCAGAGTCGACCCTGCTTAGCTTCTGAAATCCAGGTCAGGGATGAGTACCATCACAAAAAAAGCCCCTGTCTACACCTACAGCAGAATGAGATGACCGGTGTACGATACTTCAGGAAGGGGTGTTGCCATATTTTTAAACATTCTCTCCCTTCCTCTCTCTAAGCACAATATAAATTAGGCAGGGAGATCACTTAGCTCCTTTGCATGCTAGAGTTGTTTTAAAAAGAAAACTTGTAGGAAGTTCTCCCCCTCACAGAAACAAGGTAGTATTGAAAATTGTAAAAAAAAAAAAACCCATCCCCAACCAATCTGAAGTGACAGTCCATTCACACCATCAGATTTTGTTCAGTATGCATTACCTATTTTGTCATTCCACTTTTCAACTCCTCCCTTCCCAAAAAAATTGGTTCCCAAAGAAGCTTGCACCAACTTAAATCTCCTTTTGGCCTCACTGATGACAGCTAGTGACTTTGGGGGCGGGGGGGGGGACTTCTCAGTTGTAGCTGTATCCAGGCACATTGACATAACCATGTACAGACCAAGTCTCTGTTAATTTCTCCAGAAGAGTCTAACTGCTCACAACGTGTCTGACCATAGTCCCTTTTGCCTCCAGCCTCCTTGGGTGGCATCCTATGATTAGGGGACTAGAGCAACTGTCCTATGGGGAGCGGTTAGGCCGCTTAGGGCTGTTTAGCTTGGAAAGAAGACGGCTAAGGGGAGACATGATAGAGGTCTATAAAATTATGCATGGTTTGGAGAGAGTGGAATGGGAGAGGTTTTTCTCCCTCTCCCGTAATACTAGAACACGGGGTCATCTGCTAAAGCTGGAGGGCGAGAGATTCAAAACAGATAAAAGGAAAGAGCAAGAGTCCAGTAGCACCTGAAAGACTAACAAAAATATTTTCTGGCAGGGTATGAGCTTTCTGAAGACGTGAGCTGTGGCTCACGAAAGCTCATACCCTGCCAGAAAATATTTTTGTTAGTCTTTAAGGTGCTACTGGACTCTTGCTCTTTTCTACTACTGCAGACAGACTAACACGGCTACCCACTGTGAGATAAAAAGGAAGTATTTCTTCACACAACGCATAGTTAAATTGTGGAACTCCCTGCCCCAGGATGTGGTGATGGCTGCCAGCTTGGAGGGCTTTAAGAGGGGAGTGGACATATTCATGGAGGAGAGGAGTATTCATGGTTATTAGTTAGAATGGATACTAGTCATGCTACATACCTGTTCTCTCTAGTATCAGAGGAGCATGCCTATTATTTTGGGTGCGGCGGAGCACAGGCAGGATGGTGCTGCTGCAGTCGTCTTGTTTGTGGGCTTCCTAGAGGCCCCTGGTTGGCCACTGTGTGAACAGACTGCTGGACTTGATGGGCCTGGGTCTGATCCAGCAGGGCCTTTCTTCTGTTCTCTCTCTTTCTTCAATCCCTAACCGCCCTAGGCTGCCCCCGCTGGAAAAAAACAGACAAAAAGAGCAGAGGTTTTGGGGCGAAAACTGAATGCCTCCAGGCGAGAGTACAGCACGAGACTGCGCGGTCGGGACTGGCCCAAGCTCACCTTCCCCTTCCTTGTAGACCAAGGACCCCGCTTCTTCTGGCAGTGGGGGGGAAACAACCGGGAGTGATCTCTAGGACCAGCTGCGGGGCGGGCATAACGGGCCGAGGCGACGTTGTAGGAGGGGAGCCAAAACAATCCAGCACCGGAAGCCCTCTGCGTAAGTTTCCCTCCTGGGGCTACTTCCGCTGGGCCGCTCTAGGCCCTGGAGGTCTCGATCATAGCGGTTTTAAAAAGCAGGGCCGCCCTCGGACGCCAAAGCGGCCTCATCGGCACTTCCGCTCTGGCTTCTAACTGACCGCATCTAGACGTTTTATTGAACGGCCGAGATAACGGAAGGGGGAGGATTGCAGCGGCGTGACGTCAGCAGCCGGCATTTAAATATTTTCCCGAAATATTCCGAAATATTTTTCAGGCTATCATGTGCCATTCAAGCACGTTTCCCTCGACGTTTCAGACTTCAAAAAACAGCGGGGTATTATTTTGCTCTACCGGCGATGGGGGACGTCATTTCCGGGTTAGAGCGGAAGTGGCCCCTGTAGAGGGCGACGGAGAAGGAGAAGGGAAGACTGGCGGTGGTGGGCGATGACGCCAACAGCTCGCGCCGGAAGTACCTGGGGTAGAGCCTGTGCTTGGACCCGGCGGCGGCAGCGGCGAAAGGTTCGAACCCCCGCTCCCCCGAGAGAGGGGGGAAAAGGGGGCTGGAAGGAGAAAAGGGGAGGGGGTGAAGGGAAGAGCGAGCTAGGGGGCGGAGGTAGGGGGCGGGGTTTGCAGTGGCGACCTGCCACGGCGAGTGGGCGGGGCCTTGAGGGAGGCTGAGAAGAAGTCTCGGGTGGGTTAGAGTGAGGTTGAAGTGAGGCCGAAATCGGGGGTGGAGGGCAGGAGAACTTCTGCGCTTTATTTGGGGGGGGGTGATGATTAGAGCACAAGAAGAGCCCAGCTGGATCACGCCCAAAGGTCCGTGAAGCCCAGCATCCTGTTTGCTTCACCGTGCTGCGAAATGCTGGGGGGGGGGGGCATATTCTACAATAGCCAGGCATGAAAGCCGCATCCCTCTCTCCTTGTGTGGTCCTCACCATCAGGTATTGCAAACCTCTGAACTTGGGAGCGCCCCCAGCCTCTAATCCTGTTCTGAGCCACAGTCAGCCACAGGCCCCTTGGACAGTCTGCAAGCAGGCCATGGAGGCAACAGCCCTCTCCTGTTTATGATTCCCGGTATCTCGTGTTTAGGACTTCACTCTTCTTTGGATTATTAGAAAAGGACAAGACTCCAGTAGCACCTTAAAGACTAACAAGAATATTTTCTGGTAGGGTATGAGCTTTCTGAAGAAGGTATCTGAAGAAGTGAGCTGTGGCTCACGAAAGCTCATACCCTACCCGAAAATATTCTTGTTAGTCTTTAAGGTGCTACAGGTGCTTGCCCTTTTCTACTAATCCGAAGAAGAGTGAAGAGTCCAGTAGCACCTTAAAGACTAACAAGAATATTTTCTGGTAGGGTATGAGCTTTCGTGAGCCACAGCTCACTTCTTCAGATACCTGAAGTATCTGAAGAAGTATCTGAAGAAGTGAGCTGTGGCTCACGAAAGCTCATACCCTACCAGAAAATATTCTTGTTAGTCTTTAAGGTGCTACTGGACTCTTGCCCTTTTCTGCTACTGCAGACAGACTAACACGGCTACCCACTGTGAATTATCTTCGGATTATTGTCAGTAACAGACACCCCCTCTCCCAAGACTTTTTCTCTTTCCTTCCTTTAGGTTCTATTTCAAGAGCCAAGTCAAAATCTGAACCTCCTGCCTTACTTGCTCCTCACCCAGTTACTGGCAGAAGTCTCATTAGTTGGTAATCCCTGACCTTTCCCACCTATAGATAATGATGGTAGAAGTTTTACTCAAGCACCTGAAAAACCAAAGTATTTTGAAAGGAGAAGCATAACATAAAAACTATGAAATCCTTCCCACAGACTTAGAGTATAAACAGGTGCATGAGGAAAGCCTAGAGGAATACAGCCAAAGAAAGATCCATGTTAAAATAAAAGTATTACCCAAATATCAAATGTTAACACTCATATAAATGTTCTGTTTCAATAATAGGAAATATTAATCTAAGCAACTTATTACTGAAATATTGATCTAAATAAGTTATAATTTCTATATGCAAGGTTCAAATAGGAAGCCTTATGATTGATATAGAGGATTCAGTCATTATACATACAATTTCACCAGGGTAAATATGTCTAATACCTTGAATAACTATTTCCTTTTTATTGCATAGGATCCTGATTTCCAGTACTTAGCATAAACAAGTTTGGCTGCTTCTGTCATATGATATGATTCTGTCATATTCTTGATATTCTATCATATTCTTGATATTTTGTTGGAATATCATGCTTTACAAGGTAGAGAAGAGAGAGTTCTGGTTCAAGTGGTGTTTTATTTTCAATATTTCCCATTTCTGATATGATAGGCCCTCATAGCAGAGGGTTGCAAGACCTGAGCAAGGCTGTCAAAGATAGGACATTTTGGAGGACTTTCATTCATAAGGTCGCCATGAGTTGGAAGCGACTTGACGGCACTTAATACACACACACACACAGCAGAGGGACTATATCCACTCACATAAACCTGTACAGCAGCTCTGATCATCGTCCTGGGGGTGTCTTTTGCTCCTCTGCCGAGGGCTGTGAGAACTACTTTGACTTCGGCTCATGCATTTTCAGTGGCCACTCCTGTTTTATAGATGGCCTTTGCAATGAGGTTAGAAAGGCACTCTTCAGCATTTCCATAAATGGTTTAAGTTTGCTTTAAATGGCCTCTGACTGAGACGCAGTTATAGCTAGTGGGTAATTTAGAGAAGCTGCTCATATAACTCACAAGAAGCTGCCTTATACTGAATCAGACTATTGGTGCATCAAGCTTAGTGATATCTTCTCAGACTGGCAGAGGATCTCCAGGGTCTCAGGCAGAGGTCTCTCACATCACTGCCAGATTCTTTAACTGGAGATGCTAGATATTGAACCTGGGACCTTCTGCTTGCCATGCAAATGCTCTACCACCGTGCCACAGCCCCTGCTTTTAAAAAAAATCTTTTGCATGATTTTTAATGTAAGTGGCTTTATTGTGTGAGCCAGTTTGTCCAACGGTGTGGAAGAAAAGAGGGATACACATTTTAAATAAATAAGTGCGGCAGTTATTAATTTCCAGTAAGTGCTTAATGTTTCCCTCCATCGAAGGTGGAGGTTTGTTGCTTCCTTTTAGCCAAATCAGTAAATGTCAGAACCAGTTTATTATGTTCTTGCTACTTTCCGTAGGTACTGCTGAGTAGTTTAGAATGATCTATCTGGTATGGATTGCATTATTATTGTTATTGTTTAACTTAAGTACTGCTTTTTTGTCTGTTAAGCCCTGTACAGCAGCAGCACACTTGTGAGTGCTAAGTTAGTGTAAATGCCCTGATTTCTAACACACATTTGCTTGGAGTGAGTCACCCTGGCTCACAATTCTTGTTGCTCCTCCAGGAGAAATGGCCCCAGCAGGATCCCAAACCCTGTTGGGTTTCAGGAAGAGAGAAGAACATTGGCCACTATCTGCTGAGCAACATTCTAACACAGAGAGCTATCTAAGGTAAGTGTGTGTCTTTTCCCGTCCAGTTCTGATATAGGGAGAAAAGGCAATGCAGGGAACTGAGTTGTAAAGTTGGATCTAATTAACATGTAGTTAATTCCACTTCCTGGTGTGAAGGAAAGTCAGTTATAGACAGTTTCTCAGTAAACGAGGACTGGAAATGTGTTTTATTTCTAACAGAAGTCTGAGATTGTCAGGAAGCCAAAATAATTTTGCTCTGGCCAGCAAAATTCCACAAGCTCAGCATGTTGTGATATGAAAGTTTTTAGATCACATTGCCATTATGGTATGCACAGTTCCCCCACAAACTATACATTGCTGATTTTTAAGTTATTAATTGCGCTGGGTACTATTATCAATATGGGCCAGACACAGCAGAAGTTATGAGTGTGGCAGTTTTTAAAAAAATATATAGTGATGCTTGTGTTTGATTTTGAGTAAGACTAATACCATATTTTGATGTACCGCAGGTAAATGTTTCCATAACCTTATGGAGAGAAAGGACTTTGAAGCATGGCTTGATAACATTTCTGTTACGTTTCTCTCTCTGACGGACTTGCAGAAAAATGAGACGCTGGATCACCTGATTGGCTTAAGCGGGGCGGTCCAGCTCAGGCATCTCTCCAATAACCTAGAGACCCTCCTCAAACGGGACTTCCTCAAACTCCTCCCACTGGAACTCAGTTTCTATTTGTTAAAATGGCTTGACCCTCAGACCTTACTCACGTGTTGCCTCGTCTCTAAGCAGTGGAACAAGGTCATAAGTGCCTGTACAGAGGTGTGGCAGACCGCCTGTAAGAAATTGGGCTGGCAGATCGATGACTCTGTCCAGGATGCTTTGCATTGGAAAAAGGTGTACTTGAAGGCTATTTTAAGGATGAAGCAACTGAAAGACCATGAAGCCTTTGAGACCTCCTCGCTGATTGGACACAGTGCCAGGGTTTATGCACTTTACTATAAGGATGGACTTCTTTGTACAGGTAGGAATACCCAAAGCGCTTGGGCTTTTTGGCAAAGGATATGAGCTGCGAATCAGGAAATTGCTAGTTTGGATCTCATAGTGGGATGTGTGCCCTCTTAACTATGAGGGAGCTTCAGTCATGGTGTGCAACCTGTTTTTCAGGGAAATTTGTTTGCCATGATCGATATCCTTATTGAGGCCCCTCCAACATTTTTTAAGGGACTTTGTTTCCAAGAACTCGGTTCAAAAACCCTTCATCTAACCGACACACTCTTGGGGTGTTCCTTGAAGCGAGCTATATAGCTCATTCCTACAGGAGAGAGCAAGTTTGAAGATAAGCCTGGACGTGACCGAGGGGTCTTCCAATTTTCAGGCCAGTGTCTGTCTTGTTGCCTTGAAGCTATGTCTGGGTAGAATACTTCATGCATGTTTGGAGGCAGGACTTTGGAACTATGCACAGGAACCCTTACTTGGGCAAAAGTGATCAGAATGCAGATTGAAAAGGAATATGTGTCTGCCTTGCATGCATACTTAGGCTTAGTTGTTGATCACCTGTTTGCTTTGAGGACTTTATTTGGATAGAGGTGGTAGATTGCATTTCCAGTGTGGGGGGGCAAATGCAACACTATGGATGCATCTGTCTCTTATTTCCATTTGCATTACCGAGAACTCAAGGTATTTCTGCACCCTTTCCTGAGTCAGCAGAAGAGGGAGCACAAGAGATAGGACAGCAGGAGGAATGTGACTTTTGGGGGCCTTTACAAAGCTATTCTGTTCCCCAAACATTTGACAGTTACACAGTCTCCCAACAAAAGCTGTCTTCTCCAAAGCGCTGTAAAAAAAATACTTAATATTATAGCATTTCCAAATAATTCAATTGCATTCAAAGTGTTTCCTGTTCCTGTGAACTGCAGGGTCAGATGACTTGTCTGCAAAGCTGTGGGACGTGAGCACGGGGCAGTGCATCTACGGGATCCAGACCCACACCTGTGCAGCAGTCAAGTTTGATGAGCAAAAACTTGTCACGGGCTCTTTTGATAACACAGTAGCCTGCTGGGAGTGGAGCTCAGGAGCCAAAACCCAGTATTTCCGAGGCCACACAGGAGCAGGTGGGTTGCAGGCTGCAGAAGAGGCTAAAACATCTTACTGGTTTGAAGACTCCTGCACTTTCTTGATGGATTCCCCCCCCCCCCCCCCCGCAAAGAGTTTCTTTAAAATCTCCCAAATACATGTGAATAACATCACTTTGAAAAGTTGCTCCTTAGCACTTAAACAAAAAGGCTACGACACCTTCTATACAGTCTTTTAATTTAAGTGTTAAGGAGCAGTTTTGCAGAGTAATGTTATTAGCATGGTTTGCTGAAGTGTTCAAATATTCTATACAAGCTAATCATGCATTTTTGGTAGAAAAAAATTCCAAGATTGATTTTACTAAAATAATTTATTTCCCTCCCTTCAGTCCAGGCGGGTTTGCAACACGCCAAAACAAACCCCACAACATTGCAATAAAAACTGAGCCGTCAGCCAACAACCAGTCCCTAATTCTCACTTTAACCATATAATTAAAACCAGCATCACAAAAAAGCATTACAAACCAGCTCACCCATTAGAAAGCAAGTTTGAAGCAACCAAACATCCGTCGGGAAGTAAGGAGCTCCAGAGCCACAGTGCCTCGACCAAGAAGGCTCTCTCCATAGTGGTTCCTTAACCGTACTTTGATGGTGGAGGCATGTGAAAAACATCTTTCTCGTGCCCTGTTGCTGGCATTATTACTAGTTTGTTGGGGGCAAGGAGCTGTCCCTCCTGCCCTTGTACATGATGACAGTCAAATGAAATAAAAACCCATTGGTCTCTTATTATGTAGTCCTAGTCCAGTTGCATTATTTATTGGTTGTTTTATCCTGTTTGCTTGAACTTTTATGTCCTATAATCTGCCTTGAGTCTCACTGAGAAAGGTGGAATAAATAAATTGGCCGAATTAGTCCCAAATGAGAAAAATGGAAGTTGACATTGCTGATCCTGAAACTTGTTCTTTCTGCTTTGTAGTTTTTAGTGTGGATTACAACGATGAGTTGGATATCCTTGTCAGCGGCTCAGCGGATTTCACTGTGAAAGTCTGGGCTTTATCAACCGGAATGTGTCTCAACACGCTGACGGGACACACAGAATGGGTCACTAAGGTACGCCTGGTCTGGTTTATTTTGTCCCTCTCTTGGTGAACTCCTTGCTGGGTGGGGAAAGCTTTGGCCTGCTCTGTATTTGATCAGTTTTGAATGAAGCTTAGCAGGGGCTGGGGCTGGTCAGTTCCCGGATGGGCAAACCCTTGGGAGCCCTATGCCTGCTGTTCTGTGATGGGAGAGCAGTAAGATAAAAATGCCAACTATGTATGAAAAATCCTAAGGTGAGTTCAGTTTTCTATGTAGAATCATAGAGTTGGAAAGGACCAACTAGTCCAACCTCCTGCTGAATGCAGGATCAGCTCAAAACGTGCCTCATACGTATTCATCTAGCCGCTGCTTGAAAACTCCCTGTGAGGGGACATGATTGCTTTCTTTAAATATTTGAAAGGCTGTCACTTAGAGGAGGGCAGGGCGCTGTTCCTGTTGACAGCAGAGGATAGGACTCACAACAAGGTGTTTAAATTATGGGTGGCTACTAGGGGGGGAAATTACTACAAGAGTAGTAAGAGCCCGTGGCACAGAGTGGTAAGCTGCATTACTGCAGTCCAAGCTCTGCTCACGACTTAAGTTCAATCCCAACGGAAGTTGGTTTCAGGTAGCTGTCTCAAGGTTGACTCAGTCTTCCATCCTTCCGAGGTCGGTAAAATGAGTACCCGGCTTGCTGGGGGTAAAGTCATCCGATTCCACTGCTGAACTACTCTTATAGGTAAAGGTCCCCTGTGCAAGCACTGGGTCATTCCTGACCCATTGGGTGACGTCACATCCCAACGTTTACTAGGCAGACTTTGTTTACAGGGTGGTTTGCCAGTGCCTTCCCCAGTCATCTTCCCTTTACCCCCAGCAAGCCGGGTACTCATTTTACCGACCTCGGAAGGATGGAAGACTGAGTCAACCTTGAGATAGCTACCTGAAACCAACTTCCATTGGGATTGAACTCAAGTCGTGAGCAGAGCTTGGACTGCAGTACTGCAGCTTACCACTCTGTGCCACGGGCTCTTACTACTCTTGTAGTAATTTCCCCCCCTAATATCCACCCATAATTTAAACCCCTTTTTGTGAGTCCTATCCTCTGCTGTCAACAGGAACAGTGCCCTGCCCTCCTCTAAGTGACAGCCTTTTAAATATTTAAAGAAAGCAATCATGTCTCCTCTCAGCCTCCTCTGCTCCAGACCTAATATTGTCAAGTCCCTGAGCCTTTCCTCATAGGGCTTGGTCTCCAGGCCCATTATCATCCTTGTCCCTCTCTTTTGCACCTACTTCATTTTGTCCACATCCTTTTTGTAGTGAGGCCTCCAGAACTGCACACAATACTCCAGGTGCAGCCTGACCAATGTGATGTACAGCGGGACTGTGACATCTTGCGATTTGGATGTTATATGTTGAGGCAGGCCTGTCTAGCTCAGAACTGTCTGTCCTGGCTGGAAAGCATTTTTGTCTGTTTAATTTGTATCCTGCCCTTCATCCGTCACTTTCCTGGAGTGGTTAGCAACAGAGATGGAAGAATCTTTGGTTCTTGTAGGTTATCCGGGCTGTGTAACCGTGGTCTTGGAATTTTCTTTCCTGACGTTTCGCCAGCAGCTGTGGCAGGCATGTTCAGAGGAGTAACACTGAAGGACAGTGTCTCTCAGTGTCAAGGGTGTAGGAAGAGTTCTGAAAACCTCCAGACTAACAAAGACAACATTCAACAATAGCCATGCAGATTAGCTTTGGATTACACACATTAACAGATCACTTCAGGATACAATTGTTCCATATTAACATACCATACCCTCATTAGCACATTATCTTGATACTTACAGGACAATGATTAGCACATTACTTTTGCAGGACAATACTCAGCTCAAACCAAACCCTTTCTGACTATATATTACTCTTCCTACACCCTTGACACTGAGAGACACTGTCCTTCAGTGTTACTCCTCTGAACATGCCTGCCACAGCTGCTGGCGAAACGTCAGGAAAGAAAATTCCAAGACCACGGTTACACAGCCCGGATAACCTACAAGAACCAATGAACTCTGACCGTGAAAGCCTTCGACAATGGAAAAATCTGTTGATCAAGCAAAAATGTAAATATCTCTCCAGGATCTCATTCCTAGTCTTGCGACCTGTGATCCTTTTAACTGGAAGTGCCTAACTTTGAGCCTGACACCTGACTGCATGCCAAGCAGCAGAACTACCTCGGAACTGACTATGGGACGGGGCTAGAGATTCAGTGGTAGTGCGCATACATTGCATACATTGGGTCCCAGGTTCGGTCCCTGGTATCTCCAGTTAAAAGCTGTCAGGTGTAGGAAAAGACTCATAGAATCATAGAGTTGGAAGGGACCACCAGGGCCATCAAGTCCAACCCCCTGCACAATGCAGGAAATTCACAACACACCCCTAGTGACCAGAAGATGGCCAAGATGCCCTCCCTCTCATCATCTGCCTAAGGTCACAGAATCAGCATTGCTGACAGGTGACCATCTAACCTCTTATTAAAATCCTCCAGGGAAGGAGAGCTTACCACCTCCCGAGGAAGCCTCTTCTCTGTTTGCAATCATGAAGAGCCTGTGCCCTTTGGAAAACATGATACTGGGGCAAATGGACCAATGGTCTGACTAATTTGTTCCATGTGATCCTTGTCCTATTTGTATTGTCATTGTTCTGGGCTCTATTTCTTGATCATTCTAGAGCAGGGGTCACCAGTGTGGGACCTGTGAGTGCCATGGTGCCTGCCAGTACTTTTCTTGATGCTCAGTGTTGTCTTTGAAGTATTTCCCCCCCAAAGCAAAGAACCAACCCTGGCTTTCCTCCACCTCATTGGAGCAGGAGGCAGTTCGGATGAGCCTAGGAGGCGATACCCTTGTGCCTGCAGGGAGGACCCATTCAGAAACAGCTGCCTCCAGCCAAGAAGAATGCTTGACTTGCATACTCACAGCATTTTGTGGCAGTATGCACTTTCCTTTCTCAATATTCTAACGTTTCCCACAAGCTCAAATAATTTGGGGGGCCCTGCTCTGGAGCCACAGAATATTGGGAACCTGTTTTGGTAGAGAAAAGGCTTCCACTACCCAGGATGCAAATGTACCTGAACAAACGTGCATTGCCTCGTGCAAACCGATCCTGTGTGACCTGGGTCTTACCTCACCTTCCTTCCCATTGCAGGTGGTCTTGCAAAAGTGCAAAGTCAAATCCATCATGCACAGCCCTGGGGATTACATTCTTTTAAGCGCTGACAAGTATGAAATCAAGGTAAAGGGTGTATCTGTCTTGTTGAACTCTAGGAATTCGGGGGAATTGTAGGCTTGAACAGTAAGGGAAACATTCTGAAGACGTGCCTGAAGATCTGGTTAGTTGTGTATAACTAAATGCGCGCATGACCCAGTACTGCCCACCAGTGGAATGCCATAAAAGGCAGAGGTCCCAATGACCTGAAATCCTCCCTGCTCCATTCCAAATAGATAAGTCCAGCCTTGGTATGGAATCAGTACTACAAAATAATATTGTGCCTTGTCTACGTACTACGCAGCTGATTCAAGAACACCTCTAAAAGTGTTGCCTCGCTTATTTGTGATTTCAACATTTGTATTGAAACAGCTGCTCATGTCTTATTTTATTGTAGTTTTTACACAGAATCTCGTAACGAACTTTTAAGCCCCCTGTTGGTTAATAGACAGAATGTCTCAGATTCTTTTAACGTTTCCTATTTATTCAACAATCGTTCGCCCCATATATTGGAGACCGCGGCACAGTTTTTAAAGTTTGTATTAAAAGCCCGCCAAACAGTTAATTAGATGGCAGTAGCAACAATCAGCTCTATTCGATGTAACTGTCTTTTAGCTATTCTGTAAAGGGCACTTTTTAGTATCTCCATTCCTTTTGTACCCTTCTGTATTATGTTTTTATGCCAATAAAGGGATGATGATGATATTTATGATTTATAAATAAAATCGGGGTAGACAACACTTCCCAAGTAAACATAAGCAAAAGATCAAGTTTCTACCCTGAGAGGTTTGCAGTCTGAATTCTGACAGTGGAAAGGAGTAGAGATGAGTGCACACAGATGCAGTTACCCAGACTTAGGCTTACTTTCTTGAGTGGTCAAAAGAGTTGAGCCAGTGGGCAGGGCCGTGGAATTGTTGTGAAGTGTCTGTCTTACATGCAGAGGATCCCACCTTTGATCTTTGGCATCTCAGGTTAAAGGATCTGGGATAGCAGGGATTGGAAAAAGACCTCTGCTTGAGTCCATGGAGAGCTGCTGCTAGTCACAGAAGGCCGTATTCAGTGGACCAGTGGTCTGACAGTATAAAGCAGGTTCATAGACCAAAGCTTCTTAAACTGTGGGGTCAAGTAACTGAATTTGGGGGTCATGAAAAAATTGATTTATCATCAGTAAAATGTTTGATTTGTATACCTATTTTATATACCTGTATACCCAGGGTCGCATAGAAATTTCTTGGGCGAGAAGGGGTTGCGAGTAGAAAAAGTTTAAGAAGCCCTGAGAAAGTCTTAATGGCAAAGGTGCATTGAGGAGAGATTTGAAAGGAGAGAGAAGAGACCATGGAGGTGCTCTGGGAGGTCATTTTAGGCACAAGAGATTCCTCAAGTAGAGTTTTCCATGTTATAATTTTAACAAAAAATAGATCTGGCCCATCGGAAGAGAGATCAACTGCAAATGCTTAAAAACCCTGACGGTGTCAGAAGACCGCAGCATCTCTCTGCAGCCCCGGCTTCACTTCGATGGGAAATACATCGTGTGTAGTTCAGCGCTTGGATTGTACCAGTGGGACTTTGCCAGCTACGATATTCTCAGGTAAACGCTTTGAATTCCAGGCAGAGAAATGTGTGTCAAGGAAAGCTTGAATTGGTCCTTACACCTCCTGTTGAGAATACTTCAGGAGAGAGAAGAGAGAGGATCAGGGGAGAAATGTCATGGATCGTGCCTCATTTTTATGAAGGGAGGAGTTAAGATTAATGAAACTGCTAGTCAGCAATGGCTTTTGTTGGAGTTTCAAGTGAACGGGGCCCAGAATCTTGCAGGGCTGTAAGGACTTTTCACAGCATCCCAACTGGTATATGTTAGCTTGTCGAATCTCATTTGTTCATTAAGGTAAAAATAGAATTGATAGTTGCTGCTACGAAACAGCAGCCAAAGAAGTGGATGGCTATTTTTATTTGCTGTGTGAACTTCAGCCTTCCACACATCTTCAGCTTACCTGGCCAAATGTATTCCTCTTCCCTGCCCCTTCTCCCTCCCTCTTTCCCTCCTCCTCTCAGATTCTACCCTCTGGATCGCCTTTACTTCTTGTTCTTCTGGATCCTTTCATTTCTAGTTCTTCAAGAAAGAATGTCTGCATATAGCGTGCAACTGACTCGTGGAACCTGCCGCTCTAGGGAACAGTGATGGTACCTAGCTAAGATGGATTTAAAACGGGGTTGCACAGAGAGAGCCAGCGTGGTGTAATGGTTAGGAGTGGTGGTTTGGAGTGGTGGACTGATCTGGAGAACCGGGTTTGATTCCCCACTCCTCCACATGAGCGGCAGATGCTAATCTGGTGAACCAGGTTGGTTTCCCCACTCCTACACATGAAGCCTGCTGGTTGACCTTGGGCTAGGCACAGTTCTCTTTGAGCTCTCTCAGCCCCACCTACCTCACAATGTGTCTGTTGTGGGGAGGGGAAGGGAAGGTGATTGTAAGCCGGTTTGATTCTTCTTTAAGTGGTAGAGAAAGTTGGCATATAAAAACCAACTCTTTTTCTTCTTGGAGGAGAGGTCCATCAATGGCTGTTAGCCACAATAGCTAAATGGAACTTTGAGAAGCAGCTGCAGTGTGTTTGTGTGCATGTGAGTAAACAGTTGGGGGGCTTTAGCCTCTGAACCCCTGCTTGTAGGCCTCTCAACATCTGTTCGGAAACCAGATTTGATTAACCTTTGGTCTAATTCAGCTGCTGCTTTCTTGGGCCTCTGCATTGACAGCCCCAGACCCTTCTGAATCCCCAACACCCCAAGTAGGACACTGAGCCAGAGACTTCATTGCTAATTCCCTTAGTGCATCATCACAGTGCTTTAATTAATTTGAAGCAACTGCAGCCTGCCTTTCCTAAGTGAGCCCAAGGCAGGTGACACCGTCAAACCACAACAGCTCAGAAACAGGTAAATTCATAATGTTCATATAAGTGCCCTCTGAAATAAAGTAGTTTTTATTGGCTTTCTGAAGGCCAGCTAGGAGGAAGATCTTTCGCATCATCGAGGGAAGTTTGTTCTGTAGTTGTGGGACGCGGCCACAGAAAAGAAACAGGTCGTGGCCAACCGTGCCATGCAAGAGATGGTCCTTTGAGTTTGTGAAGGACTCTAAAGATGAGCATCGGCATTTGGGCTGGAACCAGAAAACAAATAGAAATCCGATGAAGTTGTTGCAGTAACAGCATTGCATGATGAAGTGATTTGTTTCTGTTTTTAAAAAAAGGGGCAGCCACATTTTGAACGAGCTGTAGTTTCTGGTGTGTTAGAGTACTCTAGCAGGTCAGTCCTGTCCAGGAGGATTGATAACCTACAACTATGATCTAAATGGGAAAAAGCAGACTGCACCTGCGTTGTCATGTATTTTCCTGGTGTGAAGGGAGGGGGAGAAAGTGTGTCTCTGATCTGGTGAACTGGACTTGTTTCCCCGCTCCCACACATGGAGCCAGCTGGGTGACCTTGGGCTAGTCACACTCTCTCAGCCACACCTACCTCACAGTGTGTCTGTTGTGGGGAGGGGAAGGGAAGGTGATTGTAAGCCGGTTTATTCTTCCTTAAGTGTAGTGATTCTCAAACTGGCCTTTGGTGCCCAAAGGTGGGTTGTGACTATTGCTGGTGGGTCATGAGACCAGGAGGGGGGCCTGAGTGAGCTAGGAGAGGTGGTTCAATGACAAATTTTGATTTGCCTCTGCTTATGGCATGAAATGGCCATAAAATACGGCACGTGGCTCAGCAATGCTATGTGTTTGTCAATACCAAGCACAGAAAAATAGACTGTAAAACTCGTTCATTGTTAACTAGTGTGAGGTTTCTGCATTTTATGTTGGAAGGAGAAAGTAGCAGGGAGTTACTTTTGCGAGCGGGTGTCGAAAAGCAGAGACAGTTTAGACATGGGTCCTACTTTAAAAAGCATGAGAGGGACTGCCTTGCACTATCTAGTTGCAAACCATCCCCTTCCAGAACATCAAGCTTCAGTGCAAGCAATACCTCTGTCTTGCCTGGATTCCACTTCAGTTCATTCTCCATCTTCCATTTTGACCACAGCATCTAGGCACTGGCTTAGATTTAACGCTATTTAAAATCCTGTTTTGTTAAGGCTAACCTGTCCTTTGCACACCATGATTTTTTTCTGATCCCTCCTGCCTTCTTCTCACTGCAGGGTTATCAAACCTCCCGAGTTTGCAAACTTGTCCTTGCTGGGCTTCGGTGACATTTTTGCCCTCCTGTTTGATAACCACTACCTGTACATCATGGATTTGAGGACAGAGAAACTGATCAGCCGCTGGCCGCTGCCAGAGTACAGGAAGTCCAAGAGGGGGTCGAGCTTTTTGGCTGGAGAAATGGCTTGGCTCAACGGCTTGGATGGCCAGAACGACATGGGATTGGTCTTCGCCACCAGTATGCCTGACCACAGTATTCATCTGGTTTTGTGGAAGGAACACGGCTGAAGGGGAGCGGCGGATACACGTGTGACGTGTGGCTTTTTTAAAAAAACGAACGAACAAACGGTTGAGACTGCCAGCAGCAAGTCAACCTGAGGAGACTTTGCATGAACCAAAGCTGCGCATCTTCCAGACTCCATCATGCAACGTACAATCATTTTACCTTTAATTTTCTAGGGCATTGGAGAAGATGGGGGAGGTGCGGAACAACCGAGAGGGGTGTGTGTTGTTATTACTTTTAGAAACATTAATGCACCACAGCATGCTAACATCCTTTCACCACCGGCTTGTGTATCCATGTTCAAGCATACACATTTGGGCATCTTTCTCAACTGTGGCTTTAGGGTTGTTGGTTTGGTTTTTCTTTTTCCTTGGGGGGGAGGTGGGGAAAAGATGCCATTCAAAAGAAGAAGGGTATTGGTTCTCAGCCCTTTTCCCCCTTCCGCCCCCATCTTTCTCAGATAGAAAAGAGGAGGTAGTGAGTCAAACTGTTTCTTTCAGATACCTTGTTCGCAAGGGGTTCACCTCCACTGAAAAATCAGATCGCTACAAGCAGGCCAATCTGTTTCTCTGTGACTGTTCAGATGTCACTTCAAACAACAGACACCTACACTTCAGTGTGCAGTGAAAATGGGCGCCACTCCTCTTCCCGGAGTCTCAGCTGTCCTCATATATAGCAATGAATTTCTAAAGCAGATGGTCTTGCAATTATTTGGGAAAAGCAGTGAGTCTCCCTCACCAGAGACATGCTTCGTCGTGTAAGGCAAATTCTTGGGCCAGTTTGAGTGAGTTGCCTTTTTTTAGCAATCCATCAAGTCAATGGAAGGCTCCGTGTGCTCGTAGTGGTTACTGGTGCAGGAAAGGTCTACAAGTGTGTGTGGTTGAAAGCAGTATTGAACCTGCTTGCTTAGCAGATTCAATGTTCCTCTCAAAGACCTGGCTCCCTCGGAACAGGCATTCGCCTCCCTTGGCCTGATCTCTCTGCAAGAAGAAATCTGCCTCTCTATCCATCATGGCTTCCTGAATCTAATGGGAAGAAGTAAGGTGGTTACAAGGTTGGTTAGTAGCTTAGGGCCCCAGTGCGCAGCAGTTTCCCTGCTAGGGAAATAATTGGATAATGGAGAGTTGGAAAGGAAGTATTCTAGCAGCATGCACATGTCAGACTTCATCTTAGCTACTCATCTCTACAGGCACAGAGAGGCTTTGGTTCCTGTAATGGTTCATTTGAAGCGCTGCCAGCACAGTTCTCTCGAATCAAAAGAAGCTCTACATCTTTCAAGGGATGTTTCTATCACAATTTGATTACCAGCGCAGAGGCCAAAGCTGTGGCTTGGCCGAAGCCCAGCAGCTTGAAATCCAACTGAAGTAATTTAAGATTGAAATGTGGCGAGAGTGTGCTGAACAATAAGCGGCAGAGGGGAGGGCTCACACTCTTTCCCCCCATCCACCTGCCCTTCTGTTCTTGGAGGGGCGCTGGATCAAAGATGGCCGTCTTCTTCCAGCACGTGCTACAAAAAGTTTACACAACTATATTAATAAAACCATCTGCCTGGTTGGAATTTTGTGCTGATGCTCCGTTATTGAACTAATACTTTTGGGTCCTCAGGGACTAAAATACCCTCAAACTCACCTCTTCCTGCTTTATTCACTGTTAGTGAATGAGATGAAACCTTAAATCCTCTAAAGGTGCAGGCTCTATGTTGGCTGGCTAATGGGGTGAACGGAGGCCCTGACCCGAGGATGTGGTTAAGGCATGGGGTATGCATGCATATGTCTATTTTTGACGCATTCTGCAGAAGGGCAGAGCTATAATTAAAGGGCATGATGGCTGTCTGGCAGAGATGGACAGTTCTGGAATTAACTATGGGTAAATCTAGCCTGTGAAGAGCCCCGTGGCTTAGAGTGGTAAACTGCGGTACTGCAGTCCAAGCTCTGTTTATGACCTGTTCAATTTAAAACAAACACATCTTTGCTATTTTGACAACTTTATTTCAGGTCAAAAAAGCGCTTGGACAGGTCATAGCTCTTCATCAGCTGCTTAATTCTCCCCCCTCATTTTGTAAGCTTTCAGCCTTGTTCAGTTTGGGTCCCTCACTGAGTCATTCCCGAACAGTCAGCTGCTAGTCTGACCCAAGCAACAAATGCACTGAATAATTAAGTGCTCTTTTGAACCCAGAATTTTCCCACACATAATCCCTAACTCCTTGGAAGAAAACGAGGTTGGAGCAATTGCCCCCCCCAAGGAAGGGTGTGGTTTTAATTCTGTCTTGTCTGTGTCATCAGGAGATGATTGAACCATTCAGTTACTCCCTGAACGGAGGAAGAAAGCAATTTTAATTATGTTACAAGATGTTGCCTGTTGTGTTTCTGTATGAATCCAGGCTCTGGGCTTAAGAACCCTGCTGATCTAGCATCTCCTTGCTGATGGTACCCGGCCAGATGCCAGCCCTCCTCCATTGTTTGCACTCCGCTAAAGCTGTATGGTTAAGAAAATGGGGTTTCTATTTAGCTATTGTGGCCATTGGCTGTTGATGGGTTTATTCTTCATGGTACTGTCAAGCCCTTTTTAAAAAATCACCCAACTCAACAGCCATCCCTGTCTCTTGCAACAGCAAATTCATGAATGGATTCTGCATGGCATGAAGAAGCCCTTCTTTTTGTCTGGCCCGAATCTGCTAATCAGTTTCATTGGATGATGCCAGATTAGAGCGCTGAGAAGAGAGAAAAACATTCTGCCTGTAATTTTGTACATTTATACCTCTCCACTGCCCCGGTCCCTGTTTCACCATCTTTCTTTCTACACCAAAAAATCCCAAACGCGTTAATTCTTTGTAGAAAAGATGCAGCTATCCCTCGATTGCTTGGGCCGCCCTTTTGGCCCAAGTCTCTATGTCTGTTGTATCCCTGCGTGCCCCTGCTGATGGGCCTTTTGCAATTAAAACCCTGTCTTCAAGAATGGGTGGAATGGGTCATGTCCTCTAGCCCCACCCCCTCATCTGAAGTGGTGTGTGGCAACGCTGCCTGTTTTAATCCTGCTGTTCTTCCAAGGAGCTCCCGGTGGTGTCCATATGACCCCTCCATTTTATCTTCACAGCAGCTCCGAAGTAGATGATGCTGAGAGAGTGCTTGGCCCCCTGTTAGCTTCATGACTGCATGGGCATTTGAACATGGCGCTTCCTGGTCCCAGATTCTAATCACTCCACAACAGTGGTTGCCCGGGTGTCTGGCTCTGTTCACGGAGGGTGCAGTGGGGCCAGCAGACATGGTGGTGTCTCAAAAAGCTCTGTTCTCTCAAAACTGCAGGATAGATACTAAGGTGGACTAGAAACCTGTAATTGCATTTAGTGAAGTGCTAATTTTTTAAACCAGCCCCTACTTTTGTGCCTTGAACAGCATCTTAATGCGCAGACATGCACTGGTCACATGAACACATGAAGCTAACTTATACTGAATCAGACCCTTGGTCCATCAAAGTCATTATTGTCTACTCAGACTGGCAGCAGCTCTCCAGGGTCTCGGACAGAGGTCTTTCACATCACCTACTTGCCTAGTCCCTTTAACTGGAGATGCCGGGGATTGAACCTGGGACCTTCTGCATGCCAAGCAGATGCTCTACCACTGATCCACATGACTTATATCTCTGTGCTTTAAAAAAACATTTCACCCACTCCATTCTATAGATCAAGGTGCTGTTTAAGGCACAGGAAATGGCTGCTCCCAGTATGTTTGCTAATCATTTGACATCTATAGAAGCAAGTGAAGGCAAACTTTGAGTTGTACAATAGGGTCACGGCATAAATATTCAACTAACCCAAAACTTAGTGGGGAACATTCAGCCATTACTTCAGACTTGGATGGCGGTTGCTGTCTCAGTACAAGATGTTCTCTTGTTTTGAAAGATGCAAAACAACAACAGATAATAGCGATGAATAATGGAGGACCCCAGAGGAGATGCATTGCTATCAGCGTGCTCTATTTTTCTGGACCTCTGGCATGGCATGGTTGTTTATGAATCTTCTGTTTAGGGCAGTTTACGAGTCTTCTATTAATGGCAGTGAACTCGAGGCGCGGGTGGGGGGAGGTTGTGCCCCGACTGAGACCGTGAAACCCTACAAAAGGATTCCTTGATGCTTTACAATGGTTTTAGTCCATGCAGGGGTCCCCAACCTTTTTGAGCCTGCAGGCACCTTTGGAATTGCCCCCTCCCTCCCAAATGGCTGCTGGAGAAGGCAGAGCCAAACAATACCTCCCTTCTCACTTTGCAAAATAATTTCAGAAGAAAATGAAATTAAATAAAGTCCAGGGGACGGGAAGGGGGAGAAAGAGAAGGAAAAATAAAAATAAACCAAAGGAAAACTTTGGGAGAAAGGGAAAGAAATAAAAGGAAGGAGAACCTGAAGGGGGAATGGAACCGCATAACAGACCTGTTTCACATCCTGCCTGTAAGTGTGTACATCTGTTTGTAAAGAAGAGCCGACATCTGTTCAGTTTACAAATGGAACATAGGAATGTAAGAAGAATTGAATCAAAGGACTCCCTGTTATGTCAATCCAGATACCAGCCCCATAGAAACTTTGCACAACCACCTTGGCATTGAACAATTTAATGGCGGCTGGGAGATACTGAACCCCAGATGAAGAAAAGAAATGACAAATAATATTTGTTGCCATTATAGCCTATCTTTTAACACG
The DNA here is from genome assembly GCF_029931775.1 of Euleptes europaea. Taxonomy (NCBI): domain Eukaryota; kingdom Metazoa; phylum Chordata; class Lepidosauria; order Squamata; family Sphaerodactylidae; genus Euleptes; species Euleptes europaea. The sequence continues at coordinate 41,822,329 of NC_079325.1, read as the reverse complement.
AGCAGCTTGCACTGACCAAATTAATCTCTGGTCAAACCAAACCTCAAGGTATTTAAAATAGGGGGGCTCCTCAGTATTATTACAGTAAATTTGCCACTTATGGTATACATGAGGCTTTTGGGCAAAAAGAACAACCTTGGATTTTTTATAGATAACTATCAGGTGTTCTCGGCAGTAAGAGACGAAAACCTTTTATCAGAGAGGACAGTCCTGATGTTATTATTGATAAGAAAACTGCATCGTCAGCAAAAAGTAGAATAGGAATTTTAACATTAGCAACAGATGGAGAATAACGGTCCTGGGTAGAGGCAGCAGAGATTGTATCGTTAATATATTAATTTAACCATAAAGCACACACCCCTGGAACACTCCCTGCTGTAGGGAAATGTCCGTCTGACCCTTAGCGTACTTGTGCCGTAAGGATTAGAATACAGAATCTTAATCAGAGCCAACAGTCTCTTGTCAATAGATGTTAATTTTAACTTGTGCCACAATTGGGCGTGGGGTACAATATCAAAAGCCACCTTCAGATTCTTAAAGGCAGCAGCAAGGATCCCCTAACTCTTGGTTGTATATTAAGAACTGCAATGTCAAAAGGTTATCATCTGGACCAGCCCCTCGCCTAAAGCCAGCCTGTTCCCTCCCCAGGATTTTATGAGTTTCCAGCCAGCCCACGAGTCAGTAATAAAAAGACAGAGCGTAAAGCTTCCCAGCCACTGATAAAAGGTTGAATGGTCTATGATTGGATGGATCTGTTCTGTCTCCCTTCTTATAAACTGGTATTATAGCACGTCTCCAAACTGAGGCATAACTCCTGTCATGTTTACCTAAGTGAATACAGTTGCCAGTATATCCTTCCACCAAGAAGTATTGGCTTTGAAGAGTTCTGGGGGAATTAAATATACATCGGCGGCTAAAACCCTTCTTCCTGATTTATAAATAATACATATTGTGCTATGAACACATGAAGCTGCCTTCTACTGAATCAGACAGACCCTTGGTCCATCAAAGTCAGCATTGTCTACTCAGACCGGCAGTGGCTCTCCAGGGGTCTCAGGCAGAGGTCTTTCACATCACCTACTTAGTCCCTTTAACTGGAGGTGTCCAGGATTGAACCTGGGACCCTCTCTGCACGCCAAGCAGATGCTCTACCACTGATGAACAACATCTCAGCTGATTAATCAACCAGCTTTTAGTCAATCAATGGTTGGACCTTGCATATACATAAAACCATTATTTCTGATGCAAAATAAGACATTTTATATATCTTTAGACATACTGGTGTGTTTTTTTATAATACGAAATAATGCAAAAGTAACAATTTTCCTCAGCAGCTGGTATTCAGAGGTGCACTGCCCCTGCACTGGGAGGTTCCATTCCTAGCTATCACTGATAAGGTGAAGCAATGTTCTTGCAGTGAGAATGGCTGTAATTGCAGAGGGGAATAGTAAAGTTTATAAGTAAATAGTAAAGCATAAGCTTCTGTGAGCCAGACTTCGCTTCTGTGAGCCAGACTTCACTTCTTCTGATGCTTATTTCCTTCTTGGCATCTCACTACAAACTAGTGTTATCATTAGATCCAGGCCCCTGAACCCCCTTGAATAAGTCTTTGGATGGGCTTTCTTACAAAAGAATGAGTTCATCCCCAAATGTGACCACAGTCGTCTTCGATTCATCAATACTTCAAGGTCTGCCTATCGCTTTCCTTTTAACAACAGTATTTTTCGTAGTACCTGATTAACTCTACTGATCAGCAATGAGTTAAACCGCCAGAGTGTTGTGTCCCTAATCAAAGATTCCCTGGGTAAGTCTGGCTGGAATGGGGTCCGGCAGTGGTAGACGATAGCAACCTCCATTGGAACATCTATACTTTCTCCAAATGCCTGGAGGACAGAGTGTACAGACGTCTGAACCACTTTCCGTGGGTTGACAATCATTTTCTGCGGGTTGATGACTTCTTTTCTGTCTGGTTCTCGTAACACATGCTGCAGTATGTTGACTCCTGGTACTGCGCTCCACGATGGAACGTCAGCAGAAGTAAATACGGTGTTAGGAAAAACGTGGTTCTCAAATAGGAAAATACCAACCTCTGGGTTCTGATCCTGAAGATCCTGCATCATGGTTTTCCAGTCTGGATACCGATTGGGCAGAATGATTTCATCAATGTCGTTAAGCAAGACGTACCTGCTTCTGTACATATTCCGGTAGATGCAGTCGTTCAAGGCTGCGATTTGTCCATAGTAACCTATTTGACTCCCGTCGTGATTGTAAAACCATTCAGTAGAAACACTGAGGTAGGCTGTGATTGGCCAGAGGACTATCTCAACGGTCCCTTCTGCCATATAAAACTCCAGGACTTTCTCCATCAGTTGGCTGCAGCTGTTCTTGTAGATAACCACCTTCTGCACCCCAAGAAGTTTATACATTTCCATGCTCTGTATGAATTGCAAGACGTTGTTGTAGTCTCCAAACATGGTGGAGATGCACACAGTGAAATCCACGAGAGAGTTTGTGGTCTTACGATTCTGTATTTCAAAGCGAGGTAGCAAGCCAGCATTTCCTTGAGGAAACCGGTTAAGTGATATATACTGTGGATGGCAGTCTGTGGGTTCCATACAAAGCAAGTCTGTCACTGCATAGGGAAATCCAAATCGATCTTCGTGGACATTGATCAAAGCCTTGGAAATGTATATGTCATCTCCGGCCGGGCAACAGAACAAGCAGTAAACGTCTTTGACTTCCTCATGGGGCACGATCGCAATGACCCTGATGAGTTTCTTCACCCTGTTGTCAAAATACGGGGCAATGACAAAGGTTTTGTTGTCGCTCAAAGCCGAGATTGAATTATTGACAATCCCTCCTGTGCAGAAGCCTTTGCTCTTGCGCATGACAGTTTTGGGTAGGGAAGAATATTTCTGCGTCCGGAGGTAGGAAAGCATCAGCATGCAAGCAAAAGCCACCAGACACATGGCGGTGGCCAAATAAGCTTTTCTCTTGAAACAGATCATCTCCAGTTTGGGCTTCACTCCAAGAGCGTTCCACAGCTGAGCCTGCAAAAGAAAACAGGCAAGAGATTGAGGGTCATCTTACAAGTATGAAATAGTTTTTGAAACAGATATAGGGTTGCCATTTCCCCCCTCTAAGAGAGAAAATCCCAGCCAGCACTCCCTATCCCCCACTGATGCTCAGTAGAGGGGTAGGGGGGGAAGGAAGGGTGAAATGGTGCTGTGTCACATGACGCTCTGGGAATTTTCCTGATCACTAGGTTTCTACCATAGAGACTGGGGGGAATCCTAGAGCATTGTGTGACACGGTGATGTCACTTCCAGGTTCCTAGCTGGAAGTGACATTGTTCATTTATTCATGGGAGTTTTATCTGAGGTTCGTTGCTCGCTGGACCCACACTTTCCTTTTGGGAATCTACACACCAGCAGTTTCCAAGCTCAAATCAAGTTCCCACCCCTTCAAATGCTGCTTTGTAATTGGCTTACTTTGTAGTGCTTACTGTGAGTGAAAATCGCCCCCAACCCAATTGCCACATAAAAAAAGCATTTTAAGAACAAAAACAAAAAAACAGAGTATTCTGAAGGGGGGGAGAGTCCAACCCTCAATTTTAAAATTTACCCAAGTAAATATTCAATTAAACCTGACAGGCCCTGCTGTTCTGGGCTCCACGGTGTGGGTAAATATAGTAATAGTTTGGATGTATAATAAGTTAATATAGGATAAGTAAACTTATGTTAGGAGCCCCGTGGTGCAGAGTGGTAAGCTGCAGTACTGCAGTCCAAGCTCTGCTCACGACCTGAGTTCGATCCCGACGGAAGTCGGTTTCAGGTAGCCGGCTCAAGGTTGACTCAGCTATCCATCCTTCCGAGGTTGGTAAAATGAGGACCCAGTTTGCTGGGGGTAAAGGGAAGAGGACTGGGGAAGGCACTGGCAAACCACCCCGCAAACAAAGTCCGCCTAGGAAACGTCGGGATGTGTCGTCACCCCATGGGTCAGGAATGACCCGGTGTTTGCCCAGGGGACAACCTTTACCTTTTTAAACTTATGTTATGAACTTTGTTTTAGATAGAGAACAGGGACAAGAATCAGTAAAACTTCTAAAGCAGCGAAAGATTATCCTGGGAAATGTAAAGCAACAAACCTCTGAGGGAGCAACTGTGAAACAAGGAAAAATTGCAAAACCTCGTCTTTTGTCGTATGAAATGGAGTTAACCATTAATGAATGTATATAAAACAGACTTATGGTTGTACAGTGGTATTGGTTTCTATTGGCTGATGTCTAGGTACCACTCCCCTCTTTATATTTGTTAGCGTACCCACCTAGAGTTTGGCAACCCTAAATGCAGGGGGGTTGTGGGACTGAAGGTATGCTTGCAGAGACAAATGAATAAGTGGTCGGGGGGTGAGTAACCATACCCACCCACTGGTTTTCATCTGCAAATCGACCTCTCCTAGGAGGCTCTTCATTTTCACCTCAGTTAAGTACACTTCTGGAAGGGGGCAAGAAATGGACTGGGAGGTGGGGGGCATTCGCAGCCAAGAACCACTAGAGCCAGCGTGGTGCAGTGGTTAAGAACAGTGGTTTTGAGTGGTGGAGTCTGATCTGGAGAACCGAGTTTGATTCCCCACTCCTCCACATGAGCGGCGGAGGCTAATCTGGTGAACTGGATTTGTTTCCCCACTCCTACACACAAAGCCAGCTGGGTGACCTTGGGCAAGTCACACTCTCTCAGCCCCACCTACCTCGCAGGGTATCTGTTGTGAGGAGGGGAAGGGAAGGTGATTGTAAGCTGGTTTGAGTCTCAAGTGGCAGAGAAAGTCGGCATACAAAAACCAACTCCTCCTCCTCCTTCAGCACTGCTGGCCTTTCCTGCAAGTATCTTGTGTCCCAGGCCTGTAACTAGCCTCTTCGCCAAATGGGGCTGTAAAATTTCCCGAGTAGGACTTCAGAGAAATGAATGGAAGTCCAGTGTTTTCCTATAATTAACAAAAGCTTCTGCCACCCAGTTGCCCAAGCATCTCCTTTATTTCCAAAAAATAGTCAGTGCCAGAAATGTATAGGATGAAGTACAGCTCTTTTGTTTTCTCTTTGCTTTTAGGCATTCTGATTCGGTTATTTTCCAGTTTGACTTCCTCATAATGAACACCTTGCCTAATAAAATAATCACTTTCTCAACTTTCCCATTGCGCCATTTTAAACACCTCACCATGCTCACCACCCAAGTTGCTCAAGGAGGTATTTTTCAGCATAACTTATGCATGACGCCAGATCTCATGAAACGCCTGGAGCCAAAGGGAATCTTGCCCAATCGCAATTAGGCAAATCTAAGGAGTGGTTTTGGGAACAGCCTCTACTTTTTTTAATTTTGACATTTTCCTATTTTAGAAAAAAAAATGCTAAAGATTAATCCAACCCTGTAACCTGTTTTTACTGTGGCAAGCCACATGCCTCTGGAAAGCACAGCAATGGGATGGTGGTAAGAGGATTTTCGAAATGTTGCCTCCTCCCTCCCACAAAATCTGGTATTTTTTTTATTATTTATGTAGTACATTTTAATCTTGCCCTTCCTCTAAAGCAGTGGTTCCCAAACTTTTCGGGCCACTGCCCCCTTGGTTCCACAAACTCAACCCCAGTGCCCCCTATCCTATCAAAACATTATTCAAATAGGGGTTTGCATGACTCACCAAAGATAACAATAAAATTTCAAAACAGTAACAATTGTGCATCTGTTCAAAATCAAATTAAAAAATTTTAGTTGAAATTTATTCAACAAAACTGATGAACTTGATCCAGTGGTACCAGCTCTTCAAAGTCTGGAAAAAAATTCTGATAGTTTCCAACCAAATTTGCCAGCATGGTGCCATAGCTTGCTCTATTGTAAGCTAGTGAACAATACAGTTGAAGGGACCTCTAGCGCCCCCCTGCTGCCCCCTTGCCCTTTAGTGCCCCCCTAGGCAATCCCACTGCCCGCCCTCCCCAGGGGGTGGTACTGCCCATTGTGGGAACCACTGCTCTAAAGATTTCACGGGGGCATGCACTGGTCCTTTCACTCAATTTTCCAGTGTCAGTTCCCCTGTTCCCCTTTACAATCAGTTCAGTTTAGTCATTTACAGTCATTTGACCAGCAGATAAACATCATTCAAATTGATCAATACAGAGCCAGAATTACAATTTTGATATGCTAACCAGAGCTGTCCGCACTCCAGTGGCAATGTGACAAAACGTTGCCACTGTGTAGGAAATTTTGGCATCTTTATCCTCAAGTAAATATTTAATAATAAAAGCATCAGAATGTCTAAAAACTCTGGTCAACAAACCTTTATTGGCATAAAGAACATCTGCAGAGAACGTCATTGTACAATTTCACCCAACAGAGTTCACCTGCTCCCATTTACAGTAACAAAGTACGGGTTTCACCAAGGTGTGTTTCCCCGTTGTATTTGCTGTATGTGTTTGTACTTCACATTGTTTTGTTTCTTGAGTGTCTTGCTGGTATTGTATATCTTTAGTATTTTGTAATTACATGTGCATATATTTAATAATGTCATTTGAGAACTTAAATGTTAGCAACCACACTTTAGTTAATAGGAGTCTTTGGTCTGTTTCTAAACAAAGAACAGCATGGGGGATTTGGTACTCCAAGAATTTTGTGAAGAAAAACTGATTGAATTCATTCAACGGGCTGATTTGAAGAATTTATCCAAATTGGGCTACCGTATAGCAATTGTGTCCTTAATCTGGCATCGAACACCCTAACAGCACATTCCTGACTTTTGAGGACGAAAGTCCTCAGGAGGCCAGGAGGGAGCTGCGCTGGCGTTGGGGCCCCCCACACCGGCGTCCGGGCTGCTTATGCCACCGTAAGTGGCCCCAACGCCGGCGGGGAGGTCCGGACGCCGGTCTCCCAGTGCTTCCGCCCTGGAACTCCAGCAGGGCGTTCTGCTGGTATCTCACCAGGGGGCGTCCCGGTGTCCTGGGGGACATTCCGGGGAACGGGGCTGCCTGTAGGCAGCCTCTGTCCCCTTTTGCCCCAGGTATGCCGGCAGGCAGAAGAGCAAGGCTGTGCCTGCTTTTTAGCAGGCACAGCCCCACTCTTCTTAATGGAGCAAAAAGAAAAAAACCTGCAGCATTGTCCTGCCCGTGTTCCAAAGCACCTAATATAATAGGCATGCTCCTCTGATCCTGGAGAGGATAGGCATGCATCATGGCTAGCATCCATTTTTACTAATAGCCATGAATAGCCCTCTCCTCCATGAACATGGCCACTCCCCTCTTAAAGTCTTCCAAGTTGGCAGCCCTCCTACTGCCCATGCCCATAGCTTCCTACAACCCTTTCCCCAGTGGCATGGGGCATTGCCTGCAGCAGGGAACATGGGTGGTGGAGCGCTAGCAAGTGAGTGTTCTGGAGGTGCCGGCAACAGTGGGCCTTGCCAGAGCCCATTGGCCCCAGCAGCTGCCTCATCTCAGGGTATGCTGACCCCGGCCCTGATTTGTGCTATTAGCAGGCCTTCCCCAAAAAGGACAACTCTCTAGGAGATAGGGTTGCCAGCTCTGGGTTGGGAAATCCCTTGAGATTTTGGGGGTGGAGCCTGAGGAGGGTGGGGTTTAGGGAGGGATATCGATGGGGTATAATACCATAGAGTCCACCTTCAAAGAGGCCATCTTCACCAGATAAACCAATTCCACCTGGAGATCAGGTGGAATTCCAGGAGTTCTTCAGCTACCACCTGGAAGTTGGCAATCGGACGAGGAGGTCATGACTTATCAAGGGAGCTCAGTGATCTGTCTACCTGATGGTCTTAACCCACAGAGTGAAGACCACTGCTGTCCCTCCCAGTGTCATCTGCCAATCTGTAAGGATTCCTTCCATTCCTGCATTCAAGTAGTTGTTAAAAGGGGGAAGGGTATCAGGCTCCAGAACTGAGCCCTGCTCCACCCCACCTGAGACCTCGCTCCAGAGTGATGAAGTGCCACTAGCAAGTGCTCTTTGAATAGAGTTCTTCCACCAACAGTGGGTACTGTCATCTAATGACCTGCACTCGCTAGACAAAACATCATGGGATTGTGGAATGCCCTGCAGAAATCGAAGTATATTACTTGCACAACATTCCTGCAATCCACTTGATCAAAAACAAAAATGGGGTGGCTCCAATGAGCTCTCTTGCTCCCTCTCGCCCAGTTCTGCTCTGTATTACAAGCTTTCATCCCTGCAGCTCCCATAATCCCCAGCATAGCTATTTGGTGGGCAAAGGAGACCCAGACATTCCTTTTTTACCATCAGAAAAACTAGTTAGAGCCAAATGGTTAAGATGCTTCTAACAGTCTTCTTAACAAATCCATGCTGGGTTTCAGTGAGTCACGGCATAGTTTTCAAGGACTTACAGAGCTTTCAAGAGCTTACAGGTTGACGGTTTAATCGTTTCTTCTAATAACTTCCACTATATCAAAGTAAGACTGATCACTGTTGTTTCCTGGATCCTGCCACTTCCTGTTTTTGAAGATCAGGACAATATTTGCCAGGCTCCATTCCTGTGGCCCTCCAAGATTTCTCACCAGCCCTCCAGGATTTCTCAAAGGTCAGCGTTATTAAGCACACATCAATCAGCAAGTTCCTTTAGTACCCTGGAATGCAATTCATCCAGCCCTGGAGATGAACCTTAAGGCAGCCTGGTGTTTCCTGACCAAATACCTCTCCGTTGTGAGCTGCAACTCACCACTCATGCTCGGTTTCAAGCAGTTGTCCTTCTGAGAGAAGAAAGGCAAAACAGAAGCTGAGCAATGCCTCTTTCTCTGTCACCTGTTAGCATTTCCCCATCCTCACTGAGCAGTAACTCTTTCCTTCCCTTTCTGATGATTTTGAACACACCAGAAAAAGCCCTTGTGTTATTCGTAGCATTATGCACCAGCCTGAGCTCATTTTGAACTTTAGCTTGTCTGACACTTTCCCTTCCAGTTGGATCAACTGGTCTGTAAACATCCCAAATGAGCCAACCCTTTCCATTTCCCTCTCATCCTTAGGGTTGTCAGGTCCCTCTTTGCCACCGGAGGGAGGTTTTTGGGGCAGAGACTAAGGAGGGTGGGGTTTGGTGAGGGGAGGGACTTCAATGCCACAGAGTCCAATGACCAAAGTGGCCATTTTCTCCAAGGGAACTGATCTCTATTGGCTGGAGATTAGTTGTAATAGCAGGACATCTCCAGCTATTACCTGGAGGTTAATAGAGCAAGCAACCTGTGCCGTAATAGGATACCTTAGGAAATAGACAGCACGAAGGCTCAATTATAAATCACTGTACAGAAACAGACATGTGCCGTGTGGTAAGAAAACAATATTTACTGGGCATTAACTTCATGCCTAGAAATAAACCATATGCAAAGTCCAGAAAAACACATGCATACAATATAACAACAAAATTACAGAATGTAGAATTGTAGTTCAGTAACAGCACAACAATTGTTCATAGATACAAAGCCTCAAAGTAAGTTGTGAAAGCATCCGAACAGGGACCTTTCATTGTCCGCAAGGGCGTATCCGTCGGGTGCGAAGAAGACCTTGGAGAATTCAAGGTGAAAGGAATAAACAAAGAGGACGCAAGACCAGTCATATTGCATTTCACGAAAGCTTCATCAGCTCCTTTGTAACATTTTTCAAGCATTCAAGGGCGAACTGCTTTAAATGCTGCTGGTAATTGCTTTATGGCCAATTGCGTCTTGAAACTCCCCCCAAGAAAAAGGGAGTGAGAGTGTGCGCAATCCTACCGCTGGAGAGAAGGATTCGTGAAACGCAATGGACTAGGAGTCACATTCCAGAAGCTGCAAGACTGCAGCCGGATATATGAAATTAATATTCTGAGGAAGCCTACGAAACAAGATATAGCCGGAATCTTGTCATTTTCCATTATTGGGGTGCTAGCCCAGATTTTGGGCATCAAGGCATTAGCCTGAGTCAATTTTGTAACAGTATTACAACATTGAAGGCACGGAGCTGTATAATACAAGCTTGGAAGGAGCGATGTTCTGATTGGACTAATCTAACCCGCTGACTCAGAAGCAAGTGCAATTTTGGTGCGGTGCGCAGGATGCACGCACCCACAACGGAATTACCATTTGGAATACTTTGACAAGTTTGGTTTATACACAGTTAGAATTCAATACGGGACATTATAAGTACAATGATATATCTGTGTATATATTTTCCTGTATAAAGAACATAACAGCTTGCTAACATCTGTGCATATATTTTCCTGTATAAGTATATAACAGCTTTCTAACATTTGTATAAAAAGTGCTTATGATGGTTAATCTTGCATATTAAGTATATGTTTAAATGCTTGAAGGTTTTTCTCAAGAGTAAAAGAATTAACTGAGTTGGTGGCTGTGTACTGAATAATTCCTTAGCTGGTTGCCAAACCTCCAGGTGGTGGCTGGCAATCTCCTGCTATTACAACTGATCTCCAGGTGACAGAGATCTGTTCTCCTGGAAAAAAGGGCCACATTGGCAATTGGACTCTATGACATTGAAGTCCCTCCCCTCTCCAAACCCTGCCCTTCTCAGGCTCCACTCCCAAAAACTCCAGGTATTTCCCAACCCGGAGCTGGCAACCCCACAGATCTCCCAGACTCTCTCACTCATCTGGATTAGGGATGCAGCAATCCACCTTTTTTGTTTGTTTGTTTCGGTTTTCAATCATTGTCCCTGTGAGCTAGGGTTGCCAACCTCCAGGTGGTACAGCTGAAGAGAACAGCACTATGACCCCAAATCATATAAATAAATCACACAAGGTACTGGATGCTAAACCAATATATTGTGAAGCCAAATACCACTCTAAAAAACACTACACTATTACTAATCTATCTATAATTTATCACAATTATGAAACTATTTATTCAGTCCAGTCAGCCCTCTATCCTCTGACGGAAGGACGTCAAAGCATGAGTCCAATTGCCAAAGCGGCCATTTTCTCCAGGGGAACTGATCTCTATCGGCTGGAGATCAGATGTAATAGCAGGAGCTCTCCAGCTACTACCTGGAGGTTGACAACCGTACAGACTACCCCTGCACACAAAGAAACAAAATGCCTCCATATACAAACCTAGCATGTAAGGACAGCCTAGAACTTTCCTTCTTAACTTGCTAGCTTTCAGTGTGAATTGTTTTGCATGGAGGCATATTCCACAGGGTCTTAGGGACCATATCAGTTCGCTCTTGTTCCATCTACACTGGCTTCCAATTTGCTTCTGGTCTCAATTCAAGGTGGCATAGAAATGTTTTACATACATACATACAAAAAGGTAAAGGTAGTCTGTGCAAGCGCCGGGTCATTACTGACCCATGGAGTGACATCACATCCCGACGTTTACTAGGCAGACAGTGCTCTGTTGTTTTGTGCTGGCCAATGGCCGTAACAATAAATGTATAAATGTACTAGGCAGACTGTGTTTACAGGGTGGATTGCCATATGCCTTCCCCAGTCCTCGGAAGGATGGAAGGCTGAATCAATCCTGAGCAAGCTACCTGAAAACAACTTCCATTGGGATCGAAGTCGAACTCAGTTCAGGAGCAGAGCTTTTGGCTGCAGTACTGCAGCTTACCACTCTGCGCCATGAGGCTCTTACATAGATACATATGAATATGAGAGCCTTGCTCCATCAGATGTCTGAAGTGGGGCAGATAAATCAGATTTAGTGAGTAGTAGATCTGGGTTATCTTTCATATCTTAGTCACACCCGATAGCCCCACCCGCTTGCTAAACAAGCGCTCTTCATTGCAACATAACTGGCAGCCTCTAAAAGTAAGAAAGGTGCAGGGTAAAAATCAGTGACTTCTTTGAATGGAGCCAACTTGCATTTGTATTTTCATTGCAAAGTACAACCTTTTTTGCATAGTGTTTTCTGGGGCATGACCGATCCCACGCTAAACTAACAGATGTGTTGTGCTTTTTCCTTTTCAATAAAGGGTAATGACCACCCTTTATTATGACCACCCTTCATCATGAACACAAAGGGTCTGATGAAAGGGGAAGGAATGGGGATACCCCAACTTTTCTGCAGCCCTGCTACTTTCCCCTTCCTCCCCACCCTCCTCTCCTACTGGACTTCTTGAGTGGGGGACAGGGGGGGTAGGGAGAGTAATTGGAAACATTTTAGCCCTGTTCATGCAACATAATCACACAACGCTCTCAGCATTTATGTACAGCTGAGTTTCATGTGCATTATCTTTTTGTGAACTTTACAACAGCCCCGTAAGGTGGGTAAATATTAACATCTCCCAAGCTGCAAATGGAAGTTGAGAGAAAGTGAATTTATGGCAGTGGCAAGATTTGAACAGGTAACTTCCCAGTTCATAGATCTTCATTTTAGCCACTACACTGCGTCTGCTTCTGTACAAGCAACATGTGCAGAAGGATCATGCCTGCTTCCCTTGACGTGCACTCGGACTAGAGTTGGCACAAAAGCTAGGGTTCTCAGATCCCCCTGGCAACCGGCGTGTGTGGGTCTCTCCCTGTGTTTGGCCACCTTCAAAAGCTCAATGTTAGCATGAGGTTCACAGCTCAATGTTAGCATGAGGTTGCACACACATAAGGCTAACAGTCACAACCCCTCCACGGTCTCTGTGTGCATTGCCTGCACATAGCTGTGCCACTTTTGCATCTACCACCATAACCCTGGACCTCTCCCTGGTCAGTAGTGGACTGGGTGACAGCAAAAAAAAATTCCCTGCCCTGCTGCACTGTTTCCCACCCCCGGCAATGAGAGATCCTTCCTTTCCTCCATAGAAATGACTTACAGCCAGTTCTTTAAATAGAAGCAATGGACATCGGACATTGTTAGAGCAGTAATCGGTCTAAACCTAATGATGAACTTGATTACTGGGGGGGGGGGAGCAAGTTTCCCTCCTCTCAACAATACCCTGCATCTGTACCCACATCCATTTTCCTCCATGGGAAAAAACAACTTTGAGCTGTTAACTGCAGGCAGGGAAAACATTAAGCAGCCCTTCCGTCCTCTCCCCACCCCCCAGTTGCTCTTCTGGTCTTATTTGCTTCCTTCCATGGCTTTTCATCGGGGGGGGGGGGGAAGTGTCAGGTCTTTCTTAGATGCAGTGTGATTTACCCACTTTTTGGCAGACCGAATTTGAGGTTTCTAGGTCACATGGAAGTGCCCCATCATTTCTTTCTCCAGGTCATGTTGAAGTACCCGAAACCATGTTCCCATAAATGGCTGAGCAAATGAAATCAAGTATCTTTCTATTTAATTTTTTTTCCATATTTGGTATTTCAGTGATGTTAAACAACCTGGACTCTTTTGAATGACCTGTGTCTAAAAACCCCACGTAACACCCTTCCCCAAAAACAAACGAACATAAAGTTAAAAACAAAAGACAGTACCTGCTATATTTTCCAAAACTTCAGGTGCACACGGGAATTCTCTTTCTTTTGTTTCCTTCTGGCCTTTCTCCTGGGAGGTAGAGGGAACAAACATTCAGTAGCAGACGTCTTTTAGAAAATGTTCTGGAGCGGGAAATTCACGCTCAGTTGCAAGCCTTCATTCTCCTGAATCTTTTTTGCAGTGGGTGGAAAGTAAAATTTCCTGCTAATCGTTTACTATTTATACATGGATACATTTACTACTATTTATAAATGTATTTATTACTATTTATACATACTATTTATACATCTATTTTTTTTAAAAAGGAGAAGAATGGAAGAGCAGCAAATCCTAGGACACAACCCGGCGCTCCAAAGTTTTCATCAGTCACTCCTGGCACAGTTTAACATTCATGTTTGTCGGGGGAAACAGGTTTTTCTTGCCCCAAGGAAGACAGATGGCTGCTTAGTCTCCATTCAGAGGAAGCCTGGAATACCCATTGTAGCTGCGGTGTTGCTCTGGAAAAAAATAAATTGGGCGGTGTGGAGATAGCACATTTGGGCTTCCGGATTTTAAAAACACCTGGGGAAAACAGGCAGAACATAAGTCTCCATGAGGGCCTAACCGTGTGATCCACTGTTCCTGGGTTAGGGTTGCCAGGTCCCTCTTTGCCACTGGCAGGAGGTTTTTGGGGCGGAGCCTGAGGAGGACAGGGTTTGGAGAGGGGAGGGACTTGAATGCCATAGAGTCCAATTGCCAAAGCGGGCCATTTTTCTCCAGGTGAACTGAACTCTATCGGCTGGAGATCAGTTGTAATAGAGGGAGATCTCCAGCTAGTACCTGGTGATTGGCAACCCTATCCTTAGGCTTACCAGGTCCCGTAGCTCCATCAGGGGGAGCTTTTTAGCAGCGCATGATGCGTGTGTGTCCCGCGCGACACGCCCACGTCACTTCCGGGTTTACTTAGAAGCGATGAGGACACTCTATCAATCTCTGCCGAAACTATGGTTTCCAGAAGTGACGTGGGTGCATTGCATGGGCGCGTGCATGCATTGCCCGCTGGCCCTCAGCTGGTCGGCAGGCAGTCTGGTGGATTGGCGGGATGTAACCCGCCACCACCGGGCACTTGGCAACCCTACTAATCCTGGGTCCTATTACGCAGCTGTGTGACAGGAGGGTCTTCTTGGCTGAAACTTGGATTCTCAGGGGCGTGGGTGTCAATTCAGATTGGGACCATGGGACAGAGGGAAAGGGGTCTTAATCCCCCCTCCCATCTTCTTGACCTGACACAACCCCAAGGAGCCACTGTTTCCCCTGTTGGGAAACCTTACATGTAACCTCTCAATACAAATGCAGCCTATTGGCACAGTGGGTCAATTTCAGGGCAGGGAAATGGTATCTGGGAAAATGCTTAAGCACCCTCTTTCCATGTGTGCCATGCTCCCATTCTGAACAGCCCCTGCATGCCCGAGAATTAAACAGTGCCATTAGGGTCGCCAACCTCCAGGTACTAGCTGGAGATCTCCTGCTATTACAACTGATCTGCAGCCAATAGAGATCAGTTCACCTGGAGAAAATGGCTACTTTGGCAATAGGACTCTATGGCATTGAAGTCCCTCCCCTCCACAAACCCCGCCCTCCTCAGGCTCCACCCCAAAAACCTCCCGCTGGTGGAGAGGGGGGACCTGGCGACCCTAAGTGCCATTCAAAGTAGAGTTGCACCCTTCTCTGTCCCTTGAAGTTGATTAAGGTGGCATTCTGCTTAGGATAACTCTAGAAGTTTTACTCAAAATTCCCAGCACGGGTCTGCTTGACAGGACTCTGGGCCAGACTCAGGAACAATTTCCTGGGAAAGTAGGCTCTGAGAGAGAGTGACTGGCCCAAGGACACCCAGGAAACTTTGTGGCAAGCGTGGAAATTTGAACTCAGGTCTCCATGGTCATCCCTGACACTGTAGCGAGAGATCCCCTCCCACATCCTGTGGGAGGATCTGTAGTAAACAGTTTTCAAGGCTTTGCCTGTGCAAAAACTGATTAGCAACATTCTCCTGGATTTATCATATTAAAGGAGATTTACAACCTTTGATAGTAGTTCACTAGATTAGCGTCTGCCACTCATGTGGAGGAGTAAGGAATCAAATCTGGTTTTCAGGATTAGAGTCCACCACTCCAAACCACGCTCTTAACCACTACACCATGCCTGTTCTCTCTTGTAAGTGCATAGGCTGTGTGCAGGATGGAGATCAGGGTATTTATTTAAAATATTTATGCCCCACTTTATTGTCTTTGACTCAAGGTCACTAACAAACGATCGGCCAGTTGCAAACTCATAAAAACAACTTAACAGCCCATAGGGAGACCAGGTCACCCCCTGGCACCTCGGGAGGATTTGGTGGTAGAAACAGACGTACCAGCATCACTCCAGCAAGCAACATTGCTTCTGGGGACATTGCTTCTGACATCAGGGGTGACCTCAGGGGTGATGCTCTCGGACGCTCTAGGATTCGCCCAGGTCAATCAACAAGATGCAAACAACATAGCGAATACAATCAACACATTGGATACGAATTTGTTTCTTTACTTTGTTTATAATTTGTCTTTCTCTTGGGGGCACATGGCGGATTACACAAAACAATGCAATAAGAAGGGTAAAATACATGCTACCAACAATGGAATAAAACTGTATCATATGTACATCTCCACAGTATCATGCATACAAGCAATACAACAGAGCTAGCGTGGTGTGGAGTTTAGGAGCAATGGACTCTAATCTGAAGAATCAGGTTTGATTCCCCGCTCCTCCGAATGAGCAGCAGACTCTAATCTGGTGAACCGGTTTGGTTTCCCCACTCCTACACATGAAGCCTGCTGGGTGACTTTGGGCGGGATGATTTACCACTCAATGGGGGTTTGCGGGGTAAATTGTCCCATTGTGCTGCAGCATTTCCGGGAGTAAACCGGAAGTGATGGCATTGCGTCACTCGTGGCCGTGTGTGTCCAATCCCCGCCCCCAAAATCTCCTGTTGGAAAGAAGGAGGGTCCTGGCCGCCCTACCCATCCACCAGGTGGAGCAAGGCTCGGTTGGGTGCCTCCCTCACCAAGCTGGGTGTGGCAAGGCCAGACGAGGAGCATCCCTTGCTACGGTGAGCACATTGAAAGATTAGCTGGGTGTGGATTCTCTAGACACATTTCATTAATGTTTCAGTCACTTGGTAAATTTTACTTATGACTATCTATTGGTGGTGGTGGATTTTAATGACATACTGGATACGTTTTTTTCTTAAAAATTTCTTTAATTGTGCTTCAAAGAACGTCGTTTATTGCGTGGAATGTAAATGTGGTTTAAAATATATTGGCAGCACCATTCGTCCTGTGAGAACTAGGGTCTCTGAACATTGTTCTAGAATTCGCTCTAAGAATCTTGAAGCCCTGCTCACGGCGCATTTTTTAGAAAAAGGACATGGAGACAGGGATCTCTCCTTTTGCGTCTTATGGCAATTTCGTGGTCGACCCTACGATACACAGAACATTCAGAAAACATTGCACCAAATGGAGACCAAACTTATTTTTCTTATGGGAACATTGTCTCCTGATGGTCTAAATAATGAACTCGATTATTCTTGTTTTTTAGGGTAGTATCCCCTTAAGAGCCTTTTCTCTCGCGTCTGGCTTTTGCAGCTGCAATCAATTAAATGCTATATCTTTTTACCTTTAAATTCCATTCTCTTCTTTTCTTGATTATTCTGTCCTTTGGGAGACCTAGATACAAATCTTTGCGGTCCCTATGAGACGACACCTACTAAGGCATCTATATATATATATATTTATTATTGGTAAGAATTTTATATTAATCTTATGTCTGCATAGTCTTTTGTTTGTTAAACAATGTTTTGATGTTTATTGTGAGTGGTTGGTTTGAAGCTGAATATATGCATTTGTGGTACACAGATACAGGTCACCGAAGAAGCCATATGCGAAACGTGGTCCCGATCTAGACGACACATCTGACATCTTGTTCCTGTGGCTTTGCTCCAATAACTGAAACCTAAAAATAATTTAAAAAGACTCAAAAAAACCTTGACATCAAATGATACCCTAATTGGTGATATACCTTACCTGTTGAATTAGGATCTATGATATCCTTTGGACAAGTCATATTTATTGGATTGCTTTTGTAAATTTTGTATCTGTCTTGTACTCCTATTTGTACATGCTGTATATATATTTATTCACTTTGCACTTTATAAATTCACTTATTTGCTTTATATTGTCATAGTGCTGTTTTGGGTTGCTCCAAGAATAGAGCATAGCATCAGGCAGATATATTCTACCCACACATGGAAACTTTGGGAACGTTGGCATCCATAACTATAAGAGGCCAACAGAACACATTGCCTGGTACAGGCTTTCCCCTATAGAGAAAAACAGTGTCTTACCTTCACTGTTAGGAATGTGAATCACAAGACCAAGTGCTTGCTTAGAGACAGCTTCTACCAATCTCTATATACTATGTTAATTAAAGAAAGGCAGACAACCAATGTTTAGTAAGTCGACGTAATTGGAACATCCCTAACCAGAAGTTATAACTGGGGTAGCAATCCTTTGTTCTGTATGAAGACTGTCCTGCACATTAGGGCAGTTTCATCCGGTATGTATATTGAGCTCAATAAACTGCTGCTTTGAACTATCAACCTCCCACTGTGTTATATTGATTCGAAATTAATATTATAACACAGACATTACAACAGCACTTAACACACACCCAACTTTGAAAGATAGAGTGAAATATCTGTTAAGCCAGCTATTTGGAAATTGATTATGTGTACATCCGCCACCACTGTTGTTATAGTTTTGTCTCTACTTTATGTATATCTATTTTCGGCTTGTGTGTGTGTTTGTGTGTTTTGAAAGAAAGGGAAAAAAGATTTGGGTGCTTTCTTAGCTGCATCAGGTGAGATGAGCCCTGCACTTCCTGCAATCTGAAATGCTAGGGGTTTAACAACACGGCAAGTGTGTACTTGCAGATGAACGCAAGAATGCACAGCCCCTCCCTTTGCCACCCTTCCCTACCTCAATTAGCCTAGGGGCAGCCAACAGAAAGCCTGCTCTGTCCTACAGAATCGCTGGTAGCTAGCAAGGAAAGCAATTTTTTTTATGGCCGCCTCCTCATCTGGATCTAGATGGGGACTCGGCCTTAATGTTTATATGCACATAAACCGACCCAGCAATACTCGCTCTGGGTTTCAACGTTGTGTTCCTTGCACAACTCAGGAGAAAATGTGGAGAGGCATCTGTCGCACCTGCCGCTCTTTTCCGGAGGCCACCGCTTAAGCGAGAATGATGTTAAGTAATAACTGAAGGGGAGAGACACGCTCAGAGAGAGACTCTCAAGGACCATGGCAAGCCTTCTTGGTTGGGTGCGGCCACACAAAGGCAAATGGAAAAGGCAGTGTCCCGGCTCGACACCTCCGCCCCTGCACTTGCCTCAGGGGACTGCAAGCCCCACCACCGGCACACTGTGCCAGCAAGAGCTGAGGCTGGTGAAGTCGCCTGTCCCATTGCAGCAGGGCATGGCCTTGGCAGAGTCTACTCAGGAGTCAGCCAGCTGGAAGAAGCCCAGCTGGCTCCAAGCAATAGGGGTGTGCATTTGGCTAAAGCCAAACTGGAAAAACAAAAAAGAGAAAAATACCTTTTTGGTATTTGGGGGCTTTTTTTTTTAACTGGTAAAAAAAAATGGCGGCAATGATCTGAAAAAGCAGATCCCAAATAATGCTGTTTTTTCTTGGTATTATTTGAGACTGCTTGGGCCCCGCCACCATTTCCCCCCTCCTCTCCTCCCTCTCCCCTCCCCTCCTCTGCTCTCTCTCCCTTCCCCCTCCCCGTTATTTGCTGGCTGAGCCCTTGCCATCACCTGCTGCTGCCAAAGTCCACATGGACTTCAGAGGTGGTGGGCCGCGGCGTTCTAAATGCCCCATTGTTCAGATCGCTGCCACCTCTGAAGTCCATGGACTTTGGAGGCAGCAGGTTGTGGCGATCTGAATGCCGGCCCAGCATTCAGTTCACTGCTGCCTGCTGCCGCAGAAGTCCGAGGACTTCAGAGGGGTAGGTAACGCAGAACTGAACGCTGGGCTCCACGTAGGGTTGCCAACTGCCAGGTAGTAGCAGGAGATCTCCTGCTAATACAACTGATCTCCAGCCGATAGAGATCAGATCACCAGGAGAAAAATGGCCGCTTTGGCAATTGGACTCTATGGCATTGAAGTCCCTCCCCTCCCCAAAGCCCTCCTCAGGCTCTGCCCCAAAAATCTCCCGCCGGTGGTGAAGAGGGACCTGGTAACCCTACCTCCACAAAGCCCCGTGTTCAGCTCTGCACCACATATTTTTCGGGTTTAATAAACCCGGAAATTTTTGATTTTTTTCCAGAAAGTCAAATCCCTTATAGTTGGCTTTTGGTTTTTTTAAAAAATTTCCAGATTTATTAAACTCGAACCTGAAAATTTTTGAAAAAGGTGCACAGCCCTATTCAGCAGCATGCTCCGCAGCAGAAGCCAACCCACCGGAGTTCCTACCAGAAATGACCCTGGCATTGACACCCAGGGAGTGTCCTCTGTCAAAAGGGACAGGGAGAACAGGCAGCGAAGACTTCTTAGAGGAGGTGGGGCAGGACAGCAAGCTATTTAAAGAAGTCCAGGGAGAAGGGCCAGTGAGCGCACCACTCCAAGGCAAGCATCCATTGGCTCAGGGCTGGATAGGGGAAGGAGAATAGGCTGAGCTCAGGGTTGACCCTCCCTTGGGGAAGGATTTAAAGGGTGTGTCCAGGAGCAGCCAGGGAGGAAGAATTAAACCCATTCCAAGGCAGGAGGGAACAGGTAAATGGCAAAGCAGAGAGGTGAAATTGGGTGAAGAGAACCCCGCCTCCTCTTGCTGTATTCTGAAGCTCTTTCCTGGTGAGGAGGGGGAGGAGAAGGAAGAGGAGGAGGAAGAAGAAGAGTTGGTTTTTTTATGCTGACTTTCTCTATCACTTAAGGGAGACTCAAACCGGCTTACAATCACCTTCCCTTCCCCTCCCCACAACAGACACCCTGTGAAGTAGGTGGGGCTGAGAGTGTGTGACTAACCCAAGGTCAACCAGCTGGCTTCATGTGTAGGAGAGGGGAAACAGATCCAGTTCACCAGATTAGCTTCCGCCTCTCATGTGGAGGAGTGGGGAATCAAAACTGGTTCTCTAGATTAGACTCCACCACTCTGAGTCCAAACCACCACTCTTAACCACTACACCATGCTGACTCTCACTGAAAGCAACCCTGGAGTTGGAGGGCGAAACAGCTCCGGACTCAGACCTGACTCCAGTGGAACCTGACAGGCAGCTGATAACCAAGGAGCATTTGTGTTCTGTTTCCATGACCAATTGTCTGTGCATTCCTGATGTGGTGAAAGACAGTGCGCAGAGGAGGCTGGTGATGTTTCAAAAACTGAGCTGCTCCACCCACCTCTGCCCACACCAGTTCCTCTCAGCCCAGATTGGATTTTTGACATCTGTACTAGCCTTATCGTTATCATCTTCAACTATTATTACTAACAGCTCAGCTGGGTGCTCAAAGGTGGTGCTTTCCTTCAGCACAGGGGGACTTCCGATGACACAAGATCTGCTTACATCAGTGAAAGGCTCAACACACCCTACAGGTCTATGGAACCCAAGCCATTATTCATAGTGGATGAATACATTTGATGCTGACGATTCTTAAACACTAGCATAGGCTTTGACATTTGTGCTTGGTAACACAGTTAATGAGGGAGCCCCGTAGCACAGAGTGGTAAGCTGCAATACTGCAGTCAAAAGCTCTGCTCACGACCTGAGTTTGATCCCGACGGAAGTCGCTTTCATGTAGCCAGCTCAAGGTTGACTCAGCCTTCCATCCTTCCGAGGTTGGTAAAATGAGTACCCAGCTTGCTGGGGGTAAAGTCTAGATGACTGGGGAAGGCAATGGTAAACCACCCCGTAAATATAGTCTGCCTAATAAACGTAGGGATGTGACATCACCCCATTGGTCAGTAATGACTCGGTGCTTGCCCAAGGGACTATCTTTACCTTTAACAGAGTAAACAGGGATGTGTTCAGTTCTGTTCAGTCATTATGATTTTGACACTCCAAAATTGCATAATAGGAGGAATGCGCTACCTGCAAGTCTTCAGATATGTACAGCCACCATATTGTGTGAACTGAGCAATGCAAAGGTTTCCAACTTTGTTATGTTCAAATGGTTAGCCTAGAAAAAATTGGGTTTCTAATCATGTGTACTAAATTTCTCCTTTTGCATTGGGACCGTGAATGAATAGGCGTTTTAAAGATTGTATTTTTTAAAAAAGCTTTGAGCGAGCATCAAAATTGACCCTGCATAAATGGCCAGTATATTTCTCTGGAAAACATATTTACTTCCCTGCTACCACAGATTTAAACTTTCCAGAAACTTACATTTGTACTGCTAAGTGCTTTTCCATTCACCACACTGAACTCTCATTCTTCTGAGATGACTAGGGTTGCCAACCTCCAGGTACTAGCTGGAGATCTCCTGCTATTACAACTGATCTCCAGTCGATAGAGATCAGTTCACCTGGAGAAAATGGCCGCTTTGGCAATTGGACTCTATGGCATTGAAGTCCCTCCCCTCCCCTCCCCGCTCTCCTCAGGATCCGCCCCAATAACCTCCTGTCGGTGGCAAAGAGGGACCTGGCAACCCTAGAGATGACATAGAAAGGAGAGGAACAGGGACTAAACCTCCTGCATTTTTCACTTTAGAAATTAGGTCACAGGGCGAGCTGATGGTCTTAGCAAGTTGCTTGAGTTTGCACAGTTGAAAGTAATTCTGAGCTACAAATTAATTATATGCGGCTGAGGTACATCAAGGGGTTCTTTTCATCTGTAGAGTTTACCCTTCCTTTCTACTTTTCAAACAAAAACAGCAAAAATTAACAATTTGGAATGATTTATATAAACATAGATCTGTTAGACTTCAGCTTGCTACATGACTTGGCTGCATCAGTCTAAACACAGAGAAGAAAATGGGTTCTTACAACATTCTGTCAACCAAAAATCTTTCATTTTATGAAGATGAAGAAGAAGAAGAGGAGGTGTTGGTTTTTATATGCCGACTTTCTCTACCACTTAAGGGAGACTCAAACCGGTTTACAATCACCTTCCCTTCCCCTCCCCACAACAGACACCCCCTGTGAGGTGGGTGGGGCTGAGAGTGTGGACTAGCCCAAGGTCACCCAGTTGGCTTCGTGCATAGGAGTGGGGAAACCAATTGTCGTGGTACAGGCGAGGAGCGAGGGCTGTAAGCGTAGTCTGGAGAACAGTCCAAGGTCATTCACAGTGAAGGCAGAGTCCGAGATATCAATACAGGCAAGGGAAGTCCAAAGCGTTAGTCAGAGCCAGTCCAAGAAGTCAGGATACCAGGAATCCAATGGATAGCAGGGAAACAAGGCAGGTACTCAAGGAGGTTGGTGACAAGTTGCTTGCACAACAGCCAAGCCTAACTGATGGCTTAAATCCCTTCCCCTGCTGCTGTAGCAGCCAGCTGATGCTGATGAGGCTGAGTTCACAGGTGGTGCTTCAGCCCTGCTCTTCCTCATCACTGCTACTGGGGAGGTTCCTCTGTAAAGCCTTCAGCCTAGCACTCTGCCGTCTCTGCTGCATTGCCAGACGGACCTGTTTTCTTCTCTGCTCCAGTGGCCCTGGCGAGGCCTCTGGAGACACTGCATGTTGCAAGGTGTCAGGTCCAACTGGAGTCCTTGAGTTGGCAGGCTGCAGACATGGTGAG
Source organism: Euleptes europaea (assembly GCF_029931775.1). NCBI lineage: Eukaryota > Metazoa > Chordata > Lepidosauria > Squamata > Sphaerodactylidae > Euleptes > Euleptes europaea. The sequence goes on along the minus strand of NC_079325.1, from coordinate 41,799,137 downwards.
TCATCTCCTGACTTTGGCTGATCCTCTATTCTGGCCTCTACCTCCTCTTCATCAGAGGAGGTCTCTGCAGGCTGACTCTCTGCAGGCTGACTCATGACACCAATCCAGTTCACCAGATTAGTGTCCGCCGCTCATGTGGAGGAGTGGGGAATCAATCCTGGTTCTCCAGACCACCGCTTTTAACCACTACACCACACTGGCTCTCTATATTGTTGTATTGAAACAATTCCTTCTCTGTTATAGGCAAATGTGCTGACTGACATTTCTTCCTTGTACCTTGTCACTAGAAGGCAAAACTCCTCTTTGGAAGAAGCAAAGAGACACACATTGGGCCTACACCGAGGAGAGCATGTGAACACCAGGGCAACATGCTACAGTAAATGGACATTCACTAGCAAACAATGTTCCATCCATTTACACCCTTCCCCTCCACAAACCCCTCCGTCCTCAGGCTATAACTTTTTTAAATGGGCTGACAGTATTTGAACTAATCCTTATACCTCTTTCAGCCAGCATTTTATATGCAGTAAAAAGTACCGTATTTTTCGCTCTATAACACGTACATGTCCATAAGACGCACCTAGTTTTTAGAGGAGGAAAAAGAAGAAAAAATACATTTTTCTTCTTTTTCCTCCTCTTTCCCCCCCGCCCCCCTTCCCAGGACTCCCGGGAAGAGGGCGGTGGTGGTTTAAACTGCTCTGCGCTGCCTGGGCAGGCAGCGCAGAGCAGTTTAACCTCCGCACCCCCCCCCGTGCTTCCCCCCCAACAGCTGAGCCTCAACTGGGAAGTGGGGGAGGTTAAACTGCTCTGTGCTGCCTGGGCAGGCAGCGCAGAGCAGTTTAAAGACCCACTGCCCCCCTTCCTAGGAGTCCCGGGAAGGGGGGCGGTGGTGGTTTAAACTGCTCTGCTCTGCCTGGGCAGGCAGCACAGAGCAAATTCAAGACCCAACCCCCCTCTTCCCGGGAGTCCCGGGAAGGGGGTGTTGGGTGTTGAAACTCCTCGAGCAGAGCAGTTTCAAGACCCACCGCCCCTCTTCCCGGGAGTCCCGGGAAGGGGGCGGTGGGTGTTGAAACTCCTCTGCGCTGCCTGGGCAGGCAATGCAGAGCAAATTCTGGGAGGGGCCTCCCGCCCCCAGCTGGCTGGGGGCGTCCCAGCCGGCTCCTGGAGTGGCCCGGCTCCGTGCCCTGCTGCCGCTGCATTCGCTCTATAACACGCACTGACATTTCCCCTCACTTTTGAGGAGGAAAAAGGTGCGTCTTATAGAGCGAAAAAATACGGTAGGTGTCAATGTTTAAATCCATACACCACAAAGGATGAACGGATTTCATGTAATAAACAAGGAAGAAGTGTTCTGTCATTTGTCAGCCATATTGAACCAAGGGTGCTGATAGAGATCGGTTCACCTGGAGAAAATGGCCACTTTGGCAATTGGACTTTATGGCATTGAAGTAGAGTTGCCAACCTCCAGGTACTAGCTGGAGATCTTCTGCTATTACAACTGATCTCCAGCCGAAAGAGATCAGTTCACTTGGAGAAAACGGCCGCTTTGGCAATTGGACTCATTGAAGTCCCTCCCCTCCCCAAACCCCGCACTCCTCAGGCTCCGCCCCCAAAACCTCCCGCTGGTTACGAAGAGGGACCTGGCAACACTAGCCAAAGGGCCCTGTTTATAGGTTTTGAAAGGAGTTGACTTCAGTGGGGAACACTGTTATTGGCTTGATCCTGTGCAGAGTTTAGGATCCACAGTGAGACTGGATCAGAGATGCTGGGTCTTGTTTCCTATTGGTGTGTTTGAATTTTGGGTGAGTGCAGACAGAGGAACATTTATGGCGGAAGTGGAAGTCTAAATACATCCAGGCTAGGTGGGATGACAGGGGACAACGGAACAACTTAGGTGAGGTGACAGGGCTAACCTAAGTGGCCAACCAGGTCCGGCTGGTTTGAATAAAGCTGAGCAGTGGCTTGATGACTAGGGGCGCCAACCACCAGGTGGTGGCTGGAATTCCCCTGCTATTACATCTGATTTCCAGCCGACAAAGATCAGTTCCCCTGGAGAAAACGGTCGCTTTGGCAGTTGGACTCTATGGCATTGAAGTCCCTCCCCTCCAAACCCTGCCTTCCTCAGGCTCCACCCCCAAAATCTCCAGGTATTTCCCAACTCGGAGCTGGCAACCCTATTGATGACATTCCCTGGGCTTGTGATGGAATTACTGGAGAAGGCTGTGTTGCAGCAAAAATGGGGGCTGGAACACAGAGACCCAGAGACCCAAGTTCGAGAAAAACAGTTTATTACAGCTGTAGACTCAACCCTGCTTTTCAGTAAGCATAAAAAAAGAGCTGAGCGGTTTCCAAAAGCAACAGGTGTCATTTTTATCCACTATCAGTGCATTCATTATTATTCATTATTCATAATGAAGGATGCAGTATCTATTCATTCTACAATTTTTATTTTTTTATTGGTTATACAACATATACCTTTTAACGATTGGTTTATACAACATTCTACTTGTTTCTTCTTGGTTATATTTACAGCAATATCATTGGTTACAAAAAGTTCTATTTGGAGCCATCCTTTGCATGTTGGTCAACGTTACACAACATTTCTACTCATTTCTAATTGGTTCTTTTATAATACAATCTAAGCAATATCACTGGGTAAAAACAGTTCTGTTTGGAGCCCATGATTTGCGTGAGGGTCAGTGTTTGTCCACCATTAATCATCACTTCCCCCAAGGAGGCCCTATGCTCTGGCTTTTTTCAATTACCTCCCTGCGTCCCAGTAACGTTCCTTTCTCTACCACCCCGTACCTGCTTACCTTACTTATTTTGCGTATTTTGCGTACAAGCACGATTCATCCCCATTCCCTTTGCTCTGACCCTTTTTTGCGCTCTCCTAAAGTTTTTTTTTAGTGTTTCAATACTTTTCCAGTTTTACTGTCACCTCAGCTGTATTGCGGAGAGGGCTCTGGGGTCTTAGGTTATTGCCCAGCAAACTTGATTCAGTTACTCAGTTGGCCTGGGGTGAGAGGGAGTTCTGAAGGCTTTAGACCAGTGGTTCCCAACCTTTTTTTGACCAGGGACCACTAGAACGTTTTTGTTCGGTGCAGGGACCCCAAGGTTCAAAATAAAAATTCCGGGAATTTGAAAATAAACTTTAATCATAACTGTTAGTTAAACATTAAACTTAGAATTATATTTGAATATATATATTTTATAATAGAAAACTTTTAATTGAAAATATTAATTTATTATGGGTTTATAACTTTGTTTCGTGGACCTTAATTTAGTTCTCATGGACCCCTGGTTGGGAACCAGTGCTTTAGACCAAAGGCCTTTGGTTGATGTGCTCCTTGAGACACCCCAGCAGTTGTGCTACTCCCATGTGAGAGTGCCCAAGGGAATTCCTGCCGATTTCAGGGCTTCTGCTTTAACATCCTATTAGATGTTTTACTCAGGCCTCTGACAGCTGGGTCAGAGGATCTTTTGGAGGGAGCAAATGCAGTCCCTGTGGGGAGCGGCCTTGTAGGCAACACCACTGATGCTGAAGCATTGCCAATAGCAGTGTGGTGCTAGTCCCACTAGTCAGTACCCCACGCTTGCTGAGCAGAGAGGAAATAGGTATGCAAAAACTCTAGAGTTGCCAGATGCCTGTTAATGGTGGGCAATTGCCTACCAATTAACAGGCCTGCCGGGCACCCCTCAACTGGCCAGTGGGGGAAGAAGGACAGCTAAAGGGGGGGCAGATGATCACCACACACGCACAATAATGTCCTTCTGAGGTAAACCCCCAGAAGTGATGGGGACACTCTAGTATGTCCCTCCGCAAAGCTCTATGGAAACCATAGTCTTTGGAGAAATATGCTAGAGCGCCCCTGTCACTTCTGGGTTTGACAGGGATCCTCTAGCTGCTAACACATCCCTCCAACTCTATGGTTTCCATCGTTTTTTGGGGGACGTCCTAGAACGTCTCCGTCGCTTCCGGTTTTACCTGGCATGGACATTATTGCACGCAGATGAATCCCCTGCCCCCTCTCTGAAGCTCCTGCCAGTGGCGAGGAAGGACCTGGCAACCCTGAAAAAATCCCACTTGAAAGGTGTGGAGAACATTGCGATTGCACTGGAGTCCATAGCAACCCTGCCACAACCTTCCAATTATGATGTGATATGCTGACACCACATGACAGGCAACGTGAAAGCAGCTAACCAGTGCACAGGGAGATGGCTACAGCTGTTTAATATCAGCCTCCCACCTCCCACCTGCAGAAAACAACAGCATCCTCTACTGGAAAAAGGACGATGGTGTTACCTGTAGGAACCTTGGAAGCAGTACATGCCAGGGAGTTCAC